>NC_082606.1:6690754-7890754 GCF_030936135.1 Gavia stellata
GCTTTATTTTCCCTTCATGCAGCAAAATCCTTTCAGATAAACTCATTTGCTCCAGAAAGCTATCTTATGACTGCTACACAAAAAGGATATATAGAGAAGTATTTGCCTCCTCTGATGTCAGGCATCTTGCTTTGAACATCTAAGAGTCTGGCTAGCATTGCAGGTAGGTTCGTCTCGTAGATCTTTGAATTGCTGACTGTATGTATGAACATACAGCTCAGGCTTTCTTCAAGTTTAAGTAAAATTTACCCTCTTTGCCCAAACAAGGATCTATGCAGTATCCTACACATTACAGGAGTGTGGCTTCAAAGGCAGACGTGGTGTTAGAAAGCCTTTCTGTATGTCAGAAAAAGCAAGAGGTGTGAGTGTGCTGCAAGGCCATTTCCTGCTCCGTACAGAGATTCTCATGTCACACACACTTCACTGGAAACGGCTCTCTTAATAAATTCACATTCACTCTTCTTTTACCTGCTTATCCAGTCATTGGAAAAAATTCTTCTGTTAAAAGCATAGGCTGGCTTATTTGAAATAGTTTGATTGCAGTGAAGTCTTAGAGCTGTGCCTTCATTGTATGAGTGGTGAGATTAAATGATATGCAGTGTCTGCTCGGAACAGTTGAATGATTAGGCATTTACATCTGTTTAATTAAACAATGAGCTTCAACCTCTGTTTAATAAAGGACTAGCTCATTTAAGTTGTGATCACATGCTGGGAGTTATAACACTTTTGTGACTCAAATCCAAGGATATAAGAAAAATAGGTTGGTCTCCTTTCAGTCCTTAATAGCTAGTGGTGCACAGTGCAAAGCAAATAAATGACTTGCAGGTGGGCAATGTAAGAATTTATGCATTATCAGGGAAAAGGTATGTTTAAGTTAAGATTTGGGTAAATGTGAAGAATGTGAAATCTCATGTGTTGGGTGATGGGGGAAGTGAAGGCTAACAAATGTCATTCATCAACTAGCAGTATATATATTCTAGCTTTATCCCCTGGAAGGTCTTATTGCCTTAACTTCGTCTCTTAAGTACTTTGCCTACATTGCTAAAGGCTGAGGACCTTGTACTTTTCAATGTAATCCTCACAAAACCAACCCCACTACAAAAAAAAAAAAAGGAAAATGCTCTGTTTTTTAAAAGAAAAAGGAGGAGCTGAGACACAGATGGGGGAGCTTAGATTTTGAGAATCTTGCTGTATCCAATTTACCAGAATTCATGAAGGAATCTGGGACTGATCTGGTCTCTTGTGCTCTGAGGTTGCATGCCAGCTAGTGGACTTGACTTTCTCTGTCTTTATTATGAATTTGAGGCACACAAACCTTGTCGTGGAAGGAAACTCAAACCAGTATTAACTAACAGGGAAAGAAGAGGCAGATAGAGTGCCGCATAATGCTCTTTCAGTCCTGAACTGTGAAAAGTAAGTAGGAAATTAGCAAGGAAATGTAAGAAACGTAGGAGGTTTTATAAATCTGCTGAAGGGGATTCAGAAATGCAATTCTCGGGATCAGACTTACAGATCTAAGTATTCAGTTCAGGCTGGTTGGGAATTCCAGCTTCCTTGTGACTTGTTACCTTGGCTGTCCCTAAGGAAAAAATGCAAAAAGATGTTGCAGTGAGTAAACATGCCTGTTTCCACATTAATGGGCATGAGCCCATGCTGGAGGATTTGAGGAAACTGCATTAACTTTCAAACAAACATGGAATTTGCTCATCTTGTATTTATCTTACACATGTCTGAAGTCCTGATGAACCCACAAATTGATCATCCTCCCCAGGTACCATATGAATAACACCAGAATTACACCGTGCTTAAGATGTATTCTATCCCATGACTGGTCAGACTGGAGAAACCTCAAGACAGGTAAAGTAAGTCCCAACCTGGACACTCCAGGTTTCTAGGGGCTGTTGAGTTTCCAAGCTAATGTACAAGACATATAGGTCATTAAAAGTCTGTGTATGCCTGTCTCACAGCAGCCGTGATATACCTTGTGCAAACCCAGTCTGTTCCCTATGCTGTCAGCCTTTGAGTCTTGTGGCAGTGCTTGGTACTTCTGCCCTGAAGATGAGGCAGAATTTTGGTGGATGCTGGAGGGACATACAGTCTTGTCACAAGCGTGACATGATTTAGGCTTACTGTAGCAGTGCTTTTACGTTTAAATAATACTCCTGCTACCCAGTTTTGAGTCCGTATACATTTGATGTGTTTATTATCAACTCTCAAATTCAAGCAAAAGGAATTAGGAATTCAGTTTACCAAAAAATCTAATTATATATAATTTTGATTTTCACAACTGTTTGCTAATATAATGAACTTGAATTTTGAAATAAGCAGCTTACAAGTAGCTAGTTTTTTACTAAGAAAAGGTACTTTAAAAAAAAAAAATTCAAAATAAGCAATTTAATGTGCATAGGTTTAATTTTGGTAGATTGGTGTGTGTGTATCACATATAGAATCAAAACAATACTTTCTGGTTGGAAAATGCCAATCAGGTTGATCTCAAATGAGAGTTACAAGGATTAAAAAAATAAAAACCCCAAGAATTTTGGCAGAGTTTTGAGCAGTCTCATGCTTCAGTATATGTGATGACTGTAACTAATACAGCAAGCTGAAGCATTGCTCTCTGAATGGGTTTCTTCCATATCTACCTGCTGTTTCTTCAATCTTCCTGTGTATCTGTTGATGCATTGTATCTGCTAATAGAGGTAAGGTATGACATTATGTTGCTTTAATACAGGATGATGACTTCTGTATTTTATATTTGCTGTAGGATTAGCAATTCAGTCAATGTACATGTGTGTAACTTGTCAGACTTCAGGCAGTTACAGCCGTTGCTAGACTATCCCTATGGTTTTAAAAAGATGATATATTGAGAAAATTACAGTTCTTGGGTTGTGACAGGAGTACGTTATTGTACTGAACCTTAAAAAAACCCAAACAAAACAAAACCCTGTAAAGCCATGTGGCTTTCTTGTTAAACAACCTGGTGGTTTAGTTTCTTCCTGCAACTTTAAAAGAGCTAGATTAGTCTGAATCCTGGGCAGGCAGAGCAGCTGAAGCCATCCTCTGTGTGACTATCATATCCCAGTGAATAATGTCTCTGCTTTTATGGGCCTTATTCTTTGTTGCAGATTAAATTAGTTTAATCAAGTTCATGAGTTGGGCAGCCTCTCATCTTCCTGCCTCTCCCTGCTCTCCATCTTCCACCTAGCGCATTAACTGGAGGAAAAATTTATGATCTCATTAGTTTTGCATATTGGTTCACTTAGGACAAATTGAAGCTTAAAAATGTCACTCAACTTTGACCTGTTATGAAAGCATTTAACCCACTGAAGACTACTCAGGTGTTTCTGACAACTCTAGTGTCTGACATGCTGCAAGAGCTACGTAAAAAATGGACTCTGTACAGACACATCTGATCACCAGGATCACTGCAGATTCTAAACTGGGCTTCTGGAGCTATTTTCTTTGCTATGCCAAGCCTCGCTCAGGGCGTATTCGGATGTGCCGATATAGTAATTCTATAAAAGCAGGCCAGCATTTGCATGCAGTGGGGGCAGCTTCTTCCTTCGTTGGCTTATGACCTGCCTGTGCCAAGGAGACCGGTTCTCGTTGTTGTTCTTTCTGTTGTATTTTACAGTACTTTCCCTGCCTGCGTTGTCAGTCTGTACTTGAATCTTACCGAGGTCATAATCTAAATTTTTGCTGTAGGGAGTTCCAGAGCTTGGCTGTATTGTGTGTTCCCCTTGACGGTGTCTTCCTTTGCAGCAGGCATTTGCTTTCCATTGCACAGAGGGAGAGCTGTTACAGCACTGGGCAGCTGGAGGTGCAGTTACCCTGGTTCACAAGCTGCCTTGTATTGTGGGAATGAAGGATGTAGGTTTACTACTATCATTCTAGATATTTCTGTTCACTAGCAGTTTTCAGGGAATGATAAGCATCTCACCTTCTCCCTGAAAACCTCTTCCGTATTTAACTTCTATCAGGCCTAATTTGAGAAGTTAGGGCTCTGCCGGAAGGACTCCAGCAAACAACTTGGTAACAAGGGAAGAGGAATATTTCTTTTCTTTAAGCCACCATATCATATTCCTTTCTTTAAAAAAAAATCAAATATATGCTTTGTTTGGAAAAAAAAAAATCTATTTCTGAGCAATTTCAAGAGTTCAGTTAAATCTGAGTCCCCTTTTTCTTCACCTTGTACCAAATGGATCCTGAAGGAGGATTCCAAGAGTTTTGCTTCAGGGATCAGCTATATTTTCCATTCCACTGATAGCCTTTCCCCTCCATGCTGACTTTGCATGGGGAATTTTAACTCAAGAGAAAGCCTTGCATAGATGGAGATTAATCTCCTGATGCAGTTCTTGACAGCACTAACAGGCTGTGATGTTCCGGGATAATGCTGCACCTCATACTTCCTGCTGCTTGAAGCAATTATTTTTCATGTAAGATATGCTGGTCCTGCACATGGATTTTTACAGGTATCTTTGTATCCCATGGCAAAGATTTGAGGCCCGGGGCTACTTTTTCTATGTCATTGTCGTAATTCCAACATAGATAAGCTATTTTGGGGGCCCCTTCTCTGTCAGGTCTTTGGAATTTACAGTCTGTCTCCCTTGCCCTCTTTGTCAGACACTAAGGCTCTCTTGCCTTAACTGAAGATGATTTGCCATATGGTAAAGTGGGTTTGCTCTCTATTAAATGTTTTTAATTGCAGTGTGTTTACAAAGAGCTCTGTAAATACTTACATATCTGATGCTGCTAGAAATTAGTTTTATACTAGGTTTTCCTGGGCCTATTCCAAATGATGCTGTTCAGAGAAGTTAAATTACATTTGCTGCCATTCAGAGCTTAATGACGGCATGCCCAGCGTGAGGCTGTATGGCATCGTGCTTTTCACGCATCCATAAATAAGACTTCAAAAGGATTACTTCAAATGATATAGGTGAGTAAGCTCACAGTGAGGTCTGGCAGGAATGCCTACTCTAGTAGCACTGGTGAAATTACTCGTATGATTTAAAGCCTGAAACTCAGCCAATGTAATTAATTTTAAACTCTGTTGTTTGCACTAGAATTTTACATTGATTTTTTTTTTTTTAGTTCCCCCGGTATGACTTCTGCACATAAACAGAGTCTGATTCTGTCAGAGCTTTTTCAAAAGGCTGCTTACTGCCCTCCATGAAAAGTTTAGTTTGAGAGACAGAATATTTTCTGCTCTTGGGGAAGCCTGAAATATAAGCGTCAGACTTGCAGAAACTATGTTTCTTTAAAGACCTCAGTCACTGTAATACTGAATTTCATGTATAACTGGTGTGTAAAAGGCTACTAGGTATCTTAAATGTGTTACAGATGTGAAGTGTGTGTATGCTAAGTCAGCACACAGCACCCCAGACAGGAATTGCGGCACAAAGGAGCCCTATCCGGGAAACTACGTACTATGGTGAAGTTCAAAGAATTCTCAGCTGAGTGAAGTAAGAGATGGGCTAAATGATTAGTTGGACTACATATTGTATAATTATACAGCTGTCAAAATATTTATTAATTATGTATGAATCCTCTGAAAACCTTCTCTAAATATTCTTGGGAGAAAAAAATGAAAACAAGCAGAGAATATTCCACTCAAATTCCTACTCAACAGGCTAAGTTCTATTTTGGCAGCCAATTTGTTTCTGTGTTGTTCAACCCCGGTGCAGGTATTTAGTATCATCTCTTTTGCAAGTATAATCATCTGTCCACATCAAGGCATGGAAGGAAAGCTTGTCCTCAGCAACATCTGAGAATCATACCTGCATTCCCTCTTTATCTTCACTGGCCTGTTTTGAAATGTGAGGAAGACTAAATTCACTGGTATGTGTTCCAGCAGCTAAAAGTTATCTTTCTCTGGAGCAGTTTGGTCATTTGTGTCTGGAGGCTTTGCCTATACTATTATCATGTATACCTGATTTCCCAAGCATGCTGGTTTAGCTAGAGACACAGAGCTACACGGGGCCACTTGACTGACTGACCTGTGGTTTGACCCCTTCAGATATTTCAGAGAGGTTTCTTCTTTTCTCTGAATTCAGCTGGCTTCCTGCTTTGCCACCTATCCTATTACAATGGTTATACTGCTTTTCTGCTGTATCATAATGCTCAGCAGAGTGCTGAAATCATCTGGCTGTGGTACACAGGGCGCAGTCAGCAAGTGCCCTTTGTGCTGGGCTGTCAGAATGGTGGGTGCACAATGCGGTGAAGGAATTGACTTTTGATATTGGTTTTCTATTTTGCCTCCTCCTCAAAACTGACTCTATGCATTTTTTGTTATTCTTTTTCTTCTTGGAGACTTGGTGCTCCAAGATGATCCCCAGAAGAATGTGTTCAGGGAGGAGATAGAGGGACCTCTGTTTTAGTAATGCTTGTGATCAATAAAAGCCTGGCTCTAGTACAGCAGAATAAGATGGGTGCTAGATAAATCCTTAGAGAAATTATTTTGGAAAACAGTGAAAAGAGGGAAAGGCTTAAAATGCTTATTATTAGCAATCTACTTTACACCTGCTGTCATAAAAACAACACACCTGTAAAAGGGAAACTCTTGGTCGAATACTTCTGATACAGTTAAAGTTATTCTGTACAGTTCTGATACAGCATTGGGAAAAAATATGTAGAAAATAACTACAGGTCCAGGGACTGACATCTAACTAGGATACTTCAGTCTTCATTGAAATTCAGACTCTTGGGAAATGCTGTCCTTGGTTTTAGCTAGCCAGTGCTAGCCTTCAAGCTGTCGTAAGCTTCTCCATTAATATTCTTTAGACACTGCAGACATGAAAAATACTACTGTAGGCCTGTTTTGTGTTTCCTGAGGCCTTCTGGTTATCTTGCTCGTCACCGCTCTGCCCTGCAACAGCGACATGGGAAGGGCTGTCATCAGATGTATAAAAGCTCTGCTGGGAACAGGGTTCAGACTGCTTTGTTACACAACTACAAGTGTGGGCAGTATGAAATGGGAAAGTGTGTGAGGAACTTCCACTGCTGTTTTTGGAACCATTTTGTGTTGCTTCTTTTACAGAAGTAGAACTAAAGGGCCCTGAATCCTCTGCAGACTGATTGCAGCTATTTATTTGCAAATGGGATGTGCTTTCCCTATCTTCGTATTCTTGGACACAGAATGTATCATAATAAAATAGGTAGTATTTAATTCAATGAAGTATTTGATTATTGTGTCTCTGTAGGTTGGAGAGGTCAGAGCAATGATAAATGGTTTCAAAAAGTAGTTTTAGGGTAGGATTTCATAGCTGCCATGGGTATTGGGCATAAATGGCTTGGGTGAAGGAGCCAGGGGATGCAGGGGGGTACCCTGTGTGGGAGGAGACTATGAGCTGCAACACCGTGGCAGCACCTTATTGATGAAATTCAGGAGGAAGAAGTTTGGAGAGAAGAATATTCAGAGCCAAGTACTTTTTTGGTGTGAGCTACCTTAGCTGCACTGGTTACGGAGAAGCTAGGAAGTCTTGTGCGATTTGAGGATGTGCATTTGTATCACAAGAGAATTTCTTCTCCTGGGCTTTCTGACTGTGAAACATTAGAGCTCTAATGCGCCTTGATTCTCTAGCCTCCTTTAAGTTTTAAATGTCTGTCTTTTGGGTATGGTCTCAATAGACAAGGGCTTTAGGACCAGTTTCTCTGAGAAGCGGTACTGTTCCAGAAGGGCCCTTGACACCATTCTGACTTAATGCTAGACACATCTGCTACTACTTGCACAAAATTGACATTGTCTAGAGAGCAAAGCAATCACCTAGTGTAGCATTACAGAGCATTTACACTTGAGCCGTGTTACCAGGCAGTAAATCTTGACCTTTAGGAGTTCAGAGATTAGATTTCTTTGCTACAAGCGCTCAAGATATTGTTAGGCATTTGTTGCTATTCAAAGCAGATTTCAGGGGATACCTATGGGTTTAAATCATAGCATCAATCATTTTTGGAAGGTTCTTTTAAAGCTGAAATAGCTTCAAATAAAAACTAGGATTACTTTTACATTTATTGTTAGTAGTTGGCAAGAAGCAAGAGCAGGGGGAGGAAGGGGTGGTGGAGGCATAAGACATTGCTGTAAGTTCCAGTGTTTATTTCTATGTGAACAGTTATTTTACAGCATTTGGAGGGAAATGGCTTCTTTTCAATGCTGTGAACTGATGCATTTATTCCAATGGGATAATAAACTAACAGTGAAATTCAAAATAGGACTGAAGACAGGCAAAGTTTAAAAGAAACACATTTTTAAAATAGCAACCCCTCAAATTATCACTGACTTACAAATAGATGCAGTGTTAATAATTTGTTAATACTGAGAAACACTTGAAAGCTCATGCTTTGTAATGGTGTACAAACGAAGCGCTTCAGAAAGGTAGGTCAGGAAGATGCCAATGAGCCTCCACTACTGTCAGTAATCCTTCCTTTCTGTTACAGAAAAGCACTGATGATAAAATTTGGGTAGGTGCACGTAGCATCTCATCTCCTTTTTCAGTGAGATAGAAGGATCAAAACTCGTAAGACATTTTCTCCTTTCTTTCTCCCCTTTGCTTGAACCATTGTAGTGGGTCTCAAATCCATATTTCTGTCTTTTTATCCCAAGATTATTTTCCAAAATAGAGTTACAGCCATGAAAGAAGTCCAGGATTTCATCCAAAGTTTTAAAAAAATATTACGTTTGTGAAATTTAACTGAAAAACCCAGACAGAAAATGGAAGGCTGATGACTGAAAAGCGATACAGTAAGATCCTGTTGTAATTGTTAGCAAAAAAAGCATGTTCTGCATGGTGCTGGACTTAAAATGTGCTGGTAATCCTGGAATGCATTTGGAAGAAGATCAGCCAGAAGAGTAAGGGATTTTTGCCCTTTGCCCAGGCCAACGTTCCAGTGCTGGAACATGCTCTAACCATCTGGGCATTGTATTAGGGAAGGATTGGAGAGCATTTGGAGAGTACAGACAGGGAAAGTTTTATTGAGGAAAGGAAGCACGATTAACATGATTAACTACCATGAAACAGTTCACTACAGAGTCCTTTAAAGTCCAAGTCTCCCAGCCCCCAGGGTTTCACTTTCTTGCTTTTTTTAATCCTGTAAAGTAAAATAATAGTGATTTTTCTCTGAAGAAAGGAAGGGAAAACTTGGCAAGTGGGAGGAGCTCAGAAGGGGGCAGAATCTTTTGCTTTATTGCTCTTTGAAATCTGTAATTGATATTATAAAACTTCCTGATTAAATATGTTCTTCCAGGCCTTCAGAGGCCAGAACCTCCGAAGTTATTTTGCTAACATTTCTTCCTAGGCAAGCCTCATAATTTTCAAGTATAAGAATGTGCTATAACTGACTGGGCAACCTTCAGTTGAGCAGTTCCACTCCTCTGTGCAGTTGATAAGCACCATCCTCACAAGTCCTGGGTCTTGTTCCCAATTCTGAGATAACTAGGCATTAAAAACAGCAGATGTAAACTTAACTGGCTTTCTAGAATTGTCTAGGTTTCTTTGTACACTTTAAATATCTCACAAGGTGTTAGAGTTTGGCCTTTCACAGTTGGTCCTGCAGCCTTTGAAATCCTGGCCAGTGGAAACAGATTTGGGCCTTGGGAGGTAGTAAGAAAAGCTCTCAGTGAGTTCTACAGCATAAAGGGATCTTTGGTGATGATGGCTAAGGTAGCTTAAGGCATCTGAGCTATGACCAGTTTATCTCTACTTCTGTTTTTCACATTGGTGAAGATGCCTTGCCTAGAGCTGAACTCCCCCAATCTGTCTTCTGTACAACTCTTTTCACCCTAGTTCTGCATCAATCTTTATCATGCTGTTGTGTGATTCCACTGCTCTGAGCATCTAAGCATGTCACAGTCTATAGTACGTTTGCAATAAAGCAGTTAGAGCAGTGCCATTTCCATTTTTATGGATGAGAAATTGCATTTTGTTTTCTGTGATTGGGTCCTCTAAGGTAGTGGGACTTAGGCATCTAAAAGTCTTTTGAGCATCTAGGTTAAAATGGGAGTTACATAGGAGTTCTGATAAAAAAAAAAAACAAACCAAAAACAACAACAAAAAACCCCAACCCAAAGCCAAGTTCCTCAAGTCTTCAGCTAGCAGCCTAGCTTGCCTTTGCATCCTAAGTGGAATCAGATGGATTGGAGTATGTAAAGTGCCATTTTAAGTAAAAGCACCAAAGGGCTTTGGTACAATGACTTGTGAAATTTTGATGCGCTTTGTCATACTTATAAACTCTGAAATGTTTGCTGCTTGTTTGAAACAGTATACTTAATATAGGAAACATTCTTTTGAAAATAAAAGAAAATACAAGAAAACATAATCTAATTGTGACTGACTATGCTAAACCTCTCTAGAAGTTTTTGTTTCGACTTGTTTCCCTCCCACTTCTTCCCCCAAGAAGACACACTGTTGTTCGTGCTAGCAAATGCATGGTGTGCAGTGGTTGCTATGGTAATTATTTCTTGTAATGAGTTAGTGTTATAAATGGCTAGGATTTAATGAAGAGATCCCTCAGGAATATCTTGATCAGTTCAGATTGCCTTCTTTGGGCTATGCATCCCTGTGAGACACACCAGGGTGCTAGGCATTCATACACTGCAGCAGAACCAGGATAGCTGTGGTGTTTCATCACTCCTGAAATCTCCCACGCTTTTTGCAAGCTAATTCTGTAGAAAACACAAGTAAACGATGCAGAACTTACTAATGACTCGGGCTGGGAATCTGCATGGTGCTGCTTCCCCTGTACTGAGGGAGGTACTCAGTGTGGCTGTGTGCAAAGTACAGTACAGATTTGGAGTGGCAATAAGATTTTTCAGGTTTACAAAAGCTGAAAGAATACTGGGTTCTGTTTAAAATGGAACGATTCCCTCGTGTATCAGAGTGCTTTATACAGTTCTAAATGGTCCATACACAGTACAAAAGCAAGTGATGTCTTAATGTGGGCAATTTGTAAACCTTAAATCAGATTTAAAATGTCTGCTTTTATCGAAATTTTGTATTTTAGATCTTTATAGAAACTCCTTAGAATATGTTATTAAAGCAGGTGTCTTTCACAATTTGAATCTTTAAAAATTCTTAATGTCATCGTAAGACTGTGAAGACATAGTTAACTTGGTTCAGCAGTCAGTAATGTGCTCCTTTCTGAAAGTCCAGAGACTTAAATGAAGGCTGCCAAACAGTAATAAGGCTGCTACCAAATATGTTAGGAACCAGCGTACAAGTGATTGTGATGGTTAGCTCCTGTCAAATGTATGAATAAAGGTTACAGGATTGGTCCTTTTACGAGGCCACATATGGGTTCTCCTGCAGTTTTGCGATACAGAAAATGGCTTAGCCTGTTTAGCAGAGGAGATTCAGTGTGGTGTTTATTTTTGGAAAATAGTGGACGTGAGAACTGGGGGAAAAAACCTAATATGGGGTTTAATGTGTCAAATATAGATATGGGCTCTACTTATATTTTCCTCAGGGCAGTCTCTCTAAAGGTACTTTGTAAGCCAAGATCGGTCGGTCCATACCAAAACAAAAGATCCAAACAGCTGCTTCTCTCTAAAGACACACTAATTATCAGGGGTGTGATCTGGATTGAATCAAAATCTCACTAGCTGCTGATTTTTGTGGTTGGGATTTTTTCTGATCAGGAGTTCAGACCGAACATAAAAGGTGCAGGAGAAGTGATGTGTTGTGAGGTGGTATGAGGCAATGAATAATTTCAGCACAGGTACAAAACCGCACTCCAAACTTTCAGAGTAACAACACTGTAGGGGGGGAAAAAAGTAGTATCTGGGTCATACTTAATACATTTTTGGTTATTTCACATGGCAAATTTAATACTTGAGCTGGTTAATTAGGAAAAGTTTTTTTTCTAGACTTAAAAACCTTTTCAAAAGTGATTTATTTTATAGCAAGATTGTTTTAAGATTGACTTTGTCTGAACAGAGACATTTACATCTCAAGTATTTCAAAGAGACTCCGTCAGAATTGCTCTAATTCTTCGTCTATCTCTAATTCAGCTAATCTCTGTGCTGCTCCCCTTTTACCAGACTTACCAAGGATTCTTTTGTTGAGAGCATTGTTTTTCAGACTATGCTAATGCATCTTTAATAATTCTTCTTCCTCTTTCTTATGTGTTTGCTGTATAGTTCTAGGTGAAATTGCCTCTTCAGATTTTTTTCTGGCTTGCAGTGGCACATTCAGACTCAAATTGTTGTGCTCAGTAGTGCCATTGTCACATTATAACAAGGGAGATGCTTCATCATGTGTTGTAAAATGAGTTGAAATCTTCAGTACGGAGCTGAGGGATCATGTTGGAGAAAAACATTAACTTTTATGCACCAAGCCATTACACCGGAAAAGGACACATTAAAGCTGTCAAAGTATTTTCAATCTGTAATACCAGTGTATCATGTTAACAAGTTGTGGTGCATGAGGTTTTCAGCATTCTGGCTTACAAAGGTATAAGATGTAGATGTTTTTAAATGGGCAGTTTGCTTTTGGATTATGAGTTTGGCAGTCACTAACAGCAAACTTTGGTTTCAAAATAATAGTAAATTAGATAATATTATTTATCTAGTCCAATTAATACAGTCAAGTCAGGCATTGCCTCTTTTACTGTTGCTGCTATGTAATTATGATCTTAGATTTGTCTACATGTTCAAGTAATTCCCTAAAAGGTGGCAAAGTAATATAGATTGTCTCATTGTTAATCAGCAGCTCAATAGTTTTGTTTACATGCTGGTCCGAAAAAGAAAAAGGGATTTAAGTGAGACAGTGAGGGAAACAAATAGATATCTCCAGGGACAGAAAGACCATATTCATATATGAAAAGAAAAAAGGTACCTGCGTTCAGCAAGCTGAAAGTTGAATTACAAAAGTGTGACAGTTTGAGTAAAAAAAGCCCCATTAAATTTGTGAAAATGTCTGCTTAAATCATCTTGCTATGCTTGCTGGTGTAAACAGTTTTGAAATATTAACACCACATATCTCTGTGTCTCTAAGAACTAGCGTAAGCAGGAAAGTAGAATACCTGTTTAAACCATTTCTGTGGTATCATGACCATATGGTCATAACTTGGCTGTATGAGCAAAGAAATTATGGTGTTTGCTTACAGTCCTCATGTTCCAATGCTGTGTGGCTGTCAGTGGTTTACAGTTGCCTTTAACTGTGTGTTACTAGGATCAACTTCCAAACTAAAGGCCTGTTTGAGATAAGCATCATTATCTTTTTGGAGTCTTGTGCTTTCAAGATTTTGAGAGCCTTTTATGAGCCAAAAATGGGTCAAACCCCTCATTTTCACTCATTTGAAAAATCACCTAATTCCAAGAATGCCTTTTGCCATGTTTGGAGAACAAGCCTGGTTAGACACACCTGGCCTTTAGAATAGTGGTGCATTTTAAAAGGAAGCTGAAACCTTTGCTTTCACCTATTTTGTACTCCTAGGTTCTTGTTTTGTGGGGAGAAAACTTTATTAGTTTCATAAACCTCTTAAAGACTCCTTTTAATTTTGAGGTATAAAAGCCACTGTTTAGCTATGGAATAGCATGTAGCATAGTTCATGCCTTGCCATACTGCCTGCTGCTTCAGCTCTTCTTGGAGAGTGTGGTGTGTCCTTCAGAGGTGAAAGGACTTCCTGCAAGGCACAAAAGAAAGCTTTCATGGAAGCTCTTGGGTAGTAGTTATCTCTTCAGTTCCTTGAGTTTTACCAGCCTTCATCTTAAGTAAACATGCTCGGTGTAACTTTTTGTCACAGTACAGTCTCTTAGTGTTGTCTCTGGGGGCTACCTGATTCTCTATTCTCTTTAGTACTGGTCTTTCCAGTGAAACTGCCCATGGTATAGCAAAATTCATGGGGTAGGGGAGGGGCAGATGCTCTGTGTGGAGACCGTCTGTAGCAAAATACATAGACTTCTTCCCACAAATGCTGTTTAGTAAGCTGCTGCTCTTCCTCACCAGTATCAGAGAGCACTTCAGCTCTTTTCTAGGTAATTTCTAGGTATTTTTTTCTAGTTTTTTTTTTTCCCCTAGGTTATTTTTCTTAAACTCTTCTTTCACCTGATGATTTTTGGCTTTCCTCATCTGGCAGAATTGGGCCACTTGGGCTATATATACTCCTGTGCCTTGCTTGGGATTTTAGTTTGGGTTGTAGGCTCAAACCAACTGGACTGGAATGAACAATTTTGAGTCCTAAGCAGAAAGCTCAAAATTGTTCTTGTGTTTAAACCCCTAATTTTTTCCTCCTCCATCCACTTGGTTGAACTGCAGTTGAAATGGAGTAAGACTTTGCAATGAAAAGCTGAGCCAAGAGAATAGTTCTGGAAAGAAAAAGTAAAATTTCACTTAGGTGCTAAAGGTAATAAATATCCTGAGGGGTGTATTCGATTGATGTTAAAGGAGGCAGAGTGCTTCTGAGGAGCAGCACTGTGAATAGAAAAGGAACATGTTGTCACTAGGCTCCAGCAATGGAGAATACCTACTTTTTAAAGTTTTCTTTAGATATTCAGGCAATGTTGCTGCAGTATTTTCTGTGTATCTAAATCAACTGATTGCAGGTAGCATCTGGTAAGAGTGGTGTCGTGCACCTGCGTGTTATAGGTTATCTCAAGAGACTATGGAATTATAACTTTTATATTAGAATTTTTATAAATGTAATTTCTTTGATGGTAAAAGCAAATACCAGAAGCTGTAAATATTTTTCATGTATCAGCTGATCTCATGTTCTTTTCTGCTACTGTAATAATTTAGAAATCAGTAAAGCAGTTCCGTGAATTCTCATAATTTTAAACTGATAGCACAAAGAATATTACTTAGCAGGTTGAATATTACAGTCTTCATTTGAGATCTTGTGTAGTAATATAGAATGAGTTTGTAGGTTTTTTTCTCTTTAAGATTGGCTTCTTTTATTCAGAAAAGAAACCCTAAGCAGAATTTCATACGTTCATTCAGCAAACTAAGGAAAATGTGTTGTGTATACACGCTTTCCAGATTTTTATACATAGAGGAATATCTTCAGTTGACCCATACGCATTTTCCACATCTGGCTCATCCCCTGTTGATGCTTTGCTTGACACCTTTCTGTGTGATGTATAAGGAGCTGTGACCATGCAGTCATAGAATTGATGTAACAAGAGTTCAGTCACTCAGTCAGTGAAGAATATTGATTTGAAAACTGGGATATTTCTAGCTGAACTACAATGCTGAAGTGCTTCAGCACAGAACAGTTGGGACCTACTGTTGATTATAGAGCAGAAAACAGACTCTTTCCCTGTTTGAGACATCCTATGCATTAGCATTGTGCACTTGCTTCCATCTTCCTGGTGTCCCACAGGACTCACTTTAGCCTTGTCTTCATATTGCGCAAGGAAGGTGTTATCTTCCATAAACAGGTGCCCCCGCGTTGGTTTACCCTTACATGTGAGCTGTCCCCCATGGTAAGTTACTCATTGTTAAACAAAGCTTTTTTGATAAGTGTACTATCTGATTAGTACTCTGACCGAATAAGAGTAAGGTAACATCCAAAGAAAGACCAGGTTAAAGAATCCTGGGGACACCAACCAAATCTTTGATAGCTGAAGAAGACAAAAGGGGCAATTTCTGAGGTGAGATACAGAGAAAATGCAGACTTTTTGCTGGGAGACTGGATTCCAGAAAATTCTCTCAGCGGATTAATAAAAATTGAAAGCAAGGAACAGGGAGTAAGGCACTGGAACTGAAAGCCTCTGGTGTCTGTAGTTGTGAGATCAGAAATGAGAAAGCAGGTTTCCTGGCCAGGAATAAATAGGCCTTTCCTTTGTACGTCCCAAGATACTTCTTCAGGGGGCAGATGAGCAGAAAGCAGACCAGAATAAGGACAACAATTAAAGGACGGTATCGAGGGTCCCTGGGAATACTCTAGGAACTAATAGGTTGGAGAGAATTTCCTGAGGAATGGCTCAGGTATTGATGGCAGTGGCCACAATTCCTTCCAGTTCGACCAGCTAAAAGATGAAGAACAAGATCAGAACCATTAGAAGCAGTGAGATGAATGTATTTAGTATTATGGGAAGAATAGCCAGAGGATCAAATGGCAGTGAATCTATACTGTAGAAAGTAAGCAGAAAAAAAGAGAAATTCCTATGGTGTTGTCAGAATGTGAGCTGGAAGTACGGGGAGAGCAGAGACCATTTTTTAGGATCATGTCCTGAAAAGACATATGTGGTGATATAAGTAAAATATTAATTGCCTAAATATAGTATAAAGAATCCTACCCTTGTACACTTACCTTCCAGGCAAAACTAGGTGCTGTAGAGAATGTAGTACTGATGCTAATGACAAGGGAATCTCCTACTGATTGGTGACTCTCAAAGGACTTTTTCATTTTAGGGGGAGCAGAACTAGAGCCTACAGACTATTTGCTGCTTTTGTCTTTCCCATATTGTATCCCTTCTGTATGAGACATGTCAGAAGACATCAATCAGCCAGTGAAGAATCCTGCTTGATAGCAAACTAGATCATAAATAATGCCCTCTGCCAAAGCACAGACAATTCTCAAACTGATGAGACCAAAACAATACAGAAGTATTAATTGCCTCTTTAAGAGTATAAAACCACTCTGCTGCTTGGAGCAGTGCAGCTCTTTAGAATCTTTAGCTGCTAATGACCACTGGATTCTGAGGGGCTACAGCTGTCTTCCCAATTATTTAAGTACCTGAAGCAGTCTCTGAGTGGTGAGTATTAAAAAGGAAAATCAAAGCAATGTGCTATATAGTACATTAAAATGATTGGTTTATGGTACTGTGTTTTTATGTAATTTAACATTTAGAAAACTAAAGACAATTAAATAAATAAAAATAATGTTTTCTCCTATTTCCAAGTTGTTCTTTCCAACTAAAAAGATTTTTATTATTATTTTGAAAAAATCTTCAAGGAGATTTCTCTCAGAAATGGGGACTATACTATTCCTTGATTTCTCTTTGAGATATAAATTTTAAAAAGCTTGGCCTACTGTGGAGAAAAGCAGTGCTGAAGGACTTGTGCTGCTGTTTGTACAGACACTTGAATGGAAATTCCAGCTGAGCAGAACCACGATTGCTGCTGCCTTTCCTTCATTGAATGTCAGCTGTATGCTGATCGAATAATAGCTGGTTGTTGAGTAGTTTCCCTGCCCGGGCCCTGGCTATTCCTGCCCACTCCCTCCTGCCCCATCAGTTACACTCTGGAAAAAGAGGCTTGTGACCTTCAGCTGACTGGTTTATTTATACCCGTGCCTCAAGAAAAGGCAGGTGCATCTCCAGTAATACCAATGCCTCCAATAAACACAAAAGACCACAGAATAATTCAAGTTGAGAAGAACCTTTGGAAGCAGAGTTGATTTCAGAGCTTGATAGGGTTGCTCAATGCCTTGTCCAGGCAAGTTTTGAGTTGGAGACTCCACAGCCCTCCTCTGGCGTAGAGAGGGGAGAGAGAGGATTCCTTGTTCCATGGCAATGAGGTGAGAGAAGAGGATCCTCTTTTGCTGTGGTTGTATTGGATGGATCTGTGAATTTTCCTACAGTATCAGAGAGTCTGATAATTGAGGAAACTCTTGTGATCACTCATTGTGAGCATGCATTTCAGAGTCTGAATTCAATGTTGTGCCCACCAGAATTCAAGACCTTGGAAAAACAAAATCTTCCCTCAAGACCAGTACCAAACATCACCTTTCAGAAATGAGTAGTAGTCTTCATAAATACTTCTGTGGTTGGACTGAACTCTATTTGGGTGTGGGTATAACAACCACCAACTCATCTGAACTGCTGCGAATTGGAGGTTAGTAGCTGAGACAAATGAGCAGTCTCCACACTAAAACATACTTTCACCCTGGCTGATGGCTGAGAAACATTTGCTCGATATTTGCCTGGGTGGATAGAGGTGAAGCACTTATTGAAAACACAGCTTGCAGTAGAGGAGAAGCAGTCTGAGCTCTTCATCAGACCAAGAAAACAACTTGGGCTGCTTTTAGCATGTCAGTAATGTTTGACTCTAAAAGGAATTGCTGAAGATTTGGTTTTAACCACTTGGCCAGGCTGTTTCACTGCAGTACAGATTTTAAATAGCATGGGAGTTCATCTTTCTGTAAGAAGGGAGAAGGGGAGGGAACAGCAACTCTCCTGCTTTGTGAAGCATCAGCTAGAATATAAGTGGCCAGTGTTGCACCTGAAGGAGCATTGGTAATCACCCCACATCCAAATGAGTAATTAGCTGAAATAATTACCAGCCTTGAGATAAATTCACACACTTTTTTGCTTGTGACAGTATCAAGGATAACAGGTGTTGAGAGTGCCTTGAAGGGACAAAGATTAAAGATTATTTCATTATCTGGATTCCTTTAGGCAGAGAAGTCTTGCGTTTTATCCTGTCATGCACAGAAAGGTCTAAACAGCACCTCATTCTCCTCATGCTTTGGCAGTTTTGAAGCTGAGCTTTTGACAGAGAGTGAATATCGTTTAATTTGGGAGAATGGTTTGTCCTTGAGAATTCCGTAAACTATCTCTGTGTCTCTACACAGTCTGATTCCTGCTCCGAGGCCCAAGGAAAACTGCAAGTAAGCATGCCGAAGAGACGCTGGGCAACAGTCTTCCTTTTACTGAGGTTTAGATTAATTAGGAAAGAAAGTATTTGAACAGTTACTTTACTTGGAGACTTGCTGATGAAATACTGTGCGTGTTTCCAACTCATTGTTTCAATATTTGCAAAGTAGTAAGGAGCACTAATAGTGTTCTGCCATTTTCTCATGCATGCTTTTAGATAGTTTTGTACTGTTAGTTATACCCAGAGGCCAGACTGTGTCAGGGCAAATATCTATATCGTGTGTGCCCTAGAAAATGTCAACTTTTACTTCCTTACTGGAAGGCTGTGTCAGAAACGGCAAACTTTCTAATGCGGAATAACCCCTTCTCAGCTAGACATTCTGCTATTCCAAATACTCTGCAACTATTATAATAATTTCCAAACTTTTTTCCATTTCACAGCAGTGACCTGCAGGAATAATGTCTCTCAAAACTGTCACTAGAGTTTGATATATTCTCAGAGTGTGCACCTGTGTTATATCCATGACAAATCTGTGCAAGTTAGTGTTTGAATCCCAAGAAGATGTGATGGAACATGCGAGAGATGGGATGGGTGGAACTGATGGAAACTGGCTGTTGCAATAGTTCATCTGCATAAATATTTTTCTATTTAAAGCTTTACTTTGTCCGCTACCTATTTTCTCCTCTAACTCAGTTATAATTTGAAGGAGATTTTTGCCCAGCTGGTGCATGTTTGATTAATGATTTTTCTTTTGTCTGCTCTCATTTTGTTCCTCACCAGGATGCCAGTATTTGCCCATTTAGGTGTTACGTATTTTTCTGATTTGTGATCCTTTACTTTTGATTTCCACTAATCTGTTTGTTGCTGCTGGTTTTTTTTCTATTCTATATTTCTCAACTACATTCACCTGCAACTGCATTTGTCTTCAAGAATGGTCATGAATGCATATCCACAGGCATGGACTAGCAACAAATAGAAAAAGCTACACAAGCCCAGTTACAGATGCAAAATTGGACTAAAGATTGCATTGAGATTCCTTCCAGTGAGATAAAGTATTTCTGCTTCTGCCAAGGTGGCATCAGAAGACAGTGAAGATGAGTCAGACACTTCTGCTCAGGTTAAGTTTGAAGAAAGTTCAGGCTGACTCCTCTTTTCCACTGAGAGCAGCTTCCTCACGTCTAGTTGTGCTTCTCTCTGCATTTCATGTAGTGCTGCTGCCATAGTTTTGAAGATGCTTTTTTCTTTTTTTTTCTCCCTATGGTTACTTAAGAAAACCCCTAGATAACTAATTCAGACCATAAATATTCATCATTAATTTATGTTTTCCGTATGGATAATGTAGTATACTTGCTGAGAAAAGCTAGCTATGATAAATAAATAAATAAAGCTAAGGATAAATGGAACACGCAGAGCTCCTGGATTTTGCCAGGGAGTGCCTTAAGTGCAAATGGATGGTTTGAAATTCCAGTACCCACAGGTCTTTGTAGGCTGGAGTTCTCAGTAGTCTCCATGTTCAAGGAACCAGGCTGTAACAAAAATATTTTGATATTCAGGAAAAAACTGAAAACTTTACAACACTTCAGCTGAAAAGATCAAAGTCTTGTTTGAATAAATGTTACTGCAATTTGCCTGTCAGGGACTGAACTAATCTGTCTTTCCAGAGATTATCCCTCCACCTCTCATGGGACTTTCCCTTCATGTTCATGGGTTGTGCGTCTACAACATGATTTTTTCTTTTTTACCCTAATGCTGTAGTCTGATGGCTATTAATGGCTTGTTAAAGAAAGGACAGGTTGTGCAACCGTTTTTTGCAAACGTTATGAACAGTCCCAGTGACTTTCAATGAGTTGCTTGTTCAAGAGTTTGTAAGTTTTAACTGCTGTTTATAGTTACAGAATTATGCTGTCTTGTGCTAGGTCAATGTGACAGGAAAAAATTAACCTTTATAGCACACCTTTCCTGAATAACTAGGGAAGTGGATTAACCTGTGGAACTCTACTATTAACTAAAAAAAAAACAGAGGGAAAGACACTGTATTTGAAATAAATTATGATAATTTGTCATGCCGCTTATTTACAGAGGCTCTGATGAGAAAATGGAGCTACTTAATGTGTAGGTGGGATGGACCTAGATAACTCTGAATGTCTGTAATGCAGTTTATAAGTCAAACAGTTTAATACTGCTGGAGAATTTAGAGATAATTCCCAAAAGGTAGAGAAGACAGATGTCTAACCCGCCCAGGCTTCCCATAAGAGCTGTGTACTTCAGGGTACCAAGCATAGTGCAATTTTCATGTCTACATGCCCTGAGAGGTAAGTGGAAATATTTTTCCACTCTATCTATAGAAGATAGTTATAGATAACTCAAAGTCCCTAACCCTCTTAGTGACCTCCCCAAATACCTTTTCTTAAGGTATTTCTTAAGGTATTATTAAGGTATGGGTATACACCCGTAAAACAGATGTGGGATACTGAGGTCCAGAGGCAGATGGTCAAGGGGAAGCAAATTAACGGCAACTATGTTAAAACCTACTATTTGTGTTCAGCACTGACCAAGAGTAATCTGAGACATCCCTGCAGGTTCCAGTGTGGAACCCACTTCTCTGCCTGCCACAGCGTTCCCAGCAGACAGAATGTTACCAGGGAACTTACTTGCTGGTCTCTGCTTTGTACTACTGCCTTTCAAATCTAACACCTGCTTGGTAATCCATTTCAAAAACACACAATGCAGATATCTTTTAAGAAGGAAATTGAGCATGCAAAGAATTAAGGTAGCACATTGATGAGACTGAAGCTATTTTGAGTAAGAACAAACACCCTTAGGCTTTTGGGAGTTTAGTACAGAATTTTGAAAAAACATCAAAGGGGGAAAAAGTAAATACTGGTTTTGCAGCTATTGACACTTCAAATTCCATTTAACAACAGAAATATCAATTGGATGTTTCACACAGTGTGATTTCGTTAGCAAGATAAGCATTTACTCTTGAATCAGACTTTTTGCACTGAACTGTAGAAAATGTAGAAAAGTTGGTCTCATTTCAGTAGCAGTAACTATAGTTCCGGAATCATAGAATGGTTTGGGTTGGAAGGGACCTTAAAGATCATCTAGTTTCAACCCCCCTGCTGTGGGCAGGGGCACCTTCCACTAGACCAGGTTGCTCAAAGCCCCCTCCAGCCTGGCCTTGAACACTTCCAGGGGTGGGGCATCCATCTGTTAGTCTAGGCTGGAGCAACAGGATGAAAAGGAAGAACTGCCCACCCTGCTTAGCATAGATGATGTAGTGCCCAGGAGAGAGGGGCTCACTGGAAGGGAGTTCTGCAGGCACTTCAGGAAACAGCTGTGATTTGAACAGCTACTTTGACAAAACAGATCAAATGACATAGAACATAGTCCTGACCATGATATTTGTGGTGTGCTAAAACCATGTCTATAAAAAGTACACACATACATACACAGTTGTTACAATGCAGGGGTGTACGGTTGTCTGATGCAAACATGCAAAAGCTCCCAAAGCATAGGCAGTCAAAAAGAGAGTAACCTTTTTAAAACCATGAGTTTCTCCTCTATCAGTGCTGGACATCTTGCTATAAAAGTAAGATTGCAACAAATGAATCAAGGAAGATTTCAGCAATATCCTGAAATCCCAGGATGGTAATGGAACATCTGCCTGTTTGTAAATGCTTCATTGACCTGGGACCAGTTATAAAAAAAAAAAAAAATTCAAGCTTGATAATGTTCCAGAAACCAGAACATTTTATAATTTTGTAGCTTATGCTGGAAGATAAGTGTGACAGGAGATAGACATAAGTTGTGAACTGCAGTGGCTTAGTTCGATGTCTCCAATATGGTCCTAATTAAAGTAGTCTTCTAGTCATCCAAAGATTGTCTAGCCAAACAGAGATTCTGTCTACATATAATCTGATCTGTAAAATGTATGGGTCAACTAGGTAAAGAGACTCCCTTCAGCAATCCTAGAGAAGAAACTAAAAAGCTGTTGGGGTGGATGTGTCCCCTTCTCCTTTGCTAGGTGATTTTATTAGCAGTAGTAGATTTCAGTTCTAAACCCAACACAAAATAAGACTAAGCTGCTCAAAAATGAAAATTCCTATGTCATAGGGAGTTCTGCTTCTTGTGCACCAGTCTCCCAAATGGAGCAAAAAGACTTAAGTACATATTAGCAATAAGTAGATTACTGAGCAATGGCTAGAAATTTTCAATTTGTAATGTGGAAAATATTTTTTGTTTCAAGAAGCTTTTGTTTCACTTTCCCATGTTAAATTCCCCTCAACTTATAAAAAACAAAAATCCTGACACATAAATTTTAGTAATTCCTGTCCTTTTTCTTTTTTTTTTCCTTTTTTTTGAGACCGGTTCTTTGTCATTGTTTCCCTTTGTACCACCCCAGCCACTTTCCATACACAAATAGCTATTCCTCCAGCATCTAGAACTCGGCACCTGGAAAACCAGTGACATTGCTGGGCAATTCCATTCATGTCAGAGGCCTGTTAGAATTCTATCTATTGTCTATGATGTGGTTTGGAGAAGCAAATCACCAAAGATTTCCAAAACTCTATGGTGTATTTTGGGAAATACAAGCAATCGATGCTACTGAAAGAAGTTGTTCTGTGAACCTGCTGCTTCTGGTTGTTTTTGTCCCTCGTGTTTGTGCAGTTGTGTGCTAAACCAGATCAAGAATCAGCCAGGTCCTTACTGCTCATTAACTTCTGCTCATAAATCTTTCTGGTGGACCCAAATGCTATATAGTTCCTTCTTGATCCCCACACCTCTCTGGATGCCTGTGCAAGCAGGTGTCATCTGTGGAGCTGGGACCTGAACCCTCCTAAAGACTGGGGAGTGGGGCTTAGATGTATGTGAGCATTTGCATATATGATGGTGGAAGAAGAGCGAGATTCTCCTGAATTTATATGGTATTTTTGTATGAGGAATGAGTTGAAGGAAGTATGTATTGTCTACTGTAATTCTTGATTCAGTCTTAAAGGATGACGGCTTTTTAGACTCAGGCCCAGGATCTTGGGAGGCCCATCACTGTAATTATCCTGCTTGAATACCCTGACCTGGTTGGTGTGCTTGTTTGCTTTGTCTTTTTACATGCATTTTGTAATACCATTATTAGTATTGTAATAGGGTACTATTATTTTATCATAAAGTACCCCTTTATATTATTGAAAGGGCCTATGGAAAAACTAAGCATAGTTGGTGTAAATACTTTTAAATAAAATAAAATCTAGGGAATAGTTAAAGTTAAGTTATGCAAAGCTTGGACATTTTTAAGAGAGGTATGAGTCTTTTGATGAATAGGAAATGTGTTAGGAAATTCTGATTAATTATTAATCTATTCAAAAAGGAGCTAGAAATATTAATATTTTATATCACAGATATATTTATATAAAATAATTTTGTAGTTGGTTAGTTAGCTGGTTAGAGTACAGCTTCAAACAATCTACAGAAACAAGTGAATCCTCCTTTATCTCAAATATAATTAGCCATTTAAATGTCTTGGGTCAATTTATTAACACTTTATTCATCGGGGTGTAACTTTTATTAGGCTTTATTGCTATCAGAAATTACACCCTACACAAATACAATAGAGATTTAAATGTTCTGTAGAATGAGCCAATGCTTCCTGACTTTATTGCGCAGTATTGTAATGAACCTTGACCAGCTGTAGATTTGATAAGTGTAAAATATTACTGCTTGCTGCTAATTTTGTTCCTTTTTAATGACTGATAATCCATGTCGATTTAGTGTGATAGTCACAATCCAATACTGTTTTCCTGCTATAAATGTGATTGTAACAGGAGCTATTAAGTGTGTCTGCATAATAAAATTAGTCAGGGAAGCTCTGTATATTGTTTCCAGGTCTTTGGATTTTCATTATAGTAGTGGAACTTGTTAGACTGTAAAGCTTGATGGTTGCTAGCTCAGACAAGCTCTTTTCTACTTCTCTGCCAAGCAAAGGGGTAATGATGCTGCACTAAGAAGTCTGTTCTCACGGTTCTGGAAAATTCATCATATATAAACATAGGGTATCATTTTGGGGAGAGCGTGAAAGGTGTCACAGGGGAAGAAAGAGAGGAAACTCATCTGGGCAACAAAGTATTACAACTGCATAAGAGTTGCTTAAAGAAACGAAATTGGCAGCTGAATGTTGGGAAAAGGCAGTTATGACATCTCTTGGTATTCCTGCAACACTGATAAATCAGATGTTCATGTTTGTCAGGATGCTAAAGTGTATAAAGGGATCCTAATAAGGAAACCTAGGCAGCAGCTTCTCCTTTTCTTTATCACTCTGTCCAGCAGCATACTCCACCTTTAGATAATGAACTGTTGCATCAGAGTAATTGTAAGATACACACACTTCCTCATAGACTTGCTTTTGGTCTCATTTGATCTTGCCTAATCTGAAGGCTTCTATTTCAATTCTTGGGCCTCTAGGTTTGAAGTGGATGAAGTCCCAACTGTGAGAATAATCATAAAGGAGTCTCTGTAGATTAATATAATTTTCTGGAGTTTTTTTTAAAAAGTGAGTATCTACTGATATCTTTACTTGTATCTGGGTAGTATCTCAAAAGAAACTATCCTGCAGTAAAGCAGATATTTAATTGCTGAGTTTCTCTTACTTAAAAAAAGGTAATGGGGAATTCTGTCATTGACGTCAGTGTAGGCAAGATTTTGCCCATGGTAATTTTGGCTGGGGAAGCCACTGTTCCACTGGTGTGAGAGCTTTGCTGTGCTCTCTTTCACTAACTGTTCAGGTAGACTGAGCTGTACTGACCATTGGGGTAGGGCAAGAACTGCTTTCACACGTACACTGATATTGTTGGCGTCTATTTAATTAGCATTTTATAGGGGGCAGTTTATAACTTTTCATTGACAAAATAATAGTTTATAGCTTTCAATACAAGGTAGGAATAAATCTAAGGATTCATACCTTTCTATGTTATTTATTTCCAGTATTTCCTCCAACACTTGGAAAAGCTCCCCAAGGCAAAAAACCTGCAGAAAGCAAGCTAACAAGTATGTGCAGAGATAATTATTTTAGCCTAAGGTTTGCTGTAGCATCTTTGCATTTTGGTGGCTGCATGGTAGAAGCTGTGAGACCCTTCTGACTTTAGGTTTATGCTTACAGGGATCTTGAAATGTCATCACTCAGTCTCTGCATTATTCAGTCCTGCTATACTAGGGAGCATTCAGATGTTCTTCCCATGTGCCTGCAATTTCTACGGAAGCTTTCAATGCATAGTGTAACACAACAAAACAGTGGTATAAAATAAATTTAGTATCAGCCTTTCTGCAGAGATTGTCAAGCTGCCATTATGGCTGATACATACTTCTTTGTGGAGGACTTGTGACTTCTGCAAGTATTTCTAGGAGTCAAAGGGGTTTCTACTTTGCTGGCTCAATCTTCTACCCAGCACTACTTGAATCAGGCTCTGTGCAATAGTTTTGGGGAATGCTGGCTGGTACAGAGCTGCTTCGTGCCAGAGGACAAAATGCTGAGAGACTAGTTGACATGTAATAAGTATCTGAAATCTGGCCAATATCAGTGGGAGGTTAAGAGGGTAGTCAGTGCACCTGCAAATTAGTGTATCTATCCATAATTGGGGCTATTTCATCAGTATTCCTAGGGGACTTTGTGGGAGAAGTTCAGTAACTGGCTCATTTATGCCTGTAGAGCAAAAACGTCTTTTGGGTGGCGAGAAGACATTCCCTCTGCTCAAAGACCAAAAGAAAAGGGACCTATCCACTTCAATTTATAATTCAAGATATTGGAGTAAGTCCCTAGTGCCTCACTCAATTCTTTGCCAGATGAAGATGTCCCATATAGATTTAACTCTGGTCTTTCGCTCTAGCTCAGCAAGAACACCAATACTAAAGGTATTCCTTGCAAATAAACACTGGACAGACACAAAGAAACACTGTGCACTACCTAAGCCACGCAATGAGCTCCAGAAAGATCAGATCCACAGATGTGCTGACTGAAGTTTAAGAGGCAACTTAACAGATGTACAAAGCTGTAGATCAGAAGGGATATAAAACAGTTAAACTTGCTTAAAGGCACAATGTGTCACAATCTAACGATTACATGCATCCTAAGCCCGACAGAAGAGGGAACATACGCTCAGCTATGTGCTCTTGGCTGTAGGCATGCCAAGAAGATTATAAAAATGCCATGCTGTGATATGTTGCCCTCCTGCCTGAAAGGCTACCATTAAGCTGCTTATTTACTGCACCTATTCAGGCAGCAGTGCGGTTCAGAGTGCTACCTGTCTTCTTGTTGGATAAATTAGTTGTGGATATCACAGGATTATTGCTGCCTATTGTTCAGTCTGGTGAAGGTGGGAAGAGATGAAAGACGCTGATCTGACCTTGTAATGTTTTGTGTAAAATAAGAGATGCTTTTTCTTCATAGTGAGTGTCATAGTTGATCTTGGTAGGACTGATTGTATTAGCAAGTTTAGAGGTAAATGAAAAAGGCTACCATACTAATGAAGGCAAAAATTATATCTTGTTCATATATATATATATCTCTATAAAGGGAGAAAGATGGAGGGGGGCAAGATATGGAGGTGTGGAGGAAAGTGCATGTCACTAGAGCTTTGTACTCTCTTTCCGGCTTTGAAAATCAGGCACTGTTTGAAATGAAATCTTCAAGAGAACACACAGGAAAACTTAGCCACACCCTCAACTTAGAATGTTTTTTTTCATATAAATTGTTTTGCCCTCATATTTTTATGATATATGGAGCTGTGAACTTTAAATTAGTGATAACAGAAATTGACAAGTACAGCATTAAAAAATAAACCATGCAGCCCTACAGGCTTAATTATGAAGTGAGCAGGAAGATAGACAGAAAATCCTGTTTCAAAATTTTACCTCACATAATATAAATAAAAGATTATGTCTTCCACTGGTAGCCTATAGATCAAAAGGATAGTATAAAATGACTACCCTGGTATTTATTTTGCCTTTCTTATGTGTATAGATAAACTATACAGTTCTCATTTTCTTATGTCTTTTAGCTATACACAGAGACACTTACATATAGATATAATTATGGATACATAACTATAAATGGATATCTGTAATTATTTTAACATTTTCATGTAATTATTAGAAAGACATGCTTTTTATTGTCAAAATTTAAAATTAGAAAAATTTTTTAAAAAGTATTCTAATCGATAATATGGCAAGTTGAATATAAATTAGGCAAATTGGGCAAATAAAAAATAACTATTGATTCGAATTTATTTTAGAAACTGTGATTCTGAAGATAGGGTTGTTTTAGACAATCACTAAATATCAGACACTAGACTTGACAGTATGTATTGCATAGATGTAAATATGTCATAATATAAACACATACCTTCACCATTCAGGTACCATGTGCGCTGAACTGATAATTGTCATCGCTGTTCTAAAAAATGTCTATTTGTTATGTTTGGAGAAGGCACTGGAGAAGGTTTTCTTTTCCCTGATGAATCAGTACTAACTCGAACCATTTTACATGGCTTCAGTGTAGCAGATTAGCGGCCAAAAGTTGAATTTTAATGGCAGCAATCAATAACTACAATTTTGTTGCTGGTTACACCAAAACATGCCTAAGGTCTATGTCAGGATATCTGAAGTGAAGAGCTCCAGTGTTCTGAATTTCCAGCTATACATTTTTTTTATTACTAGCAAAAAAAGGAGGAAGGAAAGAATCTAAAAGAAACAGGTGCAACTTTCTCCTTCCTTCCTTGAGCTACTTATTTGATCATTTTCGAATGCCACTATAAAAACTGCCAGGAAAGCAACTGATGTTCAGCCAATACTATTTTGTCACATTAGAAGTGGCTGTCTTGTGACAGGAAATCAGGCTCACAGGAAGAGTCAAGAAATACTAGCACCTTTTAATAAGGGCTTACTAAAACTAAACCTCAATATTTTTCCTTGTTCCATCTCAGAATGCATGGTGCCCTTGGTGATGGGATTATCAGAAAAGTGTCAAGCTGTAATACCTGATTATTCTTATAACGAAGTAATTCCCCATTTCTGTATTTGTTTACTCATGATTTAGGACCATTTCATGCAAAACCTTAATTTGTGAAAGTAGCCCTGTTAACATCAGTGGGGACAATGGCTGAAGCTGAGCTTTTCTGATGCTGTCTTACAATACTGAGCCCTCTTACAGTGGTATTTTAACTGGCAATTACTTTATTTGATTGTGATCAATGAGGATGAAAATTTACTTGACTCCTTAAAGTCTAAATCTCTTTGTATCATTATTAGCACTGCATTTTCTTCCTTGTCCCTCCCTCTCAGTCTGCCTCCACCACACACATTTGCTGGATAAAGATAGCCCTTTGCAGAAATTAAAGGAAAATGTCATATCAGCCCTAAACGGAATTTAGTATAGAAGATACATTATAAAAATATACTATTGTTTTAACTTGTCATTTTCCATTACATTTGGACTTGATAATCTTTCAGAAACTTCTGTAAAATTAATGTTGCATTGTCATGATAATGCATGAGAATCAGGAAAAGGAAGTAGCAGGAAAAATCTGCCAACTGTACTAACATTTTTTCCTTAAAATACTGCTAGTCTGGAGCTAACACTAGCAGTTGTTATGTGCCACCACAGCCAGGCTGTGGTCTCCTCTCCCTTTTGGAGTATAATGGTATCTCCTCTCTGCAATTATTTTTTGTCTGTTTCTTTCCCCCACTCTGATCGTTGGGGAGGATGATGTAGGAATACACACAGCTACATCACAGCAGATCTCTTTTGTATCTGTGTCTACAGTAATATGCCTCCACAGCCAAGCTATTAATTCCCTAAAACAGCTGCTGTACACCATACCTGCTTTGTGTGGACTGAAATTATGATACACCTGTGAAATCAGCTCATGTCACTTTTTTAGCTGCTCCAGGTAGAAGCCTTCTAAGTGCTACTGTCTATCTCTAATGTAGTTCAGAGATTTATAAAATCTGCTTATTTCATGACAAGGAGATGGAGCCCAGAGAGCATCACCAGTATTGCCAATCTGAACAGTGCACAAATACATCTCTGGAATTCGTAAGATTTGACTGCAGTAGCACAGCTGTGTCTTGAGACATTAGGGTTTTTGTTAGCTTTTTTTGAAACTACAAATTCAAGGAGGCATTTGGCTTAAATAAAAAGGAAAAAAGTAATGAAGAAGGCATATGCACTTATGCTAACTCTCATGGAAGGACCTAAATCACTGCAGTTGCAATTAATGGTAATCACTGGCAAATCTGCCTTAAATGTGTAATTAATCCTAAGCATGTAAGTAGTCTGCCTGATGCAAATGGAACTGCTCAGACACTCATGTACTCACATGCACAAAATGAGTCAGGCACTTGGCTCCTCCAGTAGGGCCGGATGGAAATGCAAAACTCTTCTGCTAAATCACCATGGGCTCAAGAGAATCGTGCAGTTTAATTATCTTCAACCAGGGTTAAAGAAGGATGGAAATATCCTTTTGTGCTAGAGAAATTCATCCAGATGTCATTTGTAATGGCAGGAATGACCAACTCAAGGGAGCAAGCATAGGTGAGGTTTTGTTGCATAGCAGTTACTGGTGAAGCCAAACTACTTGAGGATATTAATGCGAGGCCAGGGTAATCAGCCTAGGATGAGGTTGAGATAGTTCATTCAAATTTAGAGATGTCTTTCTGTTTGAAAGTGTTGAGGGGAACATTAACTAGGTCATGTAAATGAGAGTAGGAATCATGTGGGGAGACTTCAAGTACTGCAGTAAGTAAGGTAGGTAAGATTTAAGCAGACTTCTCATTTTTCATGTGTACCACTCACCCGTAATATCAACCGGCTGCACATTCCCAAAACAAAGGGCTGGTGAAAAGGGGGGAAGGTGGGAAAAATCCCAGAGATGTATGGACTAGAATGAAGTTAGATGTGGATCCTGTGAAAAAATCAGGATAATAGGTGAGCAGAAGGATTAAAAAGTATTGCTAGGAGTTTTGCAGCACTAAGTAACAAAGTTGCTATATCCCAAACCTGCTAATAAATTGCAAGAGCACTGACAGATGCCAACACTCTTCACTCATTGTAACTTGAGAAAAAGGCTTTCAGAAATAAGAATATATTTGTTAAGAACTTCGGGGGTGAGATTGGAGAGGGGATATTGGTCAGAAATTAAAAACTGATTAAGAAAATTGGAATTCAGTGTGGGTTTGGTGTGTGATAATCCTACAAAAATTTGTCCTAATTCTACTACCACTAACATGGCTAATTAAAACATAAATGTATTGCTTTGTCACTGTATTGGACAGTTAAGTCTGGAGAATATTTTTGTGTTAATTATATACTGTAATAGCCTTTATTTTCTATATAAATCTGTTCCATATATTTTATGATGTAAAAATATAAGTGCATGCTGATCTTCAGTTAAATCAGTGGTTACTGCTTCAAAAAGCATGTTATTCTGGTTGAACAGTCAGTAGTTCTGATAAAGGACTAAACCACTGCCATGTAACGTACACTTGAAAAATAAGGAAAAATTGCTGTGATACTAAGCTGAAGAGTATTTACAGATTTAGCTTCCTTTGAAAGGAAGCTCTATGAGGTTTTGCTCTACAGAACACCTTTCTCCAAAATATAGCATAATTTGCTGAGTTAATGTATATACAGCATTTTTTACTTAATTTCTTTTTATCTGCATATTTTCAGAAGATGAGTTCATGTAACCTCAACAAAAGACATTCAGGATATTTGGATTCTACAGAATCCTGAGGATAATTGCAGCTGTTTAAGACAGCTTTATTTTATCCTGCTTTGCATTAACCAGAATTTGGCATTCAGTCCTGGGCCACAAAGATTTTTTTGATTGTTTGGAACTTTGAGAAAGCAAATATTTTTGTTCAGGAATTTTGCAAAGCTTGCAAAGTTTTATGGTTCCTCCCGCAATGCCCAACAGATGGCAAATGGTGCCTGGGAGTGCTTGGGTAACCAACATCTGTGCAGCTCTAGTCTAAATCCAGAAAATTGTATATAGGTACGAGGAAAATACCTGGCTTTCACAGTCTTTCTGGCACCTAAATAATGAGACAAAACAGTCTCATTTTTAAGTTACTTTTTTATTATTTATCCAGTCAATGCACGCCTGGTCTACTAAGATACTCTGAGAGCTTTGCCGTTCTGAAAACTGCAGATCTGGGCATGCTGTTACTCAGCAGTGCCACGCAATGTTACATGTCCAGAAAGAAAAATGGTGATAGGAGGTCAGCTTGGCTCCAGCTTAGCGATGCTTTGTCAATATTTTACTGGCAATCCAGTTACTATAAGAAACAAGGACATTATGTAGCTGTTAGGAGCTAGAAAATAGATTGTTTACTATGTTACATGCCATCAATCAGTTTAGTGAGTAAACTTGAGCTCTGGCTGACTGGTGTAATTTCTCTCAAAAGCCCCAAGTGTCTCTGTTGCTTAATATTTATTTAGATTAAATTAACAGCAAATTAAAACTATTAGATTCTTTTTTAACGTGAAAGAATTTAGAACATTAAAACAGTTTTAAAACATTGTTTTAATTCTCATCATAGTAATTAAATTGACATGACGATTAAAAAAAGGACTGTATAGGAAAGTCAGTGCAGGAAAGCCATAGCCAGTGAATGTGTATAATATTTTGAATTTAATTCAAATTGGAGATTAGTAATATAATTTAAGACGACGTCTTTAGTAAAGTATTTGTCAGTAATAACGCAACAGATGAAATTTAATTTAGAAATTTTAGTTACTTTGAAATATTCCTTGTGTTTGCAGTATATCTGCAGACAAAATGTATTTTGTGCTTTATCTTATCCAGCATTCTACAATACTAGACCCAGTCTTTTATGTTCTCAGTGTTTGCTTTGCTATGTAAATTCAAAGTTTGAAAAGCTGTTGTCTTCCAAGTCCTCTGTATAATTAAAGAGATATAAGCAGCCCCACTCTCCAATAAGGCTCCTTTCTGATCAGCTGTGTAGCATAAATATTGATAGCTGAGAGATTTAAAATTCATCCTAGAACGAAAGCATTACTGTCTTAGGATTTATAAAATGTCCTTTAAAAGCTCACTGTGTTGAATGACAGTGACATCCTCCATTTAGACAACAGAATAACTGCATCGTGTATCAAATGTTTGCATTGAAGACCAGAATATTTTAAGACAGGACTGAGGATCAAGTTGACGCATCCCAGTTAGAAGGAAAAATGAGGCTTATAGGAGAGAGGAACAACTGTGAAGATAGTCTTTCCTTTCCACAAACCCTGGTTCTCCTGCAATCAACCATGTTATTTTTCTTAGAGCCTAAAAAGTTTGATCATGGCCATTGGCTAATTCAAGGTCTAGTGAAGTTGGTCAAGTGCCTCCTCCTGGAAAATAAAACCAATGAAAAAGGAAAAAAGGCAAAAAAAAAGCTGAAAACTGGTTAGCTTTCAGAAGAAAATCTGTAATGAATTACTAAATAAAAACAATGGTAGGACTTAAATACCTTGCCTTCAATTAAGTCAGGATATTTTATCCCTAAGTTGCCTAGTTTTATACACTTTCATGCTACTGTCCTTTCAACTACATATGAGCGCAGGTACCTGAGGTAGCTTTACAAATGTCTCCAAATATTAAGGGAGATCTTCTCTTGCATAGGTAAGGACATTGTGAAACTTTGTGGTGCCTTTTGGTATCCTGCGTGTTGGACTGCTGACTGCATATAGCTTTTTAGACAAGTTAGGGTATCAGAAGCACGCAAAACTCCACAAGCTAGAGCTTAGAACTGAGGTTTTGTGCATGTCCAGCATGCTGGGTGGAAACTGAAGCCTTACGTGGTTCTATGCAGTGTAGCTGTCTCCTGAACCAGATAGCTTCAACTTGTCCAGGTGTGCTTAGGTGAGCTACAGTCGTATTTCTGAACTGCAGGGTTGACATTCCCCTAAGGAGATGAAGGTCACCAAGAGAGGGTGGTGACAGCTTTTGTTAAGGAATCATGTCTACTGTGTTAGAACATGGTAAAAGGAACTGGCTGTGGAGGTTGTTAAAAATCAAGATGTTTTCATCATTTCTGCTCCTCAAAAATATTAATCCAGTCAGTGTGAATGAAAAATTCCTCTGAGAGTGTGATTGCCACAAGCTCTCCATCAGTCTATTCAGAATACTGAGGTTGTTGGATTCTCTCACCAGTTTGACAGGTTCCCTGACATTGGTTTGGTTTGTATCCTCAGGGAAGTCTGTTTACCTTTATTCTTTCCAGTTCCTCAGTTATAAACTCAGTTATAGACTAATAAATGAGGACCTTGTGCAGACTCTTTTGCAACTCTGAGGGAACTACATACATGCTAAGTGCAGTGCACCATCCTTCCTCCTAAGGGAACAAATTTGGGTTACTTTATCCTAGACCTGCTTTGCATATAAGTGTAAATATCTGAAGAACATTGTCTTACTTGGTCTTTGTTTTAATGAACCTCTGAATCTGTGATATTACTGCCAGTGAAACGTTTGTGTGCACACGCTGCATTTATGTGTGTCTCTCTTTTTAACATCAATCATCCCTTCTTCCCTGCAGAACTTTTGTATAATGGTACCGGTAGGACCTTGGTGTAATATAAATATAACTTAAAATAAAGGTGTCTTATTTAGTAGACAGACTACTTTGCACTCTGTAAATACCAAGGAAAGGGATATTGGGGTGAATGACCAGATTCTGGACTACTGAAAGGGCTGGTATGTGGACCTGCCTGCAGATTAAGCAGTTGCTCTCAGCAAGTCTGGAATGGGAGAGTCTGCAGGACACCCAAGCAAATCGGAACTGAAGGGGTGGGAATAAAAAGCAAAGAGAGGTGAAGATCATCTTTACACACATCAGATTTAGAAGGCTGGATTTGCCGTGTTGATCAGTTAGCATTCTTCCTCTACCAGATCAATCACTCTTCATTTTCAGCTGTGATCATATGGTAAAACAAAAACTAAGCATGACTAATTTTTGCATAATGTTCCATAGCTTGAATTTTGGTTTAGGATTTAATAGAAGTTGGTCAAATGGGGATGGAAATGAACTAATAAAATACAGAGGTTGCTTTTGCGAGTTTTAGCTGCAGGGGAATGAAAGGGATAGAAAAATTTGGTGTTTTGGTCAAGGAAGCTTTTCTGATTAAGCCTTTGTGGGTCAGGGATCTGAATATCCAGGTATCTTTGGGGCTGGTACAATTGCTTGTCATATCCCAGCTTTACAACCATTGGCCAGTGGAGCCTTCCTCTTCATTTTAATTCTCATGTGGCAAGTCCTGATTTGTCCTTTAAAGTCTACCTAGCCTAATCCCTCTCTGTGATCAGACAGCAGGCATGCAGATATTTTTTTAGGTGGGACAGTGCCTATGTGCGTAGGCAACAACTGTCTGCTGTGAGTTCAGTATCTATTCAGAAGTGTTCTTCAAACTACTTGACCTGGAAGTGGATATGAAAACTACCTTCTCAGTGGAGAGCCAAGTGTTCCCATGCTCTAAAGCTAGCCACACTTCCCTAAACACGTCCCTAATTGGTATTCAATCTTAAAAACCGTCTTTCATTAAAAATATAATTTGACGAAGTGGGTAATTGACTTGCATTTGATTAAGGCAGATTCTATTGGATTAACATGATTAATAGATAAAATTATAATCAAACAGAAAGCAGTACAAAAGGTGACTTAAGTCATGGGTCATATTAAGATACTAAATTTAAAAAAGATTGATATGGTAGGAATATTCATTTCACTGTAGGTATCACGCTGTTCCCTTACAGACAGTGATGTAATTCAAATGAATTTTGTAGTCAGAATCAGGGCTTGTTCCAAAGGCCTTTGAAGTTGATGAGAGTTATGTCACAGAAGTGTGTTTACGATAAAACTTTGCACCTACAATATAAATATTCTCTGCTCCCATATCAATAGCAGCAAAATGCTGTGTTACTATTAGAAGAACTAGTTCTGAACTCCAGAGGGGAAAAAAATAGCTTAATGGTCTTGCCATGAAAAAAACATATCCGAAGAAGAACACCTATCTTCTAAGGCTTCCTGTTACATAGCACTGGAATAAAATGTAGCATTTCATTGTACATATCTATTAGGAAAAGAAGTTAAAATTTTGTATGAAATTTGACCCACTGATACATAGGACGTTGCATTGACTCGGAAAAGCTTGTTCAGAATAAAATAAAAATTCCAGTATTAAAACTATAGTTTTAAGAGAACAAGTAAAGATTATAGACAGCAACCTCATCTTAAGATAACTGTAAAGATGGAGGTAAACCATTAAAGCTACACTGTCCCAAACTGGATGAATTGTCAGTGTTCATATATGTATCTGGCTTGTACTTTACTTTGAAACAGCGAGACTGATTAATTAATGTTTGTCTAGTAGCTAGAGTACTCCTTTGCTGAAGTTAAAAATTTTCCTTCCTTGCCAAGCATAGCAAATACATTTTATTGGCTCCTTTTTTAGGTGTGGCAAGCCAATAGAGTGGTCCATGTGTGGTGAATAAAAGTAATGACTTGAAATGCATGAAGTGGCCCACTGGATGGATTATATCGGCAACTAGTTACATTCTGATATTGGAATCTGATCTGAAAATAAAGATAATGATTTCCATCAACCTCTGTTGTATTTCAAAAGGATAGAACCAGTGGAAATAACTAAACCTCCAGTTAATTAACCTTCTTAGATCAGCAGCTTGTCAGTAATTAGATCAGATTAGTTAGTAATTAGATCAGCACTTTGTCTGCTAGTGAAGTTAGTGTGTGCATTGCATCCACTCAGTCCTTTGAAACAAAAAATTGCCTACCAAATTGAAGATACTGGTAAAACATAAGCAGTAAATTCTCACTATGGGATGACAGACTATTGACTTTCAAATATCTTTAAGACATCTTCAGCATTATCTCATGAGTCACTAAACCAGAATCTAAGTCTGGCAAAATATATATATATTGAGCATCTCAACAAGTTCAAAGTACCCTGGGAGTTATGGCATCTAGTTGCCTATGGAACCCATCCAGGGAGCCACTTTGTGTTTAAAATCATGATTATTTTAGACTAGTCAAGTGGTGAATGACTATGCCAAAGCCATGTGGAAAATCTGTCATTGCAAGATAGCTTTCCATTGATTGGCTTGCAGTATCCCAAACACATAGACAAATTAGAATCTGTTTGTTGCCTAAAGGAGAAGTTCTTGTACTCTAAGTTCTCATGCTCTAATAATAATTTCTTTTTTTTTTTTTAAATTAAAGATTCAACTCAAGTGCTATTCTGGGAAGAAATGGGCTTGCTTATTTTTCTGAATTGAGGCTAAAATAATTCCTGCCATTTAGTGGCTGCTGCCTCTAATAGACTGGGTTTATAAATTTAGAAAAGTGGCATTACAGAAATGGTGTAAACAGTGCTCTGTTCCTTCAGAATAGCTTCTGCTGACAAGAAAACCTACTTTCAGTATACTGAAATTTAGAGTTTACAAGATCCACCGAAAGGAGAATAGTTACTATTATTTGGGTCGTCCTTGTTCAGCTTTAGACAGTGTGGCTCAGTCATATGTTTACTATTTGCTTATTAGAAGGAAAAAAAAAAAATCTCATTTCACTTCTAAGCTTACTTGAAATCTCTTAAACTGCTGGCGCATGATATTCATATTTTAGTGCCAAAGGTAATAAATTCTGTGGTCCTTATGGCATGTTTGGGAATAGCTTTAGTACTGGAGATGGAAGGGCTGATCTGGACTCTTGTCTGTGCTAGGATGATCAGTTAATAAAACTGAAGAAATTAATAAAATCTATTTTTTCAGTCAGTTCACTATTATTTTTGCGATAGCCTGAATCTCGGTATGTGTTACCTCTGTGAGCCAGTCTTCACTGATTAAGCAGAGTACTTGTCAAGGCAAACTTTAAATTAAAAGCTATGCACAAATCGAGTTTGCTTAACCTAACTTGGAAGAAAACATAAGAAAGAAGGAAGAGTATGCTGTTTTCAATGTCATTTAACTTAGGATGCTTCACATAACTTTAAACTGTTGATTTGAAACCATTTCATCAGCTTACTGCAGAAACAGTATTCTGTTATCAGTGAACTTAGAAATGACTGACTAGGGATCACTGTATATAGATTTTCTATTTTATTTAAGAATAAAGTCATATTTAGATGGATGGATGGATTTGGAACACTGTTGCTTCATCTTTATCTCTAATTGAGATACTACTATGGATTGTAAGGCTCTGGAGTATAATGTTTTGTCAGCACAGGACACAGAGTGGACCAATTTAATAGTTGCTGGAGGGGTTAGGATTCCAACAGCCTTTGATGAAATCTTTTTTAGGTCAGTAACATTTAGAGATATAGGGGAAAAAAAAAAATCAAGTAATTGGAGAGAAACCAGATGGTTTGTGGCTAATTTGGAAAAGTACAGGTTATATTGTTGTGCAGCCTCTTCTTATTAATTAAATGAAAACGTCTTAAGATTTTGTAAGGGATAGATTGATATTGATATCTGGTTATGATTCACACTGTTTAGTGTGCAAACATCAGCCATCCTTTTTTTTTCTGCACATGCTCAGTGCTATTGCTGAAACCACTGTATCAGGAATTACCATGGTGAGTCAGTAGATGACAGCCTTATATGTACGTTTCTCATTTATGTTTTCCACTGCAGAAAAAACATTTGCATGTCTGTAAAATGTGAATTCAAATATCACAGAAGTAGCCCAATTTATGCATATCATGGAAATAACATGGGTGAGTGAAGTTTCATAAACATAAGCTGATCTCTGCATTCCCTATAATTTTTCAGAGCATCTTACTTTATTTGCACAGGCTCCTATTCATTACAATGACATCTATTAAATGTATGTTCATTTTTAAGCTTCTTTACTGTTACATTCTGAGTGAATATATAAAACACACTACTTAAGAATTGAACTGTGTGTTTACTTTAAGGTGATAAAGGTAAAATATTCACCCATATCTAACTGGGTAAATATTACTTTATTCATGTTTATTACAGTAGTGCCCAGGGGCTCTGAATGAAATTGCTGAACATTTCATAGATACTGCAAGGGGCAACTTTTGCCTCACACAATTTGTTGCAAAAATAAGCAAGACAGACAAATGATAAGAGGGCACACAGACTTGTGAAGTGACTGACTTAGAGTGACTTTAAGGGAGAGGTGGAATGCAGAGTAGCACCATGTCTGCTGACGGAGCCGTGAGACCACACTATCTTACACATGGAATGGCTACGTGTCCCAACAGTCTTATATATGTGTCATAAAATATAATATTTAATACATTTTATATTTATATATTGAGATATATCTGTGTGTAATTTTGCAGATATTTCAAGATGTCATTACAAATTGTTACTAGTATGTTGCCAATAGTAAGGCTTTTTTGGCTCTCATTAGCTTACGTAGTGTTCTTAAGGCCTTAACCTGCTGTTATGGGATGAGGAGATTTAAACTTCACAGCATCTTGCTGTCGCTTGCTAGCATACTTGAGAATATTGTCTGAGATTTTTGGAGAATTCTTTCCATTTGGCAGAGATGTTTGGATATGCTTGTTAGGAACCGAACACTACAAAATAGATGGTCAGCTCTGGAGGGGATCCTTCAACAAGGGAATAGCTGTAGGAAAACAGTGCCAAACAAGCAACATTTTGCTGAGAGGTTTTCAGAGTAACATTCTTGACTTAGAGCCCGTTATCTAACAGATGTGTATTGATTTAATAAGCCTCCCTACTGTTTCACTGTAAGCACTTAGTTCTCTCATCTTCAGTGTAGAACATAGAGTAGAAATCTAGTAATAAAAAGTCTCGCATTTCAGCAAAACATGTTGGTGCCTGTATTTGCCAAGGACAGTTAAGTATTTCAAAGCTAATTAAAGCTTCATTTTTTGATTGGGATGCTGCAGGCAAGTCCCTCAACTGGATATAGTACCTGATGCCTATATTGATATCCTTTTGCTTGACCAAAGAATAACATTACAAGTTATTTAATCTACTCTATTTCTTCCCCAGTGTACCCCAAAATAATCTTGCAAAATAATACATCTTTCTGTGGCTATAGAAGTAAGGAATTGACACCTTGCTACTGTCAAGCTGTTACTTCATTCTTATTTCCTTCTCTAGGCTACGTATGTGTCTGTATTGGACTCTGCTCTTCCTTGACGTTGTTTTTAATGCTTATTTGCCATCTAACAGTAATAACAGAAATGTTCTGGTGAAAATGAAAGTATGAACTAGTAAGGCAAATCCCTCTGCATTTGCAGAATAAATGACAGGACAGAATTACATCAGCGCATGGACACAAAGTCTCTGTCTTTCCTGGGCTTTAGTTGCACTTTCTCTAACACTGAGGCTGGTTGTAGGCTCTGCCTAGATTGACATAAAAACTCATATGCAGCTGATAGTGAAGCTGAATATGGTCAGTAGACAACCCAAGGCATCTACTACTCCAGAACTGCAACAGTGACAACTACTTACCCCTGCTCCATCTCTGAACGTGGTTCCCTTAGGAAGAAGGCAATAGCCCAGCCAGTTTCCCTGCCTTCCTGCCTTTTTTGTTTTTTACTAGAGCAAGAGACAATAAACAGGATGGATGAAAATAGCTGGGATTTGGCACAAAATCTATTGCAAGAATGCGTACGCATGGGAAGGAATAGCGAGAGCCAGCTCTGCTGTGGCTGCAAAGTTCTGTCAGGTTTAGCAAATACTGCTTTGTTGGAATGCAGCTGTGAGGAATGGAGCTGGCTGCTGCCGAGCTGGGGATAGCAAGTCATGCTAAGCACTGTACAGCTTTCTCAACAGTTCACAACCTCTGTTGTACACAGAGAGAGTTATCTTCTGTCCTACATGCCCACATACGCATGCTTAAAATGAAGCTTGTTACAATAAGATGCGACCTTATATACAATGAGCATAGCCATTATAATACTCAGATCTTAAAAGCTATGTAAATTGTGAGTTAAGCTGGGTGTTTATTCTGATAAACATGAAACATGTTGCATGTCCATTCATTGCTATCAAGAAGCTCAAATGAAAAAAAACAATCGGTTGTGTATTAAAAAGCAGCTAATAATTTTATACTACAATTTTGTGGTGCTGAGCTTCAAGTATTTTAGAAGAGTCTGCAAATAGGAAAACTCCGATTGTTCCTGTCTCCACAGCCTCTTGAGAAGGAGTATTCTTGATGTTTCCACATGCACATCACCAAAGAGAGACATGGAAAAGTAACAAGTCACTTTTGAAAATCTTAGCCTTCAGATGTTATATTCTTTCTTACAGCTGCCTCAGTTAAAAACACTTGATTTGCATCTTTGTATTCTGTATTTCTGTACTGCATATGTTGTAAAGTTCCGTAAGTCTAACACAGGAAGCATCCTATACCACACATACTTTTTAAGGTAAGAAATGTTTGTGCGAGGAGTTCAGCAAGTGTTTTGAACAGAAGATCTCTTCTTTCATAATCTGTTACTATTTTCTGCAAAGTTCCACATAATTTTCTTTTCTGAATCAACCTATAAAGCTTTTAACTGTAAAATTGATCTCCTCATAAAGTACATGTGTTCTAATGCTGTAATTACCTGAGGCCTGATCTTCCAACCCTTGACAGCATAAGTAATCTTGACTTATCTGTCTAATCTTACTGATTGAACATAGGAGGAGTCAAGTGACTCCAGCCTATCTGCTAGGTCTCTACTCAACTTTCCTAAATCACAATTTGTTTTCACATGGATAAGTGATCTAAGTGAAGGGTTAACAGTGTTCTGTCTCTCTTAATTTGAGATTTGGAAGACAATTATAATTCAAAATGCTTCTTCTAGTTGAAACTCCTTAGGAAAGACACATACGTAGCCTAGAGCTAGAAGTCCAACTTTGCTTTTAAATGCAAATATTTTAACAAGTATAACACACAGAAGCATGAACTATCAATTATTCCTACTAGGCATATGTAAAACATCTTGTTTATCACAAAGAGACCAAATTAGGTGAAAAATGTAAAATAAAAATTTGTAATTGAAATGTTGCCTGTGCTGCTTTGAAACTGCCCATTGTTCTTATCAGAAGTAGCCTTCAGGTTGTCTTGATGCATCTGAACGATTTTTCAATAAGAAAAGATGGCAACTACCACTATTGGCGGTCTGTGGCATTTGTCATGCAATGACATCGGTCATGCAATGTGACTTCTTGAGAATGGTGTTAGAACGGGTGCATTATTTGAAGCACTAGACTGTCAGATAAGAGTAAAGACTTCGTTCCCCCTTACTTTCATTCTATAAAGGTCTTACTGGTACATACAGAATGACAGGAAGAAAAGTTTCAAGTCAGGTAGAGTGGATTTTCCAGCCTACCTACAAACATAACAATATAGCCAAAAGTCCATGGAAATTTTGAAAGTGTTAACTTCAGTACATTTTTTGAATCCAACTTCAACTGCATTTGACTGAAGGTACATCAACTACAAGTTTCAACAAATGTTAGTTTTAATTTCCAGGATAGGATTGTCTCAGCCTAAATCAAGTCAAATTCTACTGTTTATCTCCATCCCTCCAGAAGACTTTGTTCTGAGACAGTAATACCTTGGGGTTTTGGTTTGTCTGTTTTATTTTCCAGGCTACTATTACCTGTCTTTCAGAGCTACAGCTGGATTGAGTCCTCAAGGTGATTTTGTTGCATCATTTTGTAGACATGATAGGTGTTTTACCAATACTTTCCTTTTCGCAAAGGTAGTTGATAGTTTTTGAGTAGGAAATAATTGTCTTAATCATCTTCAGTGTGTCTTCAGTTTTTACACATGTGCATCCACACTTGCAGGATTAATATGAATGTTAACTATGTCTATGGCACAGTCCTGTGACTCATATGCTCAGAAAACATGCCCTGATGATAGTTATCTCTGGAAACTTTCAGTGAAGTTAATGTTACATCATAGCAGCCTATATGTTATTCTCCTCCCACACCCAATGTCTTCTGAGCTCTTTTGTAACTGGAAGTCTCTAATCCCTGATGGTTAGTGGACTGTTCTGTTTTGTCCTCTTTTGGTTTTGGTACGAATTTTTGTACATTGGTCTTACTGGTATGGAATGATTTCAGAGCTCTCTACCATATTTGTTTCTGACAACACTGGGTTTTGCATATCACCCCAGCTCCCTTGATTTACTTGAGATATTTATAGATGTTATTTCTATTATATCAGTTGCATTTTAACCTTGGAATTTATAGTGGTTCATAATTTAACCTATTTGATGTTGACAGGATTGATAAAGATTGTTGTTTAATACCTATTTTACGAAAAAATATGTCCAAGTACTATTATTTAAAGTTCTGTTGTTTACATTGTTTCACAGTTTCATCTCACTGTCCTCTTACTGATGGCTTCTATGCTTTTTGAAGTTTTGAGGTTTTAGGTGTCAGAACACATTTTTTTTTTTTTTTTTCCTCCAGGCTTCTTGGAATGAAAGGAAGCATATCTCTACACAAGGTTGGTCTCAAAAAGTTAGAAAATCTGATTTTTTTTTTTTAAACATATGCTCCCCTTACCATCATCTAGTTCTAATTTCTCTAACAGCATATGATTAAGGAGGCTTGACTTAGCTGCAGAGATTCTTCTACTTCAACTCATTCAGTGCATGACAACCCCAATAATATTTACTTCTGTTAAAGTCCTATACTAGGTGGTGTTATATATTTATTGTGATGTTATATTGATGGTGGTGTTATATATTTAGATATTTATATATTTATCAGACACCATATATGGTGTCTGATATAGCACTTAGTAAAGTCCAACACTGGAAGTCAGACCATACCCTTTGTGTGACTTCAAAAGGACATAAAATACCCTTCATATCTCTACCCAAAGTCTCTTCTTTTTGTTTGGTTTCTTGCCTTAGAGAGGAAGGAGCGTACCTGAAGCAGTCAGTTGTTTTTTGTCTTTGTATTGTTTGATGAGCTTGGTTATCAGATCTTAGTGTGCTACTGAATATGGCTTCATTTGCTACAAAAAGTGGCAAATATGCAAATATCCCTCTAGTGACTTCATCTGTGGCTAGAGTTTAAAAGCTGCTGTCAGAGAGTATACAATGGAACTGTTGTTTGCAAATAAAGTAAATTAAAATAAACATCTTTTATCATAAGAAAGCAATTAGTGTTGATTCGCAGCTTCATTTGGTTTTTCTTTCCTGACCTTGACTATATTGTGATGGTTTTGTGCTTCCTCGGACAGTTTCTACTTGCATCTGCATCGATTAAACCTTGATCTCATTTATTATCTCAGGAAATGGTCTCAAGGTCACAGGGCTGGAAATTTAATTATGGTGGCAGTATATTAAGTAGCACATTTAAAGATGCTGAATCGTAGTAATTAATTTTTTGGATGGTGGTCTCCAGGGAACAGGTTTTCTCTACACTGGGTGTTTAGACATCTATCATGGCCATTCAGCTTGGCAGCTGTCTTTTAGCTTTAAACTGCGTCATTATTCATCTTTTATGACTGACTTTAAAAACACTAGACAACTATATCCTTTTTTATTGTAATATATGTCAGATGCTTGTATTAAGCTATACTTCACCTTTGCTATAAAACATTAACAGAGGTTGCTAGTAGCTACCTGGGCTGGCCTCTAAATTGAGACAACAATTACCCTTCGCTGACATCTAGTGTCAAGACATAAGATATAGCTGGAGTGCTGAATCCATTGGCCTGGAAAGCCTGCACTTCCCCAGTGATTTAGGCTCACCCAAGAAGCTGCAGCACTGGACATAATTAGTGGACACGAGGGATTAACTTGGCACTCAGTGTTGACTTTGTAGCAGCACTAGGTTATTGAATGAAATGCAGCACTGCCAAGGTCTTAAAAAGCTTGTAATGTTTAATGAAGGAATGGTCATTAAACTTGCTGGATCAAATATTATGCAAGATGGAACTGGGAGGTATTTAATAGAGAGACCTGAAAATATGAACTAAATCACATATACTCATTTAAACTGCTGGCTAAAGCCCAGCATATTTAAAAATTGTTCACTGCTAGTTTAAGCTGGACAATATGAACTGGGAAGGAGAACAGTAAGCAGGTTTTAGCTTTCTGCGTAACTTCACAGAAAGTTTTTCTACTGTAGAATTATTTTTCTTAAATGAAACACTTCTTCAAAGTTCACAGATTCTACTGGGATTGCAAAGAAATGTTCTCTAGGGAGTGTCAGGGTACTGGAGTTCTCATAGTGAACAATATCCACAGATTTTAAGTGAGGTCTTTCATACCCGTCAAGCTGAATCTTCCAGAATCAAGACCAAAATATTAAACAGTGGGTTTTCAGAATATTGTTAACAAGAGCTGATCCTCACACCAGTATATTGGTAATACTATTTTTACAGACTGAGATAAAGACGAAGAAAATCTCTTAAAGCTGATGGGACAGTCAGAGAATGGAATTAAATTCTAGGTACAGAATATTGTGTGTAGCATTCCTCCTGCATCTTGTCACCTCTTGATCTCTTTAGACATAGTTCTCCAGCAGTGGAAGTCTTTGTGCTTGCATTATTTGATCTTCTCTTAAATTCTTGCCATGAGCCCATCTAGCATTTTATGGTATTTGGCCTTTCTGTAACAGTAGTGTATCTTCTTAGAATCACAGAATCATTTAGGTTGCAAAAGACCTATAAGATATCAAGTCCAACCGTAAACGTAACACTATCAAGTCCACCACCAAACCATGTCCCTAAGCGCCACATCTACACGTCTTTCAAATACCTCCAGGGATGGTGACTCAACTACCTCCCTGGGCAGCCTGTTCCAGTGTCTGACAACCCTTGCGGTGAAGAAATTTTTCCTAACCAATCTAAATCTCCCCTGGTGCAACTTGAGGCCATTTCCTCTTGTCCTGTTCTTCTGTGGAGATCAGTTAGATCTCCTTTTTGGACTATGTGTTTTGTGATTAGAATTATGTGATTGTGGTTGAGATATTTAAATAAGCTGTTCCTGTGCAGTGGAACTGATGAAGACTAGTTTTCCTAGGTGTACATGTCTTTTGAGTGCATCTTACTTCACTGAGCTAACTCTAGCAGCACAGTATGCTGTGGCTTAGAAAGTAACACCCTGTGATTCCTGTTAATTCAGAGGTTTTATAGGTAGTATTAGTAAATGCTGAGCATGTCAATCCTCCACCCATGGTCTGCGTTCCCATAGTTTGAAAAGTAAAATAGCAAGCAAAACAGCAAGCATATCATGAGAGAAGTAGAAGATGGACCTCAGATATACAAAGGCATGCAGCATTTCTTAGCTTTACTTTGGTTCGATTGCAAGCTTACTGGTGTGAAGGACATCTCCCAGAAGTGTCAGACAATGTAGCTATTCTCAAGGCTGGAGTGTGAGAACAGATAATTTTGATCAGGGCAATTCAGTCACATACAATCCTACTGAGAAATGGAAATGAATGATCGCACAGGGGCTTCTTATAGAGTTGCGTATGGAGCTTTGAAGCTGTCCAAATCTCATCTAAATTAAGAGGTACTAGAAAGGAAAACAAAATGGAGAAATAGGCTGGCCCTCCTCATTAAGTAAGGGATGTTCAGGGCATCTGTGTTGGTGCATGGGGTAGTTCGGGTCCCTCTTTATGACTGTCCTCACTTCCAGAAGGTGCTTTTCTAGTCAGTATGCTTCTTGCGTGTCCTTTGTGGTCTAGATCTGGTGGCTTCTCTGCATGTAGCCTGTAAGATCCATTTTTCAGAATAAGGGAATGATATTTAACTTGGCAAATACAACATCAGAAAGGCTTAGAAGCATGTGAAGTGGGAAAAGGGCCTATGTCTAGCCAAGAGTCACTTCTAACATGATACATTTGCAAGTATAACATTCAGTCTGGCCAGCTGGTTTCCATCTACATGTGGTTGACAACTCCTTTGTCATTTCCTCTTAACGACACCCTATATGCTTGTAAATTAGCTCTTTCCTATTTTCAAATACTGCAATAGAGCATAAAAATGGGAATAAGGTATCCTGATCACTCCTGTGGATCATCATGGTTATTTTCCAAGTGCCCTAGTCTACTCATCCGTTATTAAAATTGGATAAATTGCATGTATATATGGTTGTACATCTAGCCAGCCAAAGTGGAACAAAACAGGGCTAGCTACAGCTGTAAGAACAGGATACTCAAAATGGTTAATTTTTTTCCCATGAGTTTCTGTAGAAGCCCCTTCGTTCAAAATCCACTGGATTTTGTGAAAAAACAAACATATCACAATATAAGAAATAGACTGAGTATTTGATGGAGGATTATACCTGGAGCTTAGTAAGTACCAAAAAAATTTTAAAGAGTATGTATGGATATTCTTTTTGTCAAGCTTAGGTTTTCTCACTTCTTGTACACCATTTTAATGAACAACATTTAGATGTTTGAGTTGTTATACTCCATGCTATTGATGGATTCAAAAGTGATTTGAATAGATCTACATGTAAATATTGCCATCAGTATGTATGTACATGAATATTCACAACAGAATGGGGACTAGCCGTATGGAAAGTTTGTATCTTGGAACATGAAGAAGAGAGAAAATCAGTATAGCTTAGGTTACCGCTGTTGGAAGAGTGATGGATGTATAATAAATAATCCATAGGTTAAGTTTATGCAAGTGATTAGGTGAGCAGCTGTGCACAATAAATGGAGGAACAGAAGAAAAAAATCATTAATGATAATTTCAGAAGAGGCTAATGGTACCAAATTAAGTATTCATCATGAACTGCTTCTCCAGCTGTAGTCATGATATACATTTTATTCATATTACCTTACTGTTGGATTAAGTGACTGGCATTTTTGTTGAAACAAAGACAGCAAATGTTCTTGTAATTCATGTGGAATGATGTACTGTATGAATGGCAAAATTAGTCTGTTTCATGTATTTTTATGTCAAGAAGCTCAACAAAACCACTTGACCTGTTCATGTCTGGAGGTGATTTTATCTAAAATGCTACAGTAGAAGGGCAGCAGTGATAGAAAGTGGTTGCACTTTACTTCCTTTTGTAACAGACTTGTATATATTTGGTCAGTCAGGATCTCTCCTACTGAAAGGCTGGATTTATAAAAATAAGAATGGGAGGTTTGGATCCAAGCTGTACATCATCAGAACTTTCAAATGATATATCAGGATTTCCCCCCCGCTCTTGAACCATCTTTTATTAGCATTAAACACCATGTCATTCTTGTAATGACTTCTTGCAAATGTAAAATCTTGTTTGAACAAAAATTTCCTTAAAACTTCATTTAAAATAGAGTTATTCAGTATACTTGCTTTACTTTTTTTCTAGTTCTGAATGCTACAGTCCTAGCCCATATCAGTGTCAGTTTCTTTCATGTGAGGTATGCAATAATTGGATTTCTATGTATAAGAACTATCTTTCAAACTGTTTCAGTGCATACTCACATGACTGATATCCTCATAACCATCCACCCTGAACTACACTCAACTTTCCTAAATGAGATTTTATTGGAACTGATTATGATTAGATAAATGGGTGACTTCACTAATGTATAATACACTTTTCAATTATAGAGTATGTACGATAATTTACATTTCTTGTTTGATAGTATGATATTTATGTGACATATTCTGGATGAGATCTGCTGCTGTTCATATAATGGCCTTACTTTTATCTTAAATTAAATCTGCTTTCAAGTTCTTTCAATATATTTAAATTTTTCGGACGTTACAAATCCACCTTAATTTACCCTTCAGTGGAATAAAACCTACTGGTGGATAAATTCTACTCCCCAAATTTGTTGCCTAAGGAGACATATTGTGTCTTCAGATTAACAGGTGAACATAATGTAGAATTGGAATAGGAATTGTCCCCAGTTGTGTGAGTGTAGAATCAAGCAGCCATTATCAAATTGACGGCTGAGAGACTCTTAAAGAAAAAACAGAATTTGATAAAGAAACAGTGTTTCTTCTTTCTTGCAGTAAATCCGATTTATGCATCCTGGATTAACGGTTTTCTTTACATGTAGAGATTTTGCAGGATGCATTGCTAATTTTGAGATATGTGAGAATTAGAGCATCTTCCCTGGCCAAGGACCTCTGGGCAGGGGAAGAAAGAAAAGTATTTAATGTACTTTTTTTTTTCCTTGCTAATAACCTATACAATTTTTCGTCTGCTGTCAACATCCAGAGAGACAGCATTCAGTCAGAAAAGAGAAACTGTCTATAGATATATCAATAGATTGTATCACTAAATAGCTTTTAAACTTTATATTAAAAAAAAAAAAAGCTAAAATGAAAATTGTGGGTCACATATGTAAGCTCTAATACATCAAGAATTTTGAAAACTATCATGTTACAGAATTTAATTTCAAAGTGGGCAACATATTAGAGGAATATATTTTTCTAATTTAACCCGAACTCTCTGAATACCTCCAGATGAACAAGATTTCATGAAAGAAAACAACTTGGCATGTAATCTAGTCTAAGAAAGTTCAAGATAGAGGTTGGTTGTGTTGGAAACCCATGAATGTTCCATAGCAGTCTTCCCAAAAGTGTTTAAAAGAAAAAACCCAAAACCCCAAATAAGCCATGCAGTTGTGGTGAGGTGTCTCCTTTGCGTTCGATTTCTTTTGGAAGTGGCTGTCTTTGGAAGTGGTAGTTTTCCCAGTCATGCACTATTTACATAGCTTACATGTGACAATGCTGATATTGCTAATCTGTATATTTATATACATATTGTGTATATATATTTACACACACACAATGTCTTAAACTGGCATAAATTCCAACACCCCTACAACATGTGCAATGAATTTATGCTTAGTCAGTATGGAACTGACATATGATACTCTGATATTTGGCTTTTAATTCTTTAAGCGTGCTTTTTTTTTTTAAATATATCTGATGTTTCTGCAGAAGCCAATATGCTCTGCAAAGAATTGAGAACTTAAAACTATGTTTTTAAGAAACTTTGAAGACTGTAACACTTTTTTTTTTTCCCCTCCCTTAATGGCAAACAACAGAGGCAATTGGTAATATATCCAGTTCACATTCCAAATTTTCAATTGTTTTGAGTATCCTTCTGCTTCAATCATTCCTGGCACAATTCCACTGGACTTAGAGAAGGAATGAGGCCAGCTCTGGGGTTAGCTGAACAGTAGCATTTTGAATATGGACACTGAAATTTCTAAGGTCAAGAGTTTGTTAATAAAACATAATTGTGTGTACTTTTTGCTTCCATAAAATGTTTCATAAAATGATCACTTTATTCCAGTTAATATTCTTTTTGTGCAGAGATTGCTGCCATGGGTCTGTAACTTGTAAAAATACGTGAGTTGATAAGCAACTTGCATGGCCTTTGCCAAATTACTGATTTATATTTAATAGCTGATTGCAGCCTACTGTTTTATTAGGACAGTATTTTCTAAGCTATTGACTGATATATTTATGATGCTGGCTGATGAATAAACTAGCAGTTTTAGACTGAAATTATGAATTATTTTTGTAGAGGAAATCAATTTTTTTCACAGTAAAAAGTTTATTAGCCCATAGGACAAGGGGTATTGGTTTTAAACTAAAAGAGGGTAGATTCAGACTAGATATAAGGAAGAAATTTTTTTATGGTGAGGGTGGTGAGAAACTGGAACAGGTTGCCCAGAGAGGTAGTAGATGCCCCATCCCTGGAAACATTCAGGGTCAGGTTGGACGGGGCTCTGAGCAACCTGATCCAAATGAAGATGTCCCTATTCGTTGCAGGGGGGTTGGACTAGATGACTTCTAAAGGTCCCTTCCAACCTAAACTATTCTATGATTCTAATGCACCATAATTAATTTGAATGAAGATATCTATGTCATGCTTTTTGTGAATGAGAAAGGAATAAAATAAATGCTTGGGGAATTTTATTCATTTAACTGGCACAGCTCTTTGAGGAGGGGCATCCTCCTCCTTCCCTTTCTTAAAGCTCCCAGAAGTGTGAGGGAAAGACACAGAGCCAAAGAAGTGTCCTTATCTTGAAACTGCTGAAACACACTCAAGCTATGCAGTTGGCAATCCCTCAGGTTTTTCGTTATGTAGGATTTGGATTGGGAAACAGCAGTCTACAAAATGTTAACCTGGGGGGAAACTATGCTATGAAATGCTGTTGGGGAGGCAATCTGCATCTGAATTCTGGTGGCTATTTGCACAGCTTTCTACACCCCGGTGACAGGTTCTGTCCCTTCTTGTTTCTACAACAGGGAGAGGGCAAAGGCGTGAACGAGAGACTGCGTCAACAAGGCTTTTAAGGAAAACGCAGTGTTTGTGGAGAAATGCCATGCAGCACATATCAGTAAGTGGGGGGAAAAGCTGGTAGCAATCTGAGGATCGTGCTATTATGTCTGCAAGTCCCTCACTTTAAGGTCAAAGATCATCTTATAGGAGCAAGTAACTCCACGCTCCTCTCTTATGACAGGTGGATGCTGCCCTTCACAGAAAAAGGCGGGGGTAAACAATCTAGACCGTGGCTTGAGAAGCCCTGAAGAAAGCTTACAGAGGAGGCTGAATCTCATTGTTGTTCTCTTGCTGTAAGAAAATGAAATTGCAGAAATGATGTAATTTTGGACTTTTGTGAGTAAGCACAGAACATCTGCATATGTAGGCTGGAAAAGATATGCAGTTTCATGCATGCTGCAATTTGTACAGTTAGAAATGGTAGTTCAGAGGAGTGAAAGTATTTTCACCCTTGATTGTGTTTGAAAGTATGAAACTGTGAAGAACCTTCCCAAGAATAGTATGCAAAGGACTGATTTGTATGTTCTTTGTAATTACACCATGCACCATAATTACGCTGTGCACCATACTATAATGAAACACATTGTTGCTTCTGTATTAAGAAATAAAGTATTGTTAAAATACAGCCAAAACGTCAAATGTGTAGACAACAAAAAGGAGGTTTGGGCATCAATGTATATTCTGCAAGGGACTGTTCATTTCCTTGGAACATTGAACAGCAGTGCTCCAGAGCATGCATGGGTCCTCATGTCCAGGGCTTTTACTAGAAGGTCTGTAGTCCAATCTCCTAATCGAAGTAGAGTCAGCTTTGAGATCAGACCAGGTTACTCAAGGCTTTATCCAGCTTTATCTTGAAAACCTCTAAGGAAGTTCCTGAATCTTCTTTTCCCACCCTTTCACATTTTTGTAGTATTGCTCAATTATTCTCAAACTTCAGATGTTTTATTTGTAGGCATTAGGAATTCTTTATGTCGAACAGTGAAAGCTGAAGGAAGCAAGTCAAGGCACTTGCTGTGTGGGGTAACTATAGATGTGCATGCTCTTGGACTCAAGATTTGTGACCTGAATCTGACTTCTCTCTCTAAACTAGTTTACTGCCTTTCAGTAGCAAACTACTGAAAATGCAGGTGATCTGATTATGAAAAATCAACTGCTGTGTAAAAGTAGACTATACACTTAAACCTGTATGGGGTAAAGCAGCTATATGAGTCTTTGAACCATAACCATAATTCTCTTCCTCCTTTAACAGAACACCACCTGCTATTTAAGTCACTAACTATTCTGGTTATTTTAGACAAATCTCGGTGTGCACTTTCCTTGTGTCTCAGTAACAAGGAGTGTGTTTGTTCCAAAATCACCCTACTACAGCTAACTGTGAAAGCATGTGTATTTGATTCATATTGAAGTTTCTTGTACTGAAATAAAACAGGAATACTCCCAAGAAGTAAATACTTACATAAGCAATAACGCTGATGCAAGTAAGAGGAATGCTGAGTCCACAGAATGCATTATTAACAGCACATTAGTACGCACATTGGCTGAGACGCATAGGTAGTTGTGCATGCTGTAAATAATTCTGAGTGTGAAAATAGTAGTGCACACGATAATTGAACACATTGCAGGCAAAATGGCATGACCCATTTTCTTTTAAAATCATGATTCATTCATGAATCAGTGGATAGCTGTTCTTAGATTTTAACAATCTGTTAAAGCAGTTGGGCAAAATCCTTCTGACTGGAGGATTACTGATGCCCTCTGTTCCTGTTGTCCTCATTTAAATTGGTGTTTGTGTGTGTATATGCATATATAAAGCCTTTACTACCCCTTTAGATCTCCTTTCAGAAATTTCAAAGCGTGATTGCTTTGCCCCATCAACTTTAATTTTGTTCTTGTGCTTCTCCACAAAAATAACTTCTTTTCTAGCCTATCTTTTGACTCCATAAGACTTTCCCAAGGAGAAGCCAAAAAGAAATCTGCTTCAAATTGAAATTCTTGAATTCAGGTATGATCATGCAAACAACCAGGCAGAATTTATTTAACCTTCAGCCAGCAGCTTAACCAAGTTGAAATTATTGATAGCCCATCAGCAGTGATCAAGATAGAGAGACTAAATGAAGAGGTGCCTTCTCTTTTTCTTCTCCGGTTCCCCCCCCTCCTCCTTTTATTTTTTTTTTTAAATAAGAGAACCATTGAGCTGGTAACAAGACTTGAAATGCCGTGTCAGCTCAGCTAGCATGGTCAAGGAGCTCAGCTGTAGAAGGGAAATAAAACTGTTAAGTTATGACTGCCCTCCAATCAGTCACAGGGGTAATGATGTTTGGCTTTAGTCAGGTTATATGTCAGTAAATATACATCTCTCAGACAGCCTTTAAGACAGCCTTAAGCTCATGCTTATTGTTTTATATAGATAGGGGTCGGATGCTGATATATGGTGGTCATAGGCCACTGAAATAAATTTCACAACATTCAGCAGGTAAAGTTAATCTCAATAGAACAGAATGTGACTGCAATTTTGATAGAATATTCATTCCATCAACAGTGATGGGGCATTTTTTCTCCATTAGGTTTTGTGCAAATCACTCAAATGCGTATTTTAATTTTTCTCCCTGCCTTGATTCTAAATTTATCACTACCTGAAGTGACCAATTACATTCAGTCTTTAGTGTAGAGCTCTGGCAAATTCAAAATTCAAAATTCCAGCTTATAAACACCACTGTGAGCTATATTCTGTTCACCTGCCCTGCTCAGAGGAACATATGAATCAAATTTGAAGGTAAGGACAACTCAGAATTCCAAGTTCTGCCAAGTACTGGAAAATCCAAGTAGGATTTATTAGAGCAAAGACTTAATCATAAAGTTTAATTTTGTGCTTTAATTGTCAAGTATCCATTGAATTCAGGGCGAATTGGTCTGGATAAAGACCAAGACTGGAAAAACAACAGGTAATGTCCAGGATTGCAGTCAGAAATTGTTTATAAGTTGACTGTATATCAGGCTTTCAGTGTTAAGCTTTGTTGACGTTGTTTTGATGGGTTTTTTTAAAGTTACTGTAGTCAATGAACAGTCCTTTGACAATGAAAAAACCCCAAACCCCTCAAGAGATTCAGGTAAGTCTAAGTTCGTTACCAGTGAGAGCATGCCACAAGCATTGTTTGTATGTTCAAGACTGATGGAAATTTAGGAAGTGGGTGTGAATTCAATTTATATGTGATGCTGAATTTAGTCTTCGTAATACTTCAGGATGTCTGATTATAAGCATACGTATACTGGTCACAATGTTTAATTAAGTAAGTGTTAAAATGTTTGGTTTTCTATGGCTTAAATTCTGAATTGCTTCTCTGAGAGCCCCAGTCTGTGGTCTATGGTCCAGCCAATTCCACTGTTAGACTTACTACCTAAAGGGTGCAGAATTTGCCAAATATTATTATCTTCCAAAAGAACATTTTTTTCTGTGATCGAGACAAGCTTCACAGCTTTCATACTGCCATTTTTCTTATGCATTCCATCTCATGTATTCTAAAACCTGAAAGCTTCCTGCTTTAAGCCCCCAGGCAGATGGTGTAGAAGACATTGCACTCTGAGTTCCATCATGGCTTTATACAAGCATTTCCAGTGTGGTCCATTGAAATATGGCCTAAAATTCCATTAAGAACGAACTTCAGGTTCTGTGTGCACAAAAATATCTTGGATTATTTACCTTCTAAAGACAATGCGGAATTCTTTGAAATTGCTTCAAACAACTCTGCTAATAACCTATCCACATTTCCTACCACCAAGAGCACAGATCTTTGAAATCTCCTGCAACTGAAGAAGGATGAAAAGGTGATGACAATACCTGTGAAATCAATACCAGTGAAGAAGAGTGGTTCTGGCCTGATAGAAAGATGTTATCAGTTATGTGTACATGGCTAAGTGTGTCTTTAAGCATAACTATAATTCCACTGAAATGGTTATGTAAAATGAAGGCAGGCTGCAGGATTCCATGAAGAGTAGTTACCTCGCCTTTTCTGTTGTTTTTCTTTTATGTCATATAGGTTGAGTTAGAAGTGGTTTATTCTAATAGCTTCAGACTGCCTTAAATGGACTAACAAATTTAGCTCTATGATAGATCAGGTGAATTGATATGAGGGAACATCTCATTAAACTTAAAATAGATGTTGTTACCCACTCCCCAATGTTCACTATTTTCTCATAATTTAAATGAAAATACTGTGTTCTTTGATTATAAAATATGCAGCAGAAGTATTATTATTGCATGTTGGAAAGACCCACATTGGAAAGAGCCATGTTTACTTGATTTCTACTGAGGCAAAACGGTGGACCAAAAATTTAAGGAAATTATTACTGTTGTTTTGTAGTAGACACTAACCTATTCACATATTTATGAATATCTGCAGCTTGTGAATTTTTGGTGCATTTGCTGCTCCTTAAATGACTTCTTACTAACTTGTCACATCTTCGAAAATAGGCATTAAAATAAAAGTCATCACAGCTATACAGTTGTATTTAAAAATGTGTGTGATCAGTATGTTGGCTTCCTAAAGACTGGTTTCCTTGCATGTCTTAGTGATAAGTTTCAAATACCAAATAATATGATTTATAAAAAAATCTGGATCGTATTAAGATTTTAAAATTAATTTTTAAAGGACATACTTCTATATCTTAGGCAAAAATATGGCTTTACAGTGGTCCATGAAACATACTACTTCTATTTTATCACATGAAGCACTAGTGAAAGATGAAAGAAGGTTGTTCATTGCCTCTATCTTTAAGAAAGAAGTTTCCCATTTTATTAATCATGCTTGAAAGGTAATATTCTTTATTGGATGTACAATGATAAATTTTTATTTGTGATCCAATTTGTAGATATAGTAAATGGACATTAAGCTTTGATCCATGCTGCGTCATGGTTCTCTCAACTGGTAAAGGAGATGCCATTTTTTTCCAAAGCATTCATATTAGTGTCACATAGCAGTTTTGCAGTTTTTTCCCCATTGGAAATCCTGACCTTTAGGGGAAAGGGGCAAAAATTCATTCAGAAGAGTATGAAAAGACATATTTCTTCCCTAATGAAATTTTTATTAAAAATGTGTTTCAAGTTGGTGTATAATGTTTTGCTATTATGTCCTCCATTTTATTTACAAATTAGTTCTTTTGATAACTGGCAATATAGCTAAGAAACAGGTATTCCTGTTGTGTTGTATTTGTATTAGCATATAAATTGAACAGATCAAGTAACTTGTCTTAGTCTGACTCCAGCTACTCCCTGAAACATATATTGTAGTTCCTGAATCTCGTATCATATACATTTAAAAACAGCCACACTAAAAGTGGTCTTGATACTTGTGTCTCTCCATTAATTCCTAATTTCATATCTTACTAAGGATGAAATTTGGAAGCTCCTACCTCCACTGCTCAGTTTTATTTCTGCTTCCTCATTCTAAATCTGCAGAATTTATCACCTAACCTCGGCCTGCAGAGGGATGGGCAGTTTTTAATAGATTCCAGGAATCATTGGTTCCTTGGCACCACAGTTACCAGCTCAGGGAGGACTTTAGCCTGCCTTTTTCTCAGAGAGGGATTCCAGTAGGGACAGTGGTTAGGAAAGAAAATGTTCTTTTTATTTTATTTCCTATGATGGCTGGAGCTGGATTTGTTGTTGTTTATGTAACATGTTTCAAACACATTATGAATCTGTTATCTGACCGACTGCTGCTGGGAGAAAGGAAGAGAAGCAGTGGCTGATGGTGCTGCTAACAGTTTCCATTCCCGGCACCACCCTGGGATTCTGGTGTGGTTTGGGGTTTTGTTGTTGGTTTTTTTTTCCCCCAATCTGCTTTCATCATCTGTTATCTTAACCAGATAAAACAGGGAGTAAAGGAGGATGGGACGGTCCTTATTCCCTGCCACCTTCCACTTACAGGCTGCTCTCTCTTTCAACACAGCCCCTTAAAATAGCAAAATTGTACCTTTGAGTGTGAAAGACTTCAGTTCCTGAAGACATGATTTCAGTTCCTGAAGACATTTCTTCAGGAATCTGGAATTTCTTCAGGAACTGAGTATAAGTCATATTTTCATATTTGCTGAAAGGCACTCACACAATAAATTCCTACAGGAGACTTATACAATACAACCACTGAATCCAGCTTTAGCCGTCTCACTAAACTTTCTTATAGGAAGACAAGCCTGGAGTATAGGAAGTTTACTCAGGTAGAGTTACATGATAAACCTAATGATACCTACAGCACTTGATGAACCTCTGGGTCTGTGCAGATAGTCTTATCCTAAACCATAATAAAAATATGCACTCCACCATCAGATCCAGAACATCAAACATTTATCTTCCTCAGTAGCTTGGATTCTTGTGAGCATCCTGATCTGAGTAGAAGCTTCATACCAGTCTTGACCAGCAGGTCAGAATAGTGGCTGCATTGTGTAGCTGCAGATATTATTATGGATATTATGGATCTACTACTCCTGGCTGGTGTCCTTCTTTTAAATCTCCATTGAGAACAAACTGAACTGTTAGAGAATAAAATAAAATTTTGTGGACTCACAAACCATCATTTGGTATCCTTACTTCCTGACTGCACCTCAGCACGTGCGTCTGGGCCACTGGCACTTAAAAAATAGCCTGTTGGAGGATTTTGGGTTTGTAGTTGCACTCTAAGAGCTTGAGCTGTCCTGCATGTAACACTACGGTTTCACTAAGCTGACATTTCCTAATGGAATAATGCCCCTTCTAAAAACTTTTGACAGACTGGTCCAAACTCTGTACTAGCACCTAGCCTAGCACCTTTCTCTCCCTTGAGCTAGTTATTGACTTCAACAGGAGAGAAGTCAGGCTAACACTGAATTGTTTTGGAAACTCCAAATAATTCTATAATTAGGGGCTCTGATATTTTTATTAAAGCGAATTCTTTTGTTTGCTTGGGTTTTTTATTTACCAGTGATTAAAATAATTTATACAACAGTGGTTTGATTCTATAAATGCATGACTACCTTTTCTTTCAGAAATTTCTTGATGGATTTTATTTATGCTGTTACTGTATTCTGTAGTGTTATCAGATCAGTATAGGGAACACATGTTTCTTACAGATATCAGGATACCAAAACAAAATTCTCACAAGTCTGATAAATTTGCCTTTAGGTAGCATTTATACACGTAGGCGTTTAACAAGTAGGCCTTACACACAAGATTATTAATTGGACAGTTTTAAAGATTTTTTAGAAATCTTCTATGCTCATCTATCTATCTAATGTTTTTTCTCTCCCTGCCCCATAATGTTATTAAGGGGCTCTTCAAAGGTAGACAACTAGAGTATATAGATGATACCAATTTGTAAAACCAAGACAGCTGGATTTGCTTCATATTTCAGGGCACAGGAAACATGCAAACAAAACCAACTTACCTGGTCTACAGCCAATTTGTTTTCAACAATATATGATACAGATTATTTAATCTATATTCTATAGCATTTTCATTTTTAAGATTTAGAGTTAGGCTCAGAGACTGTAATACTCATAGTACAGCTGTTATACTCACTAAATGCTGATCCAGGTCCTAAGAGAAAATTATTATATCACCAATACAAACATAACAGATTTTACCTTTTAAATCTGCCAAGAAAATTTTTATGAGACTCTGAAGCATTGAAGAAGCTTTTTTTAATCTTAGATGGTATTACCTAGTCTATATTCCTTACAAGAGGATTTTTAATGTTGTTTCCAATAGCTAATTTTCATTCAAAGAAAATGCTCTAGTATTCTGGGCTTGTATAGCACTTTTTAAGCAGGTTTTCTAAGACGTCACATGTAGTAAATGACATTTCATAAGCTTTTTGATGCAAATGTCATCAGCTGGAAAAATTCCAACTTATTACCAGGAACCCCATAGCTAAATGAAATCCTTTACATGAGAAAACAGAGTAAGAAATGAGAGTTTGTGTTTTTCTGGACTATAAATAGGCATGAAATTACTCAGATACTTTCCTTATGATCATCATGTGTTAACTTTCACCTAGTAAGGCCTGTTTCAGGAAAGCGCTTAGACAGGTATTTCAAGCTATCGACTTCTGTAAGTATGTGATTAAGAGCTTTCCTGAAGAGCGACCCTAATTATCATTCTTATGACTTAAATAAGGTGGCTATGTCTGCACACCTACTTAACTGGGGGAACAAAGATTCAGCTTTTCAAATTAACATATTAAAGGTTTGTATTTTTCTCATTTAATATATTAAGTTAGTTATTTCCTTCAGAGAAGAAGAAACATTTTAAACTATTTTTGAACAGTTTGTCAGGGACCGCTGTTTTTTAACTCCTCTTCCCTTCCTGGTCAGGTTTAAAAAGCATTAAGTTAGAGGTCTCTGGATTTTTCTAGTACAGATTTTACTATTGGCCAATTCTGACTGTTCTTCTGTTTAATATTTGATCAGTGTCTGGAAAGGCTTTCGTCTGAAGGGAACATATGATCAGTAATGACGTTGATATTTTTCGTCTTGCTGAAAGTGGGCTATCTTTTAGCAATGCTTTTAGGGCTATGGAATTACTTCTGTGTTTTGCAGTAGTGTACCTTGTATTGAGTTTCAAAAGCTTTAAGTCCATATATGGCATCCATAATGTCAATGTTTCCTTTTTTTTTTACCTTTTCCTAACGCCATGTATGCTATCATCCAGTATTACAAGCAGTTCTCCTAAAAGCTCACTTTTCAGATTTAATTTTTTTTTCCTATTTTTTTTCTGCTAATTTAAAGAAAATGCATTAAAACAATTCTGATGTAAAAAGTGGGTCTCATTTAGGGCATGTCTCTAGCTTAAAAAAAATTTTAAAAAGCTCCTGCTGCTATATAATGATTTAATAAAAAGTAAAAAATGTTCCCTTAATGCTCATAGGGATCAGTATGAAATTTTTTTACACTGACACAGCTTATTCCCATGAAGGAAACACAAGTCTCTTAAAGTCTTTAAAAGCACCTTTTAAAGCAGTGTACCTTCATGTATGCCAAAATTTTTGCTGGCATGATAACATCAGAAAAAAACCAAGTCACACCCTTTTCTGTAACTACATTGGTGTGACTGTTCAGTATTGATTACTTCTGTGCTGTTATAGATTCTTCATTGCAACATGATGGTCTGTAGAAAACCATAGAAATAAATATTTGCTTTGTTTCTTACAGATTATTTTTGAAGAAGAAAACAAAAACTTTTTCAGCTGTTTTTATTAAAGTATAATCTGTTCCAATGCAAAGATGTCTTCAGTAACTACTAATATAGGTAATGGTTTAACATTTCATAATAGGCTACCCAAGAACTACACCGATGTCCAGAAAACGCAAGGCAAACAGTAAAGTAGTAAATTTATAGGTTTACATAAATGATCTGGTAGTATAGGTTCAAATCTGTGCAGAAATTATTAATTCAGCATTTTACTGAGGCTGATAAATGAGATCTTAGCAATATTTGTGTATGGGTTTTTGGATTACGCTTTTTCTACTTATGTTATATCTTCACCGAACAGATTTTCAGCCCTTGTAAGTAAAGTATCTTTTTCTTATTGGTGCTTAACAATCTACAGCTTATTCCCATATCAGGAAAAAATATGAAAATGTCAGGAAAAGAACTTCATTAATGCATATCCAGAGTTCAGGCACCCTTTAAAATGTTTATGTGGTTTTTTTGTGTTTGTGCAACAAAGGCAGGGTTTGTGCCAAGTTTGGAAGGTACTCTGGGAGGAATAGAACTTAGTAACTCTTCAAAGTATATACTTCTAAATACTTAGCAGAAAGCAATTTATTAACTACTTAACATAAAAGTTAATGAAATCACAGTTGGCTAGAACCAGGACAGATTCGCCAAACAATCTTTTGCCAACCTGTCCATTTCAAATGCAGCTAACTGATGTACAAAGTTATCTTATGACTATGAAGATGGTAAGCTTCAGCATTAAAAGGAGGTATTTTAATGGGTTTCTGTACAAGTTTAATGTGACTGGTTTTAATATAAAGTATTTGCTGCAATGAATACTTTTGCCCAGTTACTGCTGAAAAATATACTGTGAAGATTAGTTGATGATTCTTCTCAGTAAGCACTTCCTAGGCTATCTTTGCAAGGCAAAAGACTAGAAAAGTCAAGCGTGTTACAAGATGCAATTTCTGATTTTGCTTTTAATGTCTAGTGGTCCTGTGGTGATTGGCACAGAATTGGTTTTGAAAAAACACTATTTAAAGATTTCAAATTAAAAAGATCTCACGGAACATTGAAAAACACATCTGGGGATAAACTGTAGTTTTTAATCACATGAGCATCATTGTGCACACAAGTGATCTTTTGGAATTTAGTAGGATACTCTCATGAATAAAGGTTTCTGGAACTGACCTCTATTTTTCTTGCGCTTGGTTGCTGAAACACAGAGGTATTTTTATTAATTAAGATGTATTATTCTGATATTTTCCATAGGCAAAGTTTCTGAAGGCAACTATAACATTATTTTCAGAGATATTTGTCTTTCCTTGTAGAAGGTGTTTCATCACTGTCAGAAAAGCTTCCTGTGTAGTTCCCGATGAAGTCTCACAAACATTTAAATTCCCTACTGGAGGGTAAGTTGATTTAATTGGCAGTCAACATACTTTTTAAACCTCACTAACAAAAAAAAAAAAACAACCCCAAAAAAACAAAAAAAAAAACAAACAAAAAAAACAAAAACCCACAACAAAAAAAAATCAACTTTTTTTTTTTTTAAATCAACTCTGGACCTGAGTTGATTAACATGAAAATCTCTCTACAGCACTATAGGAAATAATTAAGCTGTAAATTTAGTCTGTGTTTGCCAAATGGGAAACAATATTTTTTACCACAGGCTCCCCCCACCCCAACTTTATCCATGTAGATAAACATAATTAAGTAATGGCTGATGGTTTGTTAGCATTTTATTACACATGTTTGCAAGGGCATTAAGAATAATCATAAAATGCACAACAAATATTATAGGTATTGAGGTTTTCAGCAGTGGAAAACGTGACTTTTTCAAATCTGGGCTGGAAAAATGTATTCCTATAAATTAACTATTCCTCTATGCAGAACAGCAGTTGAGATACTGCTGTCTTAGTTGATTTACATACACTAATTGCTAGTTCCTATTAAACACTGAGTGGTCACCTGCTCAATAATATTCATAAATTAATATCGTCAGATAGCAGTTATTCACAAATAGTAGGAAACACTAAATTCACTTTAGATTTTAGCAATGAAATTGGATTATTCTTCTGTTTAAGAACCTGTTTGCTGCTTCGCTATTCAATGACCTAGTGAAACTGTCAAAATTTGCAATATTTTGCACGTGTATATTCTGTAAATGTACGTGTATGTATATATTTATATAATGGTAAAAGTTTCAAGCAGACAGGGATGGAAATATTTAATTTTTTCTGCACTTTGACTAAGTGACATGATCAAAATGTCTCTGCTAAAGTGACTCATTTATCTGGCTGGGAAATAATTATGTTCATATTTTGCTGCTGAACCTTTAAAGCAGATCGAATTCTTCATGTACAGGACCTACAGGAATAATCCATATTTATGGCTAATGCAGTTCAAAGGAAAATCTGAGCTGGCACTGGTAACATTCCTTGTAACTGAAATTCCCCCAAAATCCATTTAACAGCTTAGTTCACCAGCATATGGCTCATCTGTATCTTAATCAATGCACAGCTGACAAATCAGAAGACAATATTATAGGCACAATATGCCTTGCCAGCCTGTGGCAAAGGGAAGCCACTTTACAGAAAATGAAAACTGGAAATGCTCGGCCATAGCGCAATTGACATAACCTGTACAGGCTTCACAACCACATCACATGTAAATTCACGCCACTGTGTTGGCCTTGATTCAGCAAGGTACTCACAGACAGTGAGATTAAAGCACAGCAATGGCCCTTCTGATTCTGACTGGATTACTCAACTAAATATTACACTGAGTTGAGGCCTTTATATGGGACTACTTTGGGTCCTATTTACCAAACAGATGTCCCAAATTATTCGTAGGCAACAGTAGTAAAAATCTCTCAGTTTTACAACACTCTAACTGACAGACATTCTGACTCACTTGGCTCTTTTGCTTTCTCCTAGGTTTGGTAAAAACAATTCAAGTCCAGGACAGACAACCCTGGAGATTTGAGTGCAACTTCTGGTACATGCTGGCAAAACATACAGGAATTCCATATTCTGCTTCAATGACAGTGTGGAGGGATTGTCCTAGGCACAACAAGTTCCTCAATTTTAGAGACTCAGTTCTGTGTCTGACTTCTGAAGAAGACAAGATACTTTTTTTGTTGTTGTTATAGTGATACTTGTCATTGAAGAATTTCCTGATTTTTTAAAACAAAAAAACCCCCAACCCTCACAATGCCTTTCCTTTCTTTTAAGGAATTCTTGATTCTGTACATATGTAGTTTAAGTTTCTAGAAAATGAAAAAAACAGCAAGAGAAATAGATTTTTACCTTTGTTTAGTTCTTTGTGTTTTGAGGAGTATGTTCACAGATAAGAGGGTCTCTATGCTCTTGCTGAAGGTATGAACATGTAAAATATGATGGAAAGAAGCATTAATACCCTGCCATACAAGGGTGACAAATGCAGACCTTAGAAAATGCTTTTAAAGATAAGCATTATTTCTGTTATGCAAAGATACTTGCTCAACTGAAGAGGCATAAAACTGCCACTACTGGAATTTCAATTGAAATCTCAATTTACTCCTAGAAGTTAGTGATTTTCAGAGTCTCATCTGTGGCCAAAGGGCCTGAATTCTGCCCTGTTGTATTTCTGTTGACTCCACTGAGAACAGACTGGAGTCTAAGAAGCCATAATTAAGGAGGAAGGAATTGGAAATGATCCTACAGGATAACTCCAAATTAGGATATTATTGTGGAGTATTTCTGCACAGTTCTGTTGATAAACGTTGTCCTGCATGAAGCAAAATAGTAATAACTCAATCTGATGGACTTAATTAGTTCTCTTTTTACCTGCTGTGTGTGTTTGTAACAAACACTGTTACTTGTTTATTACTGTGATACTTCTAATGTTTATTATTATTAATTACTAGCTTGAATAGTGCTTCATCCCAAAAAGGTGTGTAAAAGTGCGCATCAGTCTTAAGCCTGAAAGCATTGATGCAAAGATTCTGAATTTCATCCCTTTTTCATAGAAAGATAAAATTTCAAAGATTTTAAATTACTTCAACTAATAGGATGAAGACAGCAGTTCATGACATCACTCAATTCTGGGCTGTCCTTTCAAAAATCAGTATTACTTAGCTTTTTTTTTTTCCCCCTTAAATGGATATTAACCTTTACTGTTGCATGAAATGTTTACAAGAATGCAAATCTCATAGAGAACCTCCAAATTAAAGCCGTCAAAGCCAACTTCATGGTTCTTGCTGAAAATGTATGAGATTTGATTCTGGTAAAGTTTCGTTTTGAATTTGTTTATATCCGACTCCCCAAACAAAAATTATAGTGGCACAATTTATAAAGGGCAAAACCTAAAAGAAATGTTCATTAGGAGTAAGTGTATTTATTTTACATATGTCTTTATATGTCTTCATAATGATAGTGTCTAAACTCCAACAATTATAGCAGTTGATTCTCAAGATCTTTAATGAGAGATAGTTATGGTTGTCATGTTTTGTGTCGCCAGTTCTGAAAATACTTCGAGGTGGATATCAGGGGCTACTGAAGATGAGCACTAGCTTTCAGTGTAGTTTCGATGCTATATATATATAAAATTTAGGCTTTATCTAGTTTTTGGACTGCTAAAATCAGAAGCCCGTTTAAAAAAAAATCCAAAAAACGTAACTGTACATGTGTCACTGAAGGTACTATGGGTTAAGATCAGAAAATAACAAGAAAAGGAGAATTAAGGTGCTTGTCTCTGATTTGCATAAACATTCAGATGACGTTTTAAATTTTTGTCGTTTTGAAATGCTCATGTGGTAGTATAAAGGCTACAAATCATTCTTGTGAGCCAAAATATCATTTGCTACTGTTAGAAGGCAAGTTAACAGTATTACAACTGTGGTGAAATTTGAATGCATTCCACGTTCAATTTTTTTAATAAGAACTGTAAATAACAGACCATTTTGGAGTATAATAAACGATCCCTTCCAAAGTCTAATGATAGCTTACTTTAGTTATAGCTGTTCTTTTATAGCAATAGACAGCTTTAAAAAATCATTCTTACAGCATACACATAATTTTAAAGAGCTAGAATAAAGTTTTGGAGCAAGTCCATTCATTTAATTTATTCAAGTATGACAAGTACTAGAAATATCTTTGATGACCTAAATCTCATCTTACACAGGAAGCTGCCTTATCTTTTGGGATTTCAGTTTGCACATAGTATTCTTTTCACAGGTATTTCATATTCTAGAGATTTCCTTTCTACTCAGAGTATTGCTTATCCTCATTGATCAAACCTCATCAATCAGATGCTAAAGATTTATAAAGTAGGTTTAAAAATAGTAAGATTTTAAAAAATAATGAAGTCTATATTAAAGATTTTAATCTGATTTTGAAGTGTCTGAAGAATCATATTTTCCAGATTTTTACTGGAACCCTGAACAGTAATATATAAAATTTTTAATTAAGTAAAGCACCGACTCCTACTTAATCACACAGCTTTAGAGGTTGCAAACAAAAAAAACACAGCAAGATTTACGATGTAATTGAGAGGTCAAAATAATACAGCCATATTATTAGCACTAACTGCAGCATTATAGTGTTCTTTACCTATGTTCTAACCAGATAACTATTTTCAAGCAAACTAAGCCTCAACCATTCTGGAAAAAAACAGAGAAGAAAAATGAAGTCCTGTTCAGAGAAATACATGCATCTTTCTGCCTATGGTGTGGCTGTAATTTGTGTTTATCCCAAGACATAGAAAGCAGATGCATTAAAAATACCACACATATTAATGCTGTTCATCATGATAAGATGAACTTCCGCTTGAAACCACAAATATCTGGCTTGGAAGAAAAAAACCAAATGCTCTTTTATTATAATGTTTTGCCTGCTTGTTGGTCCTGCACTTACTGTAGTTATAAGAGTGTCCCATCACCACAATATGTGAGCATGTTATATAGAGACTACAGTCACGCAAAAACTCTCCAGCTAGAGTTCTGTCTGAGAAAAAAAAGAATGAAAAATATTTATTCTGAATGGCCATTTTTTTTCTTCAAATTTTACTATGTGGTCAGATTTATTCTTGAAGAGAAAGGTATGACATTCTTGCTTCCCAGCTTCATGCTACAGGCTAACCATCAACTGGCACAGCCTATATTGTCCTTTTTGCACCACTATATTTTTTTTACAAAGTTTATCTTTTCGTGATAGTTGAAAAGATGAAAAGCTATTTACGGAATAAACAGCAACAAAAGCTAGCCAACTCTGCACAGCATAATGGGATTTTAATGTATTCTTCTTGTCAGCATAGTGTATTTCTGTGATAATTTTATGTGACAGCATAATTAAACTGGAAAACAATTCCCATTTCCTATGTATTTTAACTATTTATCATAATTTATTTCTTTACTTTCTTGCTCTGCTATAAATATTATTGTAAGGAGAGTTAAATAAGTTAAACCAATGCAATTACTTTTACAGATTGAAATTAACTTCATATATCAATTTATACTGGATTGTATAAAGCACCTACTATTTGCCCTGTACAAATAAATGCAATTGTTGCAGTATATTTATAGTGTCACTATGGTTTCCATGTTTGCACTCCTTTTGACTAATGTTCTATATGTTAAAACTTGACATTTTAACAGTATTTTCAAACAATTTCATTCATTATCAAATAACCATTTATTACATTGCAGCAATTTCAAACCATTTATTGGACCCTCTAGACATTGCTAAATAATGATTTACCAAGGAGTGTGCAAATTTTAGTGCTTATCACAGCAAATACTAAAAGTAACATTAAATAGTGACTTGACATCAGCTCTGACTAAATTATTTTTCTTTTTTAATCTTGATGAGTCATATTTAGTAATAGCAGTTTGTAAACGTGCTGGAAATTGATGGCAATATTCTAGATTGCTACATTGTAGAAGGCTCCTTCTGGTTTGCTCAATTCTTTTGCATGCTTGGGGGATAAATTGAAGACTGTGGGACACAACAGACATGTCTCTTACTGCCTTTTTATTTTCTTACGGTGCCTACGATGCCCCAACATTGTTATGTATGACAGTGCTTTTTGCATTTTACTTGACCATGAATCTAACAAAATCCATCTCTTGCCACATCTGTATTGATTTTTGCTTATCTAGAGTGAATAGCAGTGATGCAAAGGATTTTCAGTTCTGTTTTCAGGAAAAATCTCCTCCTTCCCAACGTTCTAGCTGACAAATAGGACTGATTTAATTTCATATGTGGCTGCTTGGCTGCAAAATTCTGTGCTTGTATCTCCATTCCTTATCTCCCCTATTTCTGTTGAACTTGCAATCCACAGCATGTCTGTGAGAGAACGGACTGATGCCCACAAACGATAATTAGGTCTCTGGAAGCATTTAGGTGCAAACTTTACAAGGCAACAGTATTTGAGAGAGATGTCCCCATTCTCAGAGATCTCATTAATCATTGCAGAGCTCACACATTCAGCTCAACATTAAGTAAATTGAAAGGCTTAAATATTACAGAGGACATTCATACAAGGAGTTTCAATGACTTGGGAGTATTGCTCATTTGTGAGGTTCATAAATGGACTGTAGCTCAACAAGTATCATTAACGCTGAATTTAAATGATTCCTAAATCAATAGTTTGGTATTGTTGATTTCTACATTAAGTAGCTCCAAATAAAGCCAGTGGCTCACTGTGCAAAACTAACAGCTTAACATCATCCTTGCTCAGAAGAATGTATAGTCTACACAGTTTGTTTATGAATTGGAGTAATAAAAAACCCAAACTTTATATTGTGATCTTCCTTGGCCAAGGTCATGAAAAGAGTGGAACTGAAAATTACACACAGGTTTTTCTGTATGTCAGTCTTTAATTTCAAAGGCATCCAAAAGGTTTTGATTCATTATCTTCAATTCAGGAGTGGTTATCAGGACCACATGTTCTGTTACTGCTTCCATGGTAGAGCCTGCAAAGACAGCTTTTACTCATTAACCTAATAATGTAATAATTTAGTTTAAATTGTTACAGCTTTCAACTTGTGCTGGTAAGACAGGCTGTAAACTGTAGTACAAAAGAAATAGACAAGGTTTTGTTCTACAGCCTGTGTTATAGCATAGCATCCTCTGCGAGAAATGTGCAGCTAGGTTTGGTAACTTCAACAGCCAGTTCAGCAACAGCCAAGATGCATCATAAATTGGGGCCCTTATACATGCAGAAAGGTAAGATCTTGTTTGCTTGCTGAAGGTCTCACTATCTCTAGTTTAAGGACTTCAGTTCTTTAATGTTACCCATGCATATCCTCTGTGTTTAATCCTAGGATCTCAAAGTTTATGTGTGTACTTGTGATGACAGTAGCTAATTTTTGGAGTTTGGGGGTTTTTTTGGTGTTTGGTTTCTTGGGGGTTTTTGTTTGGCTTTTGTTCAACAGCTCTACTAGTATTCTCTGAGAATTTTGCTAGACTAGTAGGATATGACGGAGCCCAAAGTACATTTACAGAGTACACAAGGAAAGGTCATCAGTAAACAATAAATAATTAATTTTACCCCAGCAGAACTGCTTACTTGTCTTCTCAAACTTTAGAGATAATTTTTAGAAATTTTTCATCTATTCCTGAATCACAGTAATTCTTAACACGTTACAACTTTAAACGAAACTGTCACTGAAGTCAGGTAGGCCAGATCAGGCACAAAAAGAAGTTTTGGCTTAAACCAATCACTTAATTTCAAGGGATACAATATGATGCCAGAATAAACGAACCATTACAGCCATGTCCCTACTTATTTTAAAAAAAAAAAAAAAAATTGTCTTAGAAAATGAAAGTGTCTGAGGGCCTAGTGCAGATGAGTAAGCATTTAATCGGAGAAAGTCAAGCTGAGTTCAATCACAGGTCAGAGCTGAAGGTCTGCTTAGAATCAGGTACCTCAAATTAAAGCACTTTGGGCACAGGTGTGTCTATAGGCAAATACTCAAATGAGCATAATGTAAGTACCAGTGTGTTTGCTTCCTTTTATTTTAATCAGTCTAAATGACAAAGTGCTAAGATATTGAGGTATGTTCAGACCCAACTCTTGTTGATCCAGAAAGTGATCCTGAGATGACTGGTCTTGTTATCCGATGTCCAGCCTGCCTACTGGAGATTACTATCCCTTGATTTCAACTAGTTAAACTGATCATTTGGCTTCTTTTTCACCTATCTCTATGAAATGAAGTTTAAAAAAATTTTTTGTGGTAGATTTTGGATGTTACAATTCATGGAGCTTCAACAACCATCAGCTATGAAGTGCCAGAGATAAAGCCTGAAAATGGCAAAACATGTTTTTTAATATAATCAGGGTTAACAACACTCCCTCTCAAAATTCAGAAATGTAAAAAGAGAGTTAGTTTTCCCCATAATCAAATATATTATTTTTATGTGGCCAGCAGCCTAGGTGCGAGGGAAGGAAGTCATCAAGGCGAGCTCTTTGCTCACTTAAGGAGATATTATACAAAACATTAAACCCAATGAGGTTATCTGTCAAAATCTAAGAGACTCCATCTCTGATGTTATCTACCTTCCATTATGGATTAATTTGACACTAATTGCAAAAATGATTTAATTTAGCTAATCTTCAAAAAATATTGTTTGAAAATGAAAATTAATGGCTAGGATAAAATCTAAGTAGTCTAACTGAATAAAACCTTAAAGATTAAAAGCCAGGGACTGACAGAGAAAGCTTAGATGGGAGTTACCTCAAAAAATTGCATTTAATACATAAAGCAACAGAGAATCAAAAATTAAAGAAGAACATGATGGGTACCGGTGGAGGAAATGTCAAAGAAGTTGTATACTGATGGAGAGGGATGGAAAAAACAAATCTGAAGCGTTTTAGCTCTAAAAAGGAGTTTGGGACTATGTTTTGTTAGATCTAAAAAACCACAAGAAATTACACACATTTTAAAGTTTTATCCAACTAGCAGAACCTAGAAAATCCAAGTATTTATCAGCTATGCATTGGACAAACTGGAGAATGTGATTGTTGGAAGTGGTTAGCCTCTCCATATGAGGTTTGTAGTTAAAAAGTTAAATTTGTACAAGCAAATTAATCATAGCTTTGTGATGTTCTTCCAAGTCCCTATTTCTGATAAAGACGCCGTGTAACATGATAGACTCTCATCTGTACCAGATGGTACAAGTCCCTGGTGAATCATATGCCAGCTGTGCACAGCCAGAATACAACACACTCCAACCACAGTTCCTCTTTCCTCTCGCTATGCACCCAGCACAGCAAGGCTATATTGACACTCGGGCTCATGAGCATTCAAAGCAGCAGAACATGTGTGTCAGAGGCTCTCTGTATAGTAGGCGCATGAAAGATGACAGCTTCCAGAGCTACACACTTTGTGTTCTTCCTACTAGTTTCTTCCTTTGCTAAACTTAACAGGGAAAGGAATGCAAAGACAGCCTCCTTTGTCTGTTGTGCTTGTTTTGTCCAGGAGGTTGGAAGGGTAATGTTCTCCAACATACAAAGAGTATGGTTTCCCTTATCCTCATGTTTGCATTAAATTAAAGGGTGCCATTTCAACATCAACCCAGTACCATCAGATTTGCTTTTCTATACAGTACAGTGGGAAACCTAACTACCCCACCACAGCAGTAATGCCTGTTTCCCTTGTGCTCACCTAAAGTAATAAGCAATGTGTACAGTTTGCAAAGGAGAATAAGGTTGACTCTAACACGTGGTTAATTAAGATATTACAGTTAGCTATTTGCTAGACTGACTCAGGGGAGTCATAATAGGATATGGAGTCTTTCACCTGAGGTTCAGCTGTTCTTACCCCCAAATTCCCAGGCAGTGATCAGTAATTTCTCATTAACCTTGGCACAAGATGATTCTGACTCCACTCAGGCATGTGGATGAGTTTTGAGCACATGTCTGTCAACAAGGAGCATCGGTGTCTCTGATAATTAAATTTCAAAGTGAAGAACCCCACTGCTGTGAGTGAATAGCAGAAGTTGATGCCTCCCAGTGGCATTATTTTAACTCCTCTTTTTTGTTTTGGGTTTTTTTTTTTGTAGTTTCTCCAGACTCAACAAGCTATCATAAGCTATCATAGTATCAGCAGATACAGACTTAGGTTTTGAAGACTACAAGTTGACTGTTGTCCTTAGGTTCCTCTGCAAGACAAACAACTAATAGTAATACAACCATAAAAGCTGGAAAAACATAGTTTAAAAAAATCCCCAAGACAACACCTAAATTATAATGAATCTGCAAGAGGCCCCTAATTTCATGATCCTACCTGCACTGCCAAGAATGTTGAGAATCATTGGTTCTTGACATCATTCTCTTGCTGAAGGGCAATTACCTCTTCTGTATGCATTGCCTTAATCATGTCAACTTGTGTCCCATAAATTTGCATGTCTCCCAAGGAAGCACAGTGCATTGCCAGGAGCCTGATAGGCCAGATCAAAACAAATTCCTAATGTATGTTTACATCAGCTTTGGCTCCTGAGCTGCTTTTGCTCTAGTTGTTCCGCAAAACGAGCAAATTCCCTCTCTAAACTCTGCGTTGCATCGGGGATAGGAGGCAGAATAAGCAGACTATGGTTGGATACATTGTCCTTACCAGAACTGGGCAATGCTTTCTAGATTAATGAACTGCAAATCAGCTACACACATGAAACCACATGCTAGATATAAACACAGTCCTCTGAGACGGGCTTGTTGTCACAGTCAGAGAGGGAGAAAGAGAGAGAGGGAGGAGTGCACATGCATATGTGTGATAGGGGGTGTAATGAACACCAGCTCCCCTCCCGACTCTCTGGGATACGTGGGGATGACAAACTCTCTGAGGAACAATTCCTTTGACTGGTTCGTTGAGGAAAGGAAACTTGTCACACTGCCAAGAATAAAACTGCTTCTGGGCTTAGTTCTGAATTTTATAAAGTGAATAAGTGAAAAATGTATACACATTCACTTCAGACCCAAGTCATAAATAATTAAAAGAATATATAATTGTACCCAGTTTTCCCCTCAAGCTCAACCAGCAAAGATATCTTCTGTCCATGTAACAGGGTACTTCATGTTTTTTTCAGAAACTGTAAGTAGCGAGTTGAACCAAGTATCACTGAATTCATACTGCATGCAAGTATGAATAACAGCCTGACCATCAGAACACGCGGAAACGCAGATTGAGAACTCAACAGTTTCATAAGAAGGAAGTTTGAGATTTTTTGATTATGCATAAATATTTTCCTGGTGTGTTTCATCTACACTTGATAGTGGATTTGGACCACAATATGATAAAAACGATGTTATTAACGCTGCATTACGGTAGTCATTAAGCTGATACTGCAAATGGCAAAGATCAGACATTTTTTATGAGGCACAGTAAGATATGAATGTTTACCATGTCAAAAACATCTATTTAGAAAATAACCTGAGAAAAACAGAAGTTATCTGTATCTATGTGTAACTTTCTCCTTTTTCTGAGATACGCAGACTTTCTAGTACAAATTAAGGAATGTGAGTTAACAGTATACAGCCACACGTTTGTCTGCAATTCTACTGGTGCACTGGAATTATCTAATGGTATTTATCTGGAAGAGGCAGATGCAAGAGATCTCCTATTGCTTTTGTGTTTCCACATTATTCCCACAGTTAATGGGTCCCTCAGTTTTCAACCAAAGTGAAATTTAGGATTAATAGCTATTTTTCTTGAGGGTATAGTAGTTACCAAACATGGTATTAATAGCCATGTATTTAGTACCTTTCACTTGCAGATACAGAAATCTTACTTAAATACTAATGAATAACATCAGTAACTTCTGTAAACAAGATAATCATTATATCCTGCCCCCCCCAAAGCAGACATGAAGATTCTCATGGCTAGCAACTTGGCTCTTGCTTTCTCTCATACTGGTATGGCTGTTTGTACTCAGCAAACTGTGATGCTCTCTGATAAGAAAAATACATTAAAAAAACCCTGAAAATCATACATGCAGAGGATGAATAGATTCTCTTTTGTATGTAGGGAATAGCTATGTCCTTGAAATGGCAAAGGTCTGGGGTTTGGTTTGACTGATATGAAAGATGCACATTCTCTGTGTTTTTGTACTTCTCTAGCTGAATTCCAAACACAACATCTTCACTTAGATCTTAGACCTTGACTTCTTTTCAACAACAAGGTATTTGTTCAGCAATAGAAATAGGCAAAACAACAGGGAGGAGTGCTAGGAGATGTGAAGTGCAAGTCTGCTTAAGAAGAACTAGTCCACTACAGCATCATGGATTGTACCTGAAGTAGCTCAGAGAGGTTTGGATGAAAGCACACAGGGATATGGAAAGACTGTGGTGGGGGTCACTTTCTGATCAATAATTTACCCCGTGATATGCAAAGAGGATGCAACTATGAAACTCAGCTAGCTACAGTAGCATGACAACTGATTGCAATAGAATGGCTTTAAAGAGGTGATGATGTATCTGACAGGAGTTTCAGAACTGAGGCAAAATATTGCACACTACCTACTTCCTGTCTACGCATCTGAAAGCTACTACTCTATAATGTTGCTCTGGTCACTTTGTATCACAGGTGTCTAAGACAGGAGCCAAATTACATGCATGGACTACAAAAGCAGAGGTAAACTACAGCCCAAAGCCTTATCATCAAAAAAGGGCAAAATAAAGTTGGAAAAAACGGTATTCGTACTTTCTGTATAGGGAAAATGGCAAGGAGGAATTCTATACAAATGCAGTCTCCACATCCAACCCCCCAGAGGCAGACTTTCACATGAATGTTTTAAAATTCCAACATTTCTGAGCCGTTGCTTGAACCACTTGAAAGGGGGGCATTTTTACTCTAGGGGTTTTTTTTAGATTACTAGAAAATATTTTTCTAATAAGTAAAATGAGAAAAGACCATGAAAAAGATTAATGTTTTGTATTCTGTTGCTTTTGATGACTATTTTCTATTTCAAGGTTAATTGTGAATTATGTCAGACCCAAAACTGTGTAACAGTTGATCTTTCCCATGTACAGGACAAAATTCATGCCACAGAGCATTATTCCTTCAACCTGTTCTCTTCGGTAAAACTTTCATGTGAGAAACTGCTTATATTTGCAACTGTCTGATGTTTAAAAATAGAATTATTCAACATTCCCTAGTAGTTGGCTCTGACCTCTTGTTTGCTTGTTTTCTAGGTTACATTTGAACACTTGATAGATTTCCAGCTATATTGTGCCACCACGTGTAAGAGAGAGGGAATTGCACAACCTTGCTGACCACGACCCGAGTTTGGCGGTGGTGTCTTGCAGATGACATTTGTGCATTTTGAAGACAGTTTTGAGTTTATCAACAACTGAAGCACATTTAGAAAAGCCTTAAAAGTATTTAATATGAGACTTAATTTTTCTTAAATAATTAATTTTCTGGAAAACTTTCAACTTTTTAATTTAATAAGTAAGTCATGGTGGCCCATTATTACTGCTCTGTTGAAAGACAAGGAAGATTATCTATTGGGTAATAAAATTATTCTCTACTGCATAATTTAATCTCATTTTCTACTTTATCTAAACCAGAATAGAACAGGTCTGATTCAAAATCTGTACTCTGACACTTTGCAAACCTAAGTTTGCTGATAAAATAAAGGGTGTTCAGGCATCAAACTAATAGGTAAGTTTTGATCCATCTTAACTGAGCAGCCCATAAAAGGGAACTTCTCTTTTCTGTAATGCAGTGTGCCTCTCTAGGAATCACAGGCACCCTTGATCTTTTGAGCTCAGTTAGACCCAGCTCATTCTGGCATAATTCCAACTGTTCACAGATACTCCAAATCAGCAGGCTGAGAGCTCTTGCTGTTCAGTCTTCAATACCTAGGCAAGTACCTTACAAACCGATCGCAAAAGTCACTTTATCAGATATTCACTATTAAAAGCTGGGATGCTACAGGCATAGGTGGCAGGATACCGTATTTTTTCCCTTTTGCTGTTTCCCCTCACTGTTTCAGAGTATTTCTCCTACCAGTAGTTACACACCCTTTCTTTATGCTTAAGCTAGCTCTTGCTTTACATTTGTAACTATTATCTGGTAAACTAATTTTACAGTACTGCCTACAGGCCTCCGGCCGTTCGCTGTGCATGATACTAATTCTTTGTAAATATATTTTTCAATGCTTTAATTAATTTACCTTAATAATTGCTTTTTTTCCTGTTATTCGTAGATTTTTATTTCTGCTGGTTGGGGGTGCCTGTGCTTTCTGTTCTTCTTGAGGGGTATTTTTTTTTCTCATGTTTTCCTCCATTCATTTTGTGCCCCTTTATATCACTTCTTAATTCTTTCCCCACTTCTTCTCCACACCTGTCACATTTACTCCAAGTTCCTTCAGTACCCTGCAATAAAACAAACTTTGTTGCTATTGTTGCATTGTTCACCTTTGGGCAATAGATTAGCTGTGATCGATTAGCTATGATCAAGTTAGTAGCTGTCTGTGTATTATAACAATGTGTTAGTGGTGAGTTTTGGCAAAACCTTCCGCGTCTTGATCCCCTCCTCCTAGCAATGTTGACTACCGTTACCGTTCCTAGGTATGTGAAAAAGATGAAAACCTCCTGTGCTTCTGTTGTGCATATGTAATATCACTACATTATGTCATGAGGAAGGACTGTATTTTGGATGCCATATTTCTACAGCTGAAGTTGTAGTTTCAAATGATGGCGAGATTCAGGTTTTCTGCTCAAAAACTGTGCTACCGCTGCCTCGCAGGTATGTAATACTGATATTATCTGTTCTCTTTTTCCTCATGGAGAAGGTCCCACTCTTGTTTCCGACATTCACCTCATACTTTTCCTGAGCACCTGAAGTACCAGGCCCAGCACACTACTCTAGTACGCAGAACTCAGTGAGGGGACGTGGTATTTTCCGTTCTGTGTCCCGCTGACCGCGGCCCAGGGCCCGACCCCTCGGTTAACATTCCTGTGAGAACCGGCCGTCCTGGCCGGAGGGGCAGCGGGGGAGGGAGCTGTCGGTGCCCAGGGACAGCAGCGGCGCCGCGAATTACCTCCGGCAGAGGCCTGCCCGGGCCGCAAGGTTCATCCTCGCCACGTCCCAGGAGGTGGGCAGCGCTCCTCGGCCCCGGGGACGAGAGAACCGACGCCATCCCCCGCGGCTCCCGAGGCCCGCCACCGGCCCTCAGAGGGGCGCGAGACCCGCCCCGCGCGCTCCCAACGGACGCCCGGCCGGCCCCGCCTCGCGCGCGTGCAAGGAAAGCGTGCGCACGCGCCAACTGTACGGGGGATGGGCGGCAGCGGCGTTACTTTACGCATGTGCGTGAGTGCGCTAACCCCCTACGGAGAGGGGCTGTCACGTGAGTCCGGCGGTGTATGCGCTTCCGGGTGAGGAGGGGCGCGCAGGGGAGCGGGCCCTTTCCGCGGCGGCGGCGGCGCGGGCGAGGCCGCGGCCCGTCCCGTTCCTCCCCTCCGGTCCGTCTCCCGCCAGGTACGGCCGCGGAGGGGGCGGTAACGGCGACCTGGGAGCCTTGAGCCGTGGCCGCGGCCCGGCCGTGTTGTGCGAGGGCAGGGCGGGGCCGCGGCCTGGCCGCCCGCCGGTGCGTGAGGTGCGGCGGGGCTCAGTCAGGAGCCCTCGGGCGCTGAGGGCCCTACCGGCGCAGTGCTTGTCTGCCTCTCGGGCGTAAGAGCCGCTGCTGGGCCGCGCCGCTGACCGGCCCGGCGGGCGCGCGTGGGGGGGGACGGCTGCTGCCCCAGCCGGCGCTCTCCGGGCGGCGGGCAGGGGCCGCCTTCGCGCCCGGGCTGCCCCGCAGGGAGCGGAGCGAGGTCGTCGTGTGGTCCCGCTCCGCCCAGCTCGCGGCTGCTTCCGCGGAGCGCGACGTCGGCGTCGCTGTGTGCGGCGCCTGGTCGGCTCTGGGAGCGACAGAGGGAAGAGTTTTGAGCACGTAAATGTTAAACTTGAAAACTCCTTCCCCTGCCGCGGTAGGGTGGTCACACCAGAGCAGCACAGACGTCAGTCTCATTCTCACTAACGAGGTTGGGGGTTTGTCTTCAATTACGGAGACCCTTTTTTTTTCTCTCCCCCCTTTCTCTTGTGTGGCTGAATAGTGAGTGGGGGGTGTGAGTGGAATAACTTTTTCCGATGTAGGTTTAGCAAATGCACAGTATAGAGCTGTGTCGCAGAAGTTAGAGTTGCTTTCTAGTGCCTTCTATTTTAGTTCCTCCTTATTGCCAGCTACTAATGTAATGCACTAAGTAGTAATTGATTATTTCTGTATGCATATCTAAATCTTACAAAGGAATATTGATTTTATTTAGGCAGGGTATAAATTCTTTTTGACTGTTGTCTGACAAGTCAGTATCTACCTTTAAATGAATCTCAGTGATTCAGAAATGCAGATTCTTCTACTGTGGAATTTAAAGTAGTCTCCTCAGAGATGGAAGCAAGAGTGTTTTCAAAAGTTTTCTCTTTTGGCTGACTGATTTCTCTGTGATTTGATGCTGAGAGAAGGGAGTAAAAAGAGACCAAGAATTGACTTGTTATTAATTAAAGTCCTCGCATCACCTCATTATGCAAGCTTGCAAGTGATACGGTTTGGATGTCTGTCTTCAGATCTGGGAAATGTTTCCTGGGGTCATGGCTAGTGTGACCACATGGGGTTATAAAAACATTTAGAAGTTATAGTGAGCTGCACCATGTGGATGTGTGTACTTTTGGCTTGCTGTAAAAATCAAATGTGAAAAATACTCTTAGAGGCACCTCTTTTAATACTTTGAACCTTGGAATTCACTAAGCTAACACTCAGTTAATGTTTCTGTTGAAATGGTGGAGGTGAAATGTAGAAAAAAGTAGGCTAACCTTTTTTTGAAGTTGATTTCGACTTTCTGAGACAGTATGCTATTCTTTGTCGATCAGGTACATAGTTCAATAGTGTGCTCATCATTGCAATTGTCTTGCAAAATAAGCCTTATGTTTATTCTACTTCAAATGCTGAGGTGGTGTTCAAGGACTGAATATAGGCCTTTGTATCGGATAGGCAAATATGACCATATAAATGCGTAACTCCTATTTATTTTTGTATTCTTCTGAGATCTCAAGGGTGAAAACCTAAAAAATAATTTTTGCAAGGGGTCTATAACTTTGTGAATAAGATGATCTTATGCATTCTGTTCTCTTTTCTCTTTTTTTAAGTACCTGGGACAGATTAGAGTCTCTGTTTAGCTATAAACTATTTTTTTTTAAATGGCAATTTGTGATAGGCTTCTCAACACTGTTCTATTTGGTATTCCAGCACCTACCAACTAAGCCAACTCGATATTAATGAGAGAACTCTGAAAATTATCACTTCTTCCAGGATAAAGGATGAGAACACTGATGTTTGACTTCCGGTGCAAGCAGTAATAATCTTCAGATGCAAACTTAAGTAGGTTTAACCTGGTGTTCTGGAAATGGGAATCCGTTCATTAGCTGTAGTGGAAGAGTAGTGGTTTTTAGTGATGTGTTCCCCTGTGATACTTTTTTTTCTTTTTGTAATATCATAACTTGCCTGCTGAGATACTTAAAGTGTAAAAGGCATTGTTAGCACCAAAGTCCAGTGGTTCCAGTAAGAGAGCAGAACCACATGACGATCGTGCATCCAGATGTTCTTTGATGTGTTTCTGACCTTTAGCTGGCTCCCAATCTTCCAATTCCATTTCTTTAAGTAAATTGAAAAGTAATGAGCAATGGAGAGTAAAAATGATCAGGCTTGCTGTTTTCAGAAACCATGACTTTTTCAGTTGGCCACGAGGAGTGCTAGGATCAGGTAGTAATTAATTGTTTTTCCTCTACATGACTAATAAATACTTGCATTATTATAATATCTTACATTTTTCAAGTTAAGCTTTTAGATCTTTGATTTACAGCTGAATTTAAAAGAGACTTTGGCATAGTAAAAACAGAAGATGTCAGCACTACCACAGCAGCTGTAGGAAAACTATTCTAAACTCTGCTTTAGTTTGTATAAGCAGAAATAGATTATTTCTTCCCACACTTTGAAAGCATTTATGATGCAAAATTATTCAGTAGTTAACTTTAAAGTCATCACTTTTTGACATTTCCTGAGAAGATTACCCTTCCTCCTTAATTTCTCATTCTTCTGGTTGACAAATGATTGCACTTTTGTAGGTGAGACTTTAAGTTGAAACATCCAAAACAACTACTTAGTCTGCATGTTAAGTAGGATGCTGAAAACCTAAATTCAAGCTTGTCTCACGTTGAACTTAGAACTTGCCTTGTAAGTTGTTTGCAATTGTACTATGTGGTATTTAGCAAATGATTGCTTTCAAATCTACCTTAATGAGAAGTTGCTGATGAGAATTCTATAAGTAATGCAAGAAGTGTTTTGTAAAAGCGTCTTAAACTTTGATTATAACATGAGTAACTTTTAAACTCTGTGCCTGTCTTCATGTATCAAGTTTATCCCAATGTAATGAAATACATGCAGGTAGGAATTGCTTCTGCACTGAAATGCTGTACATCTGAAATTAATAGTTGTTGCTTGGTGTTTGGTATTCTTCAAAAGTGTGGTGAGACAACTGTTTAAATCTTAGAGCAAAACCCTACTTTAAACTGTCTTGTGGGAACTGATTGTGAACGCAGTGCAGGCGAGCTCAAGGGTAGCATCTTACAGCCACCAGCACAGTGATAGGGTTGGTTTGTCATGTTTTTTTACTGTCAGTTTCCTTCGTTTCTTCATCTGTCCCTTAAGAATAAAGTAATTGGTTTAGATTTTCTTTTAGGTTTAGTGTCTGTTTGTTTATAGTGAACTGCATATTTGCATCAGATGGTCTGTTCCATGCTGACTGTAACCACTGTATTCTCTTGACTGCGTAGGGTACCTCGTGAAACTTCTCGTGCTTCATCTCAGTGTCCTGAAACAAATGCATAAAGAACTATGCACATATTCACTGTTACTACTGATTAACATATGATCTTATCTCCAAGCAAATATTTAAAATTCATTGTTGCAAACACTCAGCAGGTTAGTACCCAGGAGAAACTGTATGCTGAGAATATTAACATCTTAATGAAAGAGAGGCCATGTTTCATGAGGAAAGACATATGATTCAAGGAGCAAGAAACTACTCCAAACAGCGTATTAGTCAAAAAGGACAAATAGAAAGAGGGAGAGCTGGGAGGACAATTGCAAGGGGCAACTTTTTGGAGATTGTGTGCACAGGCACATATTGCCAGCAGCTGAGCAGTGCAGGGGCTGAACGATTCAAACAAGGAGAGTCTGACCCTTAAGAGGAACCAGGTTGCTACCTTCTAGAAATTTTATTTCAATTTTCTGGGTGAGGGAAGTGGGGAAATGTCAGAAATAAGCTTAAATTTGGGTCATCAGTGCTTAGTTTGTCTCTGGTACTGCAATTTTAGAAAAAAAATCAGTATTTTCATTTTTTTATTGATCAGCTTGTGTAGGGTAGCTTTAAGCATTGCAGGATGTTTTAAAATCAGTCTGTGGCTGTAATCGGGTCAGGAGAAGAGAAATTGATATTTGTTGTGAAAGGTGATCCTACAGAACAGTAAGTGTAATTTGTTTCTTCTTAGCCATGTAAAAAATAAATTGCCTGGCTTAGCAGTATGATTGCATTCAAACTTTGTATTTACTGGTGTTTGGTGTTGATTGCTGCTTTGCATTTAAAAATATCATTGTTTCCTGTTTTGATTAGTGTTGATTTTCTTAACATCTTCATTGATAAGTTTACCTGTTCCTGCCAATTTTTAGAGCCAACACAGCCAAGAGCTTCAACTGTCTTGGACTCGTATGTCAGCAGAATGGTTTATTATGTTCCATTATTGGGGATTCCTTGTGGCTGGTGATGGGTAAGCCTGGAGAAACACAGCTTGACTTGCACATCACAGGGTGAGTTCTCTGAAAACACTTTCTGAAATAGTTGTCTTTAAAGTGTTTGGGTTTTTTTAATAACTAGGTTGTATTTTAGATCAGACCATCTGGGTGGGTTTTTTTCTCAAAATATACACTTAGTATCTCTTACAGAATCGAGAGAGCAGTCAGGTTTCTTACAGTTTGGAGGGAACTGGTGTAATCCTAAATGATAGATCAGGTTGCTCAGGGGCTTGATTTTAATTGAGATGTTTTTCCTGCTTCAGCAGGGCATTGGACTACATGAGATCCCTTCCAACCTAAATTATTGTATGATAAATCATTCCAGAAGCAGTTTTGTATGGAAAAAAAAAAGTTCCCTGGGGTTTTTTTCCTGTATAATACCTCAGCTTGGTGATAAGTGGAAGGATGGGAAGCTGCAAGTATGGGAATTACAATAGTATTGAACTAGCATCTTCTGTTTATGTTCCTGCAGCTCCTCTTTAGCCCACTGTCCTGAAGACAAGAGGTTCTGGCTGATTAGGAGTCTCTATTAGCAATTCAGGTTTGCTGGAGAATGGAAGGTGTTGAGTTTAAAGAAGAATGGCAAGATGAAGATTTTCCAAGGTTTTTAATATTTTTTTTAAGTAATGCAAGTCAAATGCATAACATACAGAATAAGCTACCTATTTATCTTCCTGGTGAACTAACACTCAATAATAATCTTGACATGATTTCCATTAATACAGTAGTCTTGAAAAGGTTTTGTGGCATGTTTCCTTATGGTCTGGAAAGGGATCACTTCATGTTCTTGTGCAAGTTAAGTAATACAGGAATGCCACTGTTGAAGTTTCCAGTGTTACTAAAATGAAAATTTCTAAGTTTGGCTTTGTTTTCTGTAGTAATCTTCTGCAACTACATTGTTTGCATATTATTACTAGTGTATGAAGGCCCAAATGTTTTATTAAGCAACATTTCTGAGCAAAGTTTTTAACAGTTAAGACTGCTGGTGATGTTCCGGCCTACAAAGAAACTAAAACAGCTGACTTCAGAGGCATTCTATAATAACATGACTAAACTACTTCTGTAATGTATTTAACGTCATTTTTTCTCAAGCAAGAATATGACAAGTTTTATTAAGGATGACACACACTAATAGCAACCAGTATTTTGGCATTTGTCAAATCAACAGATGGTCGCTTGAATGCTGCAAAGGAATTCTCTGCTACTTTGGTGCTTTGTTTACTGAAAGCTTGAACCTAAGCTATAAGTAAATTTAGTTCAGTACTATTCCGCAGTGGTTTTTTTAGCAGTGCATAAGTCTAAATATTTGGCATTTAGCTGGCTGTTTAAAAAAGAAAAAAAAAAAGTTTTGTAACAATAGTTTCTACTTTGTGAATTAGGCCCCTGCCAGAGGATGATCCTGTTGAGTCAGATATATTGGCTGCAGCTGGAACAGAAAGTGAAGCTGGTAAGAACATTCCACTCCAGTCAAGCTGACTGCTTCCTGCTTAGATGGCTGTTGTAAAGCTCCATTTTTGTTTTAGGATGGGGGGGTGGGGGGTGGTTGTGTGTGTTGGTTTGGTTTTTTTGAGTCAGGCTTGAGGAAACAGCATTCTAAATGACATTTTTGTATGTGAAGGGTGTTAGAAACATCTTGTTTAGAAAGAAGAGGGTTTTGTAATAAAATAGGAGACTCTTCATCCTCTCTGTGAACAGAGCTATCCAGGTAATACTGGACAAAAATGAATTATTGCGCTCACTTCCTGACCTGTCTTAAAATCTTGGCTCATTATTTGGCTTCTGTGCATCAGTTAGGGCCTACCTTAATTTTGCTCCACATTTCAGACGTTTGTGGCCTGTTAAGAATGTTGTCCGTCCAAATGGTCAGAGGGGAGATAATACAGATAGGGTTTTTTTACTTTTTACTTTTTTTGGAGCTTGTCTGTCTGCTTTAGTTGTGGTATTTCCAGTGCTGGATCAGTCATTTTATTTTATTTCCTGCTTTCAACTGCTGTCTAAATCACGCAAGTATTTGCCTTGTGTCTCAAAGTATGCCGTGTATTCACCTAATAGGTTCTTTAATTTTCTGTCCTCACTGTTGTCTGTCAGCCTTCTTTTTATTTCATCAAAGATGGTTATGGTGTTACCAATACCTAACAAAAACGAGGGCTAGGAACATGAATCTATTGCATTATTTGCAAGACTTATTTAGTGTAATATCTAGAACAACTTGTGGTACGCTTTGGTATAGCTAGTATAGGTAATAGTTGCTTAGGTGGTGGCAGCACTTCAGGTTTTTCTTCTGTAGGGAGTATGGTGGTCTACCACTGTGATTATAGTGTGTATGCAATTGGGTAAACTTATGGCCTTGAGGACTTGAGAACTTTGACCTCCAAGTGCTGTTCTTTTCACCCTGTGTTTGATTCTTATTCCAAAGATACATTGTTTAAGTTATGGACATTAACTTACAGTGCTTCTGAGAAAGCACTGTGCTCTTCTGTCTTGTTAATAGGCTTATCTAAACTTGCTTTACCTTTGAAAATAAATAAATTGTTTTTTTAAATACAGAGGTTAATGGAACCAAAGTGAGGAAGAAACTAATGGCTCCAGATATTAGCTTAACTTTGGATCACAGTGAGGAATCTGTTTTGTCTGATGACTTGGATGAGAGTGGAGAGATTGATTTGGACGATTTAGATACTCCTTCAGAAAATAGTAATGAGTTTGAATGGGAAGGTAAGTATTTTGTTACTTTCGTCTGATGCCCTGAAATATTTCTATTTTCTTATGTCCAGGTCAACAGTTTTTCAGGTGGGAAATAACTATGACGCAATATTACAAGAGGGAAAATATAAAGGGAGTGATTAGATTAGAAATTGGAATAAGCACAATGAATTTTTGAAGAGCAAATCAGACTTTGACTGATGAATAAACAGGCAACATAATAATAGTTGTAGGTCCAAATAAACTTGGGTGATTGTCATTAAACACCTGTAAGACTCTAAGTTATGGAAAATCCTCTCTGTTGCATTATGTATTTAAGAACCAACCTGGGGAAAAAAAAACCCAAAGATGTTTTACATGTATTACAGATCAGTTTTAAATGAAGGTGAACCATATAAAGGGGATATAGATTACCTAGTCAGAAATCGATGAATTGGAAGCCTTTGTATTTAAGGAGGACTGAATGGTATTTTTAAAAAATACTGAGTAACACCTGATCTCATATCTTACTGTGGTGAGAATGGCAAAAGGTCAGTAGCCTTAGAGATTGCATGCTTTCCGCATTGACTGGAAGTGGTAGAAGAGCCTTTCTTTTGTGTTAAGGAATTCTGAAATGACTTGATAGGGAGTTAACTTAGCTATAGCCACACTAGTAATGATCTTAAAATTAAGAAATTAATAGATGCTTCATCTTATTCTTACAGGCAAATCCTGGAGATTCTAATAGGTTTTATTTGAAGTATAAAAGTTCTGTGTTAAAGTTGTGAGTTAAAGCACAGCTTCTAAACTTGCACTTTAATTATGTTTTAAGGCCCTTTTATGTAAGTCAAGAACTGTTGTGTTGGTCAAGTAGTTGGAGTCTTTAACTTCGGTAAACTTCATGACTTAAGAATGTCTCTAATAAGTAAACATGTAAACTCATTTTTTTTTTTTATTCTGGAAATAAAATAAAATTTTAATTCCTGAGTAAACAGGAAGCTCTCTTTTCACTGTTTCCTGTGAAACGTTATCTGTTCTTCATTCCAAGATAGCTTATAAATGGAGAAAGAAACACTCTTTAGAATAAGGGTTTTTTTAAAATAGCTAAAGGCATATTGCAGGTGAAGTTTTCATAACAGACTGTGGGTTTACCTGTGTAAAAGGATTTTCATCATTTTAGTGAAGAAGAATTGGTATTTAGGATTAGTTGTGCAATGATGCCAAGGAAATGTTCCGGATATTTGTGCATTGTTTTTAAAAGTGGCTGAAAAGGGTTTCTGTCTTTTCTTCCTTTAATGCTGCTGCCTTCATTTTCCTGGAAGGATAGTTTCAATTAACAGCTTTGTCTTGGGAACAGACAACTAACTTGCAGTAGGTTTTTCTCGCTTTGGGTAAGGTCTGTGCAACAAAGTCAAGAATCATAATTTAATTGGAGCAAATTGTTTTACAGATTGCTGTCGGCATAAATTTCACATATATTGATTGCACACATGTGAATTAGATTTAATTTCTAATAGATTTGCCTGCATGTCTGCTTGCAAGGTACTGTCAGTGTTTTAAATCATGCTTTTATGTAAATCTGTGATCAAGCAACCTGTGTAATTATCATTGGAGTTAACCACTTTGTCTATTTTGGTGAAATTCATCAAGGTCTGCGTTCTGAAAGCCTACAATTAAATAGGATTCCTACATGAATGGAAATTTGTCATGTACTTGGACATAGAAAATTACAGTCAATGGATAACTGCCAACATAAAAGTATTTTGATAAGATATATATGACACCTATGAGATCCTATTTAGCAATGACTGAAGGAACTAAGTCAGCTGATACGTCTGTCTGGCTAAAGAATATTAAAATAGATGAGATAGCAAAGTGGTTAACCTGTGGTGTAATTGTTTGTCACTATACATAGTATTCATAATGGATCTTGAACATGTTTTAACTTTGGCAGATGATCTTCCAAAACCAAAAACTACTGATGTAATTAGGAAAGGATCACTTACTGAATACACTGCAGCGGAGGAGAAAGATGATGGTCGACGCTGGCGAATGTTTAGGATTGGAGAACAGGACCATAGGGTGGACATGAAGGCAATTGAACCATATAAAAAAGTTATCAGTCATGGTGGTAAGGATTAGTGATGTGTCGAGGGGAACTGTTGAGAAACTACTTCTTTAAGCTGAATTGGGGTGGCACAGGAAGAGCTTTGGTCGTAAAGACTCATGTGATGATTCATTTGTTGCAGCATTAAGGCATATGGTTGATTTAATATTTTTTCCCTATTAAACTAAAGTTCCAAAATGTACACATGTTCAGATGAAGCTACTAACATGCACATATGTAATAAGATGTACTTATCTGTTCTATACTGTCAGTGCTACCAGTATAATTTTTTGGTTTTAAGAGTGTTGAAAGCATTAACTGTAGATCTAACTGTAGATCTACTGAGGCATAAATCAATTTAATGACTCTTCCCAACAGTCTGCGAAGTTTAGGTTGGAAGAAAAGTTGACTATATAAAATGCTATTAAATATACTGAGATGTTATACTGAGATGTTGATTGTAGGTATAGCATTTGATTTACATCAACTTCAGTTATTTAGAAGTAGACAAACTTGAAAAAGAAATCTTGAGGTTTTCTGTAACTGTATGAATCCGTCCATATAGAATAGATGTTTGTAAATCTCTAAGGTAAATAATGAAAATGCTTACTGAATATGCTTTACTTTGTGTAAATGTAGTCAATGTATAGTCACCTTGGTCACTACTGCTGCTTTTTTCTTTGGTTTTAGGTTATTATGGTGATGGGTTAAATGCCATTGTTGTGTTTGCTGTTTGCTTTATGCCTGAAAGCAGTCAGCCTAACTACAGATACCTAATGGACAATCTATTTAAGTAAGTCATCATCTGCCTCTGAATACTGTATTAATTTCACATTGTGAAACTTCGCTCTTTAATGTAAGGGCCATTACTTCTCTCTCTTTTTTTAATGAAGCTTTTTATATTTCAGTGAGGGAAAGGTAACAAATGGAAAAGCAACTACATCTGCTTTCAGGGGAAGGAAAAAAATTATTAGATGTTGCTCAACACTGTTGCCAACCCTATATTTTTAAAATCTATTTGAGCACTACTAGGAATTACTTAATATCCACAGATCTTCACTTGAAAGTGTTCTTTGCTTGTCTCTGCAGGTATGTAATTGGCACTTTAGAGCTGTTAGTAGCAGAGAACTATATGATAGTTTACTTGAATGGTGCAACAACACGGAGGAAAATGCCAAGTTTCGGCTGGCTTAGGAAATGTTACCAGCAAATCGATAGAAGGTAAGAAGCTCTGCAGTGTTTTCTTACAATATTCACATGCTCAGTGATATAGATATTTAGGAAAAACTGTTGTTTAATGTGGTGTCTGGTACCTACTGGTTAAGATTTAATTAAGCAAATTGCTTGGTGTATTGAAAACCTCTTCCTAAGCTAGACAATGTGGAATAATGCTGCAGCCATACCTGGTTTTATTTGTTGGGGGTTTTTTGTTGTTGTTGTGAAAATAGTAGTTAGAATACTGAATACTGTTACCATGTAGAATATCCTTAAAACTTCATATATTAATACGATAAGGTAATAAGGGGGGTCCTTCATGAAGCACTTCGTCATTAGTTGTGTAAAAAGATTCAAAGAAACTTCTCTCTGGAATGTTATTTCCTTGTTGTTGTTGTCAAACTGATACTGCATCTTAAATTTTGACTGCACAGTTGTGTGGTATTTTTTTCTTCTGGCAGATGGTTATTTCTAACAATGGAATGTCAGAATACTAGATTTATGATAAGTGTGCTTGCAAAACCATACTTTTTCATGCTGCCTTTTTGTTCTAGTAATTTTGTCTGCTGTTTGAATTCTTCAGGTTAAGGAAAAATCTGAAATCATTAATCATAGTTCATCCTTCTTGGTTCATCAGAACACTTCTGGCCATCACAAAACCTTTTATTAGGTAATACTCAGGAAGCTATTGCTTTTTTTTGTTGTTAAAAAAAAAAGATCCTAACAACTGTTTACTTTAAACTTCAAAACCTGTTTTAATATTGACCTACTGAAAAATTTTTAAGTTGTAACTGTACCCTGCATTTGTTCTTCCACAGCTCAAAATTCAGCCAAAAAATTAGGTATGTCTTTACCCTGGCAGAACTAGCTGAACTCATCCCCATGGAATACGTTGGCATCCCAGAATGCATAAAACAGTACGTTTTATTATTCAAACATGTTCTACACTGATCATGTTTTAGAACCAGTATATATTGTATTCAATGATTGGTTTGAATGTAATACTTTGCATTTAATAAAATTTAATTTAACTCAGATCATTGCTATCTCTAGGAGGAGTATCCATGTTTGACCACATTGGTAACTACAGTTTGGTATGCAGTAGCATGGATAGTCAAAATGTTAATGTATAGGGATTTTCACAGATAGTGCCTTAGGTAATTACCAAATTACGGTGTATGAATTAGTCTTCTAGAGACAAGGCCTTATTCCAGTTGTTCTACCCCTTAGTGTACTAAACTGGCTTGTGAGTGAGAAATTCTGGGCATGTTGATACTGAGGTTATCTGTAGAATCTGCACTGTTCATGCTAAAATGTGGAATAAGTTACGTGGTGAAATATCACTTGGGTTGGGATTTAATTTAAAAGAAGAGCTGTGGTGGAAAAATGCTGAATCCCTACCCGTAACAGTTCTGAAACTACTTTGGTGAAGAGGTGAAGGCAGCATCAATGTACTTGGTTTTCTCCTCTTCCTTCCCTCCAGATATAAATACCCATTTTAACGCCAGCTTAAAACAACTCTGCTTTCAAATATGATGATGATGATACTTTTGTCAGTAGCATTTGTAGGTGCAGTAATAGAGTAGAAACCATGAACTTGGGTCTTAAAAAAGCCAGATGAAAATACTAACAATTCTGGTGATAAATTGATCAGCCTATTAGAGGGCATAACATACAAAACCTACAGAGCATGCATCGCAATAGGTGATCACGGACTGGGAACTCTGTAAGGAAAGATGGCATAGTCTCACTATGGGGACAGAAGGGCACATCCATGTTGGACAAATCCACAAATCCCGCTCCCACACCTCTGCAAATGGCTGGTTCTTGCAGTAAACATTCAGCTGCTATCAGCTGCACAATTTAACTTTTTATAAAATGGAGAAAACGCAATTTTCTTGGGGCGGGGAGGAAAGACAGGGCAATGCTGAAGCAGTGTTGTGCTATCTTTAGAATACTTTTTTTACTGGGGCTTTTGAAGGATGTATTATGAATACTCAGACTGTCATTCCAAGTCTTAAAAGACTCCTTTCTGTATTGATGAACCTTTAACTGTTCTGCAAAGGCTGAACTTGGTTGACTTAGGGAGTTAATTCTCAGACTTCTGTGGAGGATTATATCTGGCTTCAAACTGGTATAAATACAGACTTGAAATTTTAGTGGTGAATGTTAATGCTGTACAAGAAGTTGTATTGAATTCATATGTTATGTCATAGTAACTGAAACTTAATGCTTCTTGTTTAATGCTTATAAATGTTAGAGGTACAATATGTTTTTTTCTTAATTATATCAGTTTCAAAACTTGGTATGTTTCTACAAACGGTACTGACAGTAATACCAGTTTGCAGCTTCTGTTGAATTTGGCCTTTATATGTTATATTTACTGAAATCGAACTTTTCCTCACCAAGGTATGAAGAAGAAAAGTTTAGAAAGAAACAGAAAAGGTATATTCATATTTTGATTAGGGTTGCATCTAGATAAGACTATTTGCACTGCAACTAACTCCCAGTTGATTGGCTTGCATAAAGGAATAAGCATTTGTAAATATAAACATGCACTAGTGACTAAGTTTTTATGCATGAAAGTGACTATACTGCCTGCAAGTACAGTATATAATCTAAAAGAACTCATCCTGGAAATTCAAACAGATATTTGTGAATAGTCTCTATTCTATTACATGAGATTCTCACTTTTAAGGGCGTACGTGGATTCTCAACTGAATCTTCAAAAAGCAAAAGTAGTGCTTCTGTATGAATCGATTAAATCAAGTTTCATTGTTTCTAACAAGAAGTAATGTCTGAAGGAAGCGCTGGTTTTAGGTGCTAAGCTGTAGTTATGCATCAGAGAGATGCAACTTGGGAAGAAGTTCTAATCCTGAATCTTGTATTTTGTATTTTTTGTATTCACTACCTTTTTAGTTATTAACTTGCACAGATGCAATCTAAATTAGTATTTTTAGTGCTGTTTGTATTTGCAGTGCCCATGTTCCTTGCTAATAAACATTGGATTTTCATTTTGTTAATTTTCAGTCTCCTGCTAACTATTCAAGCTATTCCAGCAGCTGATGGAATTTTTTAATGGATACGTTATTTTTTCACTCTATCCCTAACAAACGTTCTGAAAGGTTTTGCAACTAACTTTGCTTTTTTTAATTACTTTTTCTGTGTGTGCATAACAATTAAGGGAGGCTTATCGTCTAAGCTGGGTAGTGGACATAGAGAGGAACACTGAGGTATTAAAAGGAGTTTAAATTATTTCTAAAAGCTAGCAGGTAAAGCTAGTGACAAGTGTTGAACATTCTCTAGGAATTACTCCAATTAAGTGATAAACTTGCAGTGTGTAACCTGAAGTACTAAGCCTGTCAAATTTAAGAAACCCTTTCAGTACGTGTTGAACAACAGTTCTACTTGATCCGCGCCACCCCCCCGCCCCAGCGTGCATAATTTGTCCCAATTCTGTTGTGAGGCCTGTTGTATTCAGGATGTAAACATGAGACATTAAAACAGTAATGTAAAAACTTTCAAAAAATCTCCAGTACAACAAGCACTTCTTAGTGTCCCTGTCAATACCATCACTTACACTACCATCACTTTTGTAAAAAGTAGTATGTTCCTAAGTGAAACTTACGTATAGAGGAGAAATCACAGGCGCTATTTGATACTGAGACTTTAATCAAATTGAAAGCAGTTGTAGGCGTTATTTATTATAATAGGCAGAAAGAAGATGTGTTGAAGTTCAGTTACTAAATTTGTTGAGGATGGCAGTAGGAATTCTTTGGCTATGTGTATGAGTCACTTTGGAAGCTGGAATATGATATACTTCTATGGATTTATATTGTCAGCTATATGTTTATGCATAGCTTGTTTGTATTAGCTTACCATATTTTCCTTACACTTTCTGTGATTACTCCTGTAAGTCATGTCAAAACATGCTTTCCTAAGATCCTGGAGTGAGGACAGGGATGAGTTGCAGCTGCATACTGTGCAGGTGAACAGGTATTTGACTAGGACTGTTGCTTCTAGACAACACTGCTCCAGTTATGTACTAGGTTCAGTTCTTACAGCTGGAAAAAAAACCCCAAAACTTGCCTCCCCTTTTTATGGGCTTATGGCCTAGAAGAGCTGTCATTGTTTTTATTATTTTGAAAAACTAGCTGGTTATAGTTTGAGAGTCTGGACAGGTAGGTTAGACAATTAGGTTGTTAGAAGACAACCTTGGCCTTAGCCTCTCTCACTTTGGAACTGCTGTTGGTTTTAAAATTAATTTACCTCCATGCACAACTTATTTTCCAGAAGATTTAATTAAGACTTTAGCTTGTTCTTACTATAAAACGTACATCTCGTGCAGGACTGTCAACTGTCCGCTGGCTTCTGCAAAGCAACGTTTTGTTTGCTAGTCTCAAGGCAGATAGCAAAAAAAAAAACCAAACCCACACCACCAAACAAAAACCACAAACAAACAAAAAACAGTTTTAGCAGCAAGACTGCTAAACACCTTTAGCAGCAAGGTGAATTTTTCCTGGGTAATTACAAGCGTCTTAGAACGTAATAGAAAAAGTATTGCAGTTAAGGAGCCACTTAACTTTTGTTAATTCAACTAGTGCTGTTACCTTCTTGGCTTAATTACTATAACATTAAAGGTAATTCTGTGCTTATTCTGCAGTGTATGAATTCATCAAAGTAGTAGTGTTTGATGGTATTGTCATGTTACCTGCAAACTTGTCTTCCTGCTTGCATTCATTAATAAAAGCACAAATCTACTTTTTTTTTCTTCTGTAGTCAAACTTCACTTACACTTTTCAAATGCTATAGTTATTTAAATGGTTTCTTAACAATTTTAATTTCTAGGGGGAGGTAGGAAAATAGATTTATTTTTTTTAAAAAGCATTGTTGTGACTGCACTCAACAAAAATCTTAATTTAATATTTATTTACTAAAACTTTTTCCATGTAAAAAGCTTTGTATTTTCCTGTTAAGTTTAATAGTTTTTACTTAACGTATGAGCTATCAAATTAAACTACTTAACACAATTTTAATTTTACTGCTTTCTTTGCTAAGCAGAGTTGACCAAGAGCTGAACGGAAGACAAGAGCAGAAAAGTGAACAGTAAGTTTGGAGTCCAGACAAGACTGAAGAATATGCAGATGGAATGATGTTATTTTTGCTCCATTTAAAATGCATTCTCTGTGTGTATATGTTATATAACCTGTTGCAAAAGGTGCTTCATTTCTTTGGACTAGCACACAGTGGGCTGCTTACTGCTGTATTGGTTTGTCTTGACTTTACTAGCTATGTTTATGTAACCATTTTATTCTGCTAAATGTCAAAGAACCCTATGTTTTCAGAGGATGTTCTTGCAATTGTTTATCTAAATGATGCATGTTCTTCAGTAAAATATTTATATACCTAAATGTTAAAGGAAAGAGATAATATATATTTTTATGACTGAGCAATATATTGTGTGTACCTGCTGAAGGAATTCATTTGCAGGTAGACAAGGCCTTAAGTTACTTGTTATTGTATAAATCTGTTTTGCTGTAAATGGTCAAGTGCATTTCTTCGTTGTCACAGAAACCTTAATTTGTTTGGATATTAACAATCACATAATACAGTCTTTCACAAGTGTGGAGATCCTTATTTTTGTTCACATACCTAATACAAGCAGTACTCATTTACCTCACTAGGGTGAGCTTGAGCTTTGGTATCTTTCAGTCCATTTTTCAGAATGCAAAACTTTTGTGAACTTAAGTCTGTTGGCCAGAGGGTTTAAGCCTAAGCCACAACAGAAGCTGAACTGTTTGAATGACTGGTAAGATATAAGACCTTTTTCAGTTTAAGTTCCAAATTTAGATTTTGCTTCAGTAAATCAAGGCTATCTCAGCTACCAGTAGGAAATGAGTTTATTGCAGTTCTTCCTGGATGAATATTGGTTGTCTCCAGTAGGAATGCTGGTCATTCTTAGTAGAGCTTGGGAGTTACATAGATATTCTAGCCATAATACCAATTGTTTGCACAGGTATAGGGAGTCTTATAAAGGTTGGGATGTTTTTTCTCCCCACAATGGTAGTAAACTTATGTCTGTAAGAGGTGTTCTTGGACACGTAACTAGTGTTTATAGGTTTATCAGGGCAACAATAATGCATGGGTTGATATGTTGTAAAAGTTTGTAACATCTTTTTATAATCATTGCTATTTCCCTGTAAGGACAGGTGCATGCAAGTAAATCCGTTCAGGAGTTGAGCAATATAATATTGTAGCAAATATATTAAATGTTCACTTCTGGTTTTATTGTGCTCACAATTTTGTCTTAATGCCAAAAATATCAGTTCTCAATTATAGATAAAGTTAGTGTTATACAGTTCTCTTATTTAAAAAAAAAAAGGTTGCATTCAACCAGATTACTACCTGACACTGATAAATAGCAGTGAAAAGATAGTTCCATGGTTAAGACTTACTACCAATTAACAATTAATCTGCTGTCTCTAATGATACATGTATAGACTTTGAGAGCATATTCATGTCAGATGACAGCAAATTGCCTGTGTCTCTGGGAGTTTAAGTCTGCAATTCAGAGACTTTGATCTCAAGATCTAGGTACATTTGCTACATTAACATCTGTATCACAGTTTCAAAGAGATTAATATGCAGGATGTTCTCCTTCAACATGCAGTGCTAATTTCAAGTTGCCTTGTATCCATTTGATCAGGTTTGGATCTTGCTCTGAAAGCAGAACGCAAATGTGGACAGTTTCTTTGGGGCTGTCTTATCTCCTGCTTCAATTTTGATGTTGACACAGGTTAACATAAAGTTCCAGTCAGTAAATCGGATGCTTACAGCCTGTTTACTTCTGATACTTGTGCAGTGGGGTGTGTATGAACATGCAAACCTGTAAACTTTCCTGATTTTTACTGATTCTGTGTGGGTCCTAAGCTAGATACTAAGCATTCTGATCATCTCATTTCAAATTTTTCATAATTAGAAAAAGTATTTTTCTCAGTAAAATCATATTCTTAGTGGAAAGATTGTAGTTCTGTATGTCCTGTTGCTTCCTGTGTGTATAGTGCAGTATAGTCAGTCCTCTGTATAGGCCATATCATCAAATGATGGGATTGTTATTATTGTCTTTCCTCGTGGCTGAGTGATTCTACAGTTTCATGCTGCAGTAGTACTATTTCTTCTGGAAAGGTGTCTGTGCATACCTAATAGTTTATTTATCTAGCATAAGTTCTTGTGAACGAATATACAGCACAACAGCTCTGCTGTCCCTAAAGATATGCCTCTTGAGAAACAGCTGTTCTAAAGAACTATTCCCCTCTGACCTTTTGCAGCTCATCATTTAATGGTGAGGTGGATGTTTACAAAAAGCAAAGAGGTCCCAAAGTTATCTTGAACACAAATGGTTAACGTTATGCCAAACTTATCTTTTTTAAATCTATAAAATAATTTAATATATTTTAATATTTAAAAACATGAAAAGTTGGAATGTCATACTTCAATAAAAGTTACTTAAACACCTGAATCACTTCATAATATTACAGTATTGTAGGGAATTCACCTTTCAATGGCACTTCCTTCTAAAAGTAAAACTCATATTGCTAGAATACAGTTTGAGCCCTGTCATGAAAAGATGGTTTCTTGAGTCACTAATTTACCTTTTGATTTGGAGGTCTCATTATTTTATTTTTTTAATATATGGTAATAAGTTGTTATCTTTCATTATTACTGTGCGCAGCTGAAATAGAGACCTTTGGGCCAGTGGCAGCTCTGTGTGTGGATGTGACATCTTGTAAATTGATTTCTGCAACAGGGTAAGTTGTTCAGAAGTGGCAAAGATATTTTGGAGAAAGTGTCGTTAAAAACTGATGTGAGTAGACTCTAGGTTGCTTGAATGTTCTTGATGTTCTGTGTGGTATGGCAAAGCCATGTTCTGTTGGAAAGTAATAGAGAGGGATGTATAAGGATTTAGTGCTGAAGCAGATTGAAGTCTTTGAGGTTCTGGGATGTTGAAGTGGAGAATTTCTGGTTCCAAAAAGCTTAAACTAGTTAGAGTAATATGTAACCTTGTTCATAACAATGCGGGTTAGCATATTTTTTCCTGTATTTTCAGTGAACAAGTGAAGAATAGTACTTCTTGCTGTGAGGAACTGAAAAACGGTAGTCATATTCTGAATTGCACACAATTAGCATATAGCCTGTAGTTGTTAGCATGTTTCAGCAAGTTTTCATCATACACTTAAATGCTCTAATGACAGCTTAAAACCTTTCAACAGTTAATTTGTGTTAGACTTCAAGATTAGATTACATGTTGGTGGTAATGGAATCTTTTACGACATTATCTCGAAGTGTGTCATAGGGAGGAGAGGGTGGCATTGGTACCTAGTCATATGTCAGCTTCACTGATGTCATCTACTGAAACGTCTGTAGTTAACAGAAAATAATGGAACTACGTTGTGACAGATTTAGTTCAGAAAGCGCCCATTCACAAATAAGTAAGTTTTGTGGTGAAAAGTGTATTTCTTCCAGTGTCAAATTTTTGTATGTGTATCCTACGGATTTATACAGTATTTATTATGTAGAAAGATGATTTAAATGCACCTTTTACCAAAAGCTGTTGTCTTTGGATATGACTTTAATTCTCAAGTCATTCCAGTCTCCCTCAGAAAAGTCTTGTACGAGGAACAGAGGGGAGAGGGAGAATAGCTTGTATGCTTTTTGTAACAGCAGAAGTCTTACAAAGCTTTCAGTGAAAATTCTTACTCAATCCTTGTGGATGCAGGTCATTCTCTAGAGGATTTGTTTCACCGACTGGTCGTCAGAGACGCTTGAAATAAGTGCTTTAATTATACTTTTAAGGATACCTGGTTTTAGTCAGAGTAGTGGTCTGAATTATAAGGGATATTTAAATATTCATATTCTGAAAGACAGATTTTGCAGCTTTCCTAGCTTCAAAATTGTAAGTTGAACTACGTTGTTTCCCTTATCACATCTTGCTCCCTATATTGAGCTAACGGTGGGGGTAAAAAAGGGCATGTGTGAAGTGAAAAGGGTGCACTCATGTTACAGTTTCATCATTCCCTTCAAGCATGACTGAGATCAGTGGAGTTAAAGCCATTCTTTGCTCAACTAGATCTCTTTTCAGTTTTGCAATTTGGACTGGCCAGGTGACTCTGATCTAAACATACTGATTTTTTTTTTTTTAGTATTGAAAAATATCTGCAGAGAAGCTACTGGAGTGTTTTCAGAAAGTCAAGTCCTTATCTTACCATGCTCCTTACTCTAGCTTGCCTAGCTGCTAGTTAGTATTTATGACATGGCATTCCAAGTTAATAATTACAAAAAATCTTCATGGAAGACAGATGCTTACTTTCCTAGTGGTTCTGAAGTTCTGCAGTGTTTCTTATTCAGTCATCTAAACAAAGCCTTTTTAGTAGAAAGAAAAGCCCAAGTAGTAGGGTGCTCTCTCAGTTGAATGGTAGATAGAAGGATTAAGACACTGTCTCTTAGTAAACTTTAGTATGTGTGATATGGGAAATGTACAGTGTTTAACAAAACGAAGCTGCAGTAGTCGTGCAAAAACACAGGTTGTGAATCATAGATGATAGAACTGGCTGAAATTGACTATTAATATTCTTCACAGATGTGACTATTTTCCTTCGCCCCTTTAATATAAAACTATGTAAGTACAAGACTCTTCACCTACCTCTTAAGAGTGTTATGATCCTTTCTTTTAAAATGAGCTTCTGTTTTCTGTTTGTGTTCCAAGGTGTCATGGAGTAATGTGATAAACACATTTCTGAATGTGCTAGCTGTTAATACTTACGGGAAGCTTTTTAATTAGGAAGAAAATAAATGCTATATGCAATAAATACCTTTGGAAAAGGTCTGAATGTTTTATTTTACTGCTTAGGAATATGTTGATAATATGAGTCTTTTGTGGTTGTATGCACCACCACCTCCTTCTTAAGAACATGAGATTTAAATTTGGTTCCCGAAGCATTGTAGGTGGCAGTTCACTATCCGCAGTGAAATTTAACAATTACTTGGGTGATAGTGTTGAGTTGAGTATTTCAAAGGCTTTTGGCAGTTGGTATGGGTGGGAGTAAAATGTTAGAGGAAAAGGGGTTAAGCTCTTAGCTTAAGGAGGGCATGGATTTCAGCCACTTGAAGAGGTAAAATAACCCTCAACTCCGAACTTCGGGCAGGGGAAGGGTTCGTTATTATGCAATTTTGAGAAGTTAACCCTAACCCGTTGCACCCCTCACTCGCTGTTTAAGGGATGTGGTGGGGGCTTTGCCGGGGAAGGCCGTGCAGCTCGGCGTGCTGCGGCCGCCGCCGCTTCCCCGGGCGCCAGGCACGGCCCCCGCGGGGCCTCCCGCCCCTCCTGCCCTTGCCGCCGGCGGCAGGCGGCTCCACCCCGGGCCGCGGCGCTCCGCTCGCCTCCCGCCTCCCCTCTGCCGTGACCGAGCCCCGCTCCGGGGGCCGCCGCGCCCCGCCGCCCCCGGCTCCCGCTCCGGGGGGCGGGCCGAGGCCCCGCCCCGCCGCCGCCCTCGCGCTTCCGCTTCCGGGCCACGGGGCGGCCGAGAAGGGGTCCCTACGTCTTCCGGCCGCTGGGAGCGGGTGAGGCTGGGGCCGCTGCCCCGAGCGGGAGCCCCGGGGCTGGGCGGCACTGCACAGCCAGCGCCGCTCCCCCTCCTTGTGGCTGGCCACCCGCGCGCTGGGGCCGGAGCTGCCCGCGGCTGTGTGCGGCGACCGGCGCCTTTCCCCGGGTTCGCTGGAGCCGGGGGCGGGGGGCGGGGGGGTGGGGCCGAGGCCGCTCGCTCCCAGCGCTTGCCTGAAATTCCCGTAAGGGCCTTCCTGAGCGCGCTCCCGGCGCCGCGCGGGGACGGGGATGGGGATCGGTTCGGAGGGCGACCGGGCGGCGAACAAAGACGGCCCCATCCCGGCGCGCCGCTTCCGCGCCTGCCGGGCACCGAGGCCTGTCGGGGTCGGCCCGGCAGCGGCGCGGCTCCCTCCCCACCGCCTTCCCCGGCGGCCCGGCCTCCCCGCCGGTCGCTAATGCCTTCTGCTCTCGAGCGCTCGCGGTCGTCCGTCAGTGTTTGCGGAATGGTTTTTTAAAGTGTTTGCTCTTGCTGTGCACTGTACGTTAAGGGCTCTGTGGTGGGGTTTAGATTTTTTAAAAAACTTTTGTTTTTTTTAAAATGAGAGCGAGGACATCGCCGGCGGCCAGAGCCGTGGATGGTCAGGAAGGTGTCCCGCCCATCTCGGTAAGCCATGGCGTATCAGCTGTATAGAAACACCACGCTGGGGAACAGTCTTCAGGAGAGTCTGGATGAGCTCATACAGGTGCGTGTGGGGTTTGGGGTCTGGGCAATTAGCTTAATAGAAAGAGTGGTTAGTTATTAAAACGGCTTCGTGGTTGCTGTATCCGGGGTACTTACTGATTGAAATCAAAAGCTATTGGCGCGCCATTCACGTGGGAAGGCTTTTTCTTAACGTTCTAGACTGAAGGAAAATGTTTTACGTAAGTGCCATAATTCCCTGTTGCGTGGCACAGTAAACGAACAGCCAGGGGCACTGTAATCGATTTCCTGCTCTTCTGGTTGTTTCCAGTGAATATTTATCAGAATACATCTTTTTGTAGCACAAAAATCATGTTAGCACATCGTTTCTTCTCTCAGAGTTTAAGTAGGAAAAAGGAAGTAAACCCAGGAACATAATACTTCTGTAAATTGTTCTTCCAGAGATCTGTTTCATGTGAACTTTCTTTTGATGTTTTTAACTTTTACTGCATTTTTGAGTTTACTTTGAAACAACTCAAAACTTTTTTTTTCCTAAACTACTTTAGTCACAGCAAATCACGCCTCAGCTGGCCCTTCAGGTGCTACTTCAGTTTGATAAAGCTATAAATTCGGCACTGGCACAACGAGTCAGGAACAGAGTCAATTTCAGGGTAGGTTAACAATATATAAAAGTTCTTCCTGAGGTACAGTAACTATGCATTGATGTAGAATGGCGTTAAAAGCTGTGTGCTCTAACCAAAAACTTAGGAAGGTCGATTTTGTCTCTGAAATAATGACTGTTTAGATGTATATTCTGTATGCAATTGTAATGCTTGTTATCTCCTTATTCTGCCGGGGATCTTCTGAAGAAATGCAAAAAATCAGAAACAGATTTGGTGGGCGGATGAAAACAGGGGAACGAGAAGAGGGAAATGCTTTGATGAGTAGCATTGCCATCCTCAGTGTCTTGCAGATAGGGAGAGAAACTTTTGCTTCTCTTAGTTGTACTTAGCAGAAGTGAGATGAGGCCAGATTTTCAGCCACTTCTATAACGTGAAGAGAGACTAGAAAGTTGTAGATCTACCCTTATGCAAGTCACTGGATCATTTTGTAGCTATTTTCTGTAGGTATCATAGAAAAAATAAGTTTGGGGGTTTTTCCCAGCCAGCCACCCTAATTAACGTCAGATAGCCAGCAAATTGTTAAATGTCAACTTGACTGTAATTTTGAAGAAAAAAAAAAACAAAAACCAAACCAAAACAGTTGTCCAGTTAACTTGCGTCCTAATACTTCCTCTATGCAGAATGCGTTAATCATAGAATCATTTAGGTTGGAAAAGACCTTTAAGATAAGTCCAGCTGTAAACCTAACCCTGCCAAGTCCACCACTAAACCATGTCCCTCAGTGCCTCATCCACTCGTATTCTAAATACCTCCAGGGATGGTGACTCAACCACCTCCCTGGGCAGCCCATTCCAGGTGCTTCATCACTTCATAATGAAGTAAGCTCTTAAGACTTTAGATTTTTAAACCATATAGATATATGTTAAAAAGAGTATAACTTCTCCAACACATTTTACTTGCTTTGTATATGTAACATGGTACAGAAAACTGTTCAGAATGTGTTTAGTGGATAAATGAAAAAAATGTTACTTGGCGCTTAAGTTCAAGAGTATCGGTTTAAAATATGTGAAGATGAAGGCCAAAAGGTTTACATATCAGTGATGCATCAAACATGAGGGATACCCCTTTATGTCACGTAGGTCAGTTTTGTCATGATTTTTTATTTAAACTAGTGCTTTATTTAAACAAATGCAGAATTCGCATTTTGTTATGATCACTGCTGTAACTGATTTTTCTTATGGCCTGTGTTTTAAGAAATCTTTTATGATACTGTTCCTTTATACACATTAGAAAAGTTATAAAACTACTTAGTGTGCCTGTGAAACTTCCCCCTGGGTAGACTATAATGTCACTACATGGTCTTGAAAATTTCAGCCACTGGAGGGCATTTAAACTGTTTTCCTCAGAATTGCTTGCTTGCCAAGTTTGTATGCATTCAGGTTCACAGCTGGCTTTATGGCAAACCTAGTTCTAGAAGGTACGTAGTTCAGTAGATAGTGAACATCATATTTTCTGTTAATTTTGGGATGCATCCTATAGAAAATGTCTCTTGTCTTTTTAAAGGGGTCTCTGAATACATACAGGTTCTGTGACAACGTATGGACATTTGTACTGAATGATGTTGAATTTAGGGAGGTCACTGAACTTGTGAAAGTGGATAAAGTGAAAATTGTAGCATGTGATGGAAAAAGTAAGTATGGAATATGATATAAATAAGCTGAAACACAAGAACTTGACCATTTATAGAAAGCTTTGACCAAATGTCTGATGAAAGCTAGATTGACTGTGTTATTCAGACAAAAGTAGGACTCTGCATTCCCTTTTACGTATGATGAGAAATGAAACAAAAGCAAGCTAAATGCTTCCCTAACTCCTAAGCACTGAAATAGGAATGTGTTAGAGACTGCTGTACACCTGTTGTTGGGAAGTACATACTACTAGAGCGATTAGAAAGTCAGAAGTAATCTTAATTGAATTTCTGTGTGGTGATTTTTCTAGTATTAACCTGTTTGTTAGAACAGCACCACGTTTTACTGAATTCAAGGAGTGCTTCATCAGTCTGAGCAAGCAATTGTCTGAGAAAACTGTCTAAGCAATTGTTTGCTGGATTTAATAGTCAGGGACCCAAGCACATGAAAAGCTTATGCTAGCATTTGCAAATCGTACTGTAAGATTTACGTATTGCTCAACAGGCCCACTGTATGTACACTGCTTACGGGAGTTTATGTTCCATATCTGCTTGACTGGATTACTTTTGTTAGTGTTCCTTGAAATTCTTTACTGGAAAAAGTAATGTAGTGACTTTTGTGGCAAGCTGATTTCCAACTTTTAAAACTGTTAGTGTGGCAGAATATTGCTAAAGATGTGTGAAATGGTGCCACTTGTTTCATCCCCGGGGAGTGATGCTAAAAGGAAGAACTGAGAATGGAAAAGGCTTTATTTACATATACCCTAGACCTCTGAAACAGGTTCTTCATGGCTTCCTGATCCTGGCATGATTATAGTGGTCACTTCCAAGTTGTAGTTCTAGAGCTGACAGGATTTATTGTTTGCTCAACTTCTGGTATTAGCCAAGCATATAATCTTTGTTTATTTTTTGTGTGCTTATTACAGCTAGTAGAGGAAACTTTACTTTCCAAGTACTAATGTTTTTCACTCTTGATAAGTATGTAGATAAGATTAAAGAACTGGGTGACTTAAAGTTGCTATTAACATTACAGCCTTTTTTTCCCACAAGAAGTTGACTTGCTAAAGGAACGTAGTAAACAGTGACTTGCCTTTCTCCATATCCAAGTTATGTATTTTTTCCAAAGCTCTAAGAACAAGAAAGCAGTAATGGTAGTAATACCAGAAATCGCAGTGGTGTTAATTGGTGCTTCTGACAAAAGTTCAGAACAGAAAATTGCTTTCAGTTGTTTTATGAAGGTCATGCTCATTCTTGCAGCTATTTCAAAATGCATAATAAACTATAGCCCACACTCCATAGGAGCTTATGCTACTGGATGTGCAAACCCCTTTTTAGCCAGATGTGCTTGTGGCTGACTGCAATAAAGTGTTTGTGTATCACTACAAGTTAGAGCAAAGCTTCTTTTATTTTTAATGCCTTAATAGCAAATGATGTGTGTACACAACCTTGAAGTTTTGTGCTGGCTCTTTTCAATGTTGCTAACTGAAGTGAAACAGCACAAGCAGTTCATGCATCGCATACTCAACTGCAGTGGGGGTATGTATTACTCACACTTTCTTTTTTCTTTCCTAGACACTGGTTCCAATACTGCAGAATGAATAGGACTGTGGTTTGCCTGCAATATTTTCTGTTAATATGCAGCACTTTCTGGAGAGAAGCATGGAAAGGGACTGCGTTCATACTTAAGTCTTGTGATGCAAATGTGAGTTAATCTGTACTAGAAAGCGTCACAGAATGACAGCGGAAGAAAGACCTGCAGCATTTCTTCAGTTCACCTTATAGGGCATGAATACAATGTTACTTTTTGTTAAAATTAAAACAGATACTGTTGCCTTTTTTGTTAAAAATAATTTCTGTAATAAACTTTTATTTAAAAACTTTTGAATGAGTGATCATTGGAAAATTTTGTTTAAAAACAAACTTTAATATTATATATTCTCCCAATATTTTGTAAGTGTGTTTAGAGTGATGTTGCAAACGCAAAGGTCTTTCAGTTACAGGGTTCTGAGTATGGTTGCACTGATTAGTATTTCAAGAAATGGCTGTTTCAGAATGATGGAGGAGGAGATCAACAACAGCGTAGCAGCTCATGCTGGCCAGTATATTTGTCTGTTACTGCATCTTTCTATCTATAAATTTGTCCATTTGGTACCCTCTGCTAATAATACGCTAACCCAAGTATGAAAGTTACTGCACAGCTAATCAAATTGAAATAATGAAACTGAATCTCATAAGATTGCACTACATTCTCAACAAATGTTAGTGCTGCTTGTTTTAATGTTTTTCTAATTGTTTTTGTATTTACATGGAATACATTTAATTGGACACCCAGCCAACAGGATTTCAGTGAAAGAGTTAAGCGTTAAGAGTTAAGTTCTTTTACACATTCCACTAAGTAACTCCAGTCAAGAAACCCTTAAAATAGTTTCTTCACTCAAAGTATGAATATAATATACTGACAGCTCATTTGTCTGACTTAACAGCAGTGACTTTTCCAGTGTGATCATAGGAATGCTAGCTGCCTCAGCACTGTCAAATTTGTTTATTTTTGACAGTAGGCTACTTAAACAGACCACTAGAAACTGGAAACTACAGAGGAAAAGTCAGGGGTTAACTGTTTTCAGATCAGTCTAAATCTTTGGTTTGTGCTGAAACTGGAACATAATTTACATGATGAAACCTTTCTGTACATGTCAGTGGCCAGGTCTATTAATTAGAGTAATAAAGCCTTAGTATCTCTTCTAATACCTTTCCAGACTGACATGTTAACGGTTCTCTAATCCTACCTTTGGACATCACAGGATGTATATTTGGGGTTTGGTTAACTTCTGCTTCCCTCACTTCAAGTGAGAAAGGGGTTCACAAACTTGCTTGCTAAACTGTTCCAAGTATTATGTTTACTGTTAATTTTTTTGTTTTGTATCAATGGTAAATGTACTTTGCTGCAAACTGCAGATTGGTAAGTAACCATTTTTGAAACCAGAACAGACTATTCCTCTCATTTGAACAGCACAATAAGTATCTGTTGAGGTCGTTATCTTAAAGGATGCAAATGTATATCCGTACCATGATTTTCTCTTTTTCTACATCAGACTTAATCTTCTAGGTTTAAACATTTTTTTTTGTTCTCTAATAATCATGTGGTAAACTGAATTTCAGCCCTTACAAGTATAAAAGTTTGCTGTTCCTACCTCCAACTCTTTGCAGTCTCTTCCTGTCTCTGGACAGAAACTTTTCAATCTCCAGTTGCCTGTAGCCTTTGGACTCCCTCCTAATGCAAATAATTATATATCTGATTTTCTTCCCATTAAGTGTGCATTAGCATATTTACTATGGCATTTTTCCGTTAAAAAATCTAATAGAGAAGCACAATTGTACTGATGATATGAGGTTATTGTGTGGAATGGATTTATGTTTACATTTCATTGATACTCCTCTGTCAGACTCCTTGCATTTCAACAGTTGTATACTACTACTTTAGCACTACTAGGCTTAGTGCTACCTTAGCTGTTAATTGAAAGGAAAAGAAATGTTTAACGGAAAAAGAAAGTAATGTAATGAAAATATATACTAAGGAAAATTATAAACGAAAGGAGAAATAATTTTGTTGACAAAGATGTCTGCTACTTAGTGAAATTCAAATCAATGTGAGCAGGAACCAGAGATGATTATGTTCATAATTCAGGACAACTTTACTGACTTGTTTAAAAAAAAGAAGTAGTAATAGTCCTGTTGAAGTTCTAGACTTGGTCCTTTGGAAGGAGAAGGCGATGGGATACTCCCTGTACTGATGCATAGCAGTAATACTTCGAATTGTATACCCTACTTATCTGGTGGTTTCTATTTGGTGTGAAAACTGAGATTTGAATATTGCCTTGCCTTGTAAGGAAGCATTTGAAAAGGAGGTGGGACATTCTGAAATAAATGCTCTGTACCCAAGTCTTACTGTACTGAAAAAATGTGCAAATCCTTAAGTGACACAGATGTTCTTGATTAGCTTGTTGTTTAGCCTGAGTTAAGTGAGTGGCAAAAAGTGACATAGATAAAAAATATATTAAATGTTACGGATGCTTCTGAACTGTTCTGAGATTTTTTTCTTTTGCTAATAATAGTCTTAAAGGAAATGCACAACAGACTTTAAAGATTTTTGGAGTAACTGGAATGGTTGGGGACAAGAAGCAATCTGTTCCTGGGCACAATGATAATGAAGGGACTGTGTGCTGAGGGAATCCGTGCAATTTATTCTGTGTGAAAGGCTAGAAAGCATGCACAAATATGGAGTAAGGGAATGTTCTAGGTGAAACAGCAAATGAGTAGGAGTTAAGTGGGCAGTCATAATGTGGTTCTGTAATCTAGACATTCCTTTCCTCCCTCGAGCCGAAAGTCTGAGAAGGCCTTTCATGCAAAACAACAGGAAGAGAGAAGTTACTAAACAAAAATAAAAACTGAAGGAAAGAAAGGCAAAAAAACATACTCTGAACCTTTTGTATTGCTGCTGCCTGGCTAATTACTGGTGGTATTAGAAGCTTTATTTCACATCTGGTTAATGTTCTAATATCACTGTTTAAAATTTTCTGGTAACATAGGCTGGCTCTGTTTGGTTACAGCAAATGCATCAAGCTGTTGTTCTGCAAACCACTTGTTTTCCACTCTCATGGTGGAATCCTTGTTTTCTGTGTACTCTGTATTTAATTTACAAAATAAATATTTTGTTATAAGTTTGACTACTTATTGTTCCTAAAATTAGCTTACATACGCATCTTCTGTCTCCTTCATGACAGTGCAGTGTTAGACAATGCAGGTATCTGATATTTTTGCATCTGTGGGATGTTTCTAGGACACGGAATTCAAATCTGGATGCATACAGACTGCTGAGTGTACCTGGGTACTCAAAGAATACTTGAATTTTTGTGATCAGTGCTATTCTTTGCTCTTGTGGTCTGTTGTCCTTGAGAGCTAAAGGGCAATCTGTGCATATGCAACAGAGAAGCATTTGGCAGCCTTGTTCCTTGCACGGTTATGTTACAGTGCAGAAGCTCCAGGTACCACGTCTTTAGTGTTTATTTGTTCAGTGAACATACTGTTGAAAACTGCAGAAGTTAGTGTTGTTTTTGTGTATGTGGAGAAACAACATGAATAAGGGTTGCTTTATGGTTTCTAAAGCTTCTAAAGTAAACTTCTCGAAGGTGTGGTGTTCAAACCTTATCTGGCTTTTTTTCTGTATTTTGTTTGGAAATACTGGTGTTCCTAGCCTACTTCTAGGTTCTCTCTCTTTTTTTTGTTTTGTTGTTGTTTCTAAACTATCCTTTTTTTTTTTTTTTAACCTGCCCATTTGGCATAAGGTATTTACCCTGTTAACTCTGCCATCTCTTTAGAAAAGAGCTCTTGAGGCATGCTGAGGTGTAAATAATTCTTGGGAATAACCTTTTTGATGTCTAGAATTGCTCCAGTGATGACTCAGGGCGCATCTGCCTGTGGGATGGAGACTGCTGCCTGCTTGCTGCAGAAGAGAAGCTTACCTATGCTTCTGGAGGAATTAATTCCTGCAAACCTCATAGCTGTCAACACAAGCTCTGACACTAGCTTGGCAGCACACATTCTTTTTGGCTCTAACCATGTTTCTGGGATGGTGTTTGTCCAGGCCCCGGATCTGCCACTTCTGTGGAGGCTGTTTCAGTTCACTGAAGGAGAGGGGAACAAAGAGAAGGTAAGGGGATCTGGTGCCAATATTCTTCCTGCTTTTTATTGCTTTACTCTCCGTAACTTTCTTGCCACTTGCTATTTTTTGTGTTCGAATTTCAGCTAACCCCTCCATATTCTTATGATTAATGTGCTTTGTGGTCTTGGAAGATTTGTTGAACTTACACCTAAAAGTGTTAACTGCACTTCCATTATACTAAGCTATTTTAATATCCAGCGGAAGATAAACCATCTCACATGCTATAGCATCAGCATACTTGATGCTGCCTGTTTGGTTGTTCTTGCCTGAAATGTTATGGACTGATTCATTTATTTGATTTTTTTGTTGTTGTTGTTGATTTTCTTGGTTGCTTCCACCTATCAGTAGCAGAGAGAAAGTTAAAGATACCTTTGTGCCTTGACCTTGAGCTGGAACGGACTTTTCCATTTAGAAAGTAAATTAACTAAAAGAAAGTGAAGAAAAAGAAAGAATAAACAGCAATACAGAAATGGCTGTGGGTGAGTGACTGTGTTTAAACATGGCTTTCAAGAAAAAGGATTTTGTGAATTCCGTAAGCGCGCAAAACAGGATGTTATCTGAAGTAAGCTGTTTGCTTAGTCAGGGATGTCAACACCTGACTTTAAATGTTATCAGAAAGACACAAATTAAAGTGCAGAGCAGGAAGAATTTATGATGAATTCCCAGAAGACAAGTTTAATTAGGATCATTATGTACTTTTACACAATGACTAGGTACAACGAGGTGGATGAGAGTAACTCAAAACACATACATTTGCTTTTAAGGATCTCAGCAGCTTAGGAGGTAGTATTTCAGTTAAGATACTAGTGACTTCGTTTTGCTTTTCTGTAGTCTAAAAGTTCTGGGGTGGGGGGAAGTAGGAGCATGGGAAAAAGCATTTTAACTTTAGTAAGACTGTACTGGGAGATGTGGACTTTTCCTTCTCTGTAACTTAAAGGGTGATCTTTGTTAGGAAAATAGGTTTGCTCAAAGATAAATTTACTGTATACATTAGCCATTATGGCTTAGGAGGTAGTAAGTCGCAGATATATTAATATTTTGGTTTTTACCTTCTGCTAAAAGAGCCTGCACCCTCCAAGGAAGTGGAAAATAGTTCCCTGAGAGTCTAGTTAATGTTTCATGGTCACTGTTGTTGCAGTTAGAAGAAAAAGAACACCCTAACCCTTTTCCCTGAATCAATTTTACTCATGACTGCAAATACTTTACTGAAATTTTGTTTCTGTAGGTCATGTTTGCTGCTAGTTTGTTCAGAATTTATTACCTGGTTTCCTCTGAATTTACTTCAGTTGACCCATCTCTTTATTACAGGACATTTCAGAGATGATCATATAGAGTATGAAAGAAATGCAAAGCAAGAAGGAAATAGACCCTCCTAACTAGAGTTAAGAAGAGCTGTTCATGGACCTGCTGTGTAAATATGTATTATGCCAGTTTCAGCTCACATTAGGTGTTCTTGTAAAAACGAAGTGAAAACCACTTGGAAGTAAAATATAAATTAAAGCCAGGTGAGTTTAAAAAAATAAATCTGTTATTAGATTTCAGAATTATAGTTTAATTTTCCTCCTGCACATATCTTAAAAGATAAATGGCAATTTGCAACATATTTGCTCCTTTAACAACTGGTGATATATTTAAAGTTCAGGTTGTTAGTTAACAATTGATTGTAGACAGAAGTGTCAGAAGTAGATTTCCAGCCTCTCATTAGACAAAGTTAACACTAATATTTCTGATATATTTCCAATTTGGATAGCCCAAGATTTTACTGATGAAGTTCATATGGGGTTTAACCTATTTTCTACAGGTGAATCCTATATTCTGATATGCCAATGCTACTTTGGGCTAGAGCTTGTTCTACTCTATTTGAAGTTTATTCTTTTTTCAGTTCTGCAACTAACCTTGACAAGTTACATCCTTTCTTTGTGTCCTGTTGCCAGTTTTCTAAGATGCTAGCTATCTTATTTCTAAGATACTTTGAGATCTCTGGAATACAAAGTTCTATATTAGAGTTGAGTGGTATTTTCTATTGTTATTTGTAATGGTAAGGAGACATAACTCTTTTTTTTTTCTTTTTTCTTTTCTGTATCACTAGTTTGACATGTGACTGCACTCATAAATCTGACATTTCTTTGGGAGAGGAAATGCTAAGAACATTCCTTTGTAAGAATCTTTTTGTCTTAGTTCACCTTCTGAATTAAGGTAGTAGTCTTGTTCTTTCAGAAGAAATTAAGTCACTACTAAAAGGACAGGGTGAGTTGAAAATAAATTTGCACGAGATACGCCTTTGTTTTGGGAACCAAATCATCTGAGATAAATTGTGAGTAACAACACCAACAGAAACTGAAAATTTTCTTTGAATCAAGAAAATTGGATGTGGAAGTTTACAAGCTGTTTAAATCTCCAGATAATAATGCCAGAACATTCATTTTCATACACATCAGTGATGTCTTTGAATGGAGAAGGCTGTGCAGGCTATGTGGTTAGGTAACTGCTGTCCCTCTTATCATGTCACCAAGCTGTTTTTTTGGTATGCTGGTTTCACTTGAGGCCTTCATATTCTATGGGCAAGCTCTTTCAAATGTGGATAAATGCTTAGATTCTCTGTGTCCAGGTCTAACCAGGAAGAGCATAGATTGCAACAAGTAACATGAAAAGAAAAATTATTTTGAGTTTGCCAAAAGACTTACCATGGAACGGATTTGAAGTGGCACTTTTTTTTTTTCTTCCCCAGATCTAAATACTCGTCTGTGTCTCTCCATCTGTAACATTTTTTTGTCAGGGCAATGTCTGTCAATAATAGATAAAACACTGTTATTTAAATAGTGTGTACAAGCCATATTTCGTATTTCTGAGAGAAGAAACAGCTGAAAAAGTTACATATATTTACAGAGTGAAGGGGGTGAAAATTACTGTTAACAAATCTGTAATTAACCTGTAAGTATGTATCTTTCTTTACAGGTACATTTGCAAAATAATAGAGAGATCCCTCTTTCAACAATCTTTCATTATTCCAGGCTGGGGTTACTTCCACCCCCCCAAACACCTTTTCATTTTTTGTAAGTGCTCAGAAGGTTCTTTGAGAAATAAATTATTTAGATCTTCTTTCAGACATCCATTTCATGGATGGGTTTGGTTTTGATGCAATTCCTTAGAACAGAGAAGTATGGGTTGGTCTTTTTTCCTCCATGAGTATTGTTCTGGTTTCCACTGGGATAGAGTTAATTCCCTTCCTAGTAGCTGGTATAGTATTGTGGTTTGGGTTTGCAGCTGGGAGCGGACACAGCCAGGACAGCTGACCCAAACTGGCCAAAGGGATATTCCGTACCATGTGACATCATGCTGAACAAAAAAAATACCCGGGGGGAGTTGGCCGGGCGGGTGGCCACTGCTTGGGAACTGGCTGGGCATCGGTCAGTGGATGGTGAGGAGTTGCATTGTGCATCACTTGTTTTGTATATTCTTTTATCATTTTCTTCCTTTTCTGTCCTATTAAATTGTTTTTATCTCAACCCACAAGTTTTACCTTTTCTCTGATCCTCTACCCCATCCCACTGAGGGGGGAGTGAGCGAGCGGCTGTGTGGTGCTAGGTTGCTGGCTAGGGTTAAACCATGACAATATGCACCTTTTTTCTCCATTTTCCAAGGGAAAAAGACAACACCTTGCCATAGTCAGAAACACACTGACCCCGTTCTGCCTGATTTAGTCCAGAAACTTGAAAGTATCCCAGTCCCCCAATGAACCACTCGCAGTAGTTTACCATTTTGGGCTAATATGTATTAATTTAAAGTAAATTAAAGAGCTCCAACAAGCAAAATTAGATTAGGCAGCAGTGGTTAGATGCAGTCTTCTATGTTGGGAGACTTGAGTTCTTACCCTGAGTCAGCAGAGAAGTTTTGTTTGTTCTGAAAGAATGTACTAGACATGGAGATATTTGCTATTTAATGTTGAATTTGCTGTGAAATATTTTTAAAATTTTCTATGTTACTATCAGGTTAGCATAAAACTTTAATCTCTGTTGTAGCAAATGTCTGTTTACATAAGTTGGAAAGAGTTTCTCACTGGGACCAGCAATCCTATTACTTTATTTGCTCTTTTTGAATAGACAAATGCCCAATGATACATTGGGTATTTCTGTTCGAGAGCTCTTCTTGCCAGTAGTTGGGGTTCTTGCCTATAATGTTTGCTGTGAAATCACCACAGCATTTTAAAAATCAGCATTTTACAATCAAGTTTGTTTTAAAATGCCTAACAAAATTGCAATGATACACCTTTTCCAGTCAGTTATTTCATCATCTCATCCTATTTAAATCAGTGTTTTAAAGAGTTGTGTGATTGCAATCATAACGTAACTTCATCTAAGTGTAGCCTGGTGCTATGGAATTGCTTCAGATGTTCTTTGTGTAATGCTAATTCTCCCCAGAGACCTCAAATTTATAAAGGTGAGTGTTTACTGACGAAAAAATTACTTGAAGATTTTTTTGGTAGTAAAAAGACAACTGAATGAATCCCTCAGTGCTACAGTTAGCGAAAAACTGTTGGATTGACGGAAGGTGGCTGGCTTCAATGTGAGAAGGTGGGAAAAACACATGTGGGTGAAATAATAGTTCACAAATCTTTCTTTCAGCTTCTAGAAACTTAAGAAAACAACGTGGTGAATGATTGTTTTGTTCATCTAAAAGGCCAGATACACTACTGGATATGGCAATTACATTACTGAGAGCAGTCCTCACAAAAATCTGTTTCCTGGGGGGAGGGAAAGAGAGAGGAAGATGTTAGGAAAATGTAGGTTTGCACACCATTAACCACATAAGTATCCCTCTCCCTGTGTTACAGATGGAGAAGTGCGTGGTGCAGAGGGGTTAACTGGTTTAATGGCTCTGCCTAGGAGCACAGCCAGCTCTCCTCAGAGGACTACAGGATATGGAATACCACAAAGCCATCTATTTTAGTATATTTGATTTTATTGAAGGATTTTTTTTATGGCTAATGGCTATTGACAGAAGTTAAACTTTAAAGTGATACAAAAGCAGCAGCCAGATGTTAAGCTGGGCAGTGCAGCAGGTGCCAGGAGTGGGTGGCCTGCCAGGTGCTTTGTAGAAAAGCTAATTAATTATAGTTTCAGCTCTGCTTGTACCAGGACGTGGAGTCACCGCGGAGTATAACCTGGCGCTGCCTGTCGAGAAGCCCTGCGATCACCTTCGTGAGCAGGCTGCTGCAGGAGAACGGAAGGATAGGCTACCCCCTGTTCTTTAGGACGGCCTGTTCCACAGCTGCCTGGGGTGCCGGGCGGGAGACCGCGCCCCCCCACAGCGTCTCTGAGGAGAAGCCCGCCGCTCGGGCCGCAGTGGAGGGGAGGAGGCAGGGCAGGGCAGGGGAGGGCTGAGCCCTGCCGCCCTCCAACACCGGCCATTCCCTCCGCCGAGGCCGCCCTGCGGTGCCGCCCCCGTACTCCTCCCCGGGGCACCCTCCGCCCCCGCGGGCCGCGCGCCCGTTCTGACCGTTAGTTACCTCGCGCGCCCGACGGCCTTTCGCGCCCGCGGCGCTGCCCTGTCGCGCGCGGCCGCTTCTCCTCAGGGGGCGGCCGCTTCTCCTCAGCGGCGCCCGCGCCCGCCCGCGGAAAGATCCCTCCGCCAGCGCGGGTAATGCGCCGGCGACCCTCTCGCCTCCCGACACGCGTCTCCAGCCCCTTCCGCTGTCGCTGAGGCGCCGCCGGCTGGACTCGCCCACGGAAGGCGAGGGGCTCCGCGGCTTTCCCTCAGAGTCCCCTGCCGTAGAGAGCCCTGTGGCGCAGGTGCTCCTCGAGACATTGGATGGCGGCATCGTCCACCTGGGGGTCGAACTTGTTGGCCAAGAGGTGGTGCTGCTGGAGCAGCCAGCGCACGTCGCCCGCCCCGTAGATGCAGACGGCGCGCTGGTGCTGGCCGGCGCAGGGCGGGTAGGGCGCGCCCTTTGCGATGTCGCCCTCCAGGTACTGCCACTTGACCAGGCGGGGCAGGGCGTTCATGTCCGAGAGCTGGAACTTGTCGTTCTGGGGCATGGCGCCCGGCACGCCGGGCATGCGGTTGAGGGTGGCCCAGACGTGCTCGTCAGGGCTGTAGGTGTCCTTGGCCCACTCGAGGAACTGCTGCGCGGTGGGGTCCTCAAAGATGTGCTGCACGAAGGCCCGCGTGACCACGATGTACGCGTTGCCCGTGAACATGGGAGAGTTGTGGGGTGGCGGCACTTTCTTTGTGGCTGTCCGGGAGATGAAGTTCCCCACTTCGTGGTGGTACTGCCAGCGCTCCTGCTTGAGGGCTGAGGGCTTCTCTGACTCCATGCTGTTCCGCCCCTGCAGCATCTTCAGGGCACGGACGATCTCAGCGTTGGTCTTGATGGGGAAGTCGGTGCCACAGGTGTTGAGGACGTAGTGCCACGGCATGGGGCTCTGCAACAGGTCCTGCATGCAGTTGAGGTCGGCCTGCAGCCGGGACCAGGAGGCATAGACCACCTTCTCCAGCCGGCTAGCCACAAAGACATTGGGGAAGCAGGCTACGATGGCCCGCACAGCCTCCTGGAAGGCGGCCGGGGACTTGCTGTCAATGTGGACGCAGTAGACATTCTGGGGGGTGTAGAGGGACCGCAGGAGCCGCTCGAACATCTCGATTTTGTCATGGATGACCATGGAGTAGGCGATGGGGAACTCTGCCTCCTCCTGGCTCAGCGGGAACTCGATGAACCGCCGGGTCTCCTTGAAGCTGCTGCAGTCCTTCGTCATGTTCAGGTACTCGCCGGGCGTCAGGGAAACCCTTTTGTTCGCAACCTCCAGGTTGCTGAGCTGGGCCTCCTGGATGGCGTTCTCATCCCCGCGGACGATCCCCGAGCAGCTGATCCTCCTGCCGGGGGAGAGCTCCAGCGCCTGGTAGAGCCGCTCGCGGCAGCCGGGGTGGGCGGCGGCCTCCGGGTGGGCGGCGGGGCAGGGCCGGGTGGCGCTGCGCAGCGCCACGGCGGCGGCCAGCAGCAGGGAGCCGAGCAGCGCCGCGCAGCGCCGCCGCGCCTGCAGGGGCTTCCCGCGGCACAGCCGCATGCCCCCGCGGCGGCGGGCACGGCCGGCTCCCTCGCGCGCCGCTCCGCCACGTGCGGCCCGCCCTCCGCGCCGCTCGGGGGCGAAGCGCTGCCCGGCCCCGCGCCCGCGGCTGCCTTGCCTCGATGGGTCTGGTCTTGCCTCGTAGGTGGACTACATTAAGGGCGCTGGAGCCGGTGCGGCGCAAGGAGTAACCTGGCAGCCTGGGCGCTTGCTTCCTGGGTAGTGGTGAAATAGTGGCAGGGCGATCTCGCAGCGTAACCGCAGGTGAGTAATAGTTGAATAAAACGAAGTCTCCTCCCTCCCCGTGGCGTGACTCTGTTTGGTTTTCTCAACGCTGGAGGTGGTTGTGTATCTTCTGTGTCTGTTTAAAAGAAGGTATTTTATATTACCCCTGTCCAGTGTGTAACGCAAGGAAAATTCCTTTAGAATGCAACCCCATGTCACACACTTTTAAAAAAGACTTTGCTAGGTGACTTTGGGATCTAATCTGCTTTTCCAGTGATCAGATCATTCCAACTTACAGGTCAAGGGAGCGACAGCAATAGTGCTGTAGTCTAGAAGCCCAGCTGCAGCAAGCTTTCTGCTGGCCTGGAGCATCCTGAGCTTTAGCGAAGGATTATTGCAAAAGATGTTGGGTAACTGGGCGAAGTGGAATCTCTGCTACTACAGTGGAAGCAGAGCATGAAAACAGAGGCCATGGTTTATAAATAATTTGCCACAAAGTGTTTGCTTAAAGGAAGGAGTGAGACAGTATTGGTGGAGAGTGTCAGGACCTCCTGTACGCACCTACATGCACATCCTGCCTAAGTATCACTTAATAGAAAAAGAGGAATAACTGCAAGTCACTAAAATGTGCCATGATAAACAGAATAATGTCCCCTAGGTTTTGCAATCATCCTGAACCACTTTCTGGTTTGAACCAAACATGGTATTTGGTACCATGTTTGTAAAAAAGGGGCCAGTTTCAACAGTTTCAATGATGAGTCAAAATTTCTAAGATGTTTTTTCGAAGATACAAACAAAGGTGTATTTCTTTAATTTTTTTCTTTCTTTCTCCAGATGTATCAAGCAACCAAACTCACAGAACCTGCAGCTGGACTGAGGACAGTTGATGTAAGTGTAGTTCTGCACAGGTTCTAGAAAACAGCAGCAGTTACTTCCCCAATTTAAAAATGGAGATTATTTGTTGAATTATTAGCTTTACCCAATTCAGTAAATAATTGTCGTAGACATCTGTGGTCCAGAAATTCTAACGGGCATTATGCTAGGCACTGATGTGATATATATATATATATATATATAGTATTTCCCATATGCACAGCTGTCAGTTTGCCTGTGCTAAGTACCAAAGTGAATGTGCTTGGGAGAAACAGGGGGGGAAAAAAGGCTTGGGGATTGCAAACACAACGCTAGATGGGCCAGATGCTTTCTCAGTGCAGGGAAGACATTTGTCCCATTTATATGTGTACTTTGCTCGTGAAATTTGTTTCTAAGCTATGTTCAGCTTCCACTAGAGAGCTCGTTCACCTGAACAATTTCAAAGCGTGTGAGGAAAGGTACTTCCCAGGAAACTCTTGGGATAGGACGATAATAATCCTCTTGGTGCATCTTCTGCACTTCCAAGCAGCTCTTCCCCTCCAGGTCACCTCTGCTAGACTGTATCCTTGCAGTATTGTATGGAGGGATGGCAAGTTCTTGTAGTCTTGGGATTTTCTTTTTCTAAAGCAATGTCTTTATATTGATCCTCTACTCTGATTTCAGTACACAGCTATCCTCTTTCATACAGCCACTAGGAAAACAAGCATATTTTACATATTATATAGGATTGTAAACAATTGTTTCTACTTCAAGGTTCTAGCTGCTCTGTATGTGTTGTGCCTTGTACTGGTGTGGTGGAAGAAATCCTCAAAATCTTAATCGCACAGGAAATGCCGAAAACATGACGACTCCACATAAGAGCTCTTAAATGGGCTATAGTTACTTCCAGTTACGTACATTTTTTAATAATTTTTGAAAAATTATGGTGACGTGGTTCAGAAATGCAGTGGTGTTTTTCCCCAGGGTGTTTTTCGTGAAGTTGAAAAGAAACTATAACTCTTTAATCCCATTTTTACCATCCGTGATTCTTTGTTAAGAGTCAACAAGTCTAACCTGAGACTTGAAAAATGCGTTTTCAGTGTTCTCAGCCATACTCTTAAAGCCAACAGGGTATTCAGTCTCTGAACAGTGCCAAAAGCTAAAAAAAAACAACCCCACACCCCAAAACAGTGTGTGAAATGACAGCAAATTGCTGCTGTATTTCATTTTATGCTGGCCAATGGCTGAAGTCACATGCATGGACAGATAGAGAATAAGTTGTAAGAGTAATACACTGCTTAAAAATGCTGTCATACACATTGACGAATATCAGCCACACGGAAAATTATTTTTGGAAAAGTTATCTTTGTTGATAACTTTATCTGACAGTGAATGTTTTTTCAAGGAAAGCCCAATACTGAGTAAGGATAGAAGTGATTTTGGATTCATTTGTCAACATTCTGTAAATTTAGTCACAGGTTCATTGATAAGAAACTTATTTGGAAGAAGTTTGTCACTTAGCATTAACATCTCAAACTCGTTCAGTGCAAGAAACTTGAAACTTTTGAAGGTTTCTATGGTTAGCAGCGTGGCCATAGGACCACACGTCATCTACTCTGTGGTACATAGCTCTTCATATATGGGCTCTTATCTCAAGTTAAAAAAAGCGCCGCAAACCCGAGTTTATGCCTCTATGACTGAAATATCTTCCTTGCCTACTTTCAGGGTGAATTTTTGAAACTGTCTCCTTTGGAAAGTATGAAATGTAAATGTCCAGCTAAACACTTAGCTGAAAAACCTCCATAATAGTTATCAGTTGATCACTAAGTTGATCACACTATATGTACTGACCAACCATCTCTGAATTTTTTGTTATTTGGCATGCCAGTTTTTCCTGTGCTTTGGTATTATTCTTTATGCATTCTCTTAAGAGCAAGTGGTAATCCACATGATCAACACAGGTAAACATTTGCTTTATTCTCTGCTAAGCAGGTCTGCTGCGTAACCACAGCAGATGAGCAGATGAACTGTGGTTATGATTGCAAACTTAACAAGCTTCACAGAAATTGTAATCTAACTTGTCTGATATGAATAGCATGTATTACAGACAAGATATATACATCTAAAAAACTTCCTGAAAATTAATTTGTGTCCTTAGTGACAGTTTAGAGAAATAGTTTATATTTCAGTTATATAACAGAATACAGATGCTAACATCTTGCCATACAGAAGTTTGGGTTTTTTTCTGTTGCATATTCATGATGCATAACTTAACCCTTAAAGACACATGAAAATGGAATTAAATAAAACATAATTAACAGTGTGCTTTCTGCAAAGCCACTTTTTTTCCATGAGAGAAAATACCTACACCAAATAATACTTTGTTCGTATAGTCCAAGACTTGAGATCTTGTTTTCATACTAAATAGGGGTTAAAACCTGTTAATATTGATATTCTTATGTGTAACTGTAACTTCCAACGTACTTCACTTTAAACTGTGTGGTCAAATCATTGCCTTTGGCTTTTTTTAATGATGATACACGTCCCAATGAATACAAAAGCGACTCTGTTTAAAAGTGAGTATAAAACAACTATCCTAAGGATACTATAATGCAAGTACTGTCTACAGGGTTAACCAGCAGCCACTTGATCACTTGCATAAAGAGGTCAATAGCCTGGAGATACGACAGTAGATTACAATGTAAGAGGAGGATGATTTAATCATATTTATACAATAATCTTGCAGAACACTATCTATGAAGACTATCAGTGAAAACAATTTTGGTAAGTCTAGGTGCCACATCTCTCTAGTGCCTTTTTGTACTTGCTTCCCTTTTAATAAGCTGTATCAAGTCAGAAGTTCCTGCTTTTTTAGCTTTTCCATTAAGGGATAAAAAGAATCATCACAAGGTGACCTGTTACCTGCTTGCCTAATTGCCCAATTTTTAGGTTGTGGTTCAGATAAATGCATTGGAGAGTGGAGAAGAAATATGTACTCTGTTGGCGTCTCCAAGGGGAAAAAAAAAATCCTATGTGATTGTTTGCTGATGGTGCCACACCTGGTGAAGCACCTGGTAGAAATTTAGATTGTGGTGGCAAGGCTCCTAGTCTTAGTGGGTTCACCTGTACACAGTTAGCTTGTCGAAGGAATAGGGTTTTCCCTGGGAAAGCAGCATTAATAAAGAGGGACAAACAGAACTCATTTGGAGGAATCAGCCTGAAGTGGTGGTTACTAAAATGTGTAAGGAAAGGATTTTTATGTATATAGATATACTGTCAAGTTCTTTAGTGTGACTTTTAAGAAATATACAGAAGTAGGAAGTTTTGTTAACCTAATCGAATAGACATCTGAGACTAGGCTTGTACATGCTACAAAAAAAATCTTGTGTTATACTCCTATGGCTTGGGTGGACTGGGAATTTTTTTTTTTTTTTTTTTTTTTTTTGAATTAGAATCTGCTGTCTGTTACAGACCAGCCTGTAGGGTTTTTGGACTTTACTTCTAAGCTATAATACCACTTTTAAGCTATCAGGGCATTGTTGTCTTTATTATTCTGCTGCTTTTGTATTTTATATTATCTCAGTTTTCGGAAGAGAGCCTTACTTCCTGCTGATTCATTTGGAGTCATAGTGTGCATTGTGATGTGGTTTCTCCTATGTTGTCTAACTGCTTTGTAGGCATTACTAGCTCACAGCTAACTTCTGTGTTCTCCAGGATGTTTGTGTCAACAGGAGGAATTTTATATTCACAGCACAATGACTCTCATTTAACCTTTGTGTCTGATGGTTGGTTGTTTTTTGCATGTCACCTAGATAGTGAAGCATTCAATAGAAGGAAGTATGTGCATGAGGCATAACTGTAATCAGAAAGCAATGCACTTTCCTTCACGAACTGTTCCAGTGTGGGTGCTCTCGGCAGGCTACAGTCCTTCAGGATAAACCTGCTCCAGTGTGGGTCCTCCACAGGCAGCAGTTTCTGTCAGGAAACCTGCTCCTCTGCGGGCTTCTCTCCACCGGCTGCAGCTTCCTTCAGCTGTCCTCCCCCTTGCCTTCTTCACTGGCCTTGGTGTCTGCGAGATTGTTTCTCACACTCTCTCCATCCCGCCAACTGCTGAGCAGCTTTTTTTCTAAAAAAACCAAAACCCCTTTCTGAAACGTGTTTTCACAGAGGCGCTACCACTTTCACTGATTGGCTCAGCTTTTCACGACTGGCGTGGGGCAGCTTCTGGCCTCTTGTCGCAGAGGCCCCCCCCCCGCCTCCTTACAAAATCATTGCCATGTTAACCCGGTAGATGAACCTTTGTTTGTAAATTGATCCTCTTACACTGATGGCAGGGAGAGAGTGTGTAGAGGTGAGTGATAAAGGTGTGACAAGTAAGGGAAATGTTGTATATGATTTTTTTCTTGCTTTCGTCTTTCCCTTACTCCCTCTCCCACCCTCAGCTGGCTACATGTTTGCACAGAGAGGCTGTTGGCTCTAGTCTTCTCCGTATCCACTAGTATATTTTACAGTGATAAGATGATTTATGATATAGTTAATGTGTCAAGGACATGTAGATGATTATCCAGGTTTGCAGATAACAGGTAATCTAAAACCATGGAGAATCAGCCTGCTGGTTCTCTCCAAAGTTATATGGATTAGTGATGTGAGAAATGCCTGCTGACATGAGGCCTGTAAAATTATTTTGCAGGCCTGCGCCTAAAAATACTTAGGGCTGGTTCTGATCTTCCTGTAACTTTTGGTTATATAATAAAGTATCATTAAACAAAATTAGTGATACTCTCACTGACTGCTACTTAAGCAAAGTTGTTCCTAAATATACTCTGTACATAATTTGCTGTTAAGTACACACCGTCTGTTAAAATATAGTATTCTGTTGTGAAGAGCTGCATTCCGCTTTTTTCATGTGTGTTCACATAGGGATTTTTCTTATTTGTGTCAGGTAGAAATAGATATTTTCCAAAATAACTGTTCTTTTTTAATCAATACTTCCTTTGAACTATGCTGGCAAGAAATTATATTTCTGTCGTCTTGGCTCTTCAGACTGACTGTGCTGGTTTTTTGATACTTATCTATAAAATCATAGAATCTTTTTGTATGGAGTCTTTGGCACATCTTGCTTTCCTGGGGGCAGGGGCAGAAGTGAACAAGGAAGTCTTGAGGTTTCAAAATAAATATAATAAACCTTATGCAAATATGTATGTATTATATCTGTACGCTTCATCTGTAAAACTTTAACATGATGAACATGGTCTTATGCAGGTTTTGCTTTTTGAAATTGAAAACTGTCTAATTACAGACTTTAGCTTTGGTTTTCTTTCCATTTAATTTCAAATGAATTATGTGGCTCAGTCTTGTACTCTGTAACAGGTCGACCTTTACAAGCTACTAATACTGCATCCACACTAGCGTCATCTTTGGTCATTTTGATGACTAATTAGAGATTAAGTCAATCTTTGAGGAAACTGTTGGATGTCAATTTTCTTTTTAGAGTTCTACTTCATTGCCGGTTTGTGACAAATTGTTTGAAAGCACTATATGCAATATCTCTGGGGCTGCCACTGCATGGACATGATTCAGAAAGAACATGAAAAGGCAGCATTCAGTAAGTAAAAAATCACACAATCATTTTTGTAGCATGCATACCAGTTCCTATGTTGTAACTGAGCACTGCTTGATGCTAATCACCTTACAGTTACCGGCTCATTGCTCTGCTGTTTCTGGACCTCTGTGGAAATCTTACTGGAGGGGTGAAGGATTTCTGCTTTTGTCCAAGGCAAAATAGCTGGACTGTATGGAATAACAGTGAGTATGGCTTTGAAGAAAGCTTAAGCAGATAGTCATAATTGACATATAGTCAGCAGGATGTTATTTATTACCTGATGTTTTACACAAAAGCTGAACTCTGCTGATAAGGTATAGTGAGTTTCCTAGTACAGCAAAATAGGGAGATAAGGCATTACTCACCTTACGCAGATTGCCGAAGAGACAGGCAAGTAAGTGGGACGATGCTGGTAAAGGTGTTTAAAAAAACTTCCTTTAAACCACTCTTAAAACTGGCACTGTTTCTGACTGTGGTGCCCAATACCACTGGAAACTGGACTCTGTCCTGGGGGAAGAAAATAACCTGATTTTTCTTGAAGGATGTAACACAAAGAAAACACAGTGATACTGGGGATAATAGATACATTAGCTCATGCCTCATTGTTTCTAGAAAAGGATTGCTTCATACAGCATGGGAAATATAAACAAAACAGCAAACAAAACTCTTTCAGATAGACGATAGAGGAGTTCAGGGCCATAGGAATAAAGAATCAAAAAGAATTAAATTAGTTTTGCACACTTCTCACAATGGAGAACCCATGATAACTAACCTATTGAAGAGATTTTTTCTTAACAAAGGACTTACCTGAAATAGACAGACGTGTTACTGAGACAGTTTTTATCTGAACAAAAAAATAACCTTAAAAGCATGTTAGCTTTGTTTCTTGCCTTCGTTGGCAGCTGTCTAAATAGTATTCTGAACATTAGGTGTTTGAGTATGTTTAGAGCTACAGTTAATCTGAATGCCTTTGAACGTCTCACAGCTGGATAAGAGTTTATCCAATTGCTGAATAGGTGTGTCTTGGGCTTACTGAGTCCAGTAAATTTTCCTTCAATGCCTGTAGGATTCATGCAGAGCACTTCTTACCTTGACAATCACGAAATGCAATATAAGTAAAGCCACAAGAGAAATCAGTAGGGGAAAGGTGATTGTTACTCTAGAACTGTTGTTGTGGGCTATTCAGTTCCATCTGAGGTTCCTGCAGTGTGCTGTCCTTGTTCTGGCTGCTCTTCTGCAAAGAAACCCAAGTATTTCATAGTAGTCTGAGTGCCCCTACCTTCTCTGCCATACATGCTGCTACACAGCAATGGTCAAATATGAAATTGCTTTGGGGGGAGGGGAAGCAGTTGTGAGGGAGTGTTGTACTACTTTTTCCTTATTTCAGGTGATCTATTTGCTTCCTGTTTTTCGCCCTTTAAAAATCTCCTATACACTTGACATTTTTGCTTCCTTTCATGCAAAGCTAGAAGTGGTGTTAGCTGCCCTTATTTAATGTCAGAGAAAATCCTTAAGGTTTTTACTGGTTATTCATTCATTCCTTCCGTGTTCATAGCATGTCTCCATAGTATTTCTCTGTCCGTGGACATTGTTCCATACTGCTGTGAACTAATTTGAGGCAAAAAGATAGCGATAGAATAAGATAAATTTTCTGTACAGTAGGTAAGCAACTGAGGTCTAGAACCACTAAGATTATTTGAGCATCCCACTTGAAAACAATGAGAAGTGCCTGAATACATGGACCTGGATTGTGGAATGGTTCTGTACAAGTAGTCCTAATGAGACAGTAATTTCATCTTTCTGCTGGCATCTATTATGTGCTACTGTGTCCTGCCCCTGCAGAAGGGACCCAAGGTCAAACTGTTTTTTGAGGAGCATTTACTGTTGAAAGACTGAAATGTTGATGGCTGCTGACTGAAGGTTGTGTTTGTTGGTGCTTGCAGGCGAGCATGACTGAGCATATCTTTATGTGAACAAAGCAGTTTATGGTAGTGCTAGATATCAGTATTTCCTGAGTCATAAATCAAAGAATAGCATATGTATTTTTACTTAGTAAGCTTATTTAAAAAACAAAACACAAAAACAAACCCCACCAAAACCAACTTCTAGCATTCTAACACTTATTTTCTTCTTATAAGAAAATGCCCTTCTTCATGATTTTGGCACTTGACTTAGGTCAATAGTTAGTTCTGCAGGCGTAGGAGTACCAAACTGTAGGCTTATGGGAAACACCTTAATTGCAAATTCAAGGGTGGGGAGCAGAGTAGTAATTCATTCTTTAAAAGATATGACACTGGCATGCCCCTGTCTTCATGTTATTTTCAGTTCTAAACTTGAATGAAGTCTTTTTTGCTTCTTCTGTGTTCAGCAGCGATGGTGTTAGAGTCTGATATATAAAGCAGTGACAGTAAATCTTAACTGAGGTACATGAACCTAAGAACTCTTTTTCACTGAAGACAGGCAGAGAGGGGAGAGGAAGAACAGAGAAGTTGGTTTGTGTTTTACTTCAAACGGGGGTAATTTCAATAGTTTATACGTGAACCTCTTAGTTCTAGCTTGTTCAGCCATTAGTTAGCTAAAAAATGTGTGGTGTCTTAACTCCTCTTCTCTGAATAGGCCATCTTCCTGAATGAGAGAAAGTTTCAGTGATTAGCCATTTCTGCTGGTGTTTTAGATAACTTTAGTATTGTCTAATGCCAGCAATGAACAGTATTTCCAGGTCATTTCACCCACCTATTTAGAACAATTGTGCTGTTATCATGAGTAGCAATTAATCACTTTATTTCTGGACTTTGTCATGGCAATTGAAAGTCATGGGGCCAAAGTATTTAAGGTTATGAAATAAAAATACATATTCCAATAGGTATTTGCATCTCTAGTTATTAGGCAGCTTGCAGAAGAGTTAGCTGGTACTATAAGATATATTTTCATTTAAAAATTGATTCACATGAGTTAGCTGAGCTAGCTTATAAGGCCATTTTCTTAGTCACAACTGAGATGAAATTTTGCAGGTTGTTTCAGAGAAGAGCTGCTGGAATTGTCACTAAAACTATCCCCTTCCCCCCCCCCCCCCCCCCCCCCCAAGATTCCTGAGGTATATATGTAAAAAGATTTAGGCTAGAAAGATTTTGCTGTATGTAAGCACATGAAAGATGAGAATGTTTGGAAAAATGGGTGTTTGACTAATCGTAGAGCAATTCTTGGGCAATAAAGGCTGGGTTCAACCAAGGTGGTAAGCTTCAACTGTTCCTTCCCTCCCCTTCCTCAGTTAGACTTACAAAAAAAACCAACAATGAAAAAACCACCACACTTTGCAAGGGTATATTTTAGCCAACAATAGATTACATACTAAAACAGTGTGTTCTTTAAGAGTACTAATGTTCCTTTATTTCAGGAAGGTTATGGTTCATGATCTTCTAGAAACTACTTGAAAATAATACAGCAAAAAGGGCTACAGTGTTCTGCATTTAAAATGGTGAGATCCTAGCACTGATGTATAAATACTGCTGATGCTGTGGCATGATGCCCTCTGCCATGCCACTGTAGGACAGAACTGCTAAAATACTGATAGCATTGCCCATCTGCTGCTGACACACAGTGTTAGCCATTATTGCTGAAGCTAATGGACAAGAGAAAGTGGAGGGTATCTGTAGTCAATAGTTTGGTGGTTTGTTGTTTGGTTTGTTGTTGTTTTTTTTTTTAATACACCTTTATATTGTTTCTTGTACGGGTGTTAGCGTAATTGAAACTGTAAGTCTGACTAGCGATACTGTCATGGTTTTACTGCTGAGACTTGACAGGCATATTTGTACTTACCAGCATGAATATTTAGCACGTAGCAGAAAATTAGATCAGTAAGTGTGTTGTTTGTGGTTGTATTCATTTGAATAAAAAATGCACATCACAGACTAAACTCTCTTCACCAAAGAAGAGGAAAAACTGTCTTTCATACACAGGAGGATATGAACTACAACCTTTGTATCTAGGTAGTTTTGCCATTACTTCATCATCTTCTTCCTGGAGCATGTTGAAAATATAGTTGACTCTAACAGGAACTAAAATGACAGTTTTTATCAGTCGGCAAGAGCTGACTCTCCTGTTTTTTGAAGTACCAGAAGTAACCAAATGTAATGTTAAAGCAAATGCTTGGCAATGTCTGAGAAAAAAATGCAGCAAACCCATACACACAGGGTTTGGGACAAGTTTTATCTGCCTGAATAGAAAGGTTTTAGCTAGAAAATGATGGTGCATGCCTCTAGGCCTTAAGGAATTACATGTTTTTGGTATGTGTAGAGAACTGTAGGTGACGGTGATCCACTTTCTCCTTTGTGATTGCCATATTTATGCTGGTTTTAGAGTTGTGACTGCTGGAGGCATGTGAGTGGAGGGACCACAGAAGATGGCCAGGCTTGGGTGCGGAGTTTCACAGGTGAGTGTGTTGTGGGATGTTGTAGTTTCTTAGTTTTGAATCTGTCACCTGCTAATGACACTTAAGAACCCTGTGTCTTTCATAGAGGAGACGGTGCTCATTTCTAGGCTAGCAGTAATCAGGAAAACTTGCATTAGTGACTGCAGGAAAACTTGCATTAGTGACTGCAGAAAAACACCAAAAGAGTATGGGCAATATGCAACAAACAATTGAGCTCTTGAGAAGGTAATACTCCTTGACTCAGAGTTTGCAGTACTCTTCAAGTTCCGTAGTCTTGTCCAGCTTCCCCTTAACACAGTTTCTGTGGATAATATAGACTTCATCAGTGTTTGCTTGTGGTATACAATTACACGTATGTCAAGAGAGAGGAAGCAGGTCCTGCTTTTTTTTCTTTTTTTTTTTTTTTTTTAACCATGGTCTTTGTGATTGCAATGCAGTCCGGTACTGTAATCTCTCTGAAAAGAGTTTTAAAGGCATAAGGAATTCACTGTCAGACAGGTATTTTTTCTGACATGTTATGTGTGCCCCCCCTGCCCTTCTGAGTTAAACTTCAGCACTAATTATTTCACCACTGGATTTGATAAAAGACTTTTCATGTGCAAGCTAGACTAGAAAAAAGTGCCATTCTCTAAACTTTTTGCTTTAGGAGCAGCACTAACTTGCTTAGTCAAGGAAAGCCACTTCTCTATGAAATGGGAAGTTTAAGTGACAAACATTTATTCATTGAAAAAGTTTTAGTCATGAATGAAGAAATGAATCACAGAAAAGCCCTGAACTAGCTTGTACGTATATGCCTTCATGTATACTTTATGTACAGGAGGGATGCAGCTGAAGAAGCGAAGGATAAAAACCATTGTGACTATGCAAAGTAGTGGGAAAAAGACAAGTTTGTGTTTGGCTGCTTCTCAGATAGGTAGTGTTTCTGTGAGAAATGTATTCGAGTGTGTTGGATCAATTCAATTTTTAATCAATGCAACACCAAAATATGTAATGTTCTTGATGTTTGTCTTCTGTTGTGACTGTTTATTTTTACCCTGCCTTTTAAACCATGTTCTAAGTGTCATTGTCTTTATTGAAATTAAATAGCTGATGGAGTGCAAGAAAAGAAACAGAAGTGTCAAGTGAGTCTGGATTGTGACCAGTATCTTTGAATATTTGAGTTGCATCAGACTTTTATACTAGCACAGGAATGGAAGATATCTTGTCAGAAACCAAATAGTAAAACTGTCCTTAGAAATCCATAGAGTTTTCTTGGTAAGACTGAGCAAGAGATTTTCTTTTCAAGGCTGACAGCAGAAGTCCATTTTTCTTTCCTTCCTTCATAAGGGGATTGATATAAATTGCTTGTCCAACTCTTTGGCTTCCAGTTGTGTTTGGAGCTTCCATTAGTGATTAATTTGGTATTATCTGTATGCCATCAGTTTTCTGCACATGTTTAAAACTGCAGATGTGGTCAAAAGACTTTTAGATGGAGTGCCAAGTTACAAATGTACATAAAATAATACCTGCAAAGTGCATGTGTCCCACTTGACAACTGTTTCTCTTAGCATTTTTAGTGCAAGGTGAATAAAGCTGAGGGGAAGATACAAATCTTAAAAAAAAAAAAAAAAAAAAAAAAAGTGTTTCAAATCCCCCAAGAAAGTATGCTTGAAGCATGTCATACTTTTGTTAACAAGCAATTTCTGTGTATTTCTGAGTCATCTTAGCATTATTTGCTTTTCCTTTAAACTTCAGGAGCCATGAAAAATTGGCAGAGTTCCAGTGCTGGTGGATATCTCTGCAACCCTCAACAAGTGAATGGGCTAAACAAAGACCCATTTGAAGTAGATGTAGCATTTCCAACTTACTAGCTGTGTCATCAAGAGCCTCTGTCTACCAGCTGAGTTAGGGGATCTGGCAAATCCAGTGTATATTGCAGGATCTGCCTCTAATACTGTTCCGCTGTCAACTCATATTTCTAACTAAACTGAAGTTAATTTACAGGTCAGGGAACTGGCTACGTTCCCTTGACTAGCCCTGTTCTTCAGTTGTAGGTGAAGAGTTCACCTGTAGTTGAAATTCTTCTATTGTTTCCAGCAGATGATTCAAATAATGAGTGTGAGACATTCTGCCAGTTGCTAATTCTGCACTTCAATTAAATAATTTTTATGTTGTGTACATATAAATATACTTAACATAAAGATAATATGCCTTTTCTGAGCAGTGTCAGATGTGATAGTCGATAGTATTAGTCTTTTATGGTGAAAAAGCTGTATGTGTCTTATTAGTTAATACAAATGTAATCTAGTTATTCCCTGTATTTCTTTGTAGTCTGTAAGGGGTTTCCGATATGCTGTTGAGTAGCATCAGTACAAAAGTATTATGAGAGAGAACTTTGATCCATAGGCAACAGATCCTGTTCTGTCTCTCAATGAATAGTTGAACTAGACACTGCCTCTAACACTGAAGTTACATGTAGCACACTGCCTGTTAACTTTTGTGTTCTCAGTGTATATCCTTGAATATTCCCCCTCAGCTAGGTATGAATTTATTTTCTGTATACACGTACTCCTATCCGTCCAAATCTCTACCCTACTGAGACACAGGACTCTAGCTTTCTTTTAGTGTTGGGTAATTTCTGAGTTTGAGTGAGTCCTACTGGAAACAAAAGGAAAAGGAAGTTATTTTCTTCAAGGTGAAAAAATAAATAATCCCTGACTAAAATAATCACCAAGACCAGTACTGCTGGTTAGAAAGGAAGAAAAACTTTGTGTCAAAACTCTTCTCAAACATTACAGGTTCTGGGTAGATTTATTTGCTTTGTGCAGCACTGTTTTTTTGAATCGAATCACAAAGTAATCTGACTATCTTTTTAAGTTAAAAACTATTGTTGGCTGTATACTTGTGGTTCAAACAAAACCAGATGTATTTTCTCTTGCAGATTTCCAGTTCATTCTATGAAATGAGCAGACAAAGTTAACTAGTTTTTGTCAGCTTGCAGAATCATAAATTACTAGAGCAAGTTTTGTTTTTAAAATATGTGAATACAATGTTCTTGGGTGAGTGCCTGCTTAGTAATGCAAGAATAGCTTAATGTCTCTTTTTTTTCTAAAGAACGCCATGGATTTTAGCATAGCACTTGCCTGGATGAAATAAACGCTCTTGCCTGTTGGTTAAAGGAAGGGTAGATCTGCTTGTTCCGTGTTCTCTTGTGTATGCTAGCAGTGGAAAGGATGACTGTACTCATGGCAGTCATACCAGAAAAGGAGTCAAGTTTTCAACTTGATGAAGAATCCAGTCAGCAGCTGCAGACTATATTCTTCATATATTCACTTATCTATATCAGATTATTTCAGTGACCTAGAAGTCAGAGTTACATAAGCCTTTTTTGGGGGTGGGACAGGGGCGACAGACTGTTTTTTCTCTGCATTCCACATGCTTTCTCTCACAAGTATTTAACTGAACTCCAGAAAGGAGTAGACTAGAAATGCTGGCTTTCATATGAGTTTATCAGTTCATGCTTATACTTACTTAGAAAAACTCTCTTTTAAAGTTATTAGAATAACTAAAATGAAGTTATTTTTCAGACAGATTACACTTTCCTTCAGTTCTTTCCATCTTTTCTTATACTTTGTGGTGCTTTGTATTAGAAAATAGAGAACTTCTGGATTAAAAAGAAAAAAAGTATGTGTGAGAAATAAGGGAAGCCTTTCAGTTGCCTTTTCTGATGTCTAATTTTAGATAGCAGTTATAAGTCCACATTTATGACCAGTATAACACAGGTGTACGCATATGCTGGGCTAAAGTCTGAACTTCTAACAGTCTAAAAGTTGTGTATTTTTCAGTTAATAGAGAAAATGCTTTTCGGATTTCTTTTTATAGCTATGTTGTCAGACCTTGCTCTATCCTAATTAATGACAGACATAAATTTTGGTCATGCCATCTTTCAATTAGGTATCCTACAGATTTCACAGAATACTAATCTGGAAGCTAGTATTTCAAGAAAGGGTGCAGTTTGGGTACAATCTGTATGTATATTTTGGTGTTCTTTCAGTGCTATTACTCTCTCTAACAATAAAGAGATAAGGTAAGCAAAAAGAAAACAGGCTATTTCTGCTTCAGAGGAGACAAGGATGTTCAGAGTGCTAACCTGGGACTTTGGAGAGTGAGATTCAGTTTCATGTTTAGTGGCAGACTTTGCCATGGTGAAAAGCAATGTAATTTAATTTTTTGATACTTAATTTTTATACTCCTTTTGTGGAACTGATCTTCCAGTCTCACATGGCTTTTCTGAAGTTAAGGGTTTTCACTGTGTAATCTCTCTTACAGTATGAGGTGCCTTGTGGGTATTTAAGCCTTAATCGTAAAGATAATCTTCTTCATTTAGACTGGCATTTTGACTCATGAATATTCTTGGGCACCTGGAGGGATCAGGTCTGCACATGTAAGAGATCTGCTGAAAAATGTGCAGTAGTATCTTCACTGGCCTAGGACCTATGAACTTAATCAGAACACTAGATATACAATACAGGCTTTAAATTCTGTCTCCTTCAGAACCCCTTGTAGTCTCTTTTATGACCCTTCTTCATTCTTTTCAGTCTTGTGCAAAGCACAGAGTCCCATGGAAATGGCATCTCTCATCTGGAGTTTCATTGTTTGCTTTTGTGACAGCTGCTTATCAGTGAGCAGATTTCTCAGGAGTGGCTTATATAAAATGAAGTTGACAACTATTTTTCCTGCTGTCCTGTGTGTGCTGTGAGGATGGTGGGAGGGTCCAGCAAAAGAACAAGTGCTGCAGTCTCTGACCTCTATTTGTTCTAACGTGCTTGTTCGATGTAATTCCTTGTGGGTTGACCTGGGTTGCGGGTCATGAAATGCTTTCTGATACAGCTTCTCTGAGGTTGCAAGGCTGGGTCACATCTGGATCCCTGCTGCTGTCCAGAATGGTCCTAAGTGTCATCCTGCCTGTGGTGGGACAATTAAGTGAAAAATCTGTCAATTGGAGGCTGATCTTCAAAGCAGCAGCCTGGCCTCAGAAGAGAACTGCCAGCAGTCATGCTCATGGGGCAACAAAGATGACTTTCCCACAGCAGATGTAGGGATTAGCTGAGGCTGGGATTCAGAGTGGTCTGGAGTCCCCTGTTCGTTGTTTCTCTTCAGCTCATTGCCTATTCTGTGTAATGGCCCTGTCTGCAGTAAGAAAATATATTACCATGTGTGCAGCAGCATTAGAACAAAGAGGATGGAGGCCAAACTCACAACCAAGTGGCAGGAGCTTTGGAAAGGAAAAGGGAGTAAGTAGAACAGGATTCTTATCCAGTTTAGATGTTAAGAGTATCTACCATCTTACAAAGGACAGATCTTGCTGAAATGGCTTCATCCTCCATCTCAGAGGAAGTGGAGTGTACTGAGCTGGGGAGGTGCCCTAGCAGTACTTTGGGATGAAGATATTGCAGGTGGCACTTCATTAACCATAGTAAGTAGTTGCATTTGTGTGAACTTAAGTTTAGGCTTGGCATGGCAAAATCCCCATCTGAGCAAACCCTGCAGTGTCAACATAATTTTGCCAGCATAGAAGTATGTGATTAGATCAGCTCTCCTTATGGTACTTAAGGTGGTACCATAATAATTAATTTCAGGATAAACTGCCTCTCAGTACAGGGGCTGGCCAACAGCTATTCTGATGTAGTGATATAGGCCATTTTTTATATAATAGTAGCGACATAGATAACTTGCTATGCTACTAAAGGCCTTGTAGTGTAGATGTGCCCTCAATATTTATTAGTATTGTTTTCTGGTCATCCTTAAATGAAAAGGAGAGTCTCTTCTACTTCCTATGGGAATAGTACCAACTAGAAGAGGCTATATCACTATTTCTGAACTTTATATACAGTGAAGCTACTTAGTAACTATATAGCTGCATTACTCCATTGTACTAAAAAAATATATTGTATATGAAAAAGGAATTGACTGTAACTGAATTATTATTATAAATTTTCTTCCATGAATAATCAAGCTACTGGCTTATTGTTGGACTTCCATTCCATCTCTTTGCAGCTATATTCATGTCACTTGTGTAATAATTATGTCAACAATATAAACACTTCTGTTTAGCACGGCGCAGGGGGAAAAGGGTGCACTTGCTATCCCTTTCAGGCAATTTAATTCCTGATAAATCCTGTGGTACCTTTCTGAGGTTGCCAGTTCCATTTCTCTTTGACAATCTGGCAAATTATTACAGGCTTGATTGATATTTTTTCTTAAAGCGGAGTTAAATGTGTTCGGAGCAGTAAATGGCTTAACAGCTAAATATATCATGTATATCCAAGAAATATTCTTTTCTGTTGTGAAAGCCACAAGCTTGAATCTCTTCCATCCCATGTGAGCACCCTGATAATACCTCCACCAAAGTTTTAGCTTAGCTTAGGGGAGGTCCTGTCATCTGGGAGAATTTTATCCCATGATGCATCCAGAATGGGAAGAGTCTTCTCAGTTATCTTGGTTTTCAGGTCTTAGCTGCTAATGTATTAGGCACAGTCTCCTTTCTTTTTCAAACCTGTTTTCTAACCTAGTGTTCTTCCTCCCATTTGCATGTGCTGTAGGGGATTTCTCATAGTTCCTGTAGCAGTTCCTGGTCTATTTCATACGTGTATGTGTTACTCAGCATTTTTTAAAATTTTTTTAAATCTTCACATGGAGGGTAGCTATGCCTGGGTGGAGGTTTCTTCCCTGTGAAATGAAGGTGTGTGCTTTCTGTGTGTTATCTCACATACCTGTTTAATTAAAGAGTCTGTTTGACGTCTACCAGCTGATAGAAAATTTACCTTGTCTACATGACTGACTTCTAATGTTACCTACCCAACACTTCCCTTTTTCTTACAGGCTTAAACGCACATTACTCATAGCTTTGGTTATTATCTGTTTACTGATGATCATTAAAAAATGTGTTTTGGAATAACATACTCTTTAGGCTTCCAGTTCTGCTGCTTGTGAACATAGTAAGCTTAGAACTTCCTATGCTGTGCATCTATAACTGGAGAAGACGTTTTATTTATAAGTTTAACTTAATTTGTAATAAATGGTTCCTGGCACTCTTGATAAACGTTTAAGCAAAATAAAAATCCAGCCGTACTTGACCACTAGGATAGGCATGACTAACCATTTTAGCTGCGTAGTAATACATTTGACCCACGAGGCTTTCTTCAAAATCCAGATCTTCAGGACATGAAATAGTGGGCCCTAAAAGAAGAGGTAAGGACACAGTAGAAGCATTTCCTGAGTAACTGGGTCTGATCCCCTGCAGTAGCAGGTGAGAGACCTCTGAAAGTCATCATAGCTCGTCCTAAAACTAGTCAAAATGCACCGATTTGGAGTACTGTAGGCCAAGGGAAAGGGAATGCCAAAGCTGTTAGGTGCCTCTCATACGTATACTAAAATACTTGACAGTTCTGGAATATGGCATAACTTTTAAATGTATTTGTCCTTTCAGCATCTCCCTGAGGTTGCAAGTACTAACAAACAGCTCCGTAATTTTTACTTCCAGATGAGAACTGAGATGCAGTGAGGTTAAGAGGTGTGCTTTTGGGTTTGCTGAGTTAGTCTGCCCAGCAGAAGAGGGAGCTGAAGTTGTGTTTCTCAAGTCCAAGAGTAGCATTCTGGATATCCTGATTTGCAGCGGTCTGTCACTTCCCTCCTCCTGTAGCTCTCAGTCAGAGAGCTGTAGGGAGTCACAGCAATTTCATTACTGTTCAATTTGCCCTCAGATGAGCAACTGTTGTTCCCTCCTGTTTAAAAGAAATGCCAAAGAAGGGAGTGAATTATTATGGCTAGGGGAAAGCTAGTTTTGACTGCTATTTTGACAAATACAAATTATAGAAGGTAAGTTTGCCTCCCAGTTGTGTGTTGTCTCCTGCTGCTGCTGAGCGCACTTTATTGGGGGCACAGAATGAAGAGGTAGGGGGAAGCGCTGTACATTTGTGAATTATTTAAGCTGTTGCACCATCTAGTGGTAGGTTTTTTAAAAAGCTACTTAATCATATAATATGATAAAAGCAGATAATTTATTCAACTTTCTCTGTCAAATTCCAACTGAATGTATAATTATAAGCAAGTAGCTATGTTAAGGCAAATGGAAAAGCATCATCTTTCCCCTAAGGAAGCCTGATGTTATATTCATTCTTAACATGTGTTTACACCTTTCTTGTAGGTAACATAACTCTTAGTTTTATCTTCTCATGCAAGACGCTCTTAGTTGCAGAAGAGTTAGCTTTTCAGAGGAGAAGAAAATTACCTTGTTGTAAACCAAAAATAGTTTGTGCACAAAATCATACTCATTCTTAGTTCAAAAGGTCAAGTGTTTTCTTAAAAGTATGATTTTTAAGAGACGCTGGATTAGCATTCTGAAGAGTAAGTGTATCGACTGCATAGAAAGAGCAGCAAAAGTGGCATTGCATGTTTTTTTCCATGTAAAACTGTTTATGTGCTTACATTTCCTCTGCAGAGATTCCAGTGAACAGTCGACTCTGAGGAGTTGATGCATTATCTAGCTCCTGCCACTCAAGGAATCAGCTTAGAAATCATGAGGTTTTTTAAAAACAAAACAAAACCCACCCTGACTTTCTTGTATTCTTTCTAGTTTTTTAGCCTGTAGGCTGCACTGGTTTCACACTTTCAAGCTTTTCTCAGGATGCGGGGGAGTGGAAATCTTTTCTTTTAAAATTAATGCTAAGACTCTCAGGCGTGATTCCAGCAGCAGAGACTCTAAGAAAAGCACTAAAAATAGTGAGAGTCATGATAAAATTGCAAGAGCAGGAAGTGTTGCCTCTGAGAAGAGTGGGGAGGAATCTCAATTTGTATGCATTCATTAACTTGGCTTCTGAAGTTAAGCTTCTTTTTCTAGGGTGCTGCTTCTTTCATTGCTGAAAGAATTTTAAAAACTGTTCACAAACCAACTCCGGGCTGAATGCTCTGAAGTAGTTTATAACCATTATAATAACTTGCTATTTACAATTCATTATTACAGATCAAACATGTAATTCGGATTATGTATAATTTCCTGGATGGCTTTGTTTTTGCAGGTAGACTGAAGCTTTTTGCATGCTTAATTTTTTGGATGAAATGTCATGGGTGCTAATCTCTGGTTAGTGGTAATGATGTGGAGTGTGTTGGAAAGATAACTGCATATTAGGCACAATGATATAACTGAATTTAATGATTGTACTACTTGGTCTTCATTTGTAATACCTATAGTTTAAAAAGGTGCTATGATAGTACTTCTGCATAGAGAATACTGGCTTTGTATCTGGCAAGAAGGTTCTACTTACATGTAGCTATCTATGCTTGCAGTCTTTTAATTATCATTAAAGTATAAAAGGTTTATGATCACTGCCAGGTGTAATGCAAATAAAATGCAGTTACATCTCACTTTGAAGGAAGGGGGGACACAAGGGTGCTCATAATTCTACAAAACAACATGAGAGAAGATATGGAAACAAATTTGGCCAGCAGCTTGGTTTAGGAATTTGTTCCACCCAGGGACCTTAAATGTGTAAGGCTAAGGACTGAGCCAAGTCCTTTTTACTTGCAAATTGGAATGTTTTGTTATGACACCTTGTTCCTCAGGTTAACAGGTAGTGTATGTGAATCTTAATAGTTTTATCTTATAAAGGAAATACCCTTGAAAGTGGAAATGGCTGTTTCAAAGGTTATGATAGTGGGTACTGAAACAAAAACATCTAATCTGCATTGTCATTAGTGCCAGATGTTTAGTAAACACAGAAATAAACTTTTCTAGTTGTAATGCATAGAAACTTCTGCTCCAGATCAAAACCAGGCTTGTCACAACAGCAAAAAATTCTCAGAACTTAAGTTATTGAAGAGTGGTTTGTGTGGTAAGTTTCCTTACCACATACATTTGTTGTTAACAAAGAAATCGTATTTACTTCTGTCCAATATAATACGTGACCTTTCACATTTGTGTTTTACTGTATTACACTTGGGAGATGGTTCCTATCGATATTTTTTTGGTCTGTTTTTTATTCAGTTTAACTTGTTACAGTTTTTCTTTTGTGCCCTCATTTTGCTCAGTTCTTCCATACTCCCATTGTCTTGGTGATGGTTGTACATAAAATGCTATCTTTTATCTTAGAGTTCACTCAGATTCTGACACTGAACTATGATGAGGCCATTTTGTTAGTAATGGGATTTTCCTGTGTGCCATATTTTAATCTTTCCTAGCAACTGATCTGACTTTGCTAGTCTTTGTATTGCAGTGGCATGTTAGTGGTAAGGTTTTCAAGGGAGCTTAAGCCTTTTCCTGCAGGTCCATCCTTGTGTTAGTACACTGAGAAATTCTTAAGTAAGTAATAATCACAGTCCTTTCTGCATATCAGAATTAGTTTTGTCGAAATGCTCTTGTAAGTGTTGCTGAACTGATTGGTTACAGTTGTTATTTTTCTACATGTACATGAGTGAAATACAAGCAAGGTAAAAATGAAATCTAACCGATCACTTTTTAAATCTCAAAGTAATTCACAAGTATAGTGTCAATTATATTCAGTGTTCTTGAATTATGATTAACTTATATAACCAGCTGATGAAATATTGTCCATGATTACCTTTTCATTCCCTCTTGGTACTAAATTGGAATTTGAAATGTTATTTGTTTGAGTGCTTAAGCAGATGAAAATTCTGTTGTAGTTTGCAAAATTTCTAGCTGTTGCAGTTTTAAAGCAATTCTTGGAAATAAGACAATGCCTCTCTCCTAGTGTGATGTCCATTTTTAGTAAAGTTCAACTCCCGATACAAGTAATGACATGTATCATAAACATCTTTACAGTTCCTCTATTTGCATTTCTTTGGGTGAACTGGAATACTTTGTTGTTTCTTTATTTTCATAGCTTTTTTTTATTCCATACTAACTGTTTAAATAACATGTAAATAACAATGCCTAAATACATTAGCTGGCTAGTGGCGTTCATGTTCCTGAAATAGCATGTTGGCGTTCATGTTCCTGAAATAGCATGACAATCTATTTTCAGTAGACTCCCAGCTACGTAAATTATTTGATGTAGTAACCAAAATTGTACGTTCACTTTCCCAGGGATTTCAGGGGAGGGAGCAAAGGAACTAGGAATGCAAATACTCCTGAAATTAATTGAGAATTGCTTAGCAAGATTCAGTTCTTATTTAGTTATCAGCAATTCAAGCAACCCTGACAGTAGAACTATGTTATTGAGTGGAGGCATGAAACAAAGATCTAGTATAACCATGGTTTTGCTTCTCGAAATGCCCAATATTTCATATGGTTTTCTTGTCCTTTATATCTGCCATTTTCAGAGGCAAATGTGTGATTCCACAGCTTCTACTAATGATGGCAACCCCATAGCAACACCATCTGTTTATTCAAATGATGTTTCCTCACAAGTGAAACGTGGTAGTTAAATATAGTTTGACAGTTACCTGACATTTTCAGAGTTTAAGTTGTTTTTCATTGCAACGTAGTAAAAAAAAAATTAATTTGACTGTCAGAAACTATATTGTAAATAGTCTTTTGCAAAACCAACCCCCCAATTTTCTGTGAAGAAATGCTGCTTTTATCTCTCAAGTTTGCTGATGACCTGGTTACTGTAGGTGGCTGTATGATATCCATCATCGAGTTAAGGACTTAGAGTAGGAAGTATACTATATTCATAAATGTCAAAGTGCCTAGAGTAACTAGCTTTGGTTTGCTTTTGGAAAACACATACCATACACTAGTATATCATGTACTCAGCTTTCCTCTCTCACGTGTATTTGGATGAATGAGAAGAGAACTGGGTTCATGTTATAACTGTGGATTTGCACATTTGTAGGTGTAAGTCCACAAATGTCAAAGAATATTAACCAACATGAGAGTAAATTTTTAGATCCCGTCATCTCTTAAACTGTAACTGTGCATAGTAGTTGTCTTAGCACTACTAGTCCTGAAAGAAGTACCATAATTTCTAGGAACTTTGGGGTTGTTTTTTGTTGTTGGTTGTTTGGGTTTTTTCTTTTTTTTTAAGACTACTAGGTGTTTTAGAGGCCTGCCTGCATGCTGGAGTTTGTATGCCTGTGTTTTAAGTATCCAAACCCAATCTAAGTCAGAGGCAGCTGCAGATGTTTAATGCAAATGTATAACAGAAATATCTTTTATCTGTCCAAGTTGAGTTCCACTCTCTACCAAAACACATGACAAGATAAACTGGTCTGACCTTTAAATGACTGATGAAAAAACCAAACTGGTATTGTTATCTTAACACAAATGAGAGAGCAGCCTTGATCATGGCCACATGTAAGTGTAGTCATTCTGTTTGAGCAGGAAAGTGAAAAAAAAACACACTATCAAGCACTCAGGTCTTAGATTTGAATGTCTATTTTGGTTCTGTTTAATGCATAGCTTAAAATGGGAATGTGGTTATTCCTCTAATTTCTACAGACTTCAGCACTGTAGGGAAGGAAGCAAGAGGAAAAAGGAAACGGAATACTTCCTTCTTAAACCTTACTACTCTGTGGCAAGCAGAGTGGCATTGCTGAGAGTTGTTCCTGTCTCTGTTCCTTTTGTTTAAGCTCTAGAGAAATTGTAAATTGTTAAAGCCTGCTATCACAACAGCACAAATGCTGCTAGTGACAGCCAGTGTGGGCTTTTCCTACTTGTCCTGCTGAGTCTTAGGTATGTGAGAGAAGGCAAAGGGGCAGGCTGTAATGAAACTGTAAAACTTCAGGTCCTCAACATGAAAGAAAAGGAGATTAAAATGAAATGATACATGAGTCATCAAATTGACATGCACTACTGGATTTAGCAGTCAGTATCAGTAGGGTTTTCTGTAGGAAAACCTGTGGTATTTTCGGCTATTGCTGTCAATAGCTGTCAGAAGGGTTGGACTGAGAAAAATGAGATAAAAAGGAAGAATATAATACAGAAGGGAAGTTTAAAAAAGCAACATCTGCTTAATTAATTGCAGCCTACTTATATATTCATTAACTGGTATTATGAGTCAATCTTTCTCTGCTTCAGTTTTCCATTTTTGAAGCTATAAGATAGAGAGCAAGCCAACTGTTCTCCAGCTGCTTCCTAATACTGTTTTACATTTTGTATCACATTTTTCTGCCTCTGATTTAAATAGCATAATACAATTTTAAGTGCTTAAGAAAAAGTTCTTATGGGAGAAATACGACTGGTATTTATATAAGAATAAATGATATAGTTGGGAATCATGCAGTCGTGATGAGACGGACTCTCTGATCATGCTTTTAAATAAGCAACTATCCATTCATTAACAACTCTATTAGAAAATACTTGAACTAGAATTGTGTGCATATGTGTGTGGGAAATAAGACTGGAAAAAATTCTGTAAACTTTCTTTAATTGAGAAATGCCATTTAATTTTTTTTCCCAAACGTTGAAATAGTTTATTCTAAAGCTTCTTGTCATTTTTTGCTATTTAAGCCTACTTTAAAAAAAAAAAAAATATTAAAAAGGTCTATCATGGGTTGTGTCAGATTGAGTTAAAGTTCAGATAGTACTTTAACCTGTCTTTGCAAGTTGTAACACAAGCTTTTCACATGAAATAAGGAAAACACTATTCTAGTAACTTCCTTTGGATAAAGATCTCTCTTCCATCTTCTTTTTCAAATGCAGTTGCTCTAGCCAGTTGTTTGTTGTTCTCTTGCAAAACGTGCTTAAGAAGCTAGCATAGTATCCAATAAAGGTCCGTATTGTAAATTTCTTAAAGCTTTTTTCTTTAGGATAAAATACAATTATTTTATGCTTAAAAAAAATAAAAATCTGGGTAACAGAGGTCCCCCTTTTTCCAAGGAAGGCAGATCAAGTTTTTATTTTACTTCGTGTAGTGCTGTGTATGTGAAGCAGAGCAGGTCTATTGAAATATCCACAAATGCGGAGACCTGAAGAAAAACTTTGGTCTGGGAAGGATATTTGGGGCCTTAAATGTAGCACATTTAGTACCTGTCAGGATCCTCCATCAGTTCATACCAACACTGGCTGTAATCTTTCGGTTCTACAAAATGCAGCAATCACAATCCTTCATTGTGAAAATAGTCACAAGCCATGTATCTTTTAAAATATTTCTCTTCAACACCAGTGGCTCCTTGGTTTTGTATTTGCTAGTAATAGGTTCTCTCGTTGTGTTTTCAGCTGAACCATCCTTAGAGATGACACAGGACTCTCCCCCGCAGATGAATATGCAGTTGTTGGCTTGTTACAGAATAGCATGTGCCTGAAGCAATCCAAACTGGAAGAATAGCTTTTCTACTTTTCTTTCTTCTGCTTCATTCAAGTCCTTGATCCTGGCAGAGGGTTGTAGTTCTGATCACTCATTCTCAAAGCTTTAGTGGCTGCCCTTGGTGATCATGAAATGTCCTGGACATTGTTGCATACTGAACAAAATCAACTTCTGCCTGTGTGAACTTCCCTCTCAGTTTGTTAAATACCTTTTCTTCCTTTCCTCAGCTGCAGTGTTGTTGGCTGGCTTACTACCGTTTTTGACTTGAGAGGTGTTTGCATAATGTACTGAGAATATATGGGTAGGTGTGATATGGTCCTCATCCAGTTGACTGCGTATGAGTAATTTCCTTCCTAAACTTTTTCCTGTTCTGGGATAATACCTTCTTTGTGTTATCCTGTGCAAGGTACCAGCAGCTTAGAAGACTGGTGGGAAACGTATTTCAAGCTAGAATAATGGATATGGTAAGGGATTGCGGGCACATGACCAAACAGAAATGATTGAATGGAGACTTAAAATAATCTGTATTATTTCCTTTACTTTTAAACTGTCATCTAGATTTACAGAAAAGTAAATTTAAGATAAACCAAAGAATGACACAAACTCTTGTGGGCAGAGCAGAAAAATCAGCCATGCCAGAAAACAGTGGATTAACATATTAAAATAAACTAATAAGAGCTGATGTTCTTATGGCTAGCTTCAGGTGGCTGAAACTTAGCCCACTTAATACTGAAAGAAAGGATACAATTCGAGTAGATGAAATAGGGAAGACAGATGATAAACAGAGGAGCCTCTGGTGTTTTCTTGGTGTAGAAGCAGATAGAACTCTCCTCTTTCTGGCCCAGTACAGTTTTCTTCCATTGCACAGCCCTACAAAATAGCTTGTCTTCTTCTGAGAAATACACATTTATTATGGTCCTGGTCAGGGCAGTTCTTACAGTGAGGCCTTCCCCAGTCAGAGCTTCACCACTGGTCGCTTCAGTAAAGTCTTTCTGAATTACTTCCCTTTTCACTAAGCATTGACAGGGCTGGTGGCAATCAGCACAAACCCAGCACTGCAACCCATGGAAGAGGGAAGCACCTTGCATTTGCCTGTTGGGATTGCCACTGGGAAAAACCACATTACAGTTGACACTGGAATTGGGCTCTGAAAAGAGACAACTGAGATGGAGTGATGCTGTACTAGTACTTGTGTGCATTACAGAATAGGTTGTTATTGTTGTCAGGTGCTTTGCATTGTAAAATAGCTCACCATTTCCTTATGACTTCAACACACTTTGGGCTGAAACATTTCGTTTTTGTGAGGTGCCTCTCAGTGCATTCCTGGAAAATTTCAGCAAAAAATAGTATAAAGATTGCTTCTTTAAATCTATCCATTAGAGGCCTTAAGGAGGGCCTGCAAAGTCAGTACTACTTAATCACAGAATTGAAGACTTAACAAATTTTGTAATTATTCAATGGGTGACAGCTGATGTTGTTTTGGACAGTCAGCTTTTCAGAGTATGCGTGTCTTCTGAATGGGCATGTAACTGTAAAACATTATCTTCCTCTGCTCACTATTCATATTGCATTTAGTGCTGCTTCAGAGCCTGGACAGCTCTTCCCTGGCAGTAACTCTTCTGGCAGTGGTGTGCCTTAGAAGGGCAGCATGCAACCTTGCCCAGCCTGCGCTCCAGCACGCCTGTGAGGCTGCTCACCCTGCTGGACTTTTTTTCACTGAGGTAAGCAAAACAACTTGGCACATATCTAGGCTTTGACTGAGAATGGGACTGAGGTGAAAGATTGCCCCTTTTCTCGAATACACAGAAATGATGGAAACAGTTTTCTTTTTTCCATATTAAAAAGCAAACTTGCTCATCAACATCATCGCCTCATGAAATGCATGGTACTTCTAGGAAATGTGCTGGAAGCCTGTGAAATGCTAGGTTGAGACTCTGACAATCTGCAAGTCTGATAAGGTTGGGTTGGAGTTGTAGTGGTGGAGGGTCAGGGAAGGAGCTTGACAATACCAAATTCAGGTCTTTTGCAAAGACCCAACCAGCAAAGCTCAGGGCTGTTCAGGTCAAGAGATCTGGGGTCCCCCCGCTCCAGGGGGCAAAAAGAAAAACTGAAACAGCAGAAAACTGTATCTTCTAGGAAGAGTAGGGTGCTATGCTATTGCTGATGAGGTAAGTGGAAATAAAAGTAGTTTACTATCTGAAGACTAGCCATTTGTTTGTAAAGAGGTTGAAGAGACAATAAAGTGCTACTTGTCCAAAGCAGAGCTGCCAGTATGCATCTGAAGGCTATCTTTTTTTTTAAAATTTGCAACTAGAAAATCTAAAAAAAAAAAAAAAAAAGGGGGTGGTGATGTAGCAAGTCTGATGCTTTTAGAATGAGTTTCAGGCAGTTCAATTCATTTGGCTTCACCTGAGCATGCTTTTCTTCTAGAATGTTTACAAGAGTTTTAATGCTATTGTATATCTTTCCTCTTGGTGATATTTATAACAAGACTTACCCTGAAGCAGTTGCTTTGGAAAGTGATCTGAATTGCCTGGTATTGTCAGAGTTCTGTCTTTCTAATGAACGTATATATGGGTCTAATTATCTGCTTTAAAACTCAAACCTCACCTTGGTGAAGTAGCTTTATGATTTGTTCTATGCATCTCTGGTTTAAACGCCAAAAGACGTCCAACCTTACTGGCAATGTGGAATAGGCTAAATATGCTCTGAGTTGGTGTTTCTTCTCTGTCTTAAATTTTTAAGATCATTGAGTCACATGGATATATCCAAATTATTGTTTTTTCAACTGGACTTTTGCTTCCATACAATTCTAGCAAAATTATTACCTTTAGTTTAACAGTAGGTTTATTGTGTACCATATATATATGTAGATTAATAAGGTTTCTTTTTTTATTTGAATCTTCACCGTAGTAAAAAAAGAGAAAAAATTGCCACATGTTAAGGCCTAATGCTTACCTCAATATGATCTGTAGTTTTTAGTAGTGCACACAGTGCAAAGGTAGGCCTGCTGAAGTAAATGTTCATCTTACCACAAGTTGAGTATCTCACTAGGGATTTGTGTCTAAAAGTATAAAAATACTGTAAATTTGCTGCAATAGATTCATTATTAGGATCTATTTCAGATTGGAATAGTGATGAAAAGAGCTGTTATCTAAATTTTACTCCTTCATGATTAACTGCAGAGAACAAACTCCCTGTAGGGATATCGTACTGCTTCTGGTTTAGGGGTATGAGATACACAAAGAATGGAAGTGTCCTATAGCAAGCTCACAGGGGATCTGCTAGAGATAATTAGTGCATCTGTTTTCTCTTCCCAAGTACATCTGTAGTACAAAACTAGTTGATGATTCTATTTTGCTTGATAATTTTAAGTGAGGTAGATTAGTTCAATCTTTCTCGTTCAAAAAGGTAAATTCATGTTACATAGAGAAATGTAATGTAGATAGTAGGAAACAGATTGCTATAAAATATTATTGCTTCCTAATGCTTTGCTTTGAATGAAGGCTTATAAAATGTATGAGATGGAGTTAGCAGTGATGATCCCTATGAGTGTGGAGAGAGGTTTTTGAGAAACGGTGCAGCTGCCATACCTGGGACATTTGATTTTTTTGAGATCATGAGCTGCAATAGGTGAATACTGTTTCATTGACTCTTAACAGCCTCATTTAATGAGTCAGAATAAATTCCGTGCAAGTCTTGATTTATCCCTTGCTCTTTTAGTAACTGTCAGAGAGGGGAAGGAGGAACAATTTATAAAACACCTTTGTAGTCTTTTTGCTTTGAGAGTAGAATTTCAGATGAGTTACATAATACCCATGAAAACTGATAGTGAAATGTACTGTTTTGACCTTTACAGTCATCTGGTAAGTGTTTTAACAGCCTTTCCGATTTTCTGTTCTTCTCAGCAGCATTAAATTGCAGAGAACTACGTCTGGTCAATTAAGCTTTACCCACTAAATAAATTTTAAATGTAGTTTTGGAAAAACTTTTGATGTTTTAATACTGCATTTATTATCAGGATAGGGAAGGCTTGTAGCTGTATTTCCCCTCCCAAAGAATACAGTTTTTAAGCCCCCTTTCCTTGAGAGGGCATTAGTTTGGATGCCTATTATAAACTACTCCTCCTTTTGTAAGTAATACCTCTTTTTGATTCTATCTTGATCATGGCATTCCTGAAAGTGAGTATCATTTCGTTTGTAAGGTTCTCATTGCCAACTAGTTTCAGAGAAACAACTTGAAGACCTTTTAGCAATTTTCTATTCTATTAATTTACTTCTCTGCAACATTTTGCCAGGAGGCAAAGGGTAAAGGTAAAATCAAGCATTTGGGGCTCTCTATCAGCTAGACTAGTTTCTAGCATTTCAGCCAAGACAACCAAGGTGTATCATCTGACATAACCAAGGCTAAAATACCTTAAGTCAATGGTGCATCCATGAGCATAACTTCGACTCTTAGTATTGACTGGAGACTGTGATGGCTTCAAGTCAGAACCCGCAGCTATCATCAGGGAATGTTTTGGATTGGGAAGGAAGGGAGAAGTATATAAGCCCTTTCCCCACCCCTGAAGTTATCTTATAAACTTCCATAGGAATTACTACCAATGAAAACATCTCACTTCATGCTTTTGCTCAAGAAATGAAAAGTGTGAGTGTAAGCGCATGCTTTAGTTGCTTTAAGGTCTCTGGTAACTTTATTATAAAATAAGGCTATGTTATGGTAACTTTAAAATTAGACCTGCTTTGATCAGCAAGCTGGACTAGCGACCTTCCTTCCAACCTAAATTTTTCTGTGATTTCCAGAACATTATCTGTGAGTTGGCATGTGTAAAATGGACTAAGGATGACAGAAGCAGTTATCTGTATTTATGTCTAGTTACGTTTTAATTTTAGTGTCACACAGGAACAGAGTTTTGGCAAACATGGTTGTTGTGAAACTGCTGTTGGAATGGCCAATGCTTATCTGCAGCTGTGGGCCACTTCTGGTAAGATATGCCTCCTCTCCTTAAGGAACCTGAAGTCAAGAACTCATGTAAAAATATCGAAGGGATATTTTACTCTACCATCAGTTTTTGCATTACTGAATGGCTATTACTTCACAGGGGAGGCCTGAGAGGTGCCTAGAAGCATCTTCTTTAACTTAGCACAGGCTAAAAGTAGTATGGTGAAATACATGTTTTTTGGCTATTACCAGCACACAGTTTAAAACCCATTAAAAAAACAAATAGGAGGGCAGTGCACATTTACCTTTGATATTACAACATTTATGAATTCAGAGGCAAATTAATGTGATTTTTTTGAATGCTCCTTTTAAAGGTAGGAGGAGGATGGAGAATCAATACAAGTCAACTCTAAGGAGTGTTTGAGTCAGAAGGGTTAAGGACTGTCATTTTAACAGAGATGGTTCACCCAAGCCTAATAACTTTCTCTTATTTAGGGAGATAGCTATTTTAAACCTGTTAAATATACATGAATGGTATTTCATGGCTACTGCTATAAACATCAAAATATAGGCAAAATAATTTTTTTTTTATATTCTGGTGTTCTTAACCTTAGTAGTCTTAAGAGATTTCTGTTTTAGTGAGAAAAAATTTGCATCAAAGCAATCAAATATATAATGTTTCTGTCCAGTGCATCAGCTCTAGGGAGCAGATGGCTTGCATGCCTTCTGTAGAACTTGATGCTCACGCTTTCTTTTTCCTTCTGAGGTGCAACAGTTGGAGACAGACCTTATGATACTGACTGCATATGTTTAACTAGGCCATTTGAAGCACTTTGGAACCAAGAGAAGAACCTGTTATAGTGGGTCAAATTTCTCAGTCCCTAAGGCCAGTGGAGCACTTTCTATAGATTTCTGTGAGAATTGGAGAACATTACAATTTTATAGGTTATATTTATTTCCTTACAAGAAAGCCTTAAAGTCTTGTTTGTAATCTTTTTGGTGAGTGTGGGGGAAGAAAGGATGCTGGTTCAGAAATAAAACTCTTGTTGAAGGTAGCGGTGTGTAATGACTGCATCTCATGAGCTGCTGTCAGTCTTCCTGCAGGGTTCCCACTTGATATGAAGGGTGCATTGTGATTAAAAACTAGTTGTAAGCCCTACTATTTTGTTTTCCTTTCTTAAAAAGCAAAGGTGAGAGTGCTTCTGACCCTTCTACTAGAACAATGTGTAAAGTGGTTGTTTCTCCTGTGCTACGTGTTTATTGCTCCTCAGGCTATGAGCAATGTGCTAGTAATTCTTGGAGGAGTAATGGTAGCAATCCTAGAACGAGAAAAGCCAAGTTCAGGAAAGGCAACCTATACAGCAGGTTGATTTCATTCTATTATTTTGTATGCTAACTGTAGCAGAATAATGATCTTGGAAAATAATTGTGTCCCTGTGGACAGCTATGACCTACATCTCCAGATACATGTACATGACAGTGGCATGTTTGGAATAGATGTGCAGCAGTGTGGCTGAGTACATTGTGATACTTTGTTAGTGTTGTGCCATATGTGTTCTGGGATTTGTGTGATAGTATCTGTCAGGCAACAGAATTTTAGGTCTGGCGTGAAGTCTTTCAAACATCTTTGACTTTACCTTTGTTGGAGTCACTCCAGAAACCTGGATGTGTGCAGGTGGAAGCTGCAGTTTCACTCCAAAAAAACCTTAGTCTAACCGTCCTGTAGTGGGCTCAGAACTGCAGCCACCTCAGTGAGCGAGAACTAAATGTCATTCCTCATGGCGGAGCTCAAGTTTGTGGTGTGATTTGTATTGAGTTAGCAGGATATCCAGCAGGCTGCTCTAGTGGTAGATAAAAGTACTGGCACATGTGAGAAGACAGGAGCAAAACAGCATATTTGTAATGTCAAATGTTTAGTATTTGCTGATAGTAATTCCTTTTTTTTTTTTTTTAAATTGGTGAAAATGAGTCTCATCTTCATATTTTACTGAGGACTGAAGAAAATAATGGAGTGAGCAACAGAAATTACTTTTGCCTTACTTCCAGGATAGTCTGGAGGTGATACAGACAATCACACTGCATGAAATAGAGCACTGAGGACTGTGTCCGCCACAGATGTTGACAGAGCAAGTTGGCTTAGTCCTGTTTTATTTTGGGTTATAGAATTTAATATGGGGGGGGGGGGGGGGAAGACTGGTGCTACCCGAACTAATTTTGAGGATATTCAACTGCAAAATCCAGCATCATGGAGAAGCCATTTTCTAATGAATCAGCATAGAGCTCTAGGGTTCTCTTTTCCTTCTTGCCACTGGGAACCTTTCATTTCTCACAACTGTTGTACAGAATGCATCTCCAGGGGCAGAGCTGATCACAGCTGTGCATTACTGCTTATGTGTGTCAGAAGGGAACATCCTCTCATGATAATGGAGGGGGGGAAAAAAACCACCTCAAACACAAAACGGGGTTTGCTGTCACTGTCTATTCTGCATGTGTGTATGTATACACATATTGGTTTAATTATAAAATTTTCAGGCTTGCAAGTCCAAGTTTTGGCTGCAGTTATATGAAAGAACTCTAGCTGTTGGCAAAAAAGTATTTGCCAAAAGAAACATTTATTTTAAATGAAGTCAGTCTAAACAGATGTTGACAGACTGAAATCACCAAAAAGAATGCATATCCAATTACTTTTCATGGAAGTATCATCTATTTGAGCAATGTAAGTCTGGAGATGTCTCATACAAAAAAACCTGTTGAAGGATGCGAGAAGCATATTCATGAAAACCTGTAGAGGGATGAAGTGTGTTTTTTCTGTAATAATTACAGATGTCTAAATCGTACAAGAAGCCCATTCGTTTGAGAGCTTAATCCTGTGATGTGGAAGTCAGAGTAGGCTTTTCCTAATGACTTCCTCACAGTCAGGATTAGACCTATCCATATGTTATTGTCTCTGCACATAGTCACACATATAATTGCCACTCATGTCTTTAAGGTCCTACCCTGTGCCTAAGGGCAATCTATATTGAATGTCATGTTTTATGAAACTACTTTTCTATCCTGTCTCTTTTTATTTGCTTTCCCTCCATGGGTTAGTCACTTTCCTGTTCCACTGTCAGCAGAGAGATGAATATTGATTTTTGTTTGTTTGGTTTGGTTTTTTTGGGTTTTTTTGTTTGGTGTTTTTTTTGTTTTGTTTCGGCATGGGAAAGTGTTTAGTGGCTGCTGTGGGAAGATCAGATGTAGTCTTTGAGCTTAAGCTGATCTGCTGCAAGAGGAGAGAAACTTGGATGGGTTGCTGTCCCTCTGCCTTTCCCTTTGTCTCTCTGACTCTCAGATGCCCTGCATACATCCTGTGTTTCTCCCAGGAATTTGAGTAGTGAAATGTGAAGACTTGGTACGTTTGTCCAGATTTTCAGACTGCTGGAGCAGCTTCATTGGAGCTGGAGCCTGGGCTGTGCCCCATCTAAGAGTATCATATGTATCAAGTGTGCATGTGCACGTAAGGCCCATGGCTTTGAGAACAGTGGCTGCAAGAAGCATCCAGCCTACTGAATATTGCTTGGCAAAGTCGCATACATTGCAAATACTTAAACTGCTGCATGTGAGCTTTTCCTCCTGTCATTAAATCCTGGACTGATGTGTTGCTTCTACCCATCTGCCTAGGGAGTGCTTGTTTGCTCAGAAGTAACAGTGTAGCAAAATTACTATGATGAGTCATAGCTAAATGTTCTGGGGTAAATTCAAGAGGTACAGTGTACCCTGTGCTCCCTTCAAATTAAAAAAAAAAACAAAACAAAACCCCAACCCAAAATCAGCTGCATAAATGGGTAAATGTTGAAAAGTCATTTCTTCAGAGGCTTTAGAGGATAAAATCTTATCTCAGATTCACAGACCCTCTAGCGCTCTTAGTTAAGAATGTCTATATTATGGATATAAGCAAACTAGATGAGTTCTGTGGTGTTATCATTAAACATTCTTTCTATCAGCAAACCTCTGATGGGACCTAACTCAGCTCTTTGCCTGGAGAGGAGGGGAAAAAAAAAAAATCAACTATGTAATTAGGTCTTCTGTAATGTCAGCCAAAGCTGGAAGTTTTTTCTAAGATTTTTGTCTAGGTAACACTTCCAGTAAATTCTGTTGGCAAAAACTGCCCTCTTTTCACAGTCTATACATGGAGGCTGAGTTCTGCTGGATTTGGTTGTATTAGGCAGTGTGGGAAACCAGCCTGGCATAGGAGATGTGGTCAGTGCTGTAATCTTCAGCTAAAATGTACTCTGGGGTTGCTTTTAGTCAGTATATAGCCTGTTCCTGCTTGAGGAGAAGGGATTGAGAACTGAGAAATGTAAGAAAAGCAATAAAGACTAAGGATATTCCCACTCACTGCCCTGTTTCTGAACTCAGGCAGAGAATTGGATATATGAGTATTTAATTTTTCAGCCTTGAGTAAACAGTAAAGATTGGCATTAGAAAGCATCTTGCCCTTTTGTGTTCTGAGATACGTGACAGTGTTTTTTTGAAAAACAGCTTTGCCTCTTTTGATATAAAGAACTCCCTGCTTGCTTGTTTCTGTCCTTAAATTCTTCCTTTCCTTTCTGGGGTGAGTAATAGCCCTGTGCTGAGTCAAAGGGGAAGGTGTTGTTTGGTAAAGCATAGAATTGTAATCAAGGAGCTGTCAGGAACTAAATACTGGTATATTAACTGCCTGTCGGTACTGAATAAGTTGTTTGTTTGTAATTTTTTTTTTAATGTCTGGGAGCAGCAGGGGAGTGACGATTTTTATTTTCTGCTCTATACTGGGGAGAGAACTGAGCAGGAATTTGGGTTGGGACAGTGACCCTTCCTAACTGGACAAAAAGACAAGCTAAAGCACCCAGAACATCAGGTTGTGCGTTGCCAAATAGTAGTTCTTATGCCACTGCCTGTCTGGGCAGCAGGGAGGTAATAAACTTTTCCAGGTTCCTTTTAGTGACAATTTTTGGTTGTCAGGGTATTTCAGTTCAATGTGATGATAAAAGGGAAGAAAGAAGCAAAACAAGTGATCAGAGAGATACTTTCTTTCTAATTCAGGAAATAAACTAAGTTGATCCATTGTTTTCTGTCAAACTGTGAAGGGGAAGAAGATGGAGGGAACCATAAGAAAAAGTCCCACTGTTCTTTATTTCCATATCCTGCCGAAGGTACAAGTATTCCTGTTCTAGTTAGCAGCTGGATGTGGTACAGGACAGCAGGTTAGATGAAGAACAGGTACAGTGTTCTCGCTTTGAAAGTGTTTTGTCATTAGATACGCACAATTTAACCAAATCCAGCCATATCCAAAGAAGGCTAAACTTGAAAAGAAATACTTCACTGTCACTAGGCTTAGAGCATTAATGCTTGGATAAAAACAATAATAGCTATTTGTTCCTTTTGGCTGCTGTGGCAATTGGTTGTGGGTTTTTTGTGGTGTTTTGGGGTTGTTTTGTTGGGTTTGTTTGTTTGTTTGTTTTGGTTTGGTTTTTTTTTTCCCCAAGAACAACTTTGACATTAATTGTTTCTTGATCACAAATTACTGGATGCTTAATCAACCTGCTGGACAAAATTTAACCTTTCATCAACACTTGCATATTTTATAACTAGATTTAAGAGTAAAGCTTTCTCTAGTGTTTGCGTTTGTAGCTTGCCCTGAATGAAAAATAAAGACAGAATCAGGAAAATACCTGTATATAGTTTGTCAGGTTTGTTTATCAGGTAATACCTGGTCTCTTCTGTGAGTCACTAAAGGTGTTTAATACTGAAAACTTGTTCTATTTTTATTGCTTCTGTAGTTACCATAGTATGGTCTGATCTTGCTTTGACAAACATAACTCATTGATGTGAATCAAAGTGCTAATGGTCATAATTATGACGTAACTGTTGTCTACAGAGATTCATCAAGCTGGCACTGATGTTGAACAGATAAGCTTATGTAGCCCTAGTATCTAGTTTGGGTTGAATGTGTTTGGTTTTTTTAGTCTGGTTAATCGGCAACCTTTGATAATCCACTCATCGACTTGTGAGCCGAGGTAAATAAAATCTGAAAACACGAAGAATTGTTTGCTCAGATTTTGAATCCCGGGCCTAAGTTCTCTCTTTTAATGCCTAAACCATTGTATTTAGGAATCAGATTTTTTTGTAGACAGCATCGTGTGTGTTAATTAGCCCTTTAATTATCGTAGTAGGATTATAAACTTAGTTGGGTCCTTATTACCCAATTCATTATTATATCAGACTAGATGTACTATTAAAATTAAATAATGAAGATAAAGACTGATTTTTATAGCATCTTTTATCTGAGTTAGAGAAATATTCTTTTTTGTGATTTTTGAGTTGCTACCTTCAATTGCCTTAGTTAGGTTACCATCGTTTCTTCTCTAACTGATGGGAAGAAGAGCAAGTCTGCTATTGCAGTAGGAGATGAATTTCTGATCGATATGCTCAGTAAAGAACTTGTTTATCCCTTTATGGTTATGGAAAATTTTCCCCTGGTGCCCAGTGGCTTAGAGCTTCTTCCAGGAAGCAACAGGAAAGTAGAACCCTCCTGAAAAATATTGCATATTTAAACTCAGTGATTTTCTCTCTCCAAGTTCATATGGATAGAAGTTCTTCGTGTGATTCAAAAATCCTGTATCATTACATAGACTTTTTTTTTCCTCTTATCATCTGTTTATGTGCTCTCACTTTTTATTGTATGCTTTTGTATGAAAAAGCTCTTAACCAAAGAGATCAATTTTGTTATTAGAGCGCTATCCTTCTGTTACGCACATTCTGAAACACACTCCAATCTTTATTTTACAACAATATCATGAATCCAGGAAAAAGAAGTACTATTATTGCCCCTTTCCAGATATCTAAATGCTGTATCAAAATGTAGATTATAGTCCTATTAAATTAATACATATGCAAAACACATCATGCCTGGTAAAATTAATGACTGCTTTAAAAGTAGCATAACACCGTGATGGTCCAGTCTTTTTGCATATCTTTTCAATGTTTGCTCATTCATTATATTCATTAATGGTGTGTTCCTCAAGATTAACAGAGGCAGTTCAAGCATTTGATGATCCAAACAGGATTGCCTATTTGGATGGGAAAAAGAGCTGTTATGACCGACAGTGAAAATTAAATCTCATCTAGTCAATATTGCATCTCTTATCATTCTTAAGCAAAATTTCTGCACTATTAGTAGGCAATAGTAATCCAGAAGGGTAAGCAAGCAATTCTCAAAGAAAAATGAGAGGTGGTATCACTTTTCTAGTCTTAGCTAGAGGGAAGGGAAGACAAGGTGTTTAAAAAGTTAAAGCTCTCAGAGGAGTTTGACCAGGGAGGTGTTTTTTTGTTTGTTTTTGTGGGTTTTTTTCTCTTTTTCTCCCTGTGAAAAGGTAAGCTAAAGTTATTTAATGGGGAAAATTGTATTTAAAATAAGTTTCTTTTTTCTCTATCCTGTCATTTTATTGTTACTGTAAAAGTCACTACTGTTCACGTGACATGGGACTGCGATATTTCATCGCTGTTGAATGCGCGCAAGTTAGAAATTCTCAGTCACCAGAGTTGTCACAAACCTGCACAGGACAGGGTTTTTTTATGCTGTTCCTCAGCTGTTCCTTAGAAGGCTCTTTCAGAAATACCATCCTCTTCCACGGTCCACTGACCTACTTGTATTGCACACAGCATACTGTACTTCTTGGGTTCTTTTGCCCTGCCATGTGACTGCAATGCTTCTAAACGGTCACATTCTGCCTCTTAAATGTGCCCGTGGATGTTGGTGAGATGTGTGGCAGATGCTTCAGGAAGGGAGAGTGCATACGTATGTCTTCTGGCATTCAGTCCTTCAGACTTCTCAAACTTCTGACCTTGCTTTAACTCTTTGCTACAAAATCTGGTGGTGAGATATCCCTGCAGGTGGTAATTTTTCAGGGAGCTGTTCTTTTCATTTATAGTTTTATTCATCAGGAAGGATGACCCTGGGTAGCCTTGACATTTTTACGTACTGCATTGTTGGGCCATTACTCAAATGAGAGGTATTCTATGGTTTTTCATTTGATACTTCATCAGTGTTTTTTTCCTCCTGTAGAGCTGAAAAAATAGTCTGTATTTTACTGCTAATGGAAATGTAACCATTTACATTTAAGCATCTGCAGGAGCAGTCTGGGCTTCTTTAATATTCAATGGAGAGTGGTAGAGTTAGGTTTGTGAGCCCTCTGAAGGCTCTGTTGACTATATGAGGAGTGCAGGCTTCTAATTTGGACACCTGTTTTAGGTGGCTCTTGTATTAGATGGCACTAATGTTACCTGAAGAAATTAAGTTGTGTGTGTGGTTAATCATGCATGCATCCATGCCAGAAATCTGGATGAAGTCCATGTAGCCTCATTCCCAGACCTGTAGTTTGTCCAGACTCTGAAGGAGAGGATTCCTAGGGTATGGTATTGATCTTTATAGCCCCTTGTTTCCAAAGACAGGCTTTCAATCCTTTTCTGTGCCATACATTCATTTAATAGCAGTGTGTGCTCTTATATTCTGCAATGAATCAGTGTTGAAAACTTCCATTCCGTCCATCTAGCATGAGAAATCAGTTAATCTTTTTCAACAATGTTCACATAATGGGGCCAGTTTTCCTCTCAATGTGTTTGGTAACCCCATTAACGTTAGTAGGAGTTATATGCGCATACAGGGCATAATGGTCTCCAACATCCCTATGACAACTGCTAATTTAGTGTGACCAATGTATAATTTCTGCTTCAAGCCTGAAGCAGTCTTTGGACCATTAAGTTACTCTTACAGCCATGTTCAGGAATTGCATTGTTGCCAATTCAAATAATGATGTAGGAATTTTAGTAGAATTGCGTTTAGTTGATTAAGTATTTAAAAAATTAAATGGTAGTAATAAACTGTTCAGATTCATGTTCCATTTGCTACAATTGAATATGTGAACTGAGTATGTTAATCTTAACTAAAACAACTAAAGATTGATCAAAACTTCGAGCTTTTATGACTAAAGGCTGATGGAGACCTTTAAAGAATTCTTACTGATGGAAAGTTACATCTTTGTTTGAAGTTGTATCACAGAGAAGGCAGCACCTTTTATTAGACACTTAACTTTGGTGTGCTGGGGAGATGTGAGTAGGAAACTTCTTTGCAGGAATAACCATAACTAGTCTCCTAACAGTTCATAGTGTTTTTCTTTTATGGATGAGTAAAATAACTTCTATTATGAGCCAATAGATGAAAATAATCCTTTTAATAATTTTCTTTCTATGTACATTTTGGTGAGAATTGGGTACCTAATGTCATCAGGCAATTCTGAGAATTCCAGAGCTGTCTGGCTGTCTGGCCTTTGTTTTAATCTCTTGGTCTCAGATGTGTTGTGAATTTGAGTTCCAGTGGCAGTTAATGCATTGAAAGGGAGGGGGGGTAGTATTGTAATTTCAGTCACCATGGTTCACTTCAGTGGCGTATTCCTTTGGATTTCCACTGTGAGGATGATAATAGAAGCCCACAACTTACTAACTTACTAACTACGTATCTTGTAGTGTCTCCTCACCTAGAAGTCTTTCCATGTCTTTACACGTTTCTGAGTCTCTTCAGCTTTTGCCCTTAGATCGCAAACAAAAAATTGTCTAAGGTGGTCATGATGCCAAATATTTTACTACTGAAAGGTAAATTTTCTTCTGGATTATTGTGTTCAGCCTGAGAATGCTATGTCAAAGGCTCCTGCAAACTGAGCAGAATGTATCTCCCACTTCTAATTCTTTTGACTTTGTAAAAGCTTTTCATTATTAAAAGTAGTAGTTTATTTCTTTCAAACCAATTGAAATGTCCGAAGTCTGCTAACTGGTTCTATAATTTTTGGAACAGTATTGTTGTGCCTTTGCATAGATGTGAAAAATATATTAGCAGCTTGCAGTTCAGCAGAAGTCAGGAATGCAGATATTACTGTTGGTTCATCTGGTAAATGAACAAGTCCCATGTCTCACAGTAATAATGATAATGCAAGGGAATTCCCTCTTAAAGAAAGCTGAGATGACCCTCACTGCTAGATTGTTGCCCATGTCTGGAATTGACTGTTCCAGGTGCTTGCTATCATTGCACTTCGGCAGTTATTGTCTTCTACAAATTCTAAATTTTGTACTGAAAGACTTTTATCTGTTCATTGAGATCCCACGGATTAGGAAGGTTTGCCTTGGCATTTTTTAGAAAACATTTACTCTGGTAATCAGACAGCTCCTCAAATGTCAGCCAAAAGTATGTTCACTGTTGAAAAGCAAAACTTTCCCTCTAGGAACCCTGAATATTTATAAATCAGGAACACTTACTATGTCCCTTAGGTATAATAGTGCTGACTTGTTAGTCATTCAAGTTGATTTAAAAAAAAAAATAAAATTAATTGGAAAGTCATGTCACCTTTATCTGTCACAAACAACTTCTAGACCCTCTATACGTGCCAGGAGGGTTATTTAGAAGTGGGATATTTTGCTCCTTTTCACAGCTCTGTAAATAGAGATCTATGAAGCATGTGCAACTGTATCAGTAACACTGTGTGCTTATAGGCCTAGGCTTTTCATCAGCAGGGTATATCTTTGCAATATTTTGTAACGCCTAACCTTGTTAATGCCAAGAGCATTCTGTTAGTGAAGTACAGATATAGGTATATACTAGCGAAGTGTTCTAAGTCAGATATCCTGAGGGATAGTTGAAGTGATCCTATTTCTTGCCAGTAAGCAGCAAAGGCATTGCAAATTTGCTGTAAGTTTCAGTACAGAAGTGTCATGCCTTAGTGCATCAGTGATTCTGTTCTGTGCCAGATTTTACTGCAGAATTAACTCCAAAACATCTGTAGAACAAATCTTCTTGCTTGCTCTGTGTGTGGTTAAAAAAAAAAAAAAAAAAAGTTGCTAATTATGTGGCTGGCATTTCTCAGTCTGCTTGGGAGTGCCAGGAACCATACTGTATTATTTTTAAAGCCTCTGAAGGCTGATAACAATCTGTCTGTAACTGTAAAATAATAATCTGATGTAATGACAGGAGAAATAAACTTCCCAGCTAACTTGATAGAAAAATGTGTTCTTGTTGAGTAGATATTTCCAGAGTTAACAAGTAATAAAAGCAATTGGCTGGCAAGAAATGCTGCTAATTTTGGTGACATTTAATAAGAACAACTACTTTAAAGATAAAATTAATTAGGAAACAGCTAACCTCTTTTGGGTCCCAGTCTCACAGGCCAGAAGGAGGAGGAGGTAACCAGCCTGACTTCTTCCCCCACCCTTGTTCTGTCCTGGCCTGCAGTGTATGTTCCTCAAACATACAATCCTGTAGGATTCAGCAGCAAAAATGCTGATGATTTGATCTGTGTAAACATAAGGGGGCGAAGCAACAACTCACAAGAACCCTAAAAACAGTTTAAAAGTAGAAGTTATTTCCCCTCATTCCTAGTTTAAGTTAAATCTTCTGAGGTATTCACAACTCAAGTATGTCCTTCTTGCCTTTTCAGCTGCCCTCTGTCTGTATGTGATTTTTATTTATTTATTTTAAGCTTTAATTTACATCTAGAGTTAAAGATTTTTTTCCTAGGTCTTTGAGGAAATATTTTTCTGTGGATATTATATGTTAAATTACTTTGTCCAACAAGAATAATAAAAAGAGGTTTTTCATTAGAAACTCTTCCAGGTGCTACAGAGCTACCATCTAAGTATCATTAAAGGCTATTGCTCGTGTAACCATCTTAAAAGATGACTAGAGGAGTTTTTCTTCTCAGAGATAATTGACTGTGTCTTCACTTACTTCACTAGACAAAGATAGTGTTTCTGAAAAACTTTCTATTGATCTATAAGCATAAATGTCTCATTACATTTGTATGCCAGATGCAACTCGGTGTTGTCTGTCCATTCATATTTAGTCTCTAATGATCTTGCGGGCTGATATCAGCAGTAATAAGAACACTGAAAGTTGTGCTTACCATTAATATTCAAGATCAGTCATAATTTAATTTGTTGTTTTCTAAATGACATTTGTTAGAAGGAATCCAATTTGCATTTCTGTTGTATGTAGTTTAAGTTGTGGTACATAACTTGTATTTAACAGCTTTGCCCCGGTTTCCATGTTTTTTGAAGTGGGAGTTTAAAGTGGACGCTTCATTATATTAAAGACAAAAGACATGGAATAGAAATAAAGTTGTTTTATAAAGGTGATATTTCTAACATAGACCAATGAAGCCTGATTAGATACCTCATTCCTCATTCCACAATTTGTTTTGTCATATGTGTGTGTGTATATCTATCTATCTATCTATCTTCTTGTTAGCTTCAGGATGTCTGTGGTCCTCTAAGGAACTTCCTGCAATCAGTGAGGTGTAGAAATGTGGATAGGCTGAAGGAAAAAGTATGATGGATGAAGAAAAAATCAAATTAATTCAAGGAGATGTACATAACAGCAAACGTTGCACAGGAAACTGTTCATTCCCAAAGTTAAGGATTCAGCAGATTTTCATTTAAGCTCATTATGTCCACTAAATTGTATTAATTCTGTGTTTTGATCATTCCCTACAAAATTCTTCTTTTCCATCAAAATTTGGAAGAATGTTACTTGGGCCGAATTTCTGTGACCAGGTGTGAGACAGAACTGTGCATTATTTTGCACATAGCACCCATAAAGAGATATTAGAGAAAACATCAGAAGAAATTGAGTGTGTTGTGGGTGTTCATTAGGAAGTTTAACCTAGAGCCTTCTTTTATTCAGTAATCTATCACTAGGTTTTCATACAATTAGAATGAATATGATAGGCATGGGAGTTTGTTAGACTTCGGTACATCATTCCTTTAACTGCTAATGAACTGCATCAAGTTCTTGCACCCTTCATGAACTTCCTAAGGATGACTAGGACTGCAGATTGTCTTGGAGAATTTATTTGCTGTTTAAATGTAGTGGCTCCTACAAGCTTTCTCTTATAGAGCTTTGAGGACCAAACTGAAGTTGGAAACTTTAGCTATCTCTACAATAGATGTCACATTATACTTCTATGAATCTTTTCACAAAGCGTTAAAAAAAATCCCCAACCAACCCAAAACAAAACCCCAACCAAACAAAAAAAACCCACTATAGTCTGACACTCTTCTATGGAGTCTCATAGAAGAGAATTTTCTGCATATTTACTGCATAGGGGAGAGAAATTATTAGAGTTTCATCTGCCAGAGTTGATTATCCAGAGCTCTTGAAGGTCCAGAAGGATGAAATCTAATGTTCTTACCTTTTGGAAATATAACTGAAAGCTTACATTCACTTTCCATAAGCTTTCCATCCAGAACTCGCCTAATGTCCCTTCTGGAATCTCTGTAATTCATTGTAGGCTCAGAACGGATGGGAGTGGTGAAAATTGAGGTGAAATTAGAGAAGGTGAAATTAGAGAGGATAATATATATTATAGATGGCTGTGATATGTGTTGGTTTCTCTTTATAAATAGCTTTGTGCCATAGGAAGGCAGAAGCATGAAAGATGGTAGGAAAGAAGGACTTGAGGCGGGGCTGTGAGGCTGATGAGAACCCCCCAAAGAGGCTGGGGATCTAGGCAAGGAGACTTGATGGATTTATGCGGCTAATGTCTATAATGGCTATAAGGTAGTAAGTGACTGAAGTAGTTAATAACCTTACTCATGCACTTTTTTTTTTAAACTCTAGACAGATCACACCAACTGTGACAGAAACCTTTTTGCCTGTCAGTACCAATAGCAGAATGTCTTAGAGGTCATGAAGTGCTTATGGTGGATAATGATATTTCCATGTTTACATTTAAATGCCTCTGTTTTCAAGGTTTTGTCCAAAAACTTCTTAAGAATCATGAGCAGGTCTGCGCTTAGATTCCATGTCCTCTTTACACAGACTGGTAATGAATCTTCTATTGTTCAAATTATTTAACCTCTGTGTAATTGTTGCATTTATAAAATGGGAATTACAGGGCTCTGTGGGATACAGTCTGCATACATACAGTTGCTGTTACTGTTGCAGTACTGTGGGAAAGCAAAATGCTGCACTATAAAGAAGCCCTGCTGAGAAAAAGCAACCTGGAGGCTTGTTCAGTGGCATCCTACAAGGGGGAAACAAACATCTCTCCCTCTCTATGAAACTCTGCATTTTGAGAGCCAAAGATATGTAGCCAAGATAAAACAACTATGCCTTCAACAAGGGAATAAAGCAAGGCAAGAGAATCTGGAACTAAACTAGTAAGATGAACTTTCTTTATACCTGAACGTTGGTGGTTTTAGCCCTGTTTCTAATTCAAATGTCCCCCAGACTCTTTCTTCTCTTTAAGCATATGCATAATTCCTGACTAATTATTTTTTTTGTCCCAAAACTTTTTTTTTGGGGGGGTGTGTTTGTAAAACCAGTGCCATTACCATGTGTGTATATATAATATTTAAGTTCAGAATATATATATATAAAAGTATATATTGTGAAAAGAAAAGATATATATTGTAAAAAAAAATTATAAGAAGAAAAAAGGCAAACAGAAAAAGTGAAAAATATAGGGTTCATAAATTGTCATCTATTTATTTTATGGCTGCAATATACTTCATAATAAATCCAAGTTTATGAATGGGAATATATAAAATGTTCTCAAATGGTTTGCAATGACTAATGTCAGCACATTTGTGTAGTAAAAATTTGCTATTATGTAGAGGCTACTCTTTTTAAACTATTTCTTCTTCAGTTACTGCACTGCCATTATTTTAGTGTGTGCCTATTAGAAATATAATTTTTCATATCACTTAAATGATTAACAAAAATCTCTTTAGCAGTTTTTTTGATCAATGGTAAATACATGCCATTATTGAACTGTAAACTTGTTTTATTATCCCATAATGCCAGTGACAATGAAACAGAAAAGTAAACTACACGTGCAACCCAAATATTGTTTCCATGAAAGAAAATGGAATTTTACTGCCTTAACATTAATGGAAACTGGATGTGTGATTTCTGTGCTTTAGAGGATATTATACCAAAATGGCATATCCTTGTAAACTCTGTACATCTCTTGAGAAGAAGCTGTAATTCTATTTACTAGCTCTTCGAAGTCCAGGGTGCTCAGAAGTATAGCACGGCATTTAAGTAACAGTGTATGGCTGTTGTTGTTCCGCTACAGCTACCTGTGTTAGCCAGATTAAAGCTAACTTGGGTATGTCTGCAAATGCTTCAGTCAAACTCTTAATGGTGACTTAAGTATACCTCAAACCCTATGAACATGTTGGTGACTGTCAGGCTCGTATCCACAATTACTATAAACTTACCATCAGAGAGTGAAAACGGCAAGAGAAATGTTTTGTCGTTGCTTTAGATGTTTGTATCTGTGCAAGGTTGACACTTCAGTAGTATTTTGTCACCAACTTGAAAAGTTGTAATGATGCCAATCATACCTCACCATTTATTTTTGGATTACAAAGTTCAGTACCCACAGGATTTGTTTTCTGCTTAGGTTAAACTAACCAAATCACAGTGCGCTTGCTCTTATCTCTGTCTGTGTTTAGCCAAGTGTTCAATTTTAGTATATACCTGGAAAGTTCAAGGCTCTTTCTAAGGTCATGTGGACTCAAATTGCTTTTATATATATTTTAGTAGCACACACTTTGTAGAGCTGTATCTGGGTTTTCTCCCCTGCCCCCCCGCCCCCAACTGTAACAGCTTCAACTGCTGGAATTCAAACCATTCTCTAGAATGCTTATTCCATTACTATTGCAACATGCTTTCTTTTGACAGAATTTCAGTCAAAATCTGTATTATCAGGAATACCATTTCTCTGCTTGAAGAGCACAGGTTACTCTGCCCAGTTGGAATGCAAAATGTTTCTTTGTTGTGTTTGAATTGAGTAAGTTTACAAACTCCCTTTGATATGTATAAATATCTCATGGGAGGCAGATCCTTGGCCTACAGTTTTGTCTCTCCTCCCTGCATAGAACAGAAAAGGGAAGGGAGGAGCCAGTCTTCCTTCTTGCTTTCCTCCTTTTATTTATTAACCACAAAAAGCTGCTTGTTGCTCTATCTCTGCTGTTTTACCCTGAGAAGTTTTTTGTCTCAAATTCTTGCTTAACCTGCAGTAGCTTTCAGTGTAGCTTTTAATGCAAGGTGAGAGTGTGGAATCTGGTTTCAGTAAATTTACCTTAGATCCACGAGACTGCTTTGTACCTTTCAACCCTCTGTACAGGTATCTCCATGCATCCTGTTTACAGGACATGCCTAGAATGCTTACTAGGGTTATAATATTTCCAGTAAGGATTTTTTCATGAGAGCTGTCAATTGCAACAAAAGCCTTCACCATCTGCCTCCTGATAACAGCAAAGTTCTTAAAGAATCAAGCTGATGCAACAAGCTTATTTAGGGTTCCATTCTTTATCAGATTATGGGCAACAGCTCTTTACCCTTCTTACACCTTCATTTAACTGGGGCTCAGAGTAATTAAACAAATGCCATCTTTCACACCATCACCGAAGACAAGGTTTTTGAAGACATTTCTGAAGTGTACAAAACCATACTTGGTCACATCACATGAGATTGTGATAGCGTTGTAAGTAATTTAAAGGCTGGGTAGATCAATACAGCATTCCCGTGCATACTGGCAGCTGAAGGCCAAAGTCCATCTTTTTCCAAGCAAATACCTAAAAGTGTTCATATGGGTGATGTTCCCCTGTGACATTTTGTCAGCATCAAGTGAGCAGAAGAAGAATCGCCACCGCATTTGCAGAGATGTTCCGCTTCTGTCTTTACCTGCCTATAAAGACAAGAGGATACCTGCTTCTGTCCTTGCAGAGTGAGAATACCTAAGGCAATGTTTTGGTTTGGTGGTAGTCAAGAAATTAATTTGATTTTATCAGAATATTTTTGAGCTCAAACCAATTTGCTTAGTTTGTAATCAGTTCTGCCTCCGATCCAGAGCAATGCAAGACAGGTGATGAGAGACAACACAGTGGCAATGCTCAATGTGAATAGACAGGAAGAAACCGGATCATTTTCACCATGACAGGAACCTGTCTGCTTATGGAGTCATGCTATGCTGACAGCCACTCAACTGCCAGGATTAATGAACAGTGTAGACCATCAGTTGTGAAGATACTTCTCTTTCTTTTCTTCCCGCTGTACGGTCACAGAAGAGATACAATAGATTTTGCAGGGAATGTCAGTCATATGCATGCTTCCCTTCTCTAAAAGCCTGGAAATTTAAGATCTCTGAATGACTTTGTGATCTCTGGGTTCCTGATCTTTGTGGGCTGTGGCATACCTGCTTTCTAATTTAAAGAGGGGGAAGATGTTCAGATGAGCGATTGCAGTATTCATTGCATCTCTCTGTACTAAAGAATTTTGGTTCTTGAATCTGTTAAGACTGCTGTTAGTGGAGATACTACCACTTCTGTGGAGGCAGAACATAATGTCCCCAAAATATGTGAACACTTCACCTAGATCCAGCCTCTCTGCATTTTTCACACTTCATCTGGGACTTTGTTAGAAACATGTTTGTTTTCCCATAATGGTGGCATAAAAGAAAGTTTTGCTAGTGGCAAGAAAAGATGAAGAATGAGGAAATTTCAAGCCTTGAGAGGAGAGCCTCTCCCTGCCTGGGTCTAGGCACCCTTTCCTTTGCTAAGCCCTTCAGACTTTTGCTAAGGTTGTATCTAGCTTTGCCTGACAGGAAGAGAGCTGTCCATTTCTTTTGTAGCAGCAGTCTAAATGAATCTCTGACTCTGTAGTCTCGCTAGTTGGCCAACTTCGAGCCTTCTGATCAAACTGTGAGTTGATCCCTGGCCCTATATAGCTTCTGTAATGACTTTTAGAGTATCTTTAGTCCCAGGAGCCCTGGAGTAGCTACCTGAGGGGTCTCTTCACATACTCACAAATGGATTTCCTTCACAAGGCGGATAGACTAGAGCTCTTCTGGCAAAACTCTGCCAAACTGCTCTTTTACAGAACCCTCACTATCTGGGAATCATCTGTAGGACAATCTGCACAGACAGTAGTGTCAAGGAAAAAAAAAGTATCTCTTTCTGTAATTAGGGTTGGTTTTGAGTGTGTTATCCATACATTTCACTATTTTTCTTTGCCACACTTAAAAAGAATGCTGGACTTTGCCTTGGTGGAGAAACTAAGTAAGTGTTCTGCTCGTGACTTTTGCTTTTGCGAAGAACTTGAGAGCACAGCAGAGAGCTCTGCTTGCTTAAGAAAGCTTCAGTCGTAAGCATGAAGAATTTCTCTAAGAGTAGAGGATGGATTAGGCAAACAATAAGAGTTCATTTTATGCAGGCCTAAAACAGTATTGGACAAAAATGTTGTGGTTTTTGCCTGTCATGGTTTGTATGCCAAAAGCTAGTAGCTCGTTGTGTTGGCAGCAAAAGGTTACATATGGAACAGTTGGGAACTTCTTCACATGTTTTCATTTCTGTCCTCGTTAGCTGCAAAAGGAAATATGTTTCAAAGGTAAAGTGAGATTCTTTTGGGAGTTTCAACACTATTTTAAACTGATGCTGGGGTTCTAGCAGAGAACTAGAATGTAACTAACTGACCTGTTTTTCTTCCCTAACCATCAAACCTCACTTGCTTATGATATGAAAATGCCTATCTGCAAAGCTGTCTTCACATGTTACCAGATATACTTCTCCAGATGTGCTGTGTGGTGCAAAATGTATTACGACATTTTGTTTACATCTGGTGTTTCCTTAAAGATTTAGTGCTGCTCTATCTGTCACTGATTGTGTGTCCATTTGTAGTAGGCTGATTTCAGGTGAGAATTCTCAGTGTTGCTAGATAATGAGCCTTTTCATGAACAGGTGCTCCTGTAACTGTCACTTTCTTTTTCCTTGTATCCCACATATTTTGCCTGTTCCTGGTCTTGCGTGTTTCTGGTTTTGTCATAGTAACTGGAAAAAGGGAATGGTTGGTTCTAGAGGTGTATTCCTTAATTCATTTCCTTTTCAATTCTAGTGTTGCTGGAAGAGTGGAAGTGAAAGACTGCTTTGGTGTGGGGGAGGTAGTTTTAACTAAGTGAGATAGAATACACCTGTGTGCATGCTGAAGTGGCTGGAACCAGGTTATTTGAGAAGTTGCTGTAGGCTGAAATAAACTTTGCTGTCATCCCTTCAGCAAATAACATGAAGTGTTGAAACAGAAGGCACGTGAAAAGCAGTAACTTAGAATAACATAGCCCCTTTGCAGAGGGCAAACCTAGGCATGGTCATTTCCAGAGCTAGGATGGATACAGAAAGGAAGCAGCGCTTTCCATCTCCCACTCCCGTGGGACCATCCTGGGGCGGAGCAGCGGTCGTGTTGCAGGGGCGGCTGCGGTCCCTCTTCCCGGGCCGTGCGCTGCCGCCTACTTCTCCCGTCACTTTCTCCGGCTGGGGACATCGAGGCCGAGCTTGCAGAAAGGGCAGGCGAGGGAGGAAGGCGCCGGCCGTGCGGGGCGACCCCGGGCCGCTGCTGTGCCGGCGGGCTCGGCTCGGCGCGGCGGGGCCCGCTGCCGCGGGGGCGGGCGCGGCGCGGGGCGGAGCGCGGCTCTCCGGGCCGTTGCGGGCAGCCGAGGGGAGGGCCCTGCGGCCGGTGACTTCATGGGAAGGAGGCGGCGGCGGGAGGTGGGTCTCGCTTTCCGTCGCCCGGTGCCGTCTGCAGGGCGGGCGAGAGGCGGCCGCTCCGCCGGGCAGCGCGGGCGGGGGGACAGCGGTGACGGAAAGCGGCAGCTGGGGGGGACGGCAGCGGCTGGGTTGACTCTCCTCCCTTCCCGTCCCTTCCCTTCCCCTCCCCTCCCCGGCCGGAGGAAGATGGAGCTCGGTTAGTAAGGGCCTGCGGGAGGAGCAGCGGGAGCAGGTAAGAGCTGCTTCTCCCTCCTCCCCCGCCCCCCGGCTGGGAGCATGGCAGGGGCAGGTCAGTGCGCCGGATGGGCCGGTGTCATTCAGCGGCAGGTGGCACAGGTGGGCCCGGCCCGCAGCGGTGTCCTTGCCTGCGGGCTGCCCGCTCCGCCCCGGCTGCAGAAGTTCCCGCTGTGCGGAGCTGCGGGCAGCCGGAGGGCAAAGCCCTCGGCCGCAGCCGGTAAGGGCGAAGCCGGGCGTTCAGAAACACCCCCCGCCCCGCGCCTCGGGTTTTTGTGGTGGGGTTGCGGGCAGGTCTGCCGGCTTTGCCCCCGCCCCGTCTCCCCCAGCTCACTGATGAGCTCCGGGAAGGGCTTCTGCATTGCAGGCTCTCGCCCTAGCTTCGCTCCTTGCATTCGCGGCTTTATCTGATGAAAGGAGCCTGCTCCCTGGCCGGGTGGTCGGGTGCTGCTCCACCGAGAGGCCGATTTGGGCAGGTGGTATCTCCTTCTGTGGTGCCTGGACCCTCTCAGGACGTTTGGGCGATTGACCTCATTCCAATAAATGTTAGGTATATGTATGTTTGTTCTCTTTCTGAAAGAGCTACAGAAGGGAATCTGTCAGGATATGTGTGAATAATGATCATTTGGAGTTCACAGGGTGTAATATAGTGCAGTGAGATATAATGTGCATATAAAACATAATGCAGTGAGGCACACGACCTTACATAATCTAAATTTAAAAAGCTTGCTACCCCTACGCTTATGCTGGAGGTTGTAGGAATATGTCTCCTCTAAGCTCTTTCTGGAGGCTCGTTAAGTATCTATCTGACATAAAGATGCAGAGCCCCTTGTGAGCCAGTGCTGCAAATAAAAGAATAAATTGTTGACTACTTTTGCTGTACTTCAGTCACAGTAAGTTCCTCATCACTGGTGGGAGTCACGCACACACAGTGATACTCATGGCTACGTGGCCATACATAGTTCCACACTGCAGGAGGGAATGGTCTCTTCTGTTGTCCCTTAGATGCGCCTTTAAATTGACCAACTATAACGCTGTCATATTTTAACGAACTCTTGAGGCTTCTCTCCTTAGGCCTCAGTAGTGCTACAATTTCTAGCACACAGGTATAAATTTAGTGTAAACAGAAAGAAACCTTTCACACTTTTCATTTGACCTTCAGCATCTCAGACAGACACTTCAAACTGATGATCAGAGCAAGTATTTTGCAATGGACTGATTTAAAATGTGTTGCTGGATGCAACATACACAACTCAAATCATGTCTAGGATGACACACAGTCAGTGTTCTGAGCTCTATATCCAAAGGAAACTATGTCTGATAAATTTGGGCCACATTTTATTTTAACTCAGTCCTTACAGATGACATTGACTTTAAAAAAGGTTGGTATGGCACAGATTTAAAGCAAAGTATATTAAGCTTCTGGAATTGAAAGTGCTGTTGGTAGGAAAAGTGTTGTTTTGTTATTTATAACCTATTATTAAAATACGAGTGTGATAGCTGTTGAGGCTGGATCTGGCTCCATTTTCTGCTGTTGGTGTGAATGGACTAAATGGTCTCCCTTTTATGGTGGAAGGCCATATTTTGCCCAGGTGTGCATGTGCTGCTTACACAGGGGTAAGCTAGAGTTTCCCCATTTGAATCTGGAATATAGCTGAATATTGATGCTTGCCTTCCTCTGGGATACTTTTTATTACAAGCCTGTATGCTTTTAATAAAGCTATAACATTGATTGTGGTGTAGAGTATAGAATCAATGTGGGCTACGTATGCCCACGCAGCAGAAATGATGGTATGACGTGGAATAGAAACGATATTTTTGTGAATCTTGCTCTTTTTGTGGTATTACTTTTTTATGTTTGTAGTTTGCAAGAAGATCAGTCATCTTCAGGACTGCTTAATTCATATGTAATATAATAACTGGGTAGGGATCAGGTGTAATAGACTAATAATTTTCTATATGTATAGTGCAAAAAAACCTGATCATTTGCTTAATTATAATGTGTCTATTTTTGGAAAAGGTAGTTTTTTGCAAATGGGATCGAGAAGGTTTTGGTCTTGGTTTGCCTATACAAATTCAAATAAGGGTGATAATGGCTGGATGTTATAGACTCTGAGTAAATGTGGAATGAGCAGGTGGGAAGGTACTTAGTCCTTTCATGGTAAGCCTACCTCTGCATCTTTCATTGCCCCTGGCACATCTCCCTTAGAGTCATGTTGGCAGATTCAGCAAAAAGGGCAGGGACTGAAGAGACTTTCAGTGAATGGGACTCCAGGTCAGAAGTTTTGTAGAGCTGTAGACATGCAGGCATATGAACACTGACTCAGATCTTACCAATGGGACCATTGTGCTAATCATTGCCATAGTTGCCCTTTTGTGTCACTTACTAAAAACTAGGGAATCTATGTTTTAGTTAGCCAAAGTACTATATGTAGAACATCTAATTTTAATTTAAAACTATATGTTTTAAATCTAATCACTGTGATGTTTTCATGTCATTTAGAGTCTTGTATGAGTTCATTGGTGTTGTATTTGTGTTATTTGGGGAAAAAATGGTATTTTATTAAATTTTTTATTTACTGCATATACACATTTTTAAAGTTATGTGTCTGTTGTCTTCTTGTCACATATTGTTATTTAGCTCATTATTGCCTTTAGACACAGTAACTTTTATAGCCTTAATAGGAGGAGAACAACACTGGCAAGGCGTTCCCACGTAGTTAGGTACTGCTGGAGAGAAAGTTGGAGTTGAAAGAGGGAAAGGACTAAGGGAACTAGCAGAATATTTGTCACCAGATAGTCTAGACCTCAGATATTACAGTGTTTAATGAAGTATCCTTCTGTTTAATATGTTCTGCATTCTCAAAAACATCATGAAATACGAATCTCCTTTTGACTTTAATTTCATAAAATATCTTTGGACTCATATTAAGCAAAAATTAAACATAAACTTTTAATTAAGGAAATGGCAAGCCCCTAAAATATCAAGTGCAACTGTTATTAAATTGAGGACTGAAAGATGTAGAAAAGGTGCTTTTTTTGTTGTTGTTGAAGGGGTTGTGGTCTACTGATTCATTTGTAGTTGATAGGCACTGCATAGCCATGCAAATACATTCACAGATATTTAGGCCAAAGCATAGAGCTAAATGGTACGTGGACCTTCTAAACAAATTGATCAATGTTGCACTAATGAAAAAACTGGGAGATTAACCTCTCTGTTTAGATGGTCTGAAAATTCAGCAGTGTAATCTTATGCAAGAGTAGAAGTTTACCAGTTCAAATGCTATATAAATGTTGCATAGATGTTACACTGCATCTTTCTGTATTTCTTTATTGATGGTTTCCTAAGACAAAGCAAGACACAAAACTGAGGAGGTCCAGTCCCCAAATAAGATGGCAGAGCCGTCCTCAAATCCTTGAGAGTAATTAATTGGTTTTATTTTAAAGGCAGGTTAATTAGTATATGCATGTAAATGTAACACTACAACTATTTCACCACCAAATATTTTCTAATCTTTTTGTTCAGCTGTCCTTCCCCAGCTACTGACCCAAGGGAGTAAAACTGTAAATCTAACAAGCCTGGAGATACTGCAGATATGAAAGACTTGTTTTACAGTTCTGTTCTGATATTGTTCTCCTAGCATAACTGCTTCTGTGATTTTAAGTAGTTTGAAGAGACAAAGCTAATTGTGGTGGTATTTCAAGTCTCATTCTCAGTTTACTTCAGATTTTTGTTCTTCCTCTATTTGAGGTCAATGCTGTCGATTTTAGGGTACAATTACACCACTGATTTTTAGTCATATTGCTTTGCTGTAGTGTTTTACTGCAGAATATTATTGACATTATCTGTACTTATCTTATTTAATAACTCTTGGATGGACCCTTGGCAAAGCTTTAGGCTTGAAATAGAGAAATTGTTGAACTTGCTTATTAGCTTCTATTAAAAGGGCTTATAAATTCATTTAATATTTTAGAGTCTCTCAGCCTTTTGAAATACAGTTTAATTGCAAAAAAAAAAAAAAAATCAGAAATCCCAGGACAAGAGTATGAATTTGCTCTAAGATAGTTTGAAAATGTAATTTCTTACATGATTTATAGAAGAAATGGAGGATTGCTATTGCTGAAAGTATTTTTGAAGACTCCCAATTTTTTTTCAGAATGAGCGCATCTGCAAATACTTCATGATACATTTAGTAAAATTAGTATGTTTCGCATTGTATGTTGAAAATTTCGTCAGTCAGAACACTGAGTTATGCTCTCTGATCGTGATTTCAATCTTGTATGCAATGCTTCAATACCATTTAACCTGTACAGAGGACTAAGTATGGGTTTTTAATACAAGAGTTAAGTAGCCATTTTTATCTGTCAGTGTTTCATAGATACTCAGTGCTCTACAGTGAATTTTTTTTCACTTGCACATTCTTTTAGGATCTGCTGAGTAATCCTATGCATTGACTAGTTAATCAAAGAAGGGGCAAAACCCACATAGAAATTTAGCAAACTGTGAAAGAATTTTGATTCTCGTTTTTGTGACAATGGTTGTATTTCCACTATAGTTTTCAGAATTAGAGTATGGAACACTGGGAACTTGTTCTTTAATTAGATGCTTAAAATATCACGTTTCTAATTCTGATGTCTGCTGATGCCATTAGTGACCTCTGTCATATGGAAATTTACAAAGTTGTTACTGCTGCGTATGACCAGGAGATGTAATACATTTCTAAGCTATTGCTATGATGTTATCAGAAACGTGTTCTAATGCCTGTGATTAAAATGGCTAGCTGCCATGGTGATAGTACCATAGAAACTGGTAAAATAATCATTGCTTATTAGGAAATCTGAATGAAAGATTTCTTCTCTATTTTTCTGTCTTTTATGTTTCAGCGCCTTAGCAGGAATGAAACTCTCTGATGTTATATTCCTGATTGAAAAAATTATTGAACAAATTCCTTTGCTCTGTGTTACATAGCAGACCAGGCTAAGGTTATTGTATTGGTACTGTCAAAACATTAAATGCGTGAGTGACTGACAATTCAGTCATTCCATGAACTACTTCTAGTCTTAAGGACAAGGGCATTGGAGTAGAGGCCTTTCTTACAGCATTGATCTTTGTTGTTAAGTCACTTTAGTCTGCTGTAATTACTTTCTAAATAGTGCAGTAAGTATAATCTTCAACAACACTCTTCCAGCAAAGAAGGGCTATGACTGTGTCCCATTGGCAGTGTCTGCATAGACACTCAAAGCACAGAACTTTGATTTGGGAGCCTGACATTGTAAAGGGTTTTGTCTGTCTCGAACAATGCAAATCGTGAATACAAGCATGCCAGATAAGATCATACAGCAGGTAATAACTTTTACTTTATTAGCTTTTTCCTTCTCTTTTGAGATCTATTGCAACAAGAAACAAAGTGCGAGAAACAGTCCCTGACTTGGATTGCTCTCTCTTGGTTGGAATGAGTCATTTCTCTATTACTGGTAAGTGACTCTGTTGGGTACTTTACCCTATTGGAAACTGCTAAGCAAGGATGTGGAGGGAGTGATCCCAGATATATCTGTCTAGGTGTATACTCATTAAATCTCTGTGCAAACACTTATCTTGCCTTCACAGTTTCTGAGATACTGAAAAGGAGCTTTTATCCTGTGTTAAATAGTTTTCCCTGTTAGCACTGAGATCAGTGTAGAGGACAGATTCTTGATGGTGGTAAACTTGAGTTTATTATTTAGATTCAGTCTGCACTAAGCAGCAAACAGTAGAAGTAAACACAGGCTATCAAACTCTGCACTTAGATACAGATATGACAGCACACTTGCTCTAATCAGAATAACATACTTATCTGAGAACAGAACCCAGACCAAAGTGTTGCAGGTGGATGTCAGGAACACTTAGTCTCAGATCTACTATCCCCCACCGGAAACCTGTCCATCTCTCACCTGAGAATATTTAATGTCCCGGTAGCTTGTATTTTAAGCCTTAGAGCTGTTGCATTGTCAATTCCAGAGAAATGAAGGACATACAGGTGTATTAAATAACATTGTGGTAATGGGAAAAGGTTATTTTAGTGTAAAGAAAGCACTGATTTAGCAAACTCTAACTCAGCATGAAGCAATGAAATCGCCTCCCATGTCTCTCTAAGTAACTCTTTCCATCTTTGTCTCAGGAAGAGTACAGGTGAATTAAAGGAAAGGTGGAGTATAAAGGGAAGGAAGATTTATGTAATTCCAACAGAAATAATGGCAGAATATACAACCTGTAGATAAAGTTCACAGGTGGGAAAGATTCAGGGAGGATCATGTGTTCATCAGTTCTAAGAGTACAACTGAGTAAGAGCTGGGGAGAAACTTCCCTTCAGCATGAATTAACAGAAGTAACTTATAATGTAGTAGTTTCCCAGAGAAGGCCACGAGGATAACATTAAATAAAATCAGGTTGATACAGTGTCTGCAGTTTGATAAGTTGAGGCTGTTTGCTGTTAAGAAATTGCCATTGGGAAGTAGTAACTTTTTCGTTAACCGTGAGTACTGGGATGCCCGAGCCTTTACAAGCTGAGGATTAAATTCAGACATTGTGAGGTTAACTTGAAAATTTCAAATTTAAAGCAAAAATCACAATAGCTTTATATCAATTTCGATTTTTCTCAGTAAGTGTTTCATGTTTGGGTTTTCAATAATCATAAAAGCAAGACTTGAAATAAGACCGTGGGAGGGCATGTCAATGCCAAGTCATTTAGGGGAAGCTCCAGGTCTGAGTGACAGTTTGCCAGAAGGATTTGAGGTCCTATGAGTTATTCTCACAGCTTCTTATCATGTATAGTTTTGATATCTTGGGGAGCAGAAGTGGAAATTAGATATTCTAATATTGGACTTTATATAATGTCTCTTCTGTGTTGAAAGACCTGTGTGAAGGAATGAATTTTTGAACTATGTAGTTGAGGATTACTTTTAGTGGATGAGGAACACTTGGAATGACAGGTCCTGTAGAAGCTAAGTGTTTCTTAGCAATAGACAGTTTGTTCCTTCAGGCTTCTTTATAGGAAAGCAATATTTTAGGACCTCAGATAAACAGATAGATGCGAGTTCTGTATATAATTGAAGTTTTCTTGCATGTTTGTGTTATGGTAGAGTTCCTCTGTTCTGTTCATTGCTAAAGACTTGGAGGCAGACTTTCAAGTAAGCTAGGAAAAGTTATTTGCACTCATCTAAATAATCCTCCTTTTCTGGGAGGCACCCAGAAATGCTTTACTGATTTTCTTACTCTCTCATATTCTTCTCTGTCTATGATCATACTTGTATCTCTCTGCTCTAACATTTCAAACTGAGGATGCTTAATAGATAAGGACTATATAACAGTTTTGGGCAGGAAATACAAAGGTATTAGTGTATAGGCAGACTGTAAATGCTCAAAGCAGAATTTAATCAGGATTAATAAAAGGATGCCTATTCTTGGCAAGAATAGGAGGAAACTAAAGGCTGTGATAAAACATGTTCTATGAAAGTGACATAGTTTTTTCTCCTCCTTGAATAAAGAAGGTTCTGTTGAAGAAGCCTGATGTAGAGGTCTGTAATGTCTCCTGGGGAATACAGTTTGTTTTTATCATTCTGTATTGTTCAAAATTCCTTCTAACATTGATAGATAAAAGCATGTGCAGAAGAAAGAGTAGCACCATAAAGTCTAGAGCTGTGTTGTACATAACAATAATCATTATTATGTTGTCTTTCTCTGGGCTACATCATCTTTGTAACAGGAGATATCGTTTTCTGTAGCTTCATCCATCCCAAATACTTTTCTCAGTTCCTTTACCCTTCAAAGGCAGAATCCCTGTAATTGTATGGGGTCCAAGTCTGTTTGAACAGGCTTTGTTTGTGAGTATAAACACATGCTACAGACTATTCATTACTTATTACACGTGGGGGAATCTTCTTTAAAGCAAGTTTGAAGGTGCTGATTTACTGGCGCATGCACCTTACTGCTATGTCTGCAGGCCTGGTAGCACTCTGACTGCAAAAAGATTTTATGCTCATTTCAGCAGATAAGCAGTATGTAGTCATACTGGAAAACCTGATGAATGTGCATCCAGTTGAGGTATTGCTAGTTTGGCTGCTCTTCCTCAGTGCTAATGCAGATCAGGTGCTTGAGATAAGAGCTTATGAGCACAAAATGTTGCGCTAGTGAAGTGTAGACCTCAATTAACATGGAAATATAAATCACTGACTTTTGCTACCACAGGAGATGAATATTCATGCCTGAGCAGCTCAGTTGTAAGTATCTGGAGTTGATGAGATGGTTGCATCTAGCTGATAATCTCTTGACTTTCTTTGATACAGAATTTGAGAAACAGAGCCATTATCATTTTCCTTCCTCCAATTTTGTCACCTAAAATATGCTTTACATGAAAATGGGAGAAATGGTTCCTTCAAGAGCTATTCAGTTGTTAGCTTTCATTCCACATGTCTCTCCTGTTTAATATAAAACATTTTCCTATCCAGTATAAATAGAGGGATACGTACTCATGATAGAAGATATCTCTGAAGCCAATTGGTTGTCATTAAATGTATATTTACAGCTATCAAAGAAAAATATGAAATACCCTTTTTTGGATTTCATAATAAAGTTTACCTCCACAAAAAGATGCTTTATTTCTGTGAGGAAAAGATTGGAAGAGCATGTAATTTTACTCTGCATGCTGTATGTCATTGTGGGTAGCAATAACCTTATGACTGGTTTTACCCCAGTTACTATCTTACAGAAGTTATAATAACATATGTATACATATGTCTTCTGTGAACCATTTTTCTTCTACAAATCTGAGACTTATCAGTGGAGGAGAAAATAATTCTGTCTGTAACAAATTCCTTGAGAGTCCTTGGGCTACCATGGTCCTTGGGAACTGGAGAAAAAGAGGTCTGGAGCTTTAAAAATACAAAACCAAACAATCCGCCTCCCCCAAACCACTGAAATGGACCTTCATTCCTAGTAGGATAATGCCAGAAAATAGCCTTTGAGTTGTGGAGTTCTGAGTCTCGTTGGCAGAAAATTACCTCAGAGGGAATATGTGGCAGTAAAATACATTTTAAGCTGAAATGCTAGAAAAGTGAATGGCCAACATATGGGTTTAGCTCACTACTATTACTGTTACTCTGTACACACCTGGAAAACAAAATCTTTTGCTGTTGGAGAGCTTCACATTAAGTCCCAGTTGTTTTAAAACACTTCTCATGACTGATAGCTATGGAAAAAAAAAATCTATTTTGTGTTGCTTGAAACGATGCCATGTCAGTATATTAACTTTTAAAGTGGGGCAAAACGTAACTGTACAAAATAGTTTGCCATATAGGTGTGGTTTCTTAGTGATGTTTTATCTGCAAGCCATATCTTTCTTGGATATGGCTGTGAAAGATACATTATGTTTAGAGAGAGAGGAAAAAAAAAGACTATATTTTCAGGAAACCTATACCTTTCCAGTATTGTACGGTATCTTTCATGGTCTTAGGAGGAGGTAATTTTACAGAATCACAGAATCACTAAGGTTGGAAAAGACCTGTAAGATTATCAAGTCCAACCATCAACCAACAAACACCACCATGCCCATTAAACTTGATTATAACTGATTCAATGCTGTACAGTGACATCCTGAGATCTAGATGAAAAAATCTCTAATAAGTGAAACTCTAATTATGGTAGCTTGTGGTTATCTTATTTGTTTTTATCACCATACCATGAGAAATTTAATGTAGTGTTAATTATAATTGTATAATTTGAGATAATGAGCACTACATGCAATCTTCTTTTTTCTTTAAATGCAACAGTAGGAATGGGGTTTGCTAGTGTTATGAAGGTAAAAACATCAAAGCAGAACTTAACTTCCTCTACAGACATTTATGCAAAATGTGAGCTTTATTTGATCAGCTTAAGATGCAAAGCAAATGAAATGCAGTAGCTGTGTATATAAAACTATATAGATGTATATAGTTAAAAGGGGCTACCAGTGTTTTTGAAAGAAAAGGAAAAGGTTGTTGAAGATGTAGCTGAAGATACAGGCATGTGTTCTCGAAGAATGAGTTATTGACAAATAGCAAAGATATTTATTAAAAAACCCATAGAAATCTTTAAACCTTATACAATTATTTTGAAGCAGGGAAGTAGCTAATCCTACAGTAGTTTGCCAGAGAAGTTGCTTTTTTAAATTTTTTTATAAATTACTGAGCAGCTGACTAAGATAAAAGCTTATCACCCATTTAATAAAATACCTGGATGGCGAGAGCTGCTAATAACATGCAGTGTTCCTTCTGTGTTGCTTTTGCATGTTCCCACTGTTTGTTTGGCTGGAATGTAGTTATGTTACATATTTGTACATCTAACAGCTCTTCTTTTCTTCAAGCCTTGCACTGTTAAATTGGGTCACTGCATATAATGCATGTTAAATAAGACAAGAGGGTTTGTTGTATTTACAGAAAAGGTTAGTAGCAGGATTTCATAGTATTACAGGAAACTTTATATTACAGTTAAGAATAAGCCCATTTCCTTTAAATACATTACTAGTAGTTCGTAAACAAAATAATGTGTTCTTCTGGAATACATCTTCCTGTGTATGTAAATGTCACAGGATTCAATAAAGTTGCCCAAATGTAACAGAAAGCAGACTGTAGCTCTGAGGTTCAGTGGCTTGGTAAATCTTTGATTAGTGTTTTGCAACAGAGCATTTAAGTTTTGTGTGTTAATAGTTGAGATAATTCTACTTTTTTTGAGAGATAGAGACTAAAATGAATTACTTTATAGTATCAGTAGCCTATGCAGAAAGAATTGTTTTAGAAGTTTCCAAAGCTCTTTGACTCATTTGGAAAGCTGACTACAGGTCCTTAAGAGATCATGTAACTTCTTATAATGGGATTTAGGCTTCTAGGTCATATGAAGTATTTTTTAAAGTTTATTCTTGTCCTGATGATTAAACTGCCAGATAAAGCTGTAAATTCATTAATAGTCAAGCTGCAAAACCCCAATTTAAAACATTGATTCTATACCTGAAAAAGTGGAGCTGCGTATCAGCCCCAAACCCTTGTGTTTTCTCTGTTCTACTGTAATTTGTAAAAATAAACAGTTTTCTAGCCCTTAGACATGTCTATTTAAAACTGAACCTGCAGTTGTATAGTCAGTCTTTCCTAAGCTGTGGCAAATACATTTCATGCTGTCATGTCTCTGCTAGGTATTCCTTCTACTGCTTTTTTGCTGTAACAATAGGAATTGAATATGTGATAAAATACCTGTTGATTTTAGTGCATTCAGTCAAACACTGCTGTTCATAAATACAATATTTTTGGGGAGAACTCATAAGTTGGAAGATAGTATTTCATGTAAGCTCAGATGGTAGCCTGAAAATCGAGCGCTCTTTTTAAACTGAGAGCTCACATGCTCTTTCTACTTTTTTTTTTTTTCTGGGTATGATTCTGTATGTCTTTACTAGCTTTGAAAAAACAAGTGGGGTTCTGCAGAAATGCAAAAATGTCCTGTATCTGGCATTAGTTAATATTTTCATTATTGACTTGGATGAGAGTACCTCTGTTGTTTAGCTGTGAAAACAAGATAGGAGATAGTCAGACTGAGTGTACCCTCAGCAAGTTTGCTGACAACACCAAGCTGCGTGGTGCGGTTGACACACCGGAGGGAAGGGATGCCATCCAGAGGGACCTTGACAGGCTCGAGAGGTGGGCCCGTGTGAACCTCATGAAGTTCAACAAGGCCAAGTGCAAGGTCCAGCACATGGGTCAGGGCAATCCCAAGTAAAAATACAGCCTGGGTGGAGAATGGGTCGAGAGCAGCCCTGAGGAGAAGGACTTGGGGGTGTTGGTTGACGAGAAGCTCAACGTGAGCCGGCAGTGCGCGCTTGCAGCCCAGAAAGCCGACCCTATCCTGGGCTGCCTCAAAGCAAGCGTGACCAGCAGGTTGAGGGAGGTGATTCTCCCCCTCTACTCCGCTCTCGTGAGACCCCACCTGGAATACTGCGTCCAGCTCTGGGGCCCCCAGCATAAGAAGGGCATGGCCCTGTTGTACTGAGTCCAGAGGAGGGCCACAAAGAGGATCAGGGTGCTAGAGCACCTCTCCTATGAGGATGGGCTGAGAGAGGTGGGGTTTTCAGCCTGGAGAAGAGAAGGCTCCGAGGAGACCTTCTAGCAGCCTTCCAGCACCTGAAGGGGGCCTACAAGAAAGCCGGAAAGGGACTTTTTTACAAGGGCACATAGTGACAGGACAAGGGGTAATGGCTTTAAACTGAAAGAGGGTAGATTTAGATTAGATATTAGGAAGAAATTCTTCACCATGAGGGTGGTGAGGCACTGGACCAGGTTGCCCAGAGAAGCTGTGGATGCCCCATCCCTGGAAGTGTTCAAGACCAGGCTGGATGGGGCTTTGAGCAACCTGGTCTAGTGGAAGGTGTCCCTGCCCATGGCAGGGGGGTTGGAACTAGATGGTCTTCAAGGTCCCTTCCAACCTAAACCATTCTATGATATGATATTGCAAGAACTTTGGAGGGTAGGAATAGAATGAAACATGGCCATGACAAACTGAATGTGTAATCTGAAATAAGCACCATGTAATTCAATAATTATTACACTTTAGTAAGAATAATCAAATTTTGTGAGTACTAGTCAGTTGGACAGGTTCCTAGTCTGAGAGAGCTAGTGGATCACATGTGATACTGTGGCATCCCTGCTCTTAATTTCATGCCGAAGAATGTCTATTGAAAGGAAACTACCATTTATGCCATGTTTCCATCCATGCTTGTCTAAGAATCCAGTGTACTCAGAAATAGCAAGTGCCTTTCTATTCTGTGTCTTCCCACACTTTGGGGTTTAAGTGTTTCAATTTAGTATGCTTATCTTGTTTATTAAGTTTGTTTCTAGTTTAAATTCTAGATTAAAGTAATTTAAATTCAGATTATTTATTTTCCTGAAAATACCGAAAGTACTTGATTGGCAACCATTACACTTCATTCTTACTGCTGTGGATCTAAACATATTGTAGAACTGCTCTAAATACATGTTGTCTTATGAATCCCATGCTTGCCAGTCATAGGGTTTATACTGCTTTGTGAGTAATGATCAGTCATGAAACAAATGTTCTAAAAAATTTATTTTCATTACCTCTCAAGAAAAATTTCAATTGAAACTGCCCAAAGAATGGGCAATTGTACTAAGAATAATAAAATTTGCTTTAGTGTTCAGGGGAGTAGGGCTTAAAAGTTATCTTTTTTATTCCAGAATGTAGTTTCTATGTACTAATCGGTAAATTTTTCAGAGACTTTGCATCTGTTGTTGACTGCAGTGGGGATTTAGTGTTTTGATGAAGAGATGCCTAGGATGTGACTCATTAGATTTCTGAGTCTGGTGGGACATTTATGAGGTTTTATGGTCTGATCTCCTGATATCACTCAAACCATAGAACTTGGTGGTGGAGATTCTGCTTAAAAAACTAATAGATCTAGTTGAACTATAACATCCTGTTTCAGAAAGTCACTTCTTATTTATAAACTCTTAATTCATTAGATGAATGCATAAAAAGTAGCAGCTTTGGTTACACTGGTTGTATCTTTGTGGTTTAAAGAAGCTCTTTTGTATTCCCTTTCTCAGTGACTAAGAGTGAAGTTGAATGAACGGCCTGGGTCTAAAACATGGTCAAGAGAAAAGAATTTGCTTTTATGTGATAGCTGAGCTCAGGATGTCTCAATTAAATAGTAAGTGTATGCAGGTTTTAGAATTATCATGACCTAAACCATACAAAATACATACCATATTTGTAAAAGTGATAATAAAGTGTGAGATTTATAAGTATCTACATACTTATTTTGACAGAACTTGCTTTCTATCTGTTTGTCTTTCATGCATGTATCCTGTGATAAAAAGCTCCTATTGGCTTCTACTAATGAGACCATAGGTAGCTTCGGAGGCCAGCATGTATAAGTCAGATTACAGAATTAAGGCCAGGATGGAGAAGCTGCTAATGCTGTTGTATGAACTGGCACTTAAAGTATTTTGTGTGTCCAGAATTACCTACAGTGCCCAATGTATCAAGTGTTTGGGGAAAAAATAGTCTTCTTTCTTAGCATCATAAGATAAGACAGTTGTTAGACTTCATACTCAGCGTCAGAGTTTATATGTGATCACTGAAGATAAGTGTCTGCCTTAAATAAAGGAGCAGGTCATTAATGTTTTGAGAGCTGTTCATGAAATCTTTGCAGATACAGAGGCCTTGGGGATAACATAATTTCAATAGCAGAGCCTGCTAGCTCTTGTGTGTCAGTGTGTTGTTAATCGGAAGAGATTGATAGTGTATTAATAAACATGCATGCTTCCAAGCTGAATTGTCACCAATCTGTTTAAAATAGTTGCCTTTCTCAGATCTTTACTGTTAATGAAATTACCTCCCAAGATTTTGTGTATCTGAAAAGAAGCAATAACAGTGCCAGAAACTAAATTAATATGCCATGAGAGCTTTCCTAATGAAATTAATATGGCATTTATAACCTTTTCAGAGAGGCTTTTCACCAATTACAGCATAAAATGAACTCCCAAGAGACCAAGATGCTCTTTTTTTGCGCAAGCTTCTATACTTCTGCCTGCTTCTTTTCATGATACATGAAATAGAAATCATGAAATAATTCTTTGATATCCTTCCATGGATTCATAACTTTCTTACTATTAATTGTGAACCTCAATTTTAGATTAGCGTTTCATTTTTTTTTAGTTTGGTAGGCTGCTTTTTTCCATCAGGTAGCAGCAACTAGCAGCATGAAATGAATTTTTCTTTTGAAAGAATGTGTTTTCCATTTTCTACCAAAATGCTTCTGTGATTGCAATGCAAAACTTCAATTTAAGACCTGCAGTTACAAAGTTGAATTGTGTAAATGTTTTCTGGTTTGGGGGAGTTTGATTTCTTCTTTTCTTTTTATGTTTTTGTTTTGTAAATGGTGAATAAAATGTGCTCAAACTTTTGTAAATAGGTAGTACTCTTCATAAGTTAGGCCACAGCATGCTGAGGAGAACTAACAGGAAACTGAGTATTACAGCTGCCAAAGGTAAGAGAGAGCTAAAACCAGTGTGTAGTGGAGCTCCATACTGGGGTTTATTTAAGAACCAACAAGATTTAAGCTGTTATCACACTTGATTAATTTTGCATACTCACTCACCTGCTCTGCTGCCAGTACTGCCTTGACTTCCCTTCCCAGCAGGGAGATCACTGCTAGCTTGGGAAAGTTGGGTAGAAAGTTGTGTTGGTTTGTGTTGTGCATCTCCTTGTAGTTAGCAATCTTGGACATCACTGGCCAGGGTCCCTGGCATTCATTTGTCTCCATGCATCTCTGATCTCGAGGATTTTCCCTTGCTTCCAGAGTCTTTTCTCCAGTTGTGATCTTTTCTGGCCCCTTCTTCTTTCTGAGACTAGTACTTCTTTCTGGGAACCCTCATTTTTGGCATACAAACTCCTATTTTTCCCCAATCTAAATAGTCAGTGTGCATAAACACTGTGTGTGAGCAGCCTTTTAATTGCATGTTCTGCCTCTGTTAATTGGAGGATTCAGAATATGACTCTTCTTTTTAGTCCAGGTGTTATCAAAGTTTACAAGCAGCCTGTACAGATTGCAGCGAGCAAGTACCAGTCTTCTGCTTGAGAGTTCAAAATTCAGTTTCAGACATTCACGCACATGCGTGCCCAATTATCTGCTGCCTGTTAGCATTTGCAGTTGAAGCTATTCTTTTCACCATGACAGTAACTAAAGTACTTATGCCAAAAGCTATGTTTGGGTGCCATTAGAAAAACCTTCATTCACCTTATCATAGCCTCTGATCTTGACTAACATGAATATCTAGCTTTTGCATCTTTCTTACAGGAACTGAATTTCTAAGACTGCTTGGTAGGGAAGGAATCCAAACATGGATTCGTACTGAAACAGGAGGGACAGCATATGACTGTCAGTTTACATCTCATATGACAATTTCAGGGTTTACTCTATTTGGAGGTCTTTATATAATGTGAGAACGTTCACATGCTACAGTACTTCACATGACAAATTTCAGGTAGCTTTACAGTCCTTTAATCATGCAAAAGACTCCCCTGTTACCTGTATGTTTCTACACATATAGTCAAAATTTAAAAAAGGAAGGTGGCCTAATAATAGCAGGAAAATGTCTTTGTTCTTATTGTGAATTTTGATAATTTCTTTTTAACTTTTCATCTAACTTTTTGTTGATGACCTTTTCTTTGGTGCTTCCTATGTGGTTAATGTGAGGCTGTCACTTTGCTCGATTGGGGAAGGGTCAAGTTTCCCCTCGCTTTTCAGAGTCAGCAGCCTAGTTGGCTGTTATGTCATGTCTGGAGGTATTTGACCTTAGAGACAGAGAGCATTTTGGGGGGTTCAATGTTCAAAAGCATTGCTTGTGCATCTCACTGTTAGCATTCCAAAACTTTTTTTCCATGATTAAAGCATTTGTATAATTGAAATAAGTATTAATGGGCTTTCTTAGATTGCATTGTTGAAGCAACATGGTATTTTCTCTGCTTACTATTTCTGCATTTCAGGTTATGTAGAGGACAAAACATTTGGAATATGAACAACAGCTTCAGACATGAGGAAACTTCTTCATTTTCTCATGCCATAGGCCCTTCAAGGAGCAGATATTAATCTCTTGCTCTTTCCTTCCACTGTTTCTGCAGCTTTTGGTTCTGCTGATTTATTTGGATTGGTGGTTTATCTGCACCTCCAGTGTTCCCCAGAGAAAACAATATGGAGTCTGATTGTTTCTTCTGTTGGTTTAGCATCCTTTCTGCTGCTGAGTATCAAATTTTACTGAGAATGTTTCAGCCAGCTCCAAGAACTGTGCTGCTGACTGAAACCAAAGGAATAGTGGCAAAATGTGTGCTTACCACAGTGCTGATCAAAAGCACCTCTGCTGTTCAATTTGGAAAGACATTCACAAATTACTTCTCAGGCAGTATGCTCTACTTCCGTAGCAGAACCAAAAGAGATGTCCTAATATTTTTTTTTTTAATTTAATCAAGTAGAGAAAAGGGGTCAGGAACCCTTGGAGAAGTAAAATATCACCCTGTTTGTAGAGATAAAACACACATTCTAGATGATAAGCCTTCTCTGTATTTGTGGCAGGTAAGGATGTTTGCCACACAGGGGTTTATACACTGTTAGGATAGAATATATATATACACACATGTGTGTATATGCATGTATTTATATGCACATGTACACACCTCTGTGTGTGCATGTACATCTAGAACAGGATAGCTTGCCATTCCTGGTGTTCAGCATAAGCTTTTTCCATAGCCCCTTCCTTTCTCTTTCAGCTGGCTGTCCTAAGCTTGCAGTAGGGAATGCAGAGGGAATGTACTGTATAGTGAAGTTCTGGCCCTGCTACCTTCCCAGGGGAGAAGATTTGGGAGGCAATGGAATTTTTAGGGAATGAATGATGCAGGGCTTTTTCATGCTCATTGCTGTGGGTTTTCCTTAAATTTGTTTGAGTTTGTTCTAATGTTGCACCATGGGTGTTTCATTTTTGGTGGTGGGGTTTTTTGGGTTTTTTTTGTTTGGTGTAGGTTGGGTTGGGTTTTTTTGTTGTGGGTTTGGTTTGGTGTTCCCTCCGCACTGCCCCCCCGCCCCCCAAGCATAATATACTTGTAGAACCACCGCAGTGTTCTGATATGAGTGCCGTAATCATCTTCCAGTTTCTCCCCAAAATCTCAAGTAATTTTTCATGTGAGATTTTCAGTGTGGATTACCAGACAGCCAAGCAACAATCGGCCTATTTGTGGTTTCAAATAAACAGTCTTATTACTGTTAGCAAAATGCAGCTTTAGCAGCTATTGTACATAGTTTATCTTGGTTGTGGTAAAGCATCTAAATGCTAGGTTTTTTTTAAAATGTTTTGGTGCCAATTACTTTTTGCTTAGGGTTCATGTACAATCTTAGAAATAAAGAAATAGTCAGCATCCATTGAAAGTTACAGCTGGACCAAAATGTTTTATTGATTTTTTTTTTTTTTTTGTTCAATTACAGGAAATCTGAAAATTGTGGGATATAGTAGTAGCTTGTCTAGACAACTACTTCAGTTAAAATGAGAGAATGTATTTACAGTAGATACTTAGTAATGGTGAGTTGAATGCTTTCTAGATGTTTTGCATAATTTAGTGCATTAAACAAAATGCTTTATGAATATCAAGCCCCATAATTTTACATTTTCAATAAAAGCTTCTTTCTGTCATCCTGGAAAGACAAAGAAACTAACCTACATCTAACTATATCCCCTGTAAAACTATTTACTTTTTCATAAGGTGATGAGGAAGGGCCTTTGCGTAATACAACCATAGTGCACTCAAGTTGCCTTTTTTTCTTTTCCCCCTTGTTTGGTTGTTTTTTTTCCTATGGGAGAAAGAAATTTCTTGAGACGCAAGAAAGCTGTTGAAGTTACAGAACCTGTATTCTTACAAAGGTGACTTGTGCATTCTTTTGAATAGAGAAATATGCTGTTTAATATAAAGATCATTAGCAGCAAGGATTGGCAATTTAATTGACCAAAAAACCCCACCTCATTATTTTTTTCATATATATGACATGGGATGAAAATAACCTCACAGTTGCAAGATGTGATTGAACTGTCACAGATAGTCTCTGTTTCTACAAGACAGTAAATGTCATATACAAAGCTATGTGACATTTCTCGTAGCAAACCTGGCACTGGAAGGGGAATTAGGTTCCTGCTGAGTGGCTATATGGTTATTGGCTTATCGTCTAAGATATCTTATTATTAAAATGTTTATTGCCTCATAAAGGATATTTGTAAAATGATATTATGATAATCACCATCTTGACTGATACATCAGGTGCTGAAGTGCAGACGTGGAATGCTAACAGCACGTCTTTCCTCAGCTTGAGCTAAAGAGTCAGGTGCTATAGTCAGGATATGTAATAGCTCCACATCTTCTAAAAGGAGGTAAAACACACAGTGAGCCAGTGGATTATGTTTTGATGTGTGTAGCAGAAACGGGATAGAAATGAAGTCCCCAGTAGACTTCTCACCTAATCATGGATGTCATCTTTCTAATCTGTCTCTGAGGCTGTTTCTTTCTTGCTTGGGAGAGGCAAGAAAATGCTTTCTATTTTGTGGTTCTATTAAGAATTTCTCCGAAGACTGAGAAGGGGGGGGGGACAGGGACGGGGAAGCTTCTTTAAAATCAAATGCTTTTCAGCCCTTTGGAACTGGATGTTTTGTAAATGTCCATATCCTATTAACCTGTCTTTGCATCTTCCAGCAGCATCGGTTCTAGGACTTCCAATCATTCTCAACTGTAGTTTACTAAATATTTGGAGGATTAACACTCAGATTCTGAATTGTACCTTATTCTTCCCTTGATAGATCACTTAACTGGGGAGTAAGAGAGTGTATAGGGGATAATTGCTAAACATAAAAACTGGAAGGGAACAGCTGCTTAATACATGTGTTAATCAGTTGGATTACTGTCCATGGTAAATAAAGAATCTAACTTGATTAGCCTGAATAAGCATGCCCTGTTATTTCTGGAAGAAGGTTTTTGATATTGAGAATACTACAAGCAAGGAGACCCCTGTGACTGAGGCAAAATTTTAAACTTTGGGGAAAATTGATGCATGGAGTCCAGAAAATGTTTATATGTTAAACCTGTGCCCTTAAACTTAGGACATGAGTTCTATATGTAAACACTTAGTTGTTTGAAAAAACAAATCACTGAGTAACTATACTGTCTCTTAAATTAAGTGGAAGATACAGATGGTTGACCCCTTAGGCCATTTTAATTTTAGACACCTAAATTTAGACTTTGGACTCTCATGTAGAGCATTGGGTTTGAAAGATTTGGGCTGGAACCCAAGAGCTTCACCCTGTCCCTACTTACGTTACTGTCATCTTTCTGAGCCTCTCCCTCCCACTGAAATTAATAGCACTTCTCTCTGTCTTGAGATGTTCTCAAATTGCTTTATTGCTTTTTCACTCATTTCGCTTCAGAAAGTATGTTTGTTGCAGTTCCTGTTATTAAAAGCAAACTCTGAATCAGATACGGAATGCAGAGAGTTTCCTCTCCTATAATCAGAAATTTATAACTGGCTGCTGTAGGTTAAGCTTACTGTGGGTCTCTCTACTTAGCTGTGCCAAAATTTTCAATCATAAACCAGATTAATAAATAAAGCTCGTGGGGGAAATGGGAAGGGGAAACACGAATGGGACATTTTGAGTATAACTGAAAATCCATTGGAATTCTTCCTTTTAGTTCAGGCAAACTAAAACAATTGATTTGCTTTGATTATTTTAATTTAAAAAGTTACTCTCCCAAGTGAAATATTCTTTTTTGGAACTTGTTTATGAAGTCTAAGTCATGACTAACAGATTTATTGTGTGATGACCATTGCTGGTCTTGGAAGGGAATTGGTCAAAGTGCTGCAACTGGGTCTGAGGGGACACTGCATAAAAGCCATTAAAGTCTGCAAAAATCAATGAAGCTGTAAAATTGAACTGATAAATCTCTTCAGATGGGGCAGTTTATTAGGTATATATCAAGCTGGATCTTACTGAAGGGAATTTGAGGTAAAAGCCTGAAAAACATCTGATAGAATAAGATGTGGAGATTTTTGTATCAAAACGAACATGGTTAATAAAAATTAAAAATATAATATTACATACGTTATTGCTGATACTCTCCAAAATTTTTAAATTATGAAAAGAAAGGTTGCTCATTAGGTTTGCTTTGGAGTTAATTTGTGTGTTCCCATCATTGCCTGGATTGTAAAGAAGAAGTTACAGTATGTAGTGAATCTTTTAGATTTCATAATCAAGAAAACATCTTCAAATAAAAGAGGGAGTTAATATATCTATCCAGAGACTGACAGACAGAGGTACGTGTATTTTGGAAGGGAAAATAGTCTTTGATGTACTCAGTTTTACCTGATAGCTCAGCACAATTGCATATTCAACCTGTTACTTCAATGCAGCATTGGAAAACAGATCCAGCATGTTCTGTGCTGGAAGGTATTAAAATCAGATCAATACAGCTTTATATGAAACCAGTAGTCTTCAACTTATATAGGCGAATGTAGGCTATAGTCTACCAGCCAGATTTCTGGGTTGGGGTATACTGCAGCCACATACTGGAATTCCAAAATACATTAGGGATGATCTTGGTCCTAGTGTACCACAAAAATAGTGTTTGAAGTGGCACTGTATTCCATTAATCACTGTCCATTATTCTCAGCAGTTCAGTGGAACTAAGCTTTGGGCCAGACAGCGACAGCTAGAAACCATTTATATGAGCTTTGTGGAAAGCAGCTATCATGAAGTGTTCTTTTATTTTTATGTGTAATTTGGGAAGGGGGTAGTGTTATTTTCCAATGCTGTGGAGAAAGTAATATACATTTCAGGAACCACTTCTGTTTCACATTTTAATGCTATCCAAGAGCAAATGTCAGCAAAATCTGTCATCCCCCACCTCCCAAAAGCCATAAACAAGCTCAGGAGTCCCAGTTTTCTCAGAAATCTATGTTACTAATACAGTCTTTTTCTTTTTTTATTGCAAGTATCAAAGGCTGTACAATAACTCTGCATAGTCATTAAGGCATAAAATACAGAGATAAAAGTGTGTGACGTTTCACAAGCCGCCTTTTGGTCAAGGCCCCCAAAATGAAGCAGCAGTCTTGTGTCAGAAAAATGAAAATGTAAGCAAGCATATTGCTACAGGCCTGTAGGCATATTCTGATGAACACAATCACTATGCGTTTCCCGAATCCTTAGAGAAGTAAGACAGTAAAAAACATGCTTGCAGTTCATAAGGAATAAAAGCTTGCTTTTTTTTTTAAATCACTGCTATAATTTTAATTTCTTCCAGAGCATGAGAAGCAGTAGAGTTGTTAAAAGTTCCAGCTTGCTGTCTCCCACGCCATTTTTATATTATCATAGTTCTGATGAATATTTTCTTTTTGGCAAAAATATTTTACTTTTCTACCTTTTAGGAAGTCCAAAGGAGCTTGACTTACATGATTAGATATAGCTGTTTATCTGAGGAATATGTACCTCTGTCTAATCAGAAATATTATGAATGGCTACAGCTATTAGATGGCAGATTGGATATCCAATTTGGGTTGTAGTCCAGATAATGGAATAAATAGATTATGTAGAAAATTGTTTAGGACAAGATAAACAAAAGTTCATGGCCTACGTTTCTTATATATTTCATATTTTGGGTGGAAACATTAAGACTAGGTTTGAATAGTTGATCTTTTTCAATAGGCCAGATTATACAATCTGAAAGAACTTAAAATAGAGAGAACGTAAGTTTTTTGAATTGGTTGGTGTGTTTTGCCTTTAGGAAGAGCTATTGAGTTTGATGAGGTGTCTTTCTGAAAAACAATCAACTTTGATGTAGGAGATTCCATGTAATGGAGAGTGAAATCTGATAGTCAAGGCTCAGAGTTCAAAATGCTGTGGGCTAAAGTGAGAATTTAATTTCAACAGGTATCTAAGTGAAAAATCTCTAAATCAAAGCAACTATAAAATGTGAACCCAACTGTAATATTTTGTACTGTAGCTTTCTGAAAGGATGCCATACAAAAATAGTAGTAGAATATATTTGCAACAATGGGAGACAGATACTTCAAATCTAGAATTGTAAATGTATGATTAAATACTTTACCATTTCCTTTTCTATAGGTTTCAAAACCTTTCATAGGTTTTGAAAATAAGTTCTTGCTTGGTATGTCATCCTGTTCATTTTAAGATTATGATTCTTGTTTGAATAATAATATTATTGTAATGTGGCAGTTTAGGCTGGGAATTCGAGACTGAGAGCCCAGTAAGTTCTATCTAGTTTCTATACAGCAATCAATGCAACTGTGTAGTTAAAGATGTTGTACAAATCTTCTAATTAAATGATGACAGACTTATTTTGCGAAAAAGATTGCTCATCTGTCAGAAATTATTTGTGTTTTTTTCTTTTGGTACACACACACACACACACGTATTTTGCCTACAGTGTTTGAGGGTGGTTTTGCTGTGGGTGTCTGAGAATGTGCTTTTGACTGATGAGCTAGGCTGTTTTTTCAGGTACTGAAGCAAATAACTATCAATGCAATACTCTAGAAATTGCTGTTTCTGAAGAGAGAGGCAGAGAGAGATGCTGCTCCCACAGAGTGCTCCTGCTCTCTGACAGTAGGGTTTGCTTTTGCTCGGGAGCTGTTGTTGAAAAACCACATACAGCTTTCCATTGCTGGATCTGCACTTGTAATTGTCTCTTTCCAAAAGCTGAGCTACAGCTGTGGTCAGTGAAAGATGTACCTAATACAAAAGCAAAAATACTGAGCTTTTGGAGACTTTAACATGTGATCTTTTAGCAGGGAAAGGAATTTAGCAACTTACTACCTAACAAAATATTTATATTACTGCAGTAGCTATTAATTTATTTTATTAAAATGATTTAGTAGCTGTTGTGTTTCAAGAAGTTTTTGTATTTGGTTCTCTTTATATTAAATCCTTCATCCAGTTCCTGGAAATAATAATGTTATTTCTGATAACTTCCATGTAATTTGACGTTTTCTTCTCCCCTTCCCTGCTCTTTTGTTTTCTCTGTCTCAGAAGGATTATCTGTCTTCTCAGTGATTTGATTGACTGAACAAAGGCCAAGAGGCTTTTGGGACTGTATGTTGATAACTTGGTTTGCCAGGTTATCTTCCAGTAATATTTACATCTCTGGCAAGATATTCTCTGACTGATTCTGTATGAATTACTGGTTCACCAAGGCAGCAACTTTATTTGTTTCTCTAGCTATTTTAGTGTTAATTTTAGAAGGTGTTTTCTTATCTTCAAACTTGAAACATATTTTGGCAGCTAATATCTCTCTAAATAATAAAGCAGGAAAAATTAGAACATGGCAAAGAACATTGCTGTAGCGTGGTGTGTTATTTTGTTGGAATATCAAAGTCCAAACAGCTTTTGACATGTTTGCTTCCTGAAGTTGAGGGGGGGCAAAAAGGCTTCTGTTGAGCAGTTGAATAACTAATGCTGCGCATTTCCAAGGTTTTGAACAAAGGATTAAATTAGGTATTTGAGTAGCTGGACGACTCCTTGTTAATTCCTTTCCCACCATCCTATGTGTAATGTGTACATAGCCTTCTCAGTGTACAGTCCACTTGTTCCTTACTGGGAGAGGGACCTTATTATTTATGCAAGTTTTTATGAGAGCTGGTTTTCCTTGCAACTATAAACATATTCATATTTGTGGAATATTTATCACATGATCCAATTATCATTTAAAGGAAAATAATTTAAATAATCTTTTCTATGAGCTATGATCATTAAATGTAATTTGGAATACTAAAACACAAGTTTCCCTCCAGGTTTAGTAACAGATGACTTCACAGCTTTCCCAGACAGCCTTGTCTACTGTTAGAGAAACAACTGATTCTGTCAGATATAGTATGATACACTAAATATTTTGATATTATTTAGACACTGGAAAAATCCTGTTGAACTTAAGTGCTCAGTTTACTAAACTGTTGTCTACTTGCAAAATATCAGTTCTACAGCATCTGTGGTGTCACTTAGACTAGCAGTTATTTGCCCCATCAAAATCATTCAGTAAGAAAGACCTCTGCCAAAGAGGCATAAGCTGCTATGCCTTTCACTTTGTTGATATCCAGAGCACTATGGTTTTCTTTCCTCTCTAGCCTGTGTCTCTGCTCTTGTCCTTTTTTGTTTGTTTTTGTTTTGTTTGCTAGCAGTGTTGAGCTTCTCATTCTTTTCAGCCAGAAAGATCTTGAAAAAATCTTGAAAATCAGTGGGATATAGATCAAAGTGTTTCTGGGTGAAGTTGAGATAATTGCTTTCACCAGTTCCTTTTTTTTTTTTTTTTTTTATTTCTTTTCTTTATTTTTTTCTTTCTTTTTTTTTTTTTTTTTTGGTAGAAGATAGTGATGCTGTAAAGGATAGCCGAGAATAGCTGATAGCTGCAGCCTAGTGTTTTGGAATGAAGTCACACTGGCTGTGATAGGGACTCCCAAACAGATGTATTTACAGTATCAGTGTCTTCAGTGAGTGAAATTCTTCTTCTATTCTTGTCATTTGTTAATATTTGAAAGCCAAGTAACTTGCAGAGCCATGGTATCTTACTTACGCCTTCTGAGTGCCAAAGCCTTTCTTTGCAAGATTGATATTACAGCAGTGGTTCAGTTGTCCAAAGACCTTTGCCTCTGACATTGAAGTATCTCTCCTAATGAGCTCTCAGATTCTTCAGAGAAGTGGCCAGGAAATAGTAGATTCTGTAGAGGTAATCAGTGACTCTCCTCTTCTTTGCAGAAAATGGCGGACAAAATAACTAGGTTGATTTTGTGAGATGGGAGGATGCATGTCTGCTAGGATGCAACTATCACAACAACTAGAATATAGCAGGGTTTTACTGTTGCCATTTTGACTTGAGAGAGAAAAACCATACTAAGATCCATTTCATTGTCTGCTGGATGCCGTGCCAATGAAGATATTAATCCTTTTTTTGATTTAAAACCCATTAACTGTACCCCACTATTGGGTTACCTGCTATTATCAATAGTTCCTATATATGTTATTCTAAATAAGACAAACTTTCTAGGGGCTTGGTAGAATCCTTTTTGAGACCTAAATACCAAGATACGTATTTTTCAGGCAGTTTTGTTGGGTTTTATTCCAGTAACACAATGAAAGCTAGTTTATGTAGTTTCAGAATAAACTTGATAATGAAAATTCATCTTACATTTCCAGCAGTTTGACTGAAAAAGGCATTCCCTGTTACCAGGCAACACAGTGAAGACTGTTCTGTTGTTCTGTAATACATAGATGAAAGACTGCAATTTATATATCTTTACAATAAGTGAACAGTACAAAAATCCGTACTTCAGGAGCTACATTAGCAGAAGAGTATGGTTGGAAATCCAAGGATGGAGAAGTTAGGAAGTGATAAAAGAAAATGTATCTATAGTTTCATAGCTCAGTGTCTTGTGTGTACTTACTACAATGCAGCCTTTTGTAATAAAGTAATGTACTAGGTCCCAATTTTAAGGTTGTAACTTGAGCATTTCGGACTTGAGCATTTCTGAAAAGAGTGTCCCCAGAAGATTTTAGTATTTCTAACAGTGTTTTTGAAGATGAATTGACTTTCTGTCTATCAGTTCCTCTTCCACTTTAGTCGATGTGTTTTTGTTTCTGATTTGCAGATACTGTTTGGAAGTTTTGCCTGTTATACTGGCCTAAATAGGAAGCTCCTTCACAAAACTGTGAGATGTATTTTGGAAAGGTATGTGTGACATCAGAGATCCATGAAGGCTCACGCCCCACCATTACATGCAAGTGCGAGGGACAATATTCTGCAGGTTGGACAGGTCCATATTTAGAACTGAAATGTTTTCCCATCAGCCTCAGGCTGCCATTTATGAATGAAAAAGAAATTGTGCCTTCTTATCAGATGCACCAACTACTTCCCGACAAAGAAAATGTCTTAAAAGTAAAAATCTATGACCATGTCTGAGAGTCCACAGGTTAAAACAGGCAAGGTGAACATGTAATTCCAGTTAATGGTGTCCTCAGTTGTCAGTGTGCAAAATGCCATTGAACACTTCAGAAGGAAAAAGAAATGGCAGTGACTGTCAGGTGTGACTACCAGGGTCCTTGTTCTGAATGCCCAAATGTTCTGTACTGCTATGCATAACCCTGCTGGCTGCTTGCACACTGAGGTATGACTGTATCAGGTTGTAAAAGTGCGTTTTTAAAACCTAAGGGTAAATCTTTTATAGCTTATTCTTTGACAGCAGGTTTTCAGTGCTGTAGGAGCAGTGATCTACATATATGTGAGATAAGAGCTGAAACAATGAGTTTCTATAATCCACTCTGAAAAGACGAGCTTTCCGAAACTCAAAATAAACTGCTTACTTTATGCAAAAGAAGAATAAGAGGAGATTTAAGAAAAAGACTTCTGATAGCAGGAGTATATTTTTAAGTCTAGCACAGGGATGGTATAATGAGATCCATGACTTGGAAACTGGAGCTAGATAAAGCAGGCTGGAAGCAAGTTCCCCAAATTTTCAGTGGCAGGTCTAAATAACTATCTGGAATCTGATGGGTTTTCCATCAGCTGAAGTCTTTAAATCAGTGCTGATTGTCTTCCTAAAATTAATTATGTTGCTCAAATGAAAGTCATGGGCTTGATACAGAGATGACAGAATGAATTTCTTTGGCTTGTCTTATACAGGAGCTAGATGATCAGAGTTCCTGAATTACACTACTGTCCTCTGAATTACTTCTATGAATGACTTAAATATTATTCTGAAATTTATAAGAGGATAAAATAGGAATTTTTATAATTATGGTATAGTCAGGACAAATTTAATTGGTTGAAATGCTGGCTTTAAAAATGCCATGTTTAATTTTCCCCTTTTGTTTTTTACAGAACTATGATGAATCTTTTATTAATAATTTTCCAAAAACTTGGAATTTTCTGAAGGAATTTAAATAGAATGAAAAATCATATTTTTGCTCGTCCAAAAAATAACAGAAACTACTCAGTTGCTGTAAGAAAAATGCGGCGAAAGGGGAGGAAAAAAACCCCAAACACCAGTAAACACCTTTCTGTTACCTTTTCTTTTAATAATCTAGGGAGCTGAGGAAACAGTAAATATTTCAGTTTATTTTTTATGTGTTCAGCTGTAACTTCAATTGTTCTGGTTCACGTTCAGCAATTTCAAAAGAACAATTCCTTGTCAGTTCATGTTAAAAAAGCAATGATTTGCCCAAGTTTTCAGTATGGATTCTATGCAGCTCCCTAGTTAAGATTTTTAGCATTACAGATCTTTATAACTGAAAAACCAGTTTTGCTGTTTTATAGAAACTCAGTATTCCTGTGGTAATTGCATTTGATGAAAAAATAAGACTAAGAACAAAAGCTTTCTCAGGATTCACATCATTCAGTGTGACTAATTGAATGAATAAGGAAATTTGTGGACATTCTTTTCAGAGGAAGTCTTTTATAGTATGAATTTGTACATGTTGTGAATTATAAGGTACTGTCCTTCAAGGCAGTCCATCTGAATAAAAACCTATGACCACTGTAAGCCCATTACAGGACATATTACAGACTTTGGTGGTGTACATCTCGGTAATTGTTGACCCCCTTTCTTTTTTCTTCATTTTTCATAGGGTGGTATAAATATGTTTCACCACTTGTGTGTTTCACCTTCCTTTTTCAATATGGCTGTAATTGAAGAAGACCAAAGAAAGAAGAAAAATCCCTTTCCCTCCCATGCATTTAAAAAAAAAAAGTATAAAAGTATATGGGAATATACTAATACATATTTGCTTTATATTTACATGCTTGTAAATACACTTGCTTTTCCTAAGAGCTCATGGTTCTAGGATAATGTGAGCATTTGTTCCTAAATTCTTGACATAAATCTGGATACAGTTGAAAAATGTCCAGGTTCCCTATCATGCAGCTGATCTATGTCCGTTACGTATTTTGCACCTTGCTACCATCTGTCCACTGGCACACTACGTAGATATAATAATAGGGGAAAATTCCAGTAAACCACGAACAGCATACAGTAGATGACGGTGGTTTTCTGATCCACAGAACAGCATCAGATGCTCCTAGACTTGCTAAAGATCTTTTGACCCTTTTTTCATTTGATAACGTGTTAGTTCTTTAAATCTGTTGCAATAACTAAATGTTGTTTTAAACTGAATTTAAGGAATTTAGAGATTCTAGAGAATCTAGAAAGAAAATTTGAGAAATTAATATAAAAATGTAGAGAATGTCTTAGGTTGTGTATAGCTATGTATAAAGTATCTATATTATGCTAATTACCTGGTTTTAAAAAATAGTTCAAGGGTTCAGCTGAGATCAATGCTGAAAACCTTATTCCAGCAGGACTCTTCCATAGGAAATCATGTGCTCAGAAGCAGCCAGCTCAACTTCACGTTATCTGACTGAGGAACTTCGCTGTCCATTTAGATAAAACCTCCATTCTTTTCTGTTACGTTTTCGTGTGGTATGCTAAGCCAACAGAAGGAAAGAAATGCAGGGTTGAGGGAAATTCCATTCTATTTTTTTTTTGTTTCTTTTCTACTTAGTTGTGCGAGATAACTAGTTTTCCTTGTTGCAGCATATAAATTTCTTTAATAGTGTCTTTAGCTTAATCACCTCGTGATTACTCAACAGTTTTCAGTAATTTGCTCTAGATGACCTGTCCAAGTCAGGTAGCACTGCAGTATTTTTGGATATGAGTGCTTACAGCCCTCAACTGGGTCTGAGAAGTGCCTGCAAGGTCAAGAGAAGCATTGCTCAGGTAGATTCTGAGTCTGCAAGCTGTTCTATTTGGCTCCGGTTGTCTGTGCATTTGGAATAGTCCATGGGGGACAGGATTACCAATGGAGTAAATCCTGGTCTTCTCAGAGTACAAATATCTATGGTATTAATATTTGCTATCTGTATTCATTCCGGGGCAAATGTCTTCATTGAGCTGCCAGACAGTTCTCTGCTATTTCATGTTTGGAAATAATTTTAAAACCTTTACTTGTTAGGAAAGCAAACTGAGATACTAAATGTACATAAAACGATGAAGGTGCACATGCTAGGGTCGATTGTAAAAGCCTTGCTTAGACAGCTTCTCTGTTGGAAGTCGGTAAGAATTCACACAAAAATTCAGCAAAAATCTTCTTTCAGGTTAGATTTTTAAAGTTTCTTTCTGATCATCTGGAGACATTCATATATTCTAGGGAAGAACTGATTACAGTTTAGTTCACTTTCTCCTCGGACATCTCTTCGATGTTTATTCATAAGATAGAACCCTTGCTCTGTTCAGGTTACAACAGTGGGAGTCAGTGGTTTGGTGTCTTTGCTTGTCTAATATGATTCATAATGTTTGTTTTGCCCCTATAAACAGGTAATAGAATTGGAATTGTGTTTTCTTTTTGATGTCTTACATGGAACACGCAGTTATGGAAGCAGAGTTTTCTTTTTACTGTGACATTGACAGTATTTGTCAAGTCTGTGGTACACAAAACCCTGAAGCTAACCTATACAAGAAATTCCATGTGAAAGAAGGTAGATACTTCTTTTTTTCTCCTTCTCCAGCAAGAAGTGCCTTCTTGTGGTTAAGAAATGTTCTTATAAAGGAGATGGAAATAACCTGAACAGAGCGCTCACTCTTTCTTGGAATATATTGGTTAATATCTGCTTAAGCAATAAAAACCATTTGTCTAGAGTGAGAATTTCTGAAGGATCAGGAGAATATTGACTGCATTGCATCATTTATTTTTGAGAAAGCTATGCAGGAAGAGCGATTTTATTTTAGGCGCATTGGTAAACACACACAAAGGCTTTAAAGTTCTAGGTATGTTAAAACCCAATAAAAGCAGCATTATAATGTATCAAATTTTGCCATCTGTGTTCTGAAGACTTTGAAGTCCCTACAGAGACAATTCCTTCCTTCCTGAAGCCAATGTCAGAATGACCAATTCTCGTAAAGTTCAGCTTCTACCTAAAAAGGGTTTTCTGTCTTGTTTCGGTGATTTGTTCTCTGGGTTACTGTGGGTTTGTGTGTCTGCAGTTGTGTGAGGTTGGTTCTTGTCTGAGTGCTTTGTGAGGCCTTTGGATGATTGCCTGGGAATTCCTGTAGTGGCGCTAATCAGGACATTCAGTTGGAGTCATAGTTCCTCTGGAGCTACAGATGCACAGAAATCCTAGATGTTTTGACAGCGTGCGTTCAGATCAGATGTACCATGTATGTGCAACAGGAGCAATTTGCACATGGCTGATAAATCCAGCTTGCATGAGATAGAGAACTTTGCGTCCCATCTGACCTAAATACTGGGTTTGGTGTTGTATCAGGAAAATCCTAAATGGCAATGTAAGACAAAATTAAATGTTTCTTCCCATATTCAATTTCCAATGCAGCAGCCTCTAGAGAACCTAACTAGAAATAATGGGGGTGGGGAAGGGACTGTATTGCAGTAGGCAGCATATGGACCAAGTCAGTCTTTTGCTTGGTGCCAGTTGGAATAGGACAGCATATGTTAATGAGATGATCAGGTAGCTGTGTGAATGCGCAGGGCAGCGACAAAGCTGGATCTGCTTGCAGAGCCACGTGATTACTGGTGGCCATCCACACATCCAGCCCTGGACCAATGTCTCTTTTCAGAGAGACGCTCCCTTTCTTTAGTCTGTAAGGTTCTGTTTGAGTTGTGGCTTTTTCGGCTTTGAATTCTCATTTGGCTGAGGTTAAGCATCATTGTCCTCATTTGTTTCCTTGAGGTTTTTGCAATGATTCTTGTCCTTTTTTAACTGCTATGTAAACACAGGGTTTTGTACGTTTGTCTGTGTGGGATTTTTAAAGCTTTAGGTGTGACAGTGTTCTGTGAAAACAGTAGTGACTAGGAACTGATGAGGCAATGGGCACAAACTGAAACACAGGAGATGCTGTCTGAATATCAGAAAACACTTTTTCCCTGTGAGGGTGACCGAGCGCTGGCACAGGTTGCCCAGAGAGGCTGTGAAGTCTCCATCCTTGGAGACACTCAAAAGCCGGACACAGTCCTGAGCAACTGGCTCTAGGTGGCCCCACTTGAGCAGGGGGGGGTTGACAGGGTGACCGCCAGAGCTCCCTGCCAACCTCAATTGTTTTGTGATGCTGATTCTATGAAACTATTTGATTATGAGTCCTCCCCCAAAGCACTCCCTCCGTCCCCCAAAAAAACACTTTACCCTGTTACGTGAGTAATTGCAGAGGTGTAATTTGAGAGGTGGAAAAAATACACATTAATTTAGAAACCTATTTTATCTGGAAAAACTTCCACAGATTTTTGAGAAGCACAGTGCAAATTGTGTGCACAGTTTGGGATTCCTGTTCTTGTTTTTCGTTCTGAAATACCTGGTCTGCACTGAGCAGCACCAGCTATCGGGAAAATCTGACCATCCTACACAAAGGACGTCTGTGCTAGGGCTTTGCTGAAGCTATTTATGACTTTTGTAAATGCTGTCCTAATGATGATCTACAGTGTGCCCTGAAGTCTGCTCAAGTGTTAATTGGTTTATTGTTTTGCATAGTATATTAAAAACTTTTCTGTTCAGTTTGAAGTTTGAACTGTAATTCAATCCTTAGGGTGCCCCACATGTAAAGCAGAGTTACAAAGCAGGAGGTTAGGATGTGGGTATCCCTTTTCTGCTATGTTGTTGCCCTGGCATATTATCTGTTTGACACCTTTGATAGATGAATGTCTGAAAAGAGAGAGTGGAAGACAACAGCTAGATTTTGTTTTCTCATCTTCTGTATTAGACTTCTCATCCTCTTCATATGGTAGAGTTTCCTGTTTGTATGTCAGTGGGAAATACTACAATTAACTTATGTCAAAGATATACCTAGTTGAAGATCAGGGCTCATTTTGCCAGGCACCATTATTATTTTGTTATATGGGAAGTTTTTTTTAAAAATAGCATTGCAGGCTCTTTTGTGCTATTTTGTATAGTAATACTGTAACTCTGTAATACTTGAAACTCTGTTTATGGTCAATTGCACTGTTTAGACTCCAGCCCATAGCTGAATCCACTTCCAGTTGCAAGACCCTTTATATTTTCTGACTGCTAAAATCGGGTCTGTTTTTTTTTTCCTGTGCTGTCCAGTGTCCTTATATTCAGTAACACAGTTACTCAGTTGGGGATTTTAGCCACAGACTCTGTTCTATTCTTGACTTGAACAGCTTTTTACTTCTGCAGGATGACAATCTTTCTATTGAATGTTAGTCTGTGTGCGCTCTGGATGTGTTTTCATTTTATTCGTATGTAAAGATGTTCTGCCAGTATCATTATGGAACACCTGTGTCTTTCCTGGAAGGTTGATATATTTTGCTGAACTTCACAAATGACACATAAGTTGCTGTATATGTGATTCTTCATTAGTCAACAGACAACGTAAAAGGTTAGTCTTCTAACTAATGTACAAGATTATATTTCAGTGAAAAGGTAGAGTTGATGAAACTTTGCTACGTAAACTTTGGGAATATTTTGTCCTTGAGCAGAATTCTGTCACTTAGAGTCAGGGTAAAGATCTTTCTTTTTTTTCTAGATTATGATAATATCTATGTTACCAGGTGGTAGTGGTTTTATATCACACTTACTGTTCTTTCTAAACAGCCCAACTGTCTTGCTTATACTATGCATTTCAGACAGAAAGGATAAATAAGATGAAATCTTGAGCAAACTGAAATGCAAAAAAAGCTTAAATACTTATCTTTAAAGTGAAGACATGCCATCATACTCAATTTATGTTCTGATAGATTTCTGCTGTTGTCCAAGCTGTTATGTTGAAAAGTTGAGCTTACCTAAATTACATGTTAATTATATCTTCTCAGTATTTCTGAATCAATTTGATTGGTACTTCTACCAGTTTTCAGAGGTCTTTTTTGTTCTCAAATTTGACCTTTGTACAGCAGTTCGTAGCTCATTACTTTGTCTATCACTACAGCAGGTGACTGTATTTTGAAATGTTGTATTTGGTTATTTGAAAGACTTCATTGGTACAATCTCAGGTGCTTCAAAAGTGCTTCTATAAATGACTGGTTCACCTGATGGTAATTGCACATATTTTGAGTGCAGCTGACAAAGGAGCAAACCTGAGTGGGATCAAGTTCAAGATACCTGGCAGAGTGTTATCTTTCTCCACACTGCCAATGGGACATGTGACAGATTCATCTGAACCACTGTGAAGAGCTGTGGAAGGTGTGAATTTATGTTAGAAACTCTTGCCATTTGTCATCTCCACCTCTGTCACAGTATCCTTTGTCATCTTGTCTGGAAAAAAAAAAAAAAAAAAAATTAGTAATTTCCCAAGATCTTGCAGGTTAAATAAAGGCATGAAATCAATGGTGCTGGAAGGCTTTTGAAATGAAATGGAACATAATTACCTTACAATATATTTTATGGATTATTATAATCTTTTGTAGTTGCATTTTATTATATACTGTTTAATGCATGTGACATAAAACTAGAAAGAGATAAATGTCTTCTGTTATAATTTGCCTTCTTTCTGCCAGAGAAAGAAGAGAAGAATTGGTAAGCTGATAAGGAAAAAGGCTTGATGGATAATATGGAATGTCCTCCAGAAAATTTCTTACTGGTTTCTGCAACACATGGTTGTTGAACCAAGAATGGTTTACTGGTTAAGATAATTTTTTATTTGTGTGGGTTTGTTTGTTTTTTTTTTAAATTAATGCTTCTTGATTTTTTTTTTTTTGGTAGAAATTAATAAAGCAAGGCGCATTTGTTATAAACAGGTTTCCCATCCTCCACCCTAAAATTATGGATCTTCTTTTCTCTTTGTTTTGCAAAACAATCTGGGGCTCAGTGGAATAAGCCTATGGATAAGTAAAATGAAATGTTACATTTCTGCATTGTCAGATGTCTGTCAACTGTTAGTAAGAAGAATTTTAAATAAATCCTTTAGGCTCTAACTGCATGGCTTACAGTAGGGTTAATGACTTTGTATATCAAGTTCTGTATTTTGAATTGACAGCTTATCCCAAATTAAAAAAAAAAAAAAAAAAATAGTGGTGTTAGTGGTTAGTTAAGATACCTGTATTATCTATAGATAAAAGTATGTATATTTATATCCCTATAAATATACCAATATTATACAGACATATAGACACCATAAATGCAGTATAGATACAATATACCGATATATTACATACAGATTATATAAATATATAATACCTATATACATTTCAACATGTACATAACATTTTCTTTCTGTCCATAAAAACACATACTTGTATATATCATATTTATAATACCTCTTTTCTAATGCATTTGACTTCTAGTTATTAAAATGTTTGCTCATTTCTTTGCATGTTACTTGGTAAGCTGCTCAAAAATAATAGCAGATGTGGGGGGATTGTGCTCTTTTTTTATTAATGGGAAGGACAACTGGCAAGCAAAAATAATCAGTTTTAGGGATTGAAGTAGGCAATTCAGCTATAAAGAATCATATTTTTCTTATTGTCTTTTATAAAAATTGTATCTATGGGAAATATTTATCTGACTTCAGCTGAGGAATATATGGGATGGATAACAAAAGAAATATCTGATAATCTTACGTACATAACTATCTAGCATCACATTTAATTTTTTTCAATCTATGGCAAGGTTACTTCTATTGTAGTTTAGGTGCTTCATAACGTTGCCTTCCTTAAACCTTGCAAAAGATCTAATTCAGTGCAGAAGACACAAATCTAGAAATTGGAGTATTTAAAATACTGCTAATTTCTCTTTATTAATTTCTCCCAACAGTTTAAGACACAGAGGAAGAGGTGGTGATGGGGGGGTTGTTTGGTTAATAGGTTGGTTGGTTTGATGGTGGTTTTTTTTTTTTTAGATGAGTTTTGATACCATCTACTGTGCTGCAGATACATGTTTGTGTGCTATACAGCAGGACAGATTCAAGAAATCTCTTAATAGGAAAACTTACAAAATATACTGTGTGTATACTGGTAGGTTTCAGTAACAGATTACACTTACAGTAAGTTTTACAGTATTTTCTGTGTGTAAATATATTTTCTTTAATAACTTCCATTGAAGTTGGTTTCTGGGTGGTAAGGCTGTGTAAGAACTCACTTTGTGGAAAAAATGTTTTTCCCTAACAGTAGAATATAAAAGTTGCTCACAAATGCTCTACAGTACATAAGAGAACTGCAAAATATACAGTATTGTAGTATGTTTGTGTGCTTTGGATTCTAAGATAGCTATAGCTAATTTCAGAGCAGAGTGTAGATGTATCTGGCCTAGATGTTATGTCTCAGATGAGAGTTAATTAGATGGGGAATTCCAGGGCTGGATTATGTGAACAGAAAGTGAATCAACTTCTCTTCAGCTGATGTGTTAAGTTCTTTTTAAGATTAGTGTAATTATTCCCATTTTACAGGTGTAAAAACTGATGCAGAAAAGTGAAGTTACTTACCTAAGTTTGTAGGAGCCTTTTGAAACACATATATGGACCCACGCAAACTAGAAAGGCAGGAGTACCGAGCCTGTTAATGTCACTGCAGTGTGGGTGTCTATGGGGCTGGAGTACCAATTAAGCACCTCCCTGTGCAGTCAGGCAGGCAAACAGCTTCATAATCTTTCCAGGTTAGCTCTGTGTATGGATAAATATCTGCTACATTTAAAATACAGCTGTTGTTTGAACAGTGTGTGTTCCAATGTGTAAATTCATGACCCACTTTACAGTGTTTAGATGTGCTTTGTTGAATTCCTGAGATTTCTCCTTCCCCCCCTTTCCACTTTTTTTAAGTAAAGTTTTGACTTTGCCTGTGATAGCTCGAAACATTGAGAGAAAAGGAGGGGAGCGAGAGAGAGAAGGAGATTTGAGCCAAAAGTTGTTTCATGTCCCACTGAAATGAAAGCTGACTCCTAATGTGTAGGATTACAGGATGTACAAGCAGGAGGAAAAGAATAGAGAAGTGTGTGAGCAGAGGTGAAGAACTGTCATTGCCCTCCACTACTAAACAGGCAGAGTAGTCTGATGTCATTGTGACCATAGGGACAAAAAAACCCCACAGAGATGCTAGGCTTGGTTGCATCAGTTCATAAAATTGGCTTTGCTTTCCTCTTTGCACTACCACTTTTGATGCAAAAGCTGATGTAATGCAAGCATGCTTAGTAAAAGTGCAAAGCAACCATGTTGTATTTTTTTAGCTTCAGAGAGGATTTTTTGTTATTGAAGGCAATGGTGATTTTGCCACTCGTTTCAGTAAGTACTTTTAATAACAGTTGACTAGATGACATTCAGCTGGACTAGCAGAGGCACATTTCCATCTTTTGCTTCTAGCACAACCCATAGTTGAAGTGGAAAATTTTACTTCTTCATCCTCTTTTACATATACACAGGAACTTGAATAGAGAAGAATGGAAGTCCTGCATTATTTTAATGCATTGAAATGTGAAAATATATTTCCTTTTTTTTGTTGTTGAACTTCCTGCTTATTCTGCCAGTGTATATGAGAATGTGAATGGGTCCCATTAAGAATGCTTATTGAAGCAGGATTCCTAGCTTGCTTCAGTGAGGGGCTTTGGCTCAGTTAGGACACCTTAGACTGTGTCTGATACTGAAACATCTGCTATTTATCTTTTGCAGCTTGTTTCAGGAACATGAATAAAAAAGGTGCATTCTTGCAGAGCTATTTAAAAAATGAGAGCTTGAATCTGTTTTGATGTAGGTTAATGATACATGAATATATATGATAATGTTATCTTGGGGTTTACTAAACATTTATTTGTATTGCAAAATTTTTTGGACTGTTTCTGTTAAATGGTAGCTATCAACATAAGATTGGTTATCCTGTACATTAAATTTGAATTTCATACTTCACCAGCATAGTTTGGTAAATGTTTAGAATGTGGTTTTGGCAAGTACTGAGATGTATACTGAGTAATGCTTGCAATAAAAGTGAACCATTTTAAGGATGTTGTGAAGAGAGTATACATTTAGCCCATGAGAAATGGCTGTAACTATTCTCCCTTATTGTAAGCTATTTGTTTAGTATAATGACAGATGTGGAGGAGGAGGATCAGTTTTGGAGAGGAACTTAGCATTGAGAAGAAGTGAGTGCATGCTGGGTGATTTTGCCACCAAAAGGCTATAAGCATGTAAGCATAAAACGTCAGTTTGTCACACTTAACAAGAATTGTTGGGCATTTCTCCTTTAAAACTCTGTCTTGCCTGCTTTTGAAAAAGTAGAGTTAGACGGTTTAAAATTTTGTTTTTTATGCTGTAAAAACAGTTAAGAACCTTCTGTTAATATCATACTAAAATCATCAAACAGTTCTGCTATTTACAATAGGAAATAATTTTGTGATGTAGTTAATTCTCAAATTAGAAAAAAATCCAGCTGCCCATGAAAGGCAGTGGGGGATAGAAACTTATAGTTTTCCAAAGTATATAGGAAAGTTATATTAACAAAAAAGAAAAAAGAAAAAAAACCAAAACAACAAGGCGCCGGGAGGGGGGAGAAGCAAGCATTCAAATTTCCGTGGAAGCTCTGTGTTCATGTGAAGTACAGCAGCTGCACTGCAAACTCCCCGCTCTGGATGACCTCAGTCCTGAACAAGACAGACTGTTCCGGGTGCAGGTGTGATTACTGAATTATTTGTTCTGTTCTAGTGTCAGTCAGTGACAGTGAAGTATTCTGGGTAAAATTTGTATCCAGTGAATAAAGTGAATTGGTATATTTGGTATTCCACAGTTCACTATGTGCCCTCCTGCTATTGCAGAAATAGTTTATTTTATTCTGTTGAATTACATTAGTTAAATGGGACAGACAAGAGGAAGTGACTCTAGCAACAACCTCTGAATACATCAGGCAGACAGAAAGGCAGGATTGGACTGAAGATGGTGCAGGACATAAAAGATAGTTTTGACAGCTGACTTGTGATCTTTTTGAAGAGGTTTGTACATGCTGTTTGAATTGGGAATTTTAAGTTTCTTCTCCATGCTTCATGAGAAATAGAGCTGTGAAGAATGCTCACTTCTACTGCATGTATATCCAGTCAGCCTTGGTTTCACAGAATCACAGAATCACTACGGTTGGAAAAGACCTGTAAGATCATCAAGTCCAACCTGAAAAAAAAAAAAAAAAACAAAAACAAAAACAAAAAAAAAAAACCACAAACAACCCACGCAAGCCAACCACCACACAACAACAACAAGGCACAACACACCAAAAACCAACCCACCCAACACCACACAGCACCATGTCCATCAAGCTACATCCCACAATGCCACATCCACACGCTCCTTGAATACCTCCAGGGAGGGTGACTCTACCACCTCCCTGGGCAGCCTATTCCAATGTTTCACTACTCTCTCGGTAAAGAACTTTTTCCTAATATCTAGCCTGAACCTCCCCTGGCGCAACTTGAGGCCATTTCCTCTAGTCCTGTCACTAGTCACTTGGGAGAAGAGACCAGCACCCACCTCTCTGCAACCCCCCTTCAGGTAGTTGTAGAGAGAGATAAGGTCTCCCCTCAGCCTCCTCTTCTCCAGGCTGAACAACCCCAGCTCCCTCAGCCGCTCCTCATAAGACTTTGAATTTGACTATTCTTGTGAACCTGCCAGTGGTTAGCTAAGCTAGCTTAGATCACATTAGTCTTTCCCCAGGTGTCAATATCTATTTATGTTCTGTGTGCCTTTTCTCTCTTGCCAGTTTATGAAGTTTTATAGAAAGATCCTGTTCCTTCATTTGTGTTTGGTGTAGACTGCCAGAGAGTAGGACTACATGTACTGAGACATGCTACTTTTCTCACGCTTGTTTCCAACCAAACAAGTCCAGTGAGACTATGAGGAAGCCAGGTTCTCGCACACCTGATTTACACCCCTCCGCACCCCCCCCCCCCCATGTGTGTGGGATGTAGGCTTTTCACTGTCTTGGAAGAATCAGCACAGATCTAGAACCCATAAAAGCAAGTCATTCTAGAAAGGTGGGTGTAGTTTTCTCCAAATAATTAATAAGAAATTCAGTGTCTGCTTTGCAACTGTTACAGAGAACTGTTTATTCACGATAAGATGTATGACTTCAGCATCTAAGTCCACCTAATGCTTTGAGGAGGTTCTCCCTTTTATCACCTGAAGTGCAATAACGGAATACAGTGTTCCAGATGAGTTGTAATCCTATAAGGGTTACAGAGAATAGTGGCAATAGTATTACTCTGCATTTGAGATGTCAGTCTTCTATGTATCCACTTTGCTGTTACTTCTCTGTAGAAACATGGTAGTGGTTTGACTGTTGGCTTCATGTGAGGCACGGAGCATTAGCATAGAAATGTGTTTGAGAATTTTATACAATTTATTTTAAACTGAAAATGGATTAACATTAAGATTCCTATGCAAATAGCAATGTACTCATAAACACATTTTTCTTATGTTAAATGAGCATGCTATTGCACTGTGTGCTTTATTAAGTAAGAAAGAGATGAAAAAATGCAAGGAAGTTTGCTGAGACTGACTGATTTTTAAATCCTGGTTCTTATTTCTGGTCCAGTGCAATTTCTTTAAATGATCTGATTCTAAATGAAGACATGTAGGGAAATAGATCAGGTATCTCTGAGGATTTAAGAAGGGTTTTAGGTGACTCATGAATGATGAGCTAGCTTGATTGGCTGGTAGAAGTCAAATGAATGTGTAATCCAGTGTACTCATGGTATGGTTCTCCTGAGCATAAGAATTGTCTCCTAGCTATTTTTCTTTTAAACCATCTGAAGCAGACAGATCTTCCTCATGAAATTGGTAATGCATTCATGGTAGGACTTGGAAACACATCAACATTTCTAATGGTGGGAAGTAGTTGAAGAGGGATTTGGCAGGGTCAAGGACAGCTCAACACCACCCACTACTGTTGGTATTGGGAGTAGTGAGACACTGCGGTAAACAGCTGGTATTTCTCAGAGTCATTCATTCTGCTGTTCCCACCTCAACTCTCTGTCTAGGGTGTGTGGGTGGCCAGGTACATTTCTAGGCAGAGAAGTCATTAAAACTGATGTCACAAATAACAGTCATGTTATGGGGGAGAGGGATCGTGACTGCATCCCTCTTTTACCCCTTTCAAAGCTTTTATGCACTCATCTGCTTGATGTACGTGACCATCCGTGAAAAGGGTAGGGGAACAACATATCGATGGCTAGTTGTTGTGCCTCACAAGGATACAATAGCTTGTATCCATAGTCTCACCTGTCTGTTAGTATACCAAGCGTTAGGCTACAGACCCATATTAAGGTGCAGGAAGGGTCTTTCCCAGAAACAGAACTATGAATGTCTTTGTATTTATGTATTTATTTGCCTGTCTGCTTTCTGCAGGGCAGATGCTGGTTTTAGGTTAATGGAGGTTGATCTGATGCATTGAGAGCGTAAAGGTTAGGTGTGATACAGTTAGGGGCACGTTGAACTTTAGCAAGTAATATAGCTTGTGCTTGAATCACTTCTGCCTACCATTGAGAAAAATGGGGTGAAATAATAGAGTATCCAGGCTATGTCTCTTGGAGCTTGATGAAGGTCACAAGTTAGCTTAGAGTTCATGGTGTGCTAGCTATTCTGCACTAATAGCTTGTGTGTATGTTCTTAACACCAGCGTTGGACATTTTGCTCCAGAAGAGGCACCTCCATGTAGAAACTTAGGGCAAGGTTGCTACCCTAGCATGAAGTTACAGTAACCTGGAACAGTGTTCTGTATATATGTTCTTTTGTTATATTGTATAAAGTAGAGCAGAGAGTCATCCTGCTTATTTTAATAACAAAACCTGACGCATCTAAGGCCATGGTGGCCAGCTGAAAAAAGACATTGAAATACCCCAGTAAGTGAGGTAGTGCCATTCAGACAAGTTGCTTATAACTTGAGATAAATAAGAATTGTTTCTTTAAGACCTTTGAACTTGTTTGGATGTTTTTCTTAATTATGTTCTTTCAGGTAAGACAGTGAAGTCTCTAACTGCTCCACAAGGAAGGGGTCTGGAAAGAAAATGAATTCTGTCTTTGGTAAATAAGTATCAGGTAACAGTGACAGTGAAGGAGCTTCTTCATTTTTAAGATATTTATCTGAACCAGCCTTGATGAACTGAGTTACACCTGAATTTGGAGTTACAGATTCAGAGGAAGGAAAGTCTTTTCATGTCTTAAGCTCTTAGTCGCTGAAACCAGAAAAGTGGCTGCTTTTCATTTTTGTGTAAAGTGCTGTTGCTTTTGATATGCAAATGGTGCGCTGTACCGTATAACCTCAGTCTTCAAGAGAGCAAAAGGAAGGGCAGAGAAAAATGTGTGTGGTTCAGGAATTCAAATGATATGGAAACAGGCTTCCTACTCTCTTTCACAGTTCAGTCCTAAATTCCAATAAAGCAAAAAGAGATCAAATCAGTTTGGACTCTGAGGGCAAGGATTTGCTCTCTGTGATAAGGGACGTTTGAGAATTTCTGCATGTAATGAATATAAAAGGTAGCTGAGCTGACTGAATGTTAAAGCAGCTGTAGTGAGCAGTAATAGAACTGAGTGGGTTGTAGCTGAACGACAGCTCATCACATAATCATCATGTTTTCCACTTAGAGCATCTCTGAAAAACAAGAAGGATGGTTTAATTCTTTTTTTGTCTTTCTCTAGCAAATTTTGAGCCATTATTTTCTGGAAAACTTTCATTGTCATCTGGGCTATAGATATATATTTTGAGTGATAGAAGAGTTATTGTCTATGGTTCAAAATATATTCTCCCTCCCCCATCTCGTTAAATCATGCGGAGAATTTCCCCTACTCATTTTTCTTTTTCCTTAATCGTGTTCTTTTGTACAGAGGTCAGATTTGCTCTGCTGGCATTTCATGATGCAGAAGTAATCACTTACCAAAGCACAGGCTTTTGCATGTTTCGGTGTCTTTGACGCTCTCCATGCTTTTTCCCGTGCTTCTCACCCTTGAGAAGCTGCCGGTAAGAAGCACAGATGGGCAGCAAACCAAGCAGCTCTCTGAATGCAGTCCGCTGAAATTACCGTGGCTCAGCCACACAATGTTGATGAGGCAGGCCATAAGTCTGCCTTTCCTCTCTCGCAGTGCTCAGTTCTGAGAAGCTGATTGAGGAGAAACAATGCTTCCGTGATTGTATAAAGCAATAGCAGGTTCCCAGTTTTTACAGGAAGCTCTCACTAACCTCAAGTCAATCTCTTTTTTGCATTATCGGGAGAGCGGCAACTGGAAAATGGCTTTATTTGGTGAAGTAAGATTTAAAGGAAAATAGGTCTCATGAGATGAAGCTAAAATCAATAGGAGACTGTGCTTTATGCTGCGAGTCTTTAGGCATCAGTACCTACCGCGTGCTTTACTTTTGCATTATTATTTTCTCATCTAGTAGTGACCAGAAAGGTCCTATCACACCTGATCAGATACTTTGAAATATGGTACAGTACTAGTCTTCATTAGCGTGCTTTGGAGCTTGTCAGGTTTGTATCTAGAGGTGTGTTTTATAGTTAATGAAGTATGATTCTTTTAAAAGTGAAATTGCATTTATTATTTGTAAAGGTGAAGCTGTCCCTATGAAGTTGATGAAGTGTTTTAGAAGTAGTCTTGAGTGCTAAAACTGTGGCTGTGTTTTTCGTGCAAAGTCAGCAAACTGGGTGGTTGGTGTAGAGTGCAAGAGAGTAACTTGAATTGCTTGCATTTTATATTCTTCTAGAAGAGGGTAGCTCAGTTTGCAATTACAATGCACTCCATTTATTTGCTAAAGTTTTGTACAGCTCTCTAGCAACAGGTTTTTCTAATGTAGTCCATCATTGAAGTGTCTGTATGCTTGTAAGTTACTTTGCTGTAAGCTTTCAGAGAAAGGTCATAATATAGCTTTGTTCAGTTACTGTTGCGGGTTTTTTGCATGTGTATAAAATTTAGAAATTGCTTTTTCTCAGAAATTTATTGCAGATAAGTTAATTAGAAATCACCAGAAATTAACACTATACATTTCAAGTAAAAGTCATTAATCTTCTGCCACCTGGGAATGAATGAAGAACATACTTTTAGATTAGTAAAAGGTATAACTTTATAAGCCCATAATGGAGTATGATAGAAAAGTGTTGTGATTAGAAACTTTGATTAGTGAAAATAACTAATGATTAGGCACTAGTTCAAGATCTGTCTTCTTGTACCCAAGTCTGAGGCGCTCATGGCAAATGATAATGAACAAGCAAGGCAGATTTTTTTATATATATATATGCATGTACACACATATATATAGAAATACATTTTTAATATATATTTTAAACTGAAACACATTCTAATATAAAAGTTTTCAAACCACAAAATTGAGAATCCACAGGTAAAAGTCAGTTACTGTTAGCATTGTTGAAATAGGAGACGTATTGATTGATCTTCCCCTGAGATTTTTGCTTGTTTGCTTAGTAACAGAGTTCACAGTATTTAAAGGATGTTTATAGGTGAAGTTCGTGGAAAACTTTCTCTGACCTCACTGAAGTTAAGATTTCTTCCTGTGTGTTCCAAAAGATCTCAGAAACAGACTGTCATGTCGGTGACTAGATGTTTCCTTTCGTGTGAACAGTCTAATGATGTCACTAAAACTAGTCATGGAAGTAGATTTGTATGAGTTTGAACTCAGGACAAAATAAATGAAAACATTATTTTAAAAGTAACCTTTTAATATGTTAAGCGAAGTGATAATTATTTTGAAACTTACATCAATGCACTTGCTGACTTTGTATTATCCACGAAGAAAATTGTACTTTAATGTTAGTACTGATGGTGATGTGAGAGCAAAATAACCCCTTAGAATTGGAATTTAATGTTTGTGATTTAGGGTACAGTACAATTCTTGAGAGTTTGTAAGAAAAAAGTGAATTCACATGCTAACAAAAAGCCAGGACATATCATACTAAATGTTCTTTACAAGATTCATATTTTAGTTTGCAGATAATCTTTATTTGATCATTTTATGTGGGTTTTTTCAATTTTCTGACTGTAAAAGGGGAAAAAAGCATTTTTCAGAAAGTAATTTGGAAGTCCTATAACTGGTTCATGCAGGGAAGAATAATTAAGATTTGAATTACATGTCTCAGGGTTTTTGTAGGTGTGGAAATTGGACATCATTTTTATTCCTTTAATGAAAATAAGGCTACAGAATGAGCTTTGATTGAGCTAATAGGTGAAATCAGACAACTTTCTATTTAAAAACCAAAACCATTTTCTGCATAAAGTTAAACAGAAGTGGTATGAGTTTACCAGGCTAGGCACTTTGAGTATAAAATGTAACCCTTTTTCCAAGGTATTTTCCCAGTATTGGAGTACCTCTAGTTCTTATTTCTTAAGATGTTTTAATGCAAGTGTATAGATAGTTATGTAGTCAAGATCTACTTCGGGAGTTCAATTTAGATCTATACCACTTTTAACTTGCAAAAAAACCCTTAGAACCCATTTAATTGAGAATTTTGAGCTTTCAGTGACTAGGAAAAAAAGAGCTACTTATTTGACAGCATTTTTAAAAAATGAGTATGTACAATAAAGTGTAGGTGTTCACAGTATTGGGGAGAGAAAACCAAGTTTTATGATCTTGTATTTCTCAGTCCTGTTTGCAGAGACTAGCTGGCTGCATTTCTGACAGCATGGAAGAGTCAGATTAATTTAATGATGTGTAGCTAGACAGTCAAATAATTTAGTCTCTCTTACTCTTGGTAAAACGTTCGTTGGCTATTGAAGAAAGGGAAGATGTTCCAATCCACTTTTTTGTTGCCCCAGTTTTCTAGGGCAGGCAGATTGGTGCTATTTCCACAGATTTTTATTTGTGAGATTGCTAAGAAGTGTGCAGACATGTATTTGGAAATGTCTTTGAAACACAAGCTGTGTACAACATGCAGCTAAAGCCCTCAGACCTAAGCTCCAACCCAGCTTGCTTTTATACTGTTAAGGGTGAAGAGTGATTTTCCAGCTGTCACCACACCAGAAGGCACCTGTCTGCTCCCCAGGGCCCGCAGGGCACCAGCGCTGCGGAGCGGACTTCGGTTCTGCCCTCAGTACAACCGCAATGGGAGGACCTGTAACTAGCTTGATTGCAGTACACTGAAGCTGTGGATCTACAAGAGAGGAGAGCTAATCTGGAAGGTCACTGGCACTGAAGAAAAGAGATTCTTTACCCCACTTGCTTCATGTGGCCTACTTTGTACTGGCTATGGTGTTTTTGCAGACCCTTCTGTGAGCTGATTCAATCCGGCACAAAATTCTTCCAGACAAAAAAGAGTAGCAGAGGGTTTTTTTGTTGGCTGATTGAGTCAAGGTGGCCCACAGACCATTTAGACGAGTATCAGAGCAAATGAAAAGGAGCTAGTGGCCCAAACCAGTGCCGTAGAGAAGGAAGAGGAATCCACTTTTTAAAGCTACTAGGTTTTTAGCATCTTCTTTGAGTCTGTACAGACTAGTTTTGCTGGGAAAGTAGTATAAAGCAGATATGTGGAGACTGGGGATAACATCCCTTGTTTGTTCAATTCAGATTTTAGCTATTTTATTTCAGAAGGTGAATGTAGATAATTGATAAACTTGAGCATTTCGATTTGCTCTCTTTCTAGCATGGGCATGGAAAAGTGTCTCTGCGTTATGTGATAAAGAAGTATGTGTTGTATGTAAGGTCATCTTAATTCCAAAGAGAATTTTCCATTGTAAAAATGTGTCTTTAGCCTTTGACCAGTCAAACAATTAGTGTGTTTTCTGTGACTTCATGCTGTTACTACAGATGCAAAATTCAGCAGCAATAAACATTAACAGAGAGGTTTATCGTCCCTTAAATTGGAGCTTTGGACAAAAAGACTGCTGCCTCAAAGTGACACACGCTACGGAGAGCTAAAGGGAATGTACAGAAAACTTTCTAAGATCTTGGTGATACTGTTTTTGTCAGTGTTCAAATACAATAGCTCTTGCCAAAACTACTTTAGTACCTAATCATGACAAAACCTGAGGTCTGCCGTAAACCTCAAACATGGGCACTTCAGTACACCTGTACTGTCCTGCTACAGCCTTTCATGATGGAACTGATCAGAATAAAATTGTTCACAAAGGTCCTTGTTTGCGTTTTGAAGTTGGAAATATTCAGTATGTATATTTCTTTGAGCTAATGAAAAAACACATGTAACTATCATCTGCGTGACTGGAAGTGTCTGTATTTTATTTTCAGAGAGAGAATTATAAATCTGAGCTTAAACAGTAATATAATCAATATATTGATAATATGTATCACGTAATCAAATGTGAGCACACACCGTACTCATTAGAATGTAATAATGTCAAGGTGTTACTACACCAAAACGTTCATGAATCATTCGTGAGAGATTGTCACATTTCGGTCATGCCATAGACAAGACACAGATTGAATTTTGAAAGCATTATTTACCTTTATAGGAACGTAATGGAAATGTTTAACTATCTTTCCATAAAAACTTTCTTGTGATTGTTTCAGTTTGAATCTAGTGTCACTTGTTTTTCTTTCATTACATATGAATCATTTTGACAGACTCATCAAATAACTGAATATAGAATTGAATACTGAGGTCAGATTAATTGCTTGTTTTGACTATTACAATTTCATTTAAATCTGTAGTTCACAATCATAAATAACTATGGCTTTTGCAATGGCCTCTGCACTGAAAGACAAGATTTTTGTCTCCTTGTCCATTGCTTGTGCTGTTGCATGTATTTCACCCAATTATGATGAGATCAATACACCTGCGCCTATTCTCCTAACCTCTGTTTTATTATCCAATGGATGCATGCAAGTGTCCAGGGATGCTTTTAGCAGGAGGCAAAGTAACCAGGAGATACTTTTCTCTGCAGTCTCCGATGTATTCCTTTCTTTACTTCACATTTTTGCTATCTAGAGAGATCTTTGTTCTGCCTATTTTTGAACTTCTGCAGTTGAAACAGCTGTTTTAAATGGCACTTCAGAGAAACAAATGGGCACTTTGATGGACAGTGATACTCTGAGTAGTTCTTCATGTGTCCTGTTTCTAAAAGTGTTAATTGAGTTTTGTGAGTATCAGGCGGTTCAGCAGGATGTGAGGGTATCAGAACAGCACAACAGGCTTGGGCGCTCTTTTTGTTTCCACCAACAGCATTACTGATGCACCGCTTGTTCTCAATGATTTGTGTGTGTGACTGTAATGTGTGTTGTGAATTAAATATTGCTGGTGGAAAGGAATCAGACAAACTCAAAGCTCTGGAGCACCATTCTTCGGCTACAAGAATTTTAGTGTAATTATGTGTACTTGTACACAATATAAACACTACAGTGAAATTGAAGTGAAGTTTGGGTAATGTTTCAATCTAGAAGTCTGAAATAAAGACCTTGGCAAGAGTGAAAAAAGTATCTGGACAATCTGTCTCAAAAACCTATCTTTGACATTTTGGAGTGTTTTTTATAATGCTGGGAATCAAAGGTGTGATATCTTTAGCCAAAATCTAAGTACAGTTTTGCCTATGGACTTCAGTAGACGTTTGTAAAAATGTGCATGTAAGTTCCAGATTGCATGGAGTTGCATATTCATTTTCCACACCTTAAATATATTATATTTGTAACCACCACCACACTTCCAAATATTCTGTGTATCAATATGGAGGATATTTAGTTCTTTCCAGGCAGGTTGCCATAGCTGTTTTCCCATTTCAGTGGAATTTCACAGAAAAGTGAACTTACTGTTCTAGGTGGAGTTAACCAGGTGAAAAGTCAACTGAACCTGAAAAGCAGGCAGCATCTTACGGCTTTAAAAATTACCAGTGAAGGTGTGTTATATTGAAATAATAATATGCAACAACATATACTAGGAAAAAATATAGTTGAGAGAATGGAAAAGGAAAATAGAGAATTTGTTAGTCTGTCTTTTTATAAAACAAATATATTTAACAAATATGTGGATTTGCTTACGTAAATATACAAGTAAGTATAAATATATATACAATTTTTTAAGAAAAAGCAAATTGTATATAGAGAAGAAAGTGTAATATGTTGTAACTAGGATGAACAAAAAATTCAAAGAATTGGGAGAAAGCGAGTATAAGAATGATAGCCATAAAAACATTACAAGATACAATGTTTTAAGACCTTGATTAATGTTACTTAGACTAATAGAGAAGCAGACTTTAGTCAGGGTCAGAAAGAATGATATTTGGGCAGAGTATCACTAAACAGGCTTTAGAAGAAGAGTATGTGCTGGTTGTTTTTGCTCTCTTAACAGGTAAACCAGATAAAAAGCTAGATAAACTACATGTTCACATATCCAGTCAGGAAGCAAAACATAATCATATAGCTCTTTACACCACTCAGGCCTATGCTTCATGGTTAATTTAATTAATAGTGAGGATACTTTTAGATCAATCTACAGTGCTTCATTGTTGTTGGGTTTGTTTATTTGTTTTTTTAAATCATGACTTTTTGAACAAAATCAGTAAACCTCAATCTGCAGATTAATGTTCCATGAGTAGAAAGGGACTAAATATACTGGATCAGCTGGAATAATTTACTCAGTTCTGTCATTGACATGGAATGCACAGTCAAAACGGTGGAAAACCAGCCCTCCAAGCTGGATTTTGAAGTGTATTGCCTTTGTTTCTCTGAACCAAACAGTAAGGGGGCTGCATTCCTATGAAGCTGTCGTCTGTTGTACATACCTCTGCAATGGCAAAGCAATCTCAATATTAAGGCATACCATTTGGGTTTATCAAGTTACCTTTTAGAATCCTTATGTCTAGGTTAATGTGTGCCAGTGGTCAGACAATGTTACCCTCCAGAAAGCTTCCATTCTCTGTTTGATAATGAATGTTTCTTTTGTTTAATATGAATTGGATTGGGCTCTGGCTGAAGTTCTTGATGGAAAAGCTGTCGTGATCTCAACAGTGAGATACTGAAGTGCTTATAACAATGTTGGGAGTAGTCAAAGTTGGAAGAAAGGAAGAAATTCTTTCTCCATAATAGTGCTGCAGATTAAGATGCCAGGGTCAGGGTGTGTAGTGGGAATGATAAATGGATGCAGAGCAGTACTTTACAGTGTCGCTTCTGGAGTAAAACAACAAAACATGTTCTGGTCTTCTGTCTATTCTCACAGGCACATGATACTGCAGAGCTTTGAAATCAGAAGTAAAATCAGCTGGACAGTTGCCTCCTGCCTTCCTAAATAGGTAAACATATTAGAAACAGAAACAGGGGCCTACCTACCTCATTCCTGTAAGTAGCTATAAACATCCCCTCCACCCCCCAAATTAGCACCTATCGTGATTTAGCTGTTCTGAAATGCTGAGCATAAGGGCCCTGCAAAGAAAACAAGAATTTACTTTGTTTTCTGGTTGACAACAATTAAGTGTAGCCAACCAAAGAAACCAACTAAAATTATTAACAAGCTAACAGCATGCCTATTGCTTGTGGCAACACAGAGCTGATGGATGATGCAGTGTTACTCATTAAATGAATCTTTATCTGTGCTTTCCTAAAGCTTGGAAACTAAGTAAGTTCCTAAAGCCATCCATATCTTTGCCATGTTAAACAGCTTCAGCAGTTGATCTGTCACTGTGGAAGCTCTGTTTTTGGCTTAGTTCCTTGCTTTTATATTTAACAGTTCATTCTGTAATAACATGGTGCAACCCATTGTGAGACTTATATGGAAGATCCCCATAGTAATAACCTTGGTAAGGACAGCGAACTGAACAATACATTTACTAAATAAGTGGTGTTTAGCTGATTATCAGCTGCTGTAAATTGCCATTTACTTGCTGACTTCTCTGTCCTTTTTGTAGGGAGAAAGTGGGTTTACGGGTGTGGATGCCTGCCTCATTTACTTCACTAAAATGAGATAGGGCACGCAGGAGAGAAGAGAGATTTTTGCAAGTAGAACCTACCATGGTAAGTTGGATTTTGTCCCTGCTTCTGCTACAGAATTTCTCAGTGATGCTAAATACATCACTTAAACCAAACTTTTCATACAAATGTTTCTCCTTCTCTGGAAGTATGTTACGCCTTGGCAGCAGTGCTGGATTGAGAAGTTCTTCCCTACTGCTTTTTCCTCCCCTGCCACATTGAGTCCACAGAACTGCTTGAAGGGGACCTTCAATAAATTAAAGCAGCAAACTAAATGGAGCTGAAAATAATTAATTTCTGCCATGTATGCGAGAAAAGTATGAGAAACTGTTGTCTGTGTTCTTGATTTGACACCACAGGGTCTGTCTTGAACATTATGCTGAAAATTAAGTACATGGGAACTCGATTTTTAATTTTGAGTTACTAAATAACCTCTAAAATTGTAAAAAGTGCAGGGACTCAAAATTAATAATGTTTTTTAAACTAATCTGTGTTCTTTGGCTCCACTTTTAAAATAGTATAGTAATTGCACCCCGTACAGGCATATTCTTAACTAAGCTCATAAATGTTTTGAGAGACATGCACATACTGAACAGATGGGCACAGAAGGAAAGAAAAAAAAATCCTGAACGTCCCTTCAGGAGGTTCCAAAGGTTACAGTAATTCAGATTTCTGGGGCCACAGTGGCTTGGTCATGTTCAACAGAACATTTGAAAAACTGTTGATTAAGTGAGCCCTGTTGATTCTGTAAAATGTTTAAAAGCGGGGATCTTGAATGAAAATACCAGATTGAGGATATAATTAAAGATTGTATTATAATGCTTGTGCACAAGAGAACTGAATGAAAATTCTGCATTCTTGCGTTTACTAAATTTGACCTACAGGGAGTTACGGCCAGAATATTCTTCCAGCAACTTTGGCTGTGCATACCATTGGAGGAACCATGGCCTCGAGGCCATGCAGTGTTCAAATTTCAAATCTAGAATGAACAGTGTGTTATAATATCCTCATATAGATATAGAAGACTTCTGTGCATATTTGTGACTTTGGAAGCTCTAACTTTTTTTTGTGATCTGTTATTATATTTGACATGCATGAAGTGTTCTGTAACATTTTCATAAAAAGCAGTAGTAATGCTATTGTGAGAGTTCCGCCCTCCCGCCCCCCCACCCCGATGCTGGAGGCTGGGTCATGGGGTTTTTTTTCACTGATATGAATCCTAATAATCTTCTGATCATAAAATGAAAGTTCAATGCTTAAGGATGTCAGGATAACAAAATACCTAGGAGAGATCGATTTTTTCCATTACTGCAAATGTTCGTTTCCTGTTATTGTTCACAGCGATTGTGAAGGAGTCCTAACAGAACTTCTAACGGTGCATAGCACTGCAGCATGAAAAATGTATCTGCCTTGGTGTCTTCATTTAATGGATTTAATTTCTTTCTGATTTTGAAACTTAACCTTGGGTTTGAAATTCACTGTAAACAACTTTTTCAACACCAATGGATGGACTAATGAAGGCTGTAGTTTGCTATAGGTGCATTGCCTTTGTCCCCAGTCTTCATGACAATAATTCTCTCTCTCTGAGTTAATTCAGAAATAATTTAAACAAAAGCAAATAAAATATCTTCCTCAATTCTATGAATGATTCCTGGAACTATAAGGGAAATCCTTCTTAATCTTTATCAGTGTGAAATTTGATAACTTTAGTGTGACCAACTTCCATGAAACGTGTCACCTTTCTTTATAGTAGTCTATAACATCTTGTAAAATGATTTAGTACTTATGACCTACTAATTGTATTGGATCCGTTGCAAAACCAATATTTGTGAGCTCTATCAACTTCACAAAAGGTGTTCATATAAACAATGATTTGACTACATTTTTAACCATGTGTTCCTTGAGATGGAACAATGAGGAAAGCCTTACTTAATACTAAGTGGACTCAAGCATGCTTCCTGCTCTAGTGTAAGCACCTAAATCAGATGAAAGTGATGAAATACATGAGGTGGTTTAGAACCAATTAGAATTGGGCCTGGAGTGTAAGAAAGAGAAATAATTTTTAAACATATCTAAATGTTTTTATTCATAAACTGGTTAGTTGTGGTGAGCCATCTAGAAAGCTGCTGGGAATATTACAGAAACCTGATGCTGTTCTGAAAACAAGGAAACACATTGTTGAACAGAAGAGGGGGAGTGCCAAAACTATGAAAAGGTGTGCAGTTCAATTTTTTTGTTAAAATCTTTAGCATGATAGGAGGAAAGTGTTATGAAGCCACTCAGAGGAATAATGCTTGTTACCCTGTTATCTCTCAAGACCTGATGGTCATAAGGCCAGTCTGCAGAGCCTCTTTCAAGAGTTGCATGGATTTGTGATGGTCTGTCTGACTGTGATCAAGGTATGGCTGGGTGTTAATGCCCTTCAGAATGGCTTTAATAAGTGCTATGCTGATTTTTTCATGAATACTTTATTTGTGGTGTTAGTTATAGATTGTTAATAGCAAGTCCAGGTATGAGGAGAGGAGGTTTTTAGCTCACTCCAGTGGCAGGAATAGGATTTGGAAGATCAGGCAGAACTTAAAGCTCTTTCTTATTAGGACTCTTATCTTTAAAGTAGATGTACTTAAATTTCTTTCAGGTGTCTTGATTCACACTGTACCTTATTGAGAGTTTTTAATAACTATTTATTCTATATCAGTCAGTATTGAAACTTCAGCACTATAGATGTGAGGGAATTCAGCAGTGTTTCTCATGATTAAATTCTTAGCATCTGTTTTCTGGTTTGCTTTACAGAAGGGCCTTTTCATTGTTGGATAATGAAGAGATACAAACCTAGCCACTTGCAAGCTAAGAAAAAATGAATCTTTCTATTACATTATTTCTGTGCTTATTATTTTATTATTCAGGATTATGTGAGCATGTATGATGAGATAAGTTGACCGTGAGGAATGGATGAATGGGGGAGGCAGAGCTCAAAAATATCAAGACAGTGCTTCTTCTAGCAAAACTTAGTGAATATAATGGCAGGTTCATGGTATTTTGAGTAGAAAGGAATCAGGAAAAAAATGTGAAATTCAAACAGAAGAAACCTCTAAGCTAGCTAACTCTAATTTAATCTTCTCTTGCCTCAAAAGAATTGTTTTTAATACTTTTGTATTTCCCAATCTGTTCTAAATAGAAGAAATTTGTGTAGCAAAGATGGTGGATAGTCATCATTGATCATAGAGTTTAGAGCAGACTGTTGTGTGGCAAATTGTACTGTCATCTTGTAGGTGCTGGTTTTAGCTGCCTTTGAAATGGTGTATTTTTCTACTAAACTTTTCTGTTTAAATTGGAGATTGTGCTTTTAAAGCCTGAGCCATAACCTTGTTCTGCTACTGGCATGAGTCTTTAATAGAGCGATTGTCAGTAGCAGAGTTCTGAGCTTTCATAAACATTGTACTGACTAATCTTAAAACCGATTTTGAAAATAAGATGATTAGAAAAATGTCATTAACTTGAAGGTAGTGCAAAGCTTGGAAAAAAGGGGGGGGGGAGGAAAATGTGGATTTTTGTTTCAGTTAATAAAAATAGTAAGTCTCTCAATTCCAGACACTAAAACATAAAGCTTGCACAGTTCTTTGCTAGTGTATTTATTAAGTTAAGCTATTGCAATTTCAGGGGAAACTCTTACAGAACTCAGTAAACCACGAGTAAAGTTATTAAATACAACATTGTATTTCTTCTTGATTTGCTTATATTTTGGTCGTCTTAATTGTCATCAGACTTCAGGGAGGAATAGCATGAATTTGAATCCACATTTTAATTGGATTAAATATTTTTGAACAAAGGATGGGGCTTCCTCAGTATTTCATTATTTTGAAATATCTTTAATATCTCAATTATGAAATTAGTCCAGATAAAGGAAAATATTTAAGTAATCAAATAACGAACTACTTGCAGCTACGCTTCTCTTTTGTGGAACAGAGTGCTAGAAAGACATGTATTTTCTTTTTGTCTCCTTATAAGTCCTTTTGTAATTCAATTGAAATGAGAGAAACACTGATTTTTTTTTTTTAATTTTTTTTTTCAAATTCATTGCAAAGCAATGATGAATACATTTGTGTTTTAAAAAAAGGTTGGGGGACTCTGTTTTGATGGCAGAAGAGTGATGGCACAAAAGAACTTGGTCTTATAATATGGAGTTCTGAAATGAGAGCAAGCTAGGTGCTAGCAAGAAAATGCGCATATTACAAAAAAAAGAGTACTTGTGAGCTAACCTGTTTATCCAAGAACAAGAGCCAATGCAAATGCATGGAGTGATATCAACTGTGAAATGTCTCTCAAAGAGATGAAAAAGGTATCCTTGACCAATACTGCTTTTCTTTTTCTGTCTTAAGTGTAACAGCTGAATGGACTGGTTGTGCGTTCTGCTGTTAGATTTGCGCTCTTGTGCTTTGGCATATACGGCCTTGTTTTTCTGCTATACTGTTTTATGAAGTCAACAGACAGTCATTCAGAAAGAGCAGGATTTCTACATCTGACAGTTGTGAAGTTTGTTGAATGTACAGTATTGATCTGGGGACCTGAAATTATTTTTGTCAGTTCTTCTTCTGTTTTCTTTCCTTGTTGAGTTGTAATTATCCAAATATTATCTGATACAGTTTCAAGAGAAAATAATTTTCTTCAATAATTTTAGGAGATGGAGTGAGAAGATAAATATAGACCTGAGTGATAGTTCCATATTGAAGAGTGTTCTTTCTGTCCACACAGATTTTGACTAATAAGATTTTCATACAGTCTAGAAAAAGAGAGATGACAAAAATATTTTCTTACAATCAAACCTTCATACCAAATGCATGTAAACAGACTGGATTGCGTGTGGATGAAGTCAAGCAAAGAAGCAAAGTTAGAATTCACAAATCTTTCTTTCCTGCTTTGAAGCCTGAATTGTGTCCAGATCCTCGGGTTTTTTGTGGTGTGGTTTTTTTTTTTTGTTTGTTTGTTTCTGACTAGCAAAGGTTTCTTCTTGAATATAGATTCTTTGTCTGTCTCTCCCTTTCAGAAGTGGGTCTTGATGTACGAAACTGTCTTAAGGCTCTGAAGCTATTGCTGAGCTCATCAGTTCCCTCTATAGTTGATGCACAGATTTTTTTCAGAACTTCACGCTCCTCTCTGGGAACTGTTTTTTATTTAAGCTGTTGAAGATTAAGAATGATACTAGTAAAACCTTTAGGATTCTTGCTGAGGATTTTGTAAGTATCCAGTTTGATCATGGAGAAAAAGCTGTATCCAAGTGTTGCGTATAGAATGTTTCCTCCGGAACCATTGTCACTTCAAAAGACCTTGTGAGTTTGGACACTGCACTCAGTATCTGCAAGTCCCTGTCTTTCTACTTGGGTGTCAGACTAATTTCATTTGTCCTTGCCAGATCACCAGCACTGAACAGATTGTGTTGGTGTATTCTGATGGGGCAAAGTCAACCCACGTTAATGGCTTCTTTAATCTTTTAAAAGTGATTATTTTATTTGGGGCAGTGACTTCAGCCAATTCCAGTCTCTTGCTAGTGATAGTGGTCAAACAGAGATAAGCAGTGCCTGCATAAGACTAGTTAGACTCTAATCTTTCCACATTTTGTGCCTAATTTAACTGAAAAAAAAAATTCTAAACTTGATTCTCAGGAGTCATAAGATTGCATGGCTCATGTGGTTTACCTTCTCCAGCCTTGATGTCAGGTTAATACAGCTTAGCATTCTATATGTTATTAGCTGCTATGTATCTAATCTAAACCAAATCTGTCTGATGTGTCTCATCTATGCACCTGAAGTATCTAATTCTATAGCATACTTTTGTTAAATTTTTCTTTTCAAGGGCTAGAAGAGTAGACCAGGGAACCTGCAGATCTGAAGAAAAAGGAGTAAATTAAATGATCTGTTATTCCACCTTAGATTGCCAATCTAAAAATCTTTTGATGGCAAAATTAACTTCGAAGCATTTAGTCATTAGTTGCAAAAACAGATCCTTTTTGGATATTCCTTTTGCCAACTTTACAGAACTTTTATCTCTGTGTGTTCCCTGATGCACGACTTGGGAAAGAAAACTCTGGCTTAAATGCCTAAGGCTTAAAGTCACAGATGCTGTAGTGTTGCTGTCTTGAACCTGTAGCTTGTGCTGTGTAAGCCCTTCAGTTCCTTCTAAGCTCAATGTCTACTTTGACACGGGGGTTTTCTGGGTTGGAAGTAAGCCCAAGTGTCTCTTGCCCTCCACCCCCCAATGCCTGCTTTGGGCTCATCCTCTGCAAAGAATCCTGATAACTTCTAGTTTGTTTTACACATCTGCATCAGACGTCTGCTGTCTCCCACAGGCCTGGTGATGGTATCACCCAAAGCATAACAAACTACCGCTTACAGGTTTTTAGGAAACTGCCTTCTTTGGGATGTAAGCAATGTCCCAGAACTTTCCCGTAATGAGGAGGTGGTTATCAATAGGAAACAAATCTCACTTTAAATTTTCTGATGCAGTTAATATGACTTGTAGTCAGAGCAATAAGACAGAAATGTTATTCCATTTCATTTAAGTGTCGTCTTGGCTATTGCTGTGGTAGTATTTTTACGGAAGTATGTTGGCTTATTATAGAGCAGTGGCATTTGGTTTTGCAAACAACTGGGACACATTACCTGTCACTACAGGCAGGTTACTCTTCAATTCATCATTTGGCAGTTACTGTTAATTTTAGGCTAATGTAAGACTATGGACCATGTGACTAATCTATTTGAATTTCAATATTGAATTTGTCTTAGGAATCCTCATTAAGATACAATTAATAAAGACTAACTGCTGTATTAGGATACTTGGGCTGCTCTGTCTAATGTGGGTGGAAGTAGAACTGTGTTTTTAATTACAGGCAATGCTCCGTCATTTTGAGATTTAATTGATAGTTGGATTGGTTATTTTAATAACTATTACAAGATAATTTTGTTGCATAATAACAATATTGTTATTGTATGAGGTACATATTGTCAGTGAATGCAAACATGTAGCTTTGCTTTTTCAAACGTAGAAAACATAAACATTCTAGTTCATGCTCTTTACCTCTGATATATGCCTTTACAGGTTTCATTACTTATTTTGTCAGTGTAAACTAGACTAATTTACTTAGTCCTCAAGAAATCAAAATACTTTTGCTAATTACCAGAAGTAGAGTAAACTACTTCTAAGCCCTATTCCATAGTGAGAAATTAGATTCATCCTCTTTTGTACAAACTGTATAAATCATGTTTTTCACCACTGAAAGAAGCCACATCTGTAAGGCAGTAACTTCACACAGCTTTTCAGACCAGTGTATCCAAACTAAAATTCATGTCTTAGTCAGTTCTGTCCAAGGTAGGTTCTCATGGAATTCCAGGAAATTTTTGTTTGTCTTGAAGATTCCTTTTTTGCAGTAAAGCTGTGTTTTTCCAAGGTAGGTAGTTCTAGACCTGGATGAAAAGAATTAAATGTATCATTAAAAAAAAAATAATACGTGTTCTCACTGGACAGTCTAATCATCAGGATGTGTTTTTAAGAAAAAAATACTGACTGGTTCTGTTTAGAGAAAGAGTCTGTCATTCTAAAGAAATTCACCTTAATCTAAGAAGGCCTTAATAGATTGTAACATGAAAATAATAAAGATAGCAGTAGAAGGATACAGTTCAAACATTTCATGCAGTGTAAAGACTTTTATAGTACTTAAACACTCCTTTTATAGTTATTTAGCATGAAGTCCATGAGCATTTCTATTCCATTGTTTTTACTCTTAGTTGCGCATATTAGCGTAGTGTCTACAGACTAAGCTAGTGGACAGTGGCTACATGGTGAAAATATGATCTTTGTCTCTCTTGAAGTATTACTATTTCAGATTAGAAACTCCAAGTTTCTAATGCATTAAACCTTTAAAATCAGGACAGTTCAAAATAAATGTTACCTATTCTAGATGCTGCAAGGGCTCTGTAATAAATTTTTAGCACTGCAGAACCAAACTATAGCCCAGCCTAAGGTCATTCTGATTCCCGTACTTATAAGTAAATCAGTGTAGTTTTGAATTACCCCTCTTGCAAAGACAAAAAGAATTTCAGTAAAATTAGTCAAAAACCTATCCATACCTGATCTTTCAGTTTTATTAATGTGTGTAAGGGCAAAGAACATACGGATGGAGACGTTGGTACTGTTTGTATAGCTAAAAAAAGGAGCCAGTTGATATGTTGATAGAAAAGGCAGGGAGTAACTCCTTTCCAAGTAAATAATCTCTCACATTTCTTCTTGAAGCTGACACTGTTGGTTTCACATGGATGTTAAAAATCTTCGGAAACTTTATTCAGAGAGAATGAAATCCTTCTGAGTAACTGAAGTTTCAGTATATTTTAGACGAGTAAGATTCTAAAAAAAATTGCTTCATGGAGCAATTAATTCTTTACAGAGGGCTAGAGAATCTTCAGCACTCTTATAAGCTGAAATGATGTTTGGCAGATAGTATGTTTCAGGACTGAAAAGGGTCAAACACACATTGTGTTTAAGTTCTAGACACTTATGTCCTGGTCACCTTTTCCTAAACTTGGAACGGAGTCAACAGCCTTTGCAAAATGTGCGCTGCATGTAGTTATGTTCCATATATTGTTTCACTGGAGGCTGTGAGATTTGGCTCTTTCATTTTTGTTCTTACGTTATTTGTTGTTGCTGTATCATAAAAATGAATTGTGCACTGGTGGTGTAATAAACTAACAAATGTCTTATTTGTGTTACTAAACAGGCAGGAATTAAAAGGATGTCTTATTAAAATATCTTGGTTGAAAAGTTGCATAAGTAATTGCATAAATTTTTATGGTGAGGTATTTTATTTTGTGAGGGAATGATCTTTCCATTTATGCAGAAATTAAGAAAGGTTTTCACTCTTTTCAGTGATTGTTGTTAACAGAGATTTTAATACATACAAAGGAATCATTTCAAGAAATTACTTCATTGATTCTGAAAGCATCTGCTGAATTGCTCAATATTATGATGGAGTAAGACAATTTGTTAAATACACTTCTGATTCCTGTGACGATTAAAGCATCACTAAGAGGAGATGCCACCCAAGAGGAAGCCAGTTGTCTCTTCTCTGTATCTCTTGGTGAAGCCATGCTAGTCACTACCTCTGGTTATCAAGAACAGCTTTTGTAGTAGGAATTGACAGGACCTTAAAAATACTAAGGGATGCTTGTGTGTTCTTGAATGCCATCTGACTTATCTACAATACTACTTGTGAAACAGGGATACTCTGTAAGTTGCTGAGGTTGGAACCACTTATGAGAGCAGTAAAAAATAACAAAGTAGGTGACCATCCAGGTAACTTTATCTGTTGTATCAAATCTTTTGCAGTATAGGAAGGACAAGCACTGGGGGAATTCCCAGTGTGCCTCTAAAAATAATACAAAAGTGTGTCTTGTTCATTAGAAAGAACTAAGAAAAGGGCATAACACATTCTAGTATTTATGCAGATGACTTTTATTTGAAAGCTGGAGCTAAGCAGAGCTGTATACAAAATAGCTTTTGTCCTAAAAGCCCAGCTTCTAAAAGTCCAGCAATTAAAAAAAGGGATTATAAGTGACTAAATTGGTTTGGTAAACAGTGTTATAGTGAAAACTGAGATGCACTGTGCCTGTTAATTTCCAGGCCATGTTCTTGGACCAGTGAGACACAATCTTCAGTTTCTCTTGCAGTTACTGATAAATAGTTATAAAAATCAGCTTCTTCAAAGAAAGAAAAGTGAAAAAAATAACTGCTGCTGCACAGGAAGAAAAAAAGAGGTCTCCCTGTCCTGCAGTACAAGGTAGCACTAATATATGTATATTTAGTATTTAATTGTTGGTACAGACATTTAAATACTACACTACCATTTCTTGTAATGTCTGAATTAATCCAAAGTGTTGAAAAATTGATTGCCATTTTTAAGCAATACATATAACAGAGTATTTATACGATGTGAGTTTAACCATCTTCCTGGAATTAAGAACCTAGACTGCCAAAATGGTTAATAGAGACTCCAAAGCGCAACTAGAGCACTTTAGTAGGGCCTGTCTACATCTATTAACTGTCCAGGGAGAACATCAGCTCTCCATTTGCAGATTGACTTGTTTGGTTACGGACGAGGGGTTCTGAAATTCTTGCACTGTGTTTTTTCCACCTCTTGGTAAGAAGAAAGGCTGATTAAATGGGTAAACCTTCAACCCTGCCATTGGGATCTACAAATCAGGGTTATACTGAGCTGGAAATGAAGTTTTGAAGTCAGACATCACTGGATAATGCCATGCTAGCAAACTCACAGATATGCAGTCTTGAACTAATACGAAGTGTCATGAAAAGGGGAATGCATTTTTAGCCTGCTTTTGTAACAGTCTCTCTAATGAGACTTATGCCCATCCATTTGTGTATCATTCTTCTCAGTCCCTCTGAAACCATTGTACAATTTGAAAAATAGTTAGAATTGTCAAAGTTAATAACATTCTTAGAAAATTTCTGAAAGTTTTTGGGTGTGGTGAAGAAAGACCGAAACTAGAACTGTACCGTTTTCTACGCTGTTTGACAGCAGTTGTCTGGGCAGTCTAGTGCTACGTGGTTCTGGACTAACTCTGGGATGTGCTGGTGGCTGCAGAAGTTTAGGGTATTAAAGGACAAAAATCCAAAGAAAACGAGGCTTCCTTCTTTCTGCTGCTCACAGCAATTTCCTGCAAAGCTGATAGGATTTTCCAAATAAGCTTTCTACATGTGGAGTTGATTTATTGATTCTGTGAATTCAGAGGTGTTAACTGTTCCTCAAAGCGTGTTGGTATTGTTATTAACTAGAGGTAGATAGGTGGGTCCAGACAAAACTGAAGAGATCGGCACCTGCAGCATTGAGAGCTGCCTCCTGTTTCTTAAAAATGTTGGACCTATTTGTAAATCCGGAAGGTCACAGGACTGTATGTTGCTTATCATGCTCATGCTTGTTAGTGCAGCCTCTGGTGTGCTCTTGTAATGAACTTTATTCCCAGCTTTCACAATCAAAATGCTGTTTTTCTTTTTTTAAGGCCTAGTGTCCTTGTGCAAGAACCCTGGATATTTTTTCTTTGCTGAAGCAGTGCAGCAAATTGCAAATTCTGTGTAAAACTTATACTATTTACTCTGAAGAGAAATACTTATGTTGTGCTGTTGATATTATAGTCAGCTTAGTCATGTCCAGGAGAAAGTTGACAGGTCTAGAAGTGAGAGCAAAAGTGCTATAAAAACTAAACCCCGAATTTCATCTTTACGCCTCTACATACAGTAAGCAAGGTAGCTGAAAAAGATTTCAGTATTTTTTCAGACTGTTTGAAATACAGATGCAGGAGAAGAAAAGCTACTGCAGTTCCTTCCTGCTCCTCCTTACCCCCATTAGCACTCTTTAGAGCAATACATACTCTGCATTTTTCCTGCATTCAGCCAAGGCAAGGTGAGTCCATTGACTTGTCTGCAATCCTTTCATTACGAACGTTACTTCATTACTACTTTTCCATGGTAGGAAGGCAAAGTGATATAATTCTAGCAGTTCAGGTCCCTTCCTCAGCCACGTTTTTCCAGTAAGAAACTTAATACACTTCATCTATGCTAGTCCTTAACTTTTTGTCTCCATATGGAAAAAAAGGCCCTCGCTGAAGTCTTTGCTTCCACAGATGCACGCATCTACATCTCAGTAGAGATTAATGGATAGATGAGTTCATGGAAAGAACAGAGAACAACATGAGGAAATCTGTCACTTTGTAAATTCTTGTAGTGGTTTGGAAAAGGACTGATAGGTTCAGGAAGTCTTCCATGCTACTCAGAGCTTTTAATTCTATCATGTGAATTATAGAGAAAATATAGAGCAAGATTTTCAACCTCCTACTACAGGTTGTTTACATAATTTCAGGCCTTTTGGCTATGGCTTTACTTTAGGAGACTGACAGTCTAATTTAATTGAGCAGTTGTGGATTTGTATATGTGGACTAGATACTCAGTCACATAAGCTCTGTAAAAAATCACAGGTGAGATTCAGGACTGTTTGAAGGTGCATGAGAAGTTCTTTGCAGCTAAATCTCTTTTGGATGAAATCTGTTTGTGAAAGTGGTGGTTCTTCTTTGTTTTAGTTAAAGGCTCTAGTCTTTGGAGATCATCGTCATAGAAAACATGGTGTTACATATAGGAAAATAGTAGCTGCTGTGTAGTTTGAGTTGCATATATTACCTTGCACATAACCAGATCCATTTCTATGTTAATTAAAACACAAATACTGGTTGCATGAGCTTAGTTCAGATCCAAGTTTAAATATTTGACTAGTTGATGGTGGAGACCTTATTTTCCTGACACCACCACTTTGATGCTAGTACTTGAAAAAACAAATTATTATCCAGTAGATAAAGTTCAGCTTGTACCTTTTTTACATTTCAAAATATTATGAAGTCCCCATAGACGGTTTGCTTTTCAGTGTGCACTGACTGCAGCTCCAAGAAATTAGCTCATTCTGTCGGTCATGAAATGGAGAATACTGCTGGTTAATTGACTGGTTCAGCAAACTGAAAAGTAAGAGGTTTTTCCAAAACATTTGTAAATAAGAGAAGAGCTGTCTCAGATGAGCAAATATTGCACGTATTCACTGTCTGGCAAACTGACTGATTTGGTGGAAAGTGACTGACATACACAATAAAACCACAATTTTTCAAATAGGTTTCTGCAAAACTAAAGGGGGAAATGAGAGTAACCCTGTTTCTCTGCTTCTTGCACTGTGGTTGATTACTCCTTAAGCCACCATTTTGATCAGTTCATTTAGTTGCTTTTTTGCAGGTGATGGAAGAACATGGTTTCAAGTTAAATCTTTTTTTTTTTCTTTTTCCTTTCATGTGGTCTGTAGTCTTGCCTGTTTGTTGAGCATCTGTCTTGCCAAACACTACTGATCTGTTGTGAGACCAACTCCCTGCATCAAATAATAGGTTTTCTCTCTTTCCTGCCCCTCCTCCCAGACGTTTATCTTTCGTGTAACATCTAACTGAAATTAGAGATCATCACTGAAATCATTCCTGCTCCACCTCCACATCTTTTTATTTTGAACCAAAAGTAACAGGATTCTTTCTTTCTTCCTCACTTTTCTGGCTAATAAGCAGACCAGAGCAATTTTCTGCCATGCTGCTTTGTCAATTTATGAGAAATTTTTTAGTGTGTATTGTCCAAAGTGATGATACATTGTTTCTAAAAATAATCAGCAACAACTCCCAATCAGCTTTGCTATGCATTCAGCCTCAGATCAGCAGCAAACCAGAGAAGTTTGATCAATGGGTCCTTAAAATAAAGACAAAAAAATCAAGTGTGTGAAAGAGAACGTCACTTTGGATAGCTTCAAGGAATTCTTGTTTTATGAATCTGTCTGCTTTCCAGGGCTTTTTTATTATGAAAAGCAGACAAAAATACAGGTATTTGAGGAATACCTATGTGTTTGAAATGTTTAAAATATATATAAATAATTCCTTTTGCAGTAGATTGAAAGATATTTATGTGCTGAAGTGTGCAGTAAGCTCTACAAAGAGCTCTCCTTAGAGAGATGTTGTCATCACGTTTGTTGACAGCTCAAGGAGAATACAAATTCTGTTGTATTTTCCCCTCTTTTTCTGTCTAGTAGTCTATGATGAGCAGGTTGTTTCAGAAGAGATTATCCTTCATTTAGTTTACAGGCACTGTTTTCGTATGTGAATTCAGTACGTAAGTTAAATAACAGGCACTGTTGTTATTTAGCTGTTGCCTGTAGACATTAATATTCAGTGTGGTGGAGGGTTTTATTCTCCAACCCCAGGCTTATTTTGCAATCAACAGCAACTTCCTTTTTTTCTATCTTTCTAAATTTCCTGTTTTGCACACTGATATTTAACTCCAACTGTGTCCTGCTTTTCGTAGAACGTAATAATAGATGATGACGACAGTGGCAATTAGAACTAATGGTCTGCTTCTCAGAGATGTTGAATATCCATTAATCCTGTTGAAGTTGGTGAGAAATATTCAAAAGCTCTCAAAAATCAGGCCGCGCTATTTTGACATCAAACTTTGAATATCTGTTAGTTGCTAATGCTTTTTTTGGGGTGCAGTTCTTCTGCATGTTTCTTGACAACACTGTCCTCAATTTGTGAGCTTCCAGTTCTCCTTGTTGAGCCTGAGTATTTCCTGTTAATTATTATTATTTTTTTAATATTGCCTGAATTTCAGGAAAAATTATAAATGCAGAGAGATTATAAATTTTTACGTCTGTAGAGGTAGCTATAGCTTATTTGTGGTGAGAGAAAACTTACAGAATGTTATCAAATTGATTTGACTAAATGAAAGAGGGATTTTCTTGCTGCTTAGGGCATCTTATATTCTCTTTAAGTTTCGATGAACAGCCATGCTTAATATTAGCTAATTTCACACTAGACATGTCACTAGACATTTTGCTTGAAAATGAAGTGAAATTTATAGTTTGCTAATATGCATAAGTATAGGTCTGAAAAGGGGTTGCAACATGAAAAAAACAGATTCCAAGAAAACTGCAAAGAATTATAATAGTACAGTACTGCCTTTGCCTTTATTTTTAAAAAACACCTGCATGCTTTGTGTTGTCACTTGACACACACACACACACACACACACACAAAATCTTTAATAAGCCAGAACAAAGGCACAAATGACCAAGCTCCCTGTTTTGTTATTTTTCTGAAGAAAATTGTTTTCGCCTCTTCCTATTGTCCCCCCAGGATATCTCTAATTGGAGTGTGAGAGGTCTCTGACAAGTTTTGAAAAATATATTTGGTATATGTCTTGTCTTCTCTAATAATTTCTATACTGATATTTCACAGCAGCATATAAAGTAATATCTGCTCCTCATGTGAACTGGGCTAATACTGCTAACATCCTCAGAGGCTGGAAGTTTGCTGTCAGAGATAGCTCTGCAAATCCACCTTCTGTAGATACTGATTTGTAAGTCAACTCTGATTTGATTTTTGTCAATTACAGCAGTCCTCCAAACAAATTAATTTATACCAATAGGCACACTTTTTATCCAGTGCAACTGTAGCTGCATGTGATTGTTGGTCACTTGAGACTTTGTAGGGAGATGCTGATCCAGGTTCAACAGAATATAAGCAGAGAAGGTTTTCAGCACTGTGCGGCTGGTCCTAAGCTGCTGAGAAGATTGTAGGAAGTATTTCAGTCCTGTGTCAGAAGTAGAAATGGAAAATGGAATCCCTTTTGAGTTTGGGACAAGGATTGTATGAGAGTCTCAGAAGAGAATTGAGGTACCTCTAAAAACGGAGTGGAGGAAGCTTCTTCAGCTCCTTGTCAGTGATTACTTTGAAATGTCAGACAGAAATAGGGAAAAAATGAGAAAGTTACTGTGGATATTCATTCTTAATGAAGAACTTAGCCATCTGGCCTCAGCTGATTTTGCTAAGACTCCTTCTTACTCTCCAAAGACCTGTTTGAGATCATGTTCTTTGTTTTGAAATATATATGTAGCATCTTTAATCCATTCTTCCTCATTTTGTTTGCTAACTTCATACAGAAGTTATTGCAGGGACCTTGCAAATGTAAAAAGAGAAATTCAAAATTTGTCCCCAGAATTACAAAGGAATTGCAACTGAGCTTACTCTACCCTCAATCTTTTGATAGCTAATGATAATTTTATTCCTGTATATTTATATCTCTGTATAATTTGTCATGGACCAAGGTGTGGTCATATGGGGACCATTCTTCAGTTTATTGGCCCTCTATACAGGGGAATACAACAGATAGAGTAAGCAGTATTTAAGGTTGATCTTAAGCTGGGTATTCACAGCAGCTTAGCCTATGCTTCCTCTGTACGCAGTGGGTAAAGAGAAGGGAGAAGGCTCCTTCAGGACTATTCATAATAATAACATTAAGTTCTTAAGACTTGAAGTTAGACTTAATGTTCAATTCCTACACATTATGATTATGATCTCCATACACTAGTCAGGTGAACGGCCATTTGTAAGGAAGAGTAAGGAAGAACTTGCATTTCACAGAATGACTGAAGAAATTATTTGCAGGGAGAGCAGTAACTGCTATAAATCTCACTGCAAGTTATGTATAAGCTTGAGTTTTTGCACACTGTACTTTCAAGTTAAAGATAGTGTTCAGTGAAACAGATAAAAACTAAAAAAAACCCCAAAACACAGAAAACTAAATAAATTCTTGAAGCTACTCTGTGTGTGTGTGAGAAATGCCAAAAAGGGCTGAGCTACATGCATTTCTTTGTGCCCTAACAATTGTAGTAACCATAGTAATCTTTTAGATCACTTATTTATGACAGCAAACTAAATGGTATAATTTTCAGCATCATTTAAATGGGGCATTTAAATGGTACATGGAAAGGGTTGTCAGGCATTGGAACAGGCTGCACAGGGAAGTGGTTGAGTCACCATCCCTGGAGGTATTTAAAAGATGTGTGGATGAGGCGCTTAGGGACATGGTTTAGTGGTGGACTTGGCAGGGTTAGGTTTACAGTTGGACTTGATGATCTTAAAGGTCTTTTCCAACCTAAACAATTCTATGATTTGCTAAAAAGATGTATGTACTGCAAGCATGTACATTAAATCGTCTTTCAACTGAAGAAGTAGGTCGAGTGTTGGATGGAAAGGGTTTATTTTTCTGTGCAGCTAATGCATTGAACAAAACTATTAAAATGTTTCAATCTTTGTTTGTTAATATGTAACTGAAAAAAAGGAGTATATGTTGACTGCTTGATTATTTCCAGGGCAGTGACAAAAGTTACGTCTCCTTAGCAGAAACATCATGATCTGATTTTGAAGGCTGCATAACAGAGTTTTTAGATATTTCCCCAAGGCTAATAGGAGTTTCATAGTTTAGATATTTCAGTTTGTTAACATGGTATTCGTGGAAATGTTGAGGCATATTCACACTGAATGGTTATTTCTATCCCTTGTAGTTGACATATCTTTGAAAGTGTTAGAGCTATTAAAAGTTACTTCTGTAAGTTGATGAGGGTTTTATAGGTTAAGTTCTCTGAGGGTGATGAAGATGAGGGTCATAGGCAAATGCAGTTTGACTGCTGCTTATATTTCCTTTGCAAGGTATGAAATTATTCTTTTTATGTTATTCTGAACTTTTAAAATACTCTACTTCTATATGAGGATATCTGTGATGTGGTACATTAATAAGTAAGTTCCAACAAAGAATTGAAGATAATTCAGATGTATGATTCTTGCATGAAAATATATCACGGTGAAGGAAAAAAAAGCTAGGAATCTTATTAAGTACTATATATTAGCTGACAAACACTTAATGTTACAGTTCAGTTGTTACAAAGTCAACTGGGATTTTTTGCATATGGACTATTATCTAGTGAGATTTGGTTATTTCCTTATGTATTCTAGGAAATAATGAGAAATCATGTTCTGTTTTCATATCATAATTCTCACAAATCCATAAAAATTGTGGACCTTGTTATATTTCTACCTGTTTTAAAAGCATTATTGGAAGGAATTTTTTCAACGATGAAAGGGTTTGGACAGATATCTGTTAAATACTGATTTTGATAAGGCTGAGCTCAGGTACAAGCATATGAGTTTTGTGAATGGATTAAAAAAACAGAAACAGTAAAACTGATTGTAAATGCCTTTTAAAATAATAAGGTGAAGCTTATAGTAATTCGATTATGTATTTGCCAGCAGCAGAATTTATACTTAAGAGATAGGAATAGATTATATACGAAGGGAAATGTTGTTTCTTTTAAAAGTAAATAAAAGCCATGAATAAAGTAGTGTTCCTTCTTTCTTCACTTGTTTGTCCTCTTTTTTCATGAAAGAAAGTGGCTATCCTAATTGAGTCTTCTGCTGGATAACTCTTCACTAGTTCGTTGCCTTAGATTTTGATAGCTTGTGAAAAGAAAAACTTCTGAAAGTGTATTTGATGAATCTTAAGAAAGAGAACTGTTGCAGGAATTTTTAAGTGTGAATTACCATTTCCACATAGGATAGCCATAAGGATATTTTTGTACATTCATAATTCATGGTTTTTTCTTAATTGTCTGGGTTGTGCCCGAGTAATCTTAATGCAAATTATTGTATATGGCAATTTATCTGTATTGAGAGTAGTACGTCCATTAGGCTCTTAAGGTTAAAGGTAAAGTTGATTTTTGCCAGTTACCAGTATTACTCAAATAGCGTAGAATAAGTACAATGATTAATATACTACTTCTTTTTTTCCAGATTTCTCAGGGGACAAAATTTTGCTTGTTCATACCTTCTACTGTGGCAAAAATGGATTATTTTCCTTGCCAAAAACCAGCAGCATAACGCCCATCTGACATATGCCTCAAGGAACTCTTATTTAAAGTCTGTTGTAAGTAAGTCAAATTAAAAACTTGCTTAAAGGTAGCTTTAATGAGCTGTGTGTCTATTTACAGCTGAAGAATAAGCAGCCTTAACAGAAGAACTAATCTTAGCAGTCTGGCTTTTCAGCAGCAGCTGTTGGTTCTTAAATGAAAGTACATGAGGAAGTAACTTGCTGTAAAGCAGAGGCTGAGGTTGAGCTGCTTCCTGACCACTGCATGCCAGTGTGTCATACCCATACCTGTGCGTTCTGTTCCTCTCCCCACACCCCCTGTTAAAAGTTGACTGCAGTGCATTGCAAATCAGAAACTATGGTGTTATGCATGAATAACATGATCGAAAAGATTATCTGCATTGTAAATGAAGACTTAGACTGCTGTTGCTATGACAATTAATTTTAGAATTCGCAATGTAGAAATAGGGGCCTAAATAATTCAAAATGTAAGAAACAGCAAGGGGTTAAGCTGGTCTTCACTGTGTTGGTTGTTGAGCTGCATGCATTTTGCGGTGCCTATAGGCCCAAGTGGTTCATTTTGAATGCAATGCAAACTTGAAAAAATTAGTGAAACGCCGCATAATATATATCCAGTAATGGCTATTCAGACATCTTGCTTTTTACATACTGAAGTAATTTCTATGCATGCAGAGTATTTGCAGAGTATATGTATATGTTTTTGTGAGAAGACTGTTAAGAAAACTAGAGTTGCTTTATTTGAAAGCAGGATGACATTTGGAGGACTATGTTCAATATTTGGAAACAATATCTTCTTGCAGTGTCAGGAAAAAATCATAAATGAGGAAAACGAGGAAAAAAAATAGGAAAAACTTCTGAATGAGGAAGAAATCTAGCTTGTCCATATTGCTTCTGTAGAGATACAGTCTAGTGAAAGATACGCATGTTACTTAATGAAACTGTGCATTTAATGAGAGGCCTCAGATTAACATTTGAAATCCCAATTGTTATATTTCCAGTACAGTATAATACTGCCTACTTCTTTATCACTCTCCCAGATAAAAGAATAAATGATACTTGAATTTCATTTTAACTGAAGGTCTTTTGTTTTAGGGAAATTCCAGTTTTATCAGTGGCATTACATTTATCTCTTGCACTGCTGCTTTCTGCCAGAATACAGTTAACACACCATGAGGGCCCTTGTGAATAAAATAAGGGAAATGCTAATTGCCTTACATGCATTCTCTTTATCTATTGTCCTGTACAAAAGCAAAAACATTATAGCAGTGGCGTTGTTTTATCCTGAAAAAGTACTGATGAAGGGATGTAGAGGATCCTTACCTGGAAAAGCTCTGTCTCCTGCTTGTCAGTTTATCTCAGTTCTGGACCCCTATTTCTGTGGACTTCTCATTTATCATTTTTTCCCTCTGAGAACGTAATCATTCTTGAGTAAGAATAACAGTGTTATGAAAACCCTCTGAAGTTCCTTGAAAATACAGTTGTAAAAATGTTCCAGCAGAACATCTGAGCAGATGAATTAATCCTCCTGCCTGTGGATCTGACATAGGAGTGGTGCTGTGCTTTTTGCTAGGCTGCCATCAGTGGTGGAGTGCAATCAAAGGACCTCTCAGTTGTGATCTGTGTTACCAGTGACTGTAGGTGTTTCAGAACATTTTATGGGGACTCAGGTATTTTATGGTATTGAGTGTCTGTAGCTTTCCATAACGTTTCTTCAGTGGAAGTGTGCCATAGCTCTTAAACGCAGCGTGATCTTTTAAATTTTTCCTTTTTACTTTCTTTCATCTTAGCCTCCGATAATAGATTATAACCTCTAATTCTTAAATAAATCGCCTCAGAAGATGATTTAGCGGTGTCCTTTATCAATAGTTCTAGCTTCAAATAATTCAAATAAATAAGCAGATAGTAGACATTTTAAATAGCATTTCTGAAAACTGAAATGTAGCTGCATTTTTAAAATACTTCCCAGTTGGTCTCTGAACTTTGGCAGTATTCTTCTTAGAACTGAACTTCAAATAGTTGAATAATTCTTTTCTCTTGGATAATAGCTCTTCTTCAACGGTTCCCATGGGGGTTTAGTGTCTTCACTGAGGATTCTTCAGCATAGCTTCCCTCATCCTCTATTTTTTCACTTCTGTGTCTAATGTGTGGACAAGCCCTGAACTGATACAAGATACTGAGGAAAATTGATGCAAGTCAACTAAATGTAGGAATTTAAAGAGGGCAGTTTAAATCCCACCAAGTCTCTGTATGCACTCTCCCATTCATAATTAGTGGCCTCCAGTGAATTTAGATTAATTCACTTCGAAGGCAAGATGAGCCAAACCAAATTAAGGCCACATTTTATTCCCAGATGAAAGTGTTTGCAAAGGAATTTAATGGACATGGACAAATCCAGTTAAATTAATTTGGGTTCATTTTCCTGAGTTCCATTGTGTGGACAAAACCTTAGCAATAATGCCTGATTGGAGCTTTTATTTTTCTTCTTTCTTGTTCTTCATCATTTGTTCCTATATCTCTGGTATTTTAAACTTGGGAAGGTAGATAGCCCATAATTGTACTAGTCACTAAATATTGTCTTGTTATCTTAACATGTTTTGAGAGTCCACATTTTATGATTAACATATACCCCACTTTGCCATCAGGACTAGTGCGTGTTACCTTTTGTTAGGTAATCATAATTTTGGCTGCTTCAACTAATGCCTTTTAATTCATCACTGTAACTACATCTGCTGTCAAGATCTTATCCATCCAGCAACTCTTTAAAGCATTTTTTTACAGATTTTGCAGAACTGGGTGATTATTATTGCAAATAAGTTGTGACCACATGTTCCTTCTATAATGTAATTATGCAGTGCCTCTTAATGGAATGATATGCAATTCTGGTGGTAGAACTCAGTCAAGTGTGGCTAATTTGAATGGAGTCAGATTAAAGGTGCTTGATTGATTTAGGAGCTGGTCTTCCTAGATCAGTACAGAGGCTTTAAGGAGCATCTTGGTGAACTGTGCAATAGCTTAAATGTAATAGTTAGTATAGATATGTTTCCTGAACAGTATTTTGTTTCTTTCATTGGAGTTTCGAGCGCAGCATGGGCTTAGTCATACAAAACAGATTGCAAAATATACGTCCACTTCGGCTGTGATAAAAGTGTATAATATACATTTTGTTCTATGGGAGATGTTCTTCTGATTGTGAGGTTAAAAACTGGCTTTCATCTTTATATTCTTGGCAGCTAAAACTGGAAGCTACTGGAAGATAAAAGGCTGTTTAAAACAAAGCAGGTGCAAGGCTGGCAAAGTAATCTCTAATCTGATTTGAAAGGGATGAATACAAAGTGTAAAAGTAAAATACTTACGAGATATGGTCTCTTTTAATTGGCCTTTAGAAGTCTGTGTTACAGGAATCTGAGCATAAATATCTACTCTCAACTTCAATTATTAAGTCCACTGTGATCTGCGAGATCTGTTCTGAGAGCGTTTGGCTTAAGCAGCTTTACGCGTTGTGTGAAAAGCTGCTTTGTGTCCAGTGATTTACAGTCAAATTTGAATTTCTGGTGGGCTGGAGTATCCTGCTGGTAGGCAGCATCAGTGCCATGCAAGTTAGGGCAATACTGGTAAGATTTTGTAGAAGTTGAAGGCCTGGAATCTCTGGGAATGGTGAAAACACTTCAGGGGAGCTAGGATGTCCTGAGTGAACAAAAGGTGTGGAATATTTCTTTGTAACCAGTTTTGTTGTTTGCCACTCAATCACCTGAGAGCTACTTCTGTTAGGAAATCGAGCGAGCTGTGTGTTTTTCCAACTAAAGTCATCGTGTCTGGGGAAAAAACTGTCTTGAGGACATAAGAATTTTCTGGAAAAACTTGATGTCAGAATTTCTGTCCAGTTGTTTGTATTTATCTATGGTCTTGTGCAGTCTTGACAAATTAAGGTGAACATTTAAATAGATAAATATCCCCAAGTCCTGGATCTTTTAGTACTTCAGGTGAGATTCAGGTACCTAAATACTCACCTGGTAAGTATTATAGGTAGAAATAGGTGATTTAGGTACCTTACTTACACATAAATGTGTGTTGCCATTTTGAAAGCTCTGGGATAGCCACGTGGGACTAGCAAATATGATGCAGGCCCATACACTTCTGGAGCAGCGGCTGAAACCCAGAAGATACTGCGTGATATCTAGAATAGCACTAGCTACATACCTTTATGCGCCTGAATTGATTTCTATGTGGTTTATGAGAGTGTGCAGTCGTTTTTTACCTCTGCTTTCTCCTCTCTGACATAACTTTTCTCTGAACCCCATGTGTGTGTTTTCCTCCTTCCAAATACTGGATCATGGTAAATAAATAAATAACTTATTTACAAATCTGTATACCTTTCTTTATATAGCTAGAGATGCTCTTGAGTAATTTGGCAGATAATTTCACCTTTTAAATTTTGAGAGTTGCACAATGTGATACACAGCTGTCATCAGTCAGGCTGGAATTTTAAGACTTCACATTATGTAGCTTCTGCTTTGGAATTTCTCTGAAATTGAGTTCTTCCTCCTCGTTATTTTTTAGTGGATTTTAAAAAAAATAAAATCATGCTTCCAGGATGAAGTACTACAGTCATACTAATACTCTTAAAAACCAACCCACCAACCCACAAAAAACCCAGAAATAAACTGTATGCAAAAATACATACCTTTTAAGAAAAATAATTTTTTTTTTCCCCCTCTGGGAAAGGTAGTTATTGCTGAAATTTTCCCTCTCAGATTTCAAAGTTAGCGTGTTTCAGTTTTGACTTAACATAATCACTATAGTAGATTTGTTCAAGGATATGTTTTGTAGAAGTAATACATAAATAAGCATTATTGATTTAGTGGAGTCACTCTAGTAGTGCATTGGTTGGGTAATAGACTCATCTGCAAATGACACCTTGCTTGTGGCAGTCTAAATACTGGATTCTTATTGACACACAAAACTCCCTTTGAATAACAGCAAATCCCTATTAAATGTAGTTGTCAAATTGCTGGGCCATTTACATTCAAAGGACCAAGAAGAATAAGGAAATATCTATTCTTGCTGCAAGCAATAAAATTAATTTGATTGTAAGTATACAAATGTATCAAGAAGATATGAACTAAGTGACATGTGAATTTGTGAAGGGCCATACAGAGGTTTTCATCCATTGGTATTTAAACAAATATAGATGTTAAACTGCCAAAATTTAAACCTTCAGGATTACAGAAACTAGCAAAGAACAATGAAACAATTGTCAAATGTGAGACAAATTGAAAATAATCAACCTTTTCAGAAACATTTGGAGGTTTTCAAATAAATTAGAGTGAGCGTTTCAGTAAAGAGATTCAGGTAGCTTCTGTTTAACTCATAAGTGTCCTGAACAGAATTATTTTCTTTTCATTTGCTGAAAATTTGAAGTACAATTTTATAATTATTCTTAACTATCTGTTAGTAATTGTTTTGCATAATTATACAAACTTTGGGCAAGGAGTTGCCTGTAGCTTTTGGAGGAGAAGTTTTATAGATTCAAAACAAACAGGAGAAGAATATACTTTATAACTGCATCTGCATTGTGTAAATGCAGGGAGATTGCCTGCTTTATAATCTGTAATGCCCTTCAGTTCTGTAAACCAACAAACTGTATTAAGAAGCAATATTTTAGTCCATTTGTGACTTAAACTGACTAGCTGTATAATTTTCACACACACACAAAAAACCCCAAAAACCAACCAAACAAAAAAACAAAAAAAAGCCCCAACCTCAAGAAGGGTTGACTTCTGTTCTGTGACAAGCAGGAGGTCACTCTGAGATGTCCACAACTAAATACACATTCAGAGATAGCTACTGGCATTAGTAGCTAGGTAGGTATGTAAAGCCAAGCCTGTGTTGTCAGTGACAGAGGACCATCTTGATGATGTAGCAGGAGAACAGTCAGTCTTGCTGCAACATGCTAGATTAAACAGTTTAAAGGTTTCTGCAGCAGACAGCTTCGAAGTGTGAAGACAGTGTTATCTTCCATACTTCTGCATCTCCTTCGTGGTCCCAAGTGGAATTTTCTGGCTGATTGGGATCAGCAGTTACAAGTGAAACATGGAAGGCCAGGATTTGTATGTGTACACCATTTTGCAAGTTTCTCAAGCCTAAGTATGTTCTAATGCTTCAAAAGAAGATAAAGTGACAGAACACCTTTGGTCATCCATACCAAAAAATTCGACTATGCTGGATGGTACCAGCAAGATTTCATCCTAGTGCAAAATAAAGATAAATAACAAGCCAGATAGTAGTGTGTTGGAACATGCCTGTGCAGTTTATTGAGGTGCTAATTTAAGACTGTGGACTGTTTTTTGGGATGTTTTGTTTGTTTGGTTGGGTTTTTTTATATTTGCATTTCTGTATGGGGCATTGATATTACTAGTAGACTTGCCTTCTACCACCTTACTAATCAGAATAAAATATCCTTCTTACCTTCAACTGTCATTCTCTGAGCATAGTCTAAGAGGAAAAAGAAGAATTGTTTTAGGCTATTCCTTGTGAATCTGAGAGAAAAAGTACATTTCGGACCAGTGAGCAAATTTTACAGTTAGTGAAAAATACCCTGTCTCCACTTTCTACAATGACTATGCTGTGGTCTGTCAGCAGAATACTTCTACCCCCGGCTGTCCCCCTGCCATGTAAGAGAGCTTTTGATTTTTTTTAAATTTTTTTTTTAAATCAGAATTGTGGAAAAGGATCTAAAGACCAAAGAGACTGCCAAGTACTAAGGGAAACAAAAGAAAAATGATCCTGTCAAAAGCTGGGTTGCTCCTACAAGTAAAAGGCTACAACTGTCTTTGAATAGTTGGTGTTATAGCCCAAGTTGCAAACAGTAGTTTAGCTGGGCCCCAGCTGTAAATTCTAGGTGGAAATTTGGACTGAATGGCAGTGATGCAGGCTGTAGCAGATCAGGTCTAATTTCGTACTAGAAGGAAATAAAGACAAAAGAAAAATCTTCAATCCTCTGATAGGATATTTGGACTTGGAAAATTCTTAGAGACATGCTAAGGCAGGTGATTGAAATCTGTAGCAATTGTTGGGGCACCGAAGCAGCACAGTCTTTTTATCTCTGATTTGGGTAGGATTTCGGCATGTGTTTGAAACTAAGCGCATGGTTCTGTGGGTTTTTGAACTGCTATGACAATGATTCGTATCGAAGTGCTTTAGAAGAATGTGACTCAATATAGACTCGCAGTTTACACCATACTGTTACAATTTTATAAAACGTCAATGACATTTTCTCATTGCACATATTTTGCTCAGCTCTTTGGGAATTCTTCCATTTTTCTTCAGTGTTTGCTATCTTGAACCAGTATTTCTGTTAGAATTTGGAGTCTAATATTTTAATGGTTATTCTTATCCCTGTAAAAAATACTAATTTTTCCCTTCCTGCCAAAAATTAATAGCACTCTAGTTGACTTTTTCAAAATACTGCTGTGAATTTAAGGTGTTGTTTTTCACCAATGTAAATTACTGTATAAACTTCTCAGAAAGAATCTCACTTTTAAACTTCTGGTATTTTCTTTGCATCTGTATCTAAACCCCATCCATATGCGTATGTCCTATTACAGAAGTAAGCAAATTCCTACACGTGTGTAAATAGCTTATATAATTTTCCAAGTGGAAATTAGAGAGAGAAAGAGAAAAGGTTCAATACAGATTTTTGTCATATAGAAATTGTTTTAATGTTGCAATGAGGACCACCTTATTCCATTGCCCAGTCAGAATAACCCCTGAAAGGGTATCTGAGAAACTCACCTTATTCGGTAGCGTTAAAAGACAGGATTGCAAGAAAACTGCCCAGTTTTTAAGTCTGGTTTCCTATCACTGCAGGATGTTGTATTGTACTTTATATGTACTTAGGTACCTCTGTTTTTTAAAATAATTCAGTATTTTCTCCCCAGATTCTAAGGAAAGTTTGTTCCCAGTACTTCTGTCACTGGGAGCCCTGTCTTTATTTCCAGACTATATTTACTCGTGCCTTGGTGTACTTCTGAAGAGCAGTCTCAATCCAGTTCTCAAGCTTGTTTCATTGGCTCTGCAATCCAGACTCTTTTAGTGACTTGTCCTAAGATAAAATGCTTGACTTCTGATGATCTGGGGCCTTTCATTTCACCTGTTTCAGTCTGAGGTGATTTCTCTGAAACGTAAGTTGTTGAACTTGCTCCCACTATTCCAGAAGAAGCTTTGCCAACATCTGTCTTTTGTTTTTACCTTCTAGTTACGCTTTGAATACTAGAAACAGAAACATGTTTGTATAAGTAACTGTTTCTGATTTTTCCAACTGTATCTTGGATGCAGACCTGACTATATCTGTACAGAAATAAAAATATATGTATCTAAACGTAGAGGTAAAAGTCCCCTGCTATTCAGGGGAACACTGAAGCAAAGCATGATTGAAGTGTAACTCTGAATACAAAAAGTTTACTGAATTGAGGTCATAGTGTGTTAAATAATGTTGAAGTTAACACAAATAAAAGGTAGGGAGATGTTTCATGTTGGGAATAAGGTAGTCTTCCTGTAGGCAAACAGCATTATTCACAAGATGGTGTCTTCATTGGCACAAAAACATTAGAAATTTGATGTCATTCCTTTCAGCTACTCTTGGCAGAGCATTATCTTTCTATATTTCAGATTCGTCCTGTATCTTTGTATTTAATCACCTTTTACCTGGGTAACAAATGCTCTGAACAATGAACTACTCTCACATATACGTGGTATTCCTACTATGCAATCTGAAAAGCTGAGTGCCTACGTTAACTACTAGTTCCCTTAAAGCTGATGTTCCCCTTCTAAACAAATGATCTTTAATGGACTTGATTGTTTAATTACAGTTTTCTCCCTTAATAGTTTTCATCTTGTATACGAACAATTGGCAAAGTGTTATCTAATGAAGAGTGGAGCAGCTTTAGAAATGTAATAACCAAATAGAAACTCTCTGGTTTTCTAAAAAATTCAAGTCTCTGTGAAACTGTAAGTAAATACATTTTACATGCAGAAAAAAAATGAGAAATTGCACAGCCTGAGCTCAAAAACTGTAAATGTTTCACTAAGAAGAAATGGTCTTATTTGTTGTGTTGGTTCAGTTTCCTGATATTGTCAAGGTTGTAGAATTACGATATTCTCCATTAAATATGGCATTTCAGAAAGAATTACTTTCGAAGTCTGGAGCTGTGCACAAATAGGGTCTTTCTGCCTTCACAACCAAAAATGCAAGCAGCATGAACCTTCAACACAAAAACAGCCTGCACTTAGCCTGTAAATTGCCAAACCACCTGAGAGGAATCGGTAATGTTAATACACGTTTAGTCTTGTCACACTGCAGGGAAATTAAAAAAAAGGGGAGGAGGGGGAACTGTTTTAATGCAATTGATGAGTGTCTTTCCACTGGCTTCCTAGAGCACTGAGGCTGGGCATGTTATTCATGGTGCTTATTTCAAGATCTAAGTTGCACTTTAATCATTATGTCTTCCTGAGGGTTTGTCCAATGTGCACTGTTTGTGTGCTGTTTTCTTTCTGTTCCTCACTTCTGTTTTGTCAGCTATTTGTATTCTGGACACATGGGATTTTTTTAACATACTTGCTTTTGCTTCATTAGTTAGCCCTATGCATCTCTTTGTACCTATTTGGAAAAAAATATCTTTTATATTGTTTAATTGGATGAAGCTATTTGATTTTGAAGAAGTCAAATTTAGATTCAGATGAAGAATGTTTACTTCCAAGTATGGCTCAGTTTTGAGAGAGAGGTACTTAAAGGAGTAGAAAAAGACCAAATGTAACTGAGATTGTATTAAATTGATTTCAAGTCTTACCAACCCATCTTAACATTTAGAAGCAATCAGTATCTAAAATACTTTTAAAATGCTTTTTCTTACAATATACAACAAATTATCCCCTTTCACTGCCTCCTGTATTTGCGTTGTATAAATAAGACATTATTTAGGGAAGAAATCTGGCTAGAAAGTGAGTAAAAACCAAGGTCTTGTGTTTTGACGTTCAAGATGTTTCCATTTACATTCGGTTCAAAGTGTGGTTTGTGTATCATGTGTGATACATTTGAAAGGAAAACTGCAAGTATGTATATGTGTGTCTATACTGTTAACCACAAGAGGAGTGATGCTTATTGACAGGTGGCTATAATATAGATGATTGTGTTAGATGTCCTCAAAGCATATATATTTAAAGTGTAAGTTGTGTTAATGCTTTGACTAGCCATCCGGAGCAAAGGCGGTGGTGGTGGTTTTGTAGCTGAGGAGAGACTATGTTCATCTAGTGAGAACAGTAAGTCTGGTAGCCATCTGGCTTCTGAGTCACTGTCTCCTCCTTTAAAATTTATTTTCTCTTCTTGCTTAGTAGTTCTTACTATTCCATCTGGGTGGGTTTTCACAGCTAATAGTAGTTTTCTGGCAAAGATGTTATTTTTTTGAAGACTGTTTTTTTGTTGGGTTTTGGTTTGTTGTTTTCCCCACCCCCCTCTGAATTCTGGAGAGCTGAGAAAACAACTCCCTCTGGGGAAGAAAATAGTGCTAGTTGAAATGTATACAGGGAGGATCCTACCAGCTCTGCACGCTCTACACTCTGAAAATAAGGAGCATAGTTCAGGCTTTTTGTAAAGGTTTTTCTTCAGGGTGAGGTAGTACAAGTAACAGCCAGACCACCTGCCAACTGTGACAATTACGACTACAAAATGGGGTAGAGAGGTGATGTTTGCATGAAAAAAAGAAAAATAGTACATGATTAGTAGTTAGTACTTACAGTTATTAAAATACTGCTATGGTAGGAAACCTAGTATTTGAGCTTTGGAGAGTGTTTTGGTGGGGGCGTGTTGTGGTTTTTTGTGTTTTGGGGTTTGGGTTTTGTTTTTTTTTTTTTTTTTTTTTTTACTAGAGCTGTTAATACTTGTGGGTTTGGTAGCACCACATTCAGTTTATAATGTTTCAGGGACTTCGTGAGACCTTGCCAGTATGTGAGGAATGAGTTTCCACAGCAGGTTGCTCTTCAGTTGCATGTGTAGCAGAGATTTTAGTTGTCTCTTATGGCATTGGATGTGTTTAATTCAGCACTGTTGAAATTTGGAGTTTGCATGGAGACTGTGCAGGAGTCTAGCTCCAGTCAGCACAGTCCTGTAGATCTTATTTCATTCTTAGGTAATCCAACACAGTGAACCAGTGTTACTTCAGGTGATCAGCAGTGGGTTTGTTCTGTTTTCTTTCATTTTTAACATTCATTAACATGTTTCATCACTGATCCTTCCATCTTTTCAGATGCATCTGTCTGAGTAAACACTATGTTGTGCTGTTAATTTATGTCTGATGAGTAACAGGAAGAATTAAACAGCATGGATATTTTTGTCCAGGTGTTCTTAGCACAGTTGCAGGACCCAGAGCCTAGAGAATTATATAGCATAATGCACAGCTATAGTGGGAGCATTTGACCAGAAAACATTTTCCTCATACTGTCATGGATTTGGATGGTCTCGATTGGGTGTGCTTCCTTGTCACCCAACACAAGGCAGGTGTTTTCTACCTGTACAGCTATTTATAATTATGTAATGGAACCTGGGTAGTATTTAATTTTAAATTACTGTTTTTCAGTAAAACAACGGCTAGCCTTATCTCTAGCTCTGTTGCACGTGAGCTGTGTTTTTCATCAGCTGTCAATGCACAGATATTACCGGTTTTCTCCATATAGACAGAGACCTTTCTGCATTACCAGAAAGAACCTCTTTTGTAGAAAAGATCTTCATAAGCAGCTTACATAACCTTTGGGGTGAGTTAAGAATGAAATGCATTTGTTGACATGGTTACTGTATGGGTTCTGATGATCACGTAATCAAGAAGCAATTCTGAGGTGATGGGTGATGTCATAAATGCAGAAAGATTTGGTCTTCTGCTGTTAAAAGGATATCTTTTCAATCCTGTTGTTGAAAATGCAGAAATAACGCAGATACTGAGACAACTCATGAACTGACTTCTTCAGACTGATATGCACTTCAGTTTTCCAAATTTATGAGCAGTCTAGCCCCCACACATAGTGACTGTACTTGAGTGCCCAGCTGGTGCATTTTAAATTAGCAGTCATTATACTACTGAGTCACTTTTGTGATCTGAAATTCACTAATGCTTTGTATCATTCACCTGCAGCAGGTTCTTTCAGCTTGATCCACGTTTCCATCCTGCTGGTTAAGACTGATTTCTTTCTTTCTCCTAGTCACTAAAGAAATTAATTGTGTTCAGTTTCTTGTGATCTTTTTGTATGGATGTTAGTGCCGCTGATCTATGTATGAGTGTTGGTTTGTTTTTTTTTTTAATAAAAGTAGCATTTTTGTCTTGCATTTGCATTGAAACAGATTCAGTTGCTACAAAGCTTAGATGCCAAATTTGGCCATAATCCACTAAGGTAGTTCTCTTCCTGAAGTGTCTGCGTTCCTTTTTAACTAGCCTCCTCAATATTTCCAGCTTCCCTTCTGTTACTGCATCTTCATTATGTTACATTTTAGAAGTGTTTCCCTTGTCTAGTGGTGATCCGAATGTGCTGTTTGTGGTCCTTCACTGGACTTGCCTCAGTATGTCCATGTCTTTCTTGTGTTGGGGAGTCAGAAATGGACATAATGCTCCAGATGAGTTTCACCAGGGTTGAATAGAGGGAAAATTATCACCTCCCCTGCTATCCTAATGCGTCCCCAACGTAATGATACAGTTGTATAAATAATACAAAAGCGTAAGTGTAGAAGTGGTATAAAACATACACTGGTACAGTGTAGGGGCCAGAAGGCTGTGAAAGTGGGTAGGATTAGCAAGAGCAACCGCCAGTCTGCTTTGATACTGAGAAACATGAAAACGTGTGGGATATGGTTACACAATTACAGTTTGTTGGAGTAAGTTGGGTTTTGCAGGTAGTCCTCATGGATGAGGCTGAGAAGGACCCCACCCTAGTGGGGCAGAAGGTAAATGATGTTTGTATTCTACCTGGGATATGTACTTGCAGAAAGAGGCGCTTTCTAAGAAAGCAAAGGCATTCCATTTTTAAGGTTAAATATAACCAGATAATTGCACATGGAGTAGGAAAAGACTGTGTTTCATTTGGGGAACAGTGCAACCGATTGGTTTCCAATTTCTTTCACAGTTTATTTTTCTGTAGCTGTGGTACAAGCAAGAGCCAACCAATATCATCTGCTACCGGCAGGAAATCTCCATGCTAGTCCTTACCCTTGGCACGTGGTGAAGTTGCAACTGAGCCTGTGAGGAGGAGTTAGCAGGAGAAATCTAATTCATGTTCAGAGGTAAACCAATGATGAATAACAAGCATGAAAGTAAAACATACTCTTTTGCTTGTGTTGTGTATCATTTAACTTCATTCTGTTTTCTTTGCTTTGCATTATTTCTGCAGTGGTGCAGGCAGGGTAGAAGTACGGAGATACCTTTACCATAACTGTGTTTTGAATGCTAGCTGTCTTAATGGCTTGTCTAGCACCAATTACTCTTGAAGTACCTGCTGATATTTGTAGAGAACATTGCCTAGAATGATGGGTTTCACTTTTTCAGGAACAAAAAAGTAGGTACAAAATGCAGTAGGGCAGATGTATTTTTGTTTAGCTATGGATTTGGCAAGAAAAATTCCCATGCCGGACATTGAGTCACATTTCACTTGAGGCAAAATATGATCTGCTTCCTAATGGGTCCCTAGGTGATTGTGCCCCTGAGAGAGTTCCCTGGTAAGACTGCCCCCCACAGCCTATTTAAAAACACAATAAAAACTGTGCAGTAATTACAGTATTGGTCATCAGTAAAGGATCATACAGCAAAATGCCATGGGTTGTTGCAGAGCTGGTCAGAACCAGCTGAGTCCGGCACAGAGACCGCCCCTGCTACCAGAGCCTGGCCGCTGACACCCAGTGCAGTGACATATTGGTGTGATGCTGGTTTTCTCATAGTAAGCTGCTGTCACTTTGCCTCAGGACAGGCAAGTCTTTCCATGTAAGTCTTTACATGTAAAAACAGTAAAGACCTTTGTGTACCCTGATTGTATTAACTGGTACTCTAATTGCATCTCTCAGAAGAAGAGCAGGGGTGAAATCCTGCCAGACCCTTCCTTTCTGTGCCTCCCAGCTGGGCCTCAGTTGATCCAAGCGTTTAAACAATGTATTTGTTGCAGGTGTTTCTGATATGGTTTGTGGAGGTGGCTTCTCCACTGAAAATTCAGCTATGGAAATACTACAATAGAGGAAGCTAGAAATATACACGACACCCTACATCTTCTGTACCCTTGGCTCCAAAACCCTAGAGATTGACCTTAAGTCTCTCTGCGTGCTTTCTACCATAGGCTCCAAGTTGAGGCCAGGGGCTCAGCTGGCCCAAGGACTACCACACATTCTGTCTCCTGTTTGATCTGTTGAAAGCCTTGTCAGTGCTCAGGACCCCAGTTGAAAAACTATTTCTTTCATGTCACTTGATACAGAGGACTCACAATCTGACTGTAACCCGGAATATGCATTCTCCCTAAAAGCACAATGCCTAGGAAAGCTTGTGTTTCTTATTTGTTAACTGGGAGGAATATGGCTGTTATATTATTGATCACATCCATTGGGATATGATGTCCATCTTGCCATTTTATTCCCCAAAACTGGATCTCTTGTGCAGGTCCTTTGACCTTGCTTTGTTTTATGGCAAAGCCAGTCTTCAGAAGGATGTGGATTATTCTTTTCCCTTTCTCAAACACTTCTTTCACTGTGTTGCCCCATACAATGATGATGTCAATGTACTGTGGGTGTTTGGGGACTTTACCCCTTTCCTGTGCGATCTGTATCTATCCATGGAAATGGTAGTGCTGTGCTTCCATCCCAGGGGTGGTCAGTTCCAGGTGTATTGGACACCCCTCTGTGTGAAAGCAAACTGTGGCCTGCAGTCTGCTGCCAAAGGAATCAAGAAGAACACCTAGGTAGTGTCAGCTGTAGCATACCACTTGATGACTGCCTTTCACTCCAGCTCATACTGGAGTTCTAGCATGGCCAGTACAGCAGCACACAGTGGTGGCATGACTGTTCAGGCTGCAGTAGTCCACTGTTAGCCTCTACCCACCATAAGACTTTCGTGCTGGCCATATGGGACTATTGCAGGATGAGTGAGTCTTGCTGATCACTCCTTGTCTCTCTTGTCAATTGATCAGCTCATGTATGGGAACCACGAATTCTCTGTTGGTGTGATATAATTGACCATGCGCCTTCATGTCAGCAGTCAACACCTGCTGTTCTGCAGCGCACACCACTCAACAGAAGGATCCTCTGAGAGGCTGGACAAGGTAGACAGCACAAGGTAGACAGAGGTCCATAGGTTTGGAGAGGAAGAGAGATTCTCTTCAAACTGCCGGAGCTGGCAGGCCAGTTTATCCACAGTTGGTACCTTGATGTCTGTCCAGTCCGTTACTGCCTTGGTGCTGGCATATGGTGTCAGTGTGTTCCATACAAACTTCCGCCACATGGACCACATGCGCTGGATTTTGTCTGGATCTTTGGAGGACTGTTTGTTGTCCAGGTTGCTGTAAAACACTTCCACCACCACTAATTCCCTCAGATACTGGATACCTTCCTCGATGCCTTAGTAGCTTGCACATCTTCCTTGAGGGGATACCTTGCCTTCTGACTCAACAGAAACTGCCTCCAGATGCTGTGGATTGTTGCCCCTTTTCCAGTCTCTTTGCCAATTCCCTGGGCCTTAGCTAGGGATCCCAGCTGCTGGGCTTCCTTACCCTCTAATTTTTGTGGGCCTCAGGATCCCAGTGGCAGAGCAACCAGGTGATAATCTGCCTGCCTGGCTGACAGCTGTAATCTTTCCACTTAAGGTGAGCATTCTCCTTATGCAGGGATGTTTGAGAAACTGAAAGGGCCATTGCAACACGGCAGGAAACAACTGCCCTGGAGGAGAAGGAGGAGGTGCCATTCTTAATTTCCCTATGAAGTTGCTCCTGGAGGAGAAGAGGAGAATGGTGTAATTGTTAATTGACTCCATGAGATGTTTCCCAGAGTATTGGGATAGCAGCATTACATGGGCCAAACACCAGATTAGACTCAAGACTAGTGCTTTTATCATCACTTTCATAGGCAAAGAAAAACAAAGTGATAACACAGCAAAAGCTGAAAGTGGCCATAACAAATCCTGGAGTTTGATGTACAAAGCCCTGGAGTTTGCTGACCCCAGCCGGCAACTAAGTACCCACCAGCTGCTCACTCACTCTCCTCACCCCGCAGTGGGATGTGAGACAGAATTGGAACAGCAAAAGCAAGAAAAAAAATCTCATGGATCAAGATAAAGACAGTTTAATTAAAGTGAAGGAAAGGGGAAAAAAGCAAGTGACACAAAGACAATCACTTGCCACCTCTCACAAGCAGACTGATGCCCAGCCAGTCTCTGAGCAATGGTTACTTTGGAAAGACTCTACTGCAGTTTTACTGCTGAGCATGATGTTATATGGTCTCGAATATCCCTTGGGTCTGTTGGGGTCAGCTGTCCTGGCTGTTCCCCCTCCCAGCCTCTTGCCCACCCCCAGCCTACTCACTGTGGGGGCCGAGTAGGAAACAGAGAAGGCCTTGAGGCTGTGTAAGCACTGCTTAGCAATGGCTAAAACATTGATGTGTTATCAACTCTGGTTTAGCCACAATTCTAGAAAATGAATGAAGAAAATTAACTCCGTTCCAGCCAGAGCCAGTACAGTGGAGAAACTATAAATTACAGAAGTGGTATTGACAAGGCAAATAAAAGAACAAATACTAAGCTCTGTTGCATATATGTTAGTATTAGTAAGTAAGGCAAAAGACCTCTAGGCTAGCCAAACATTTAAATACTTCAGTGTATGAGCAGTGGCAATGATATGATGATTGTGCTTTGAATGAATAGTGCCTGTGTTTAGGTGGATTGGAATCTTCAAGTTGCAGAATTATTTACAAGCTGCACATAAGAAAAATGGATAAAAATATGAGCTGTGACAAAAGAGAAAACCTTCCAGTGTGAGTGATCAACAGCTTCTAGGCTAAGGCAGAGATGGATGAGAAATGCTCTTTGTTTTAATATGCTATAAATTAAATGTTTTAGCATTTTTAATAGTCTTGCTTGGGGACGAGAGGAAAAACGTGGTTTATATCACTTTGGAGTATATTCTGAAATCCTGTTTCTTTTTCTCCTTGGCAGATGGATGCCTTCTAGCCAACCAGCGAGTCCTACTGCTGCTGCATGTCTGGCAGCATCTCTGAATGATCACATGACTCTTGATATGGATGCAGTCCTGTCAGACTTTGTTCGGTCCACAGGGGCAGAACCAGGTCTGGCAAGAGACTTACTGGAAGGTAAGCTTCCAGGACACAAGTATTTCCTATGTTCACTGCTTGCTTAAAGCAAGAACCAGTCATAAAAAGAGAACTCTGGTCTATGGAAACAGACGTTTCTTAGCATTTTGACTAGTAACTCAACTCTTGTAATAAGCTGACAGTAGATTATACTAAGGTAGAGATTTTCAGCAAAACCCTTAAAACATTCTTAGTGTTAAATTGCTGTATTTTAGGTTATTAACAGTCATGCCTTAAAGGTATATGTGCCAGGTAGAGAAGGGAGGGGGCTTTAGCTGAATTTTGTCATTTTTGTAGTTGTAAATGTTTCGGCTCACTGTGCAAAGCAGCTAAATTTAATCTGAAATGGACTTACTGTAAATGATAGAGAAACCAGAGATATTTTGGGGGCCCAGTGATTAATATGCATTATGAACCTGAACTTCATGGTATGGGAGTCAAATGGCTAGGTTGAAAACCATCTACAAAGCCATACTAGAAAAATAACTGGGTCTTTATTTTATTGTAGTTGTTTTAAGTTTATAAGCTTAGAAGTGGAAAGACACCTTTGATATTCGAAGGCATTTTGTAATAGTTGCTTTTGTTAATTTCTTTTGATGTGGGCTAGCAGCAATTGTGAAGGTGGGAAGTTAGAAATGAGTAGGTGATATCTATGTAAATTGCAAGGCGATTCTGTGGGCTTGATACATCGATACATGCACACTGGACTTCTTCCCTGAAAGTTGTGTGGTTTTGGTTTTGGTTGTTGGGTTTGTTTTTTGGGTTTGGGGGTTTTTTAACCTTAATATGCTTTAAGAAATTGTGTGTTAAATTAAAGTAACTACTGAACAGCCACAGCAGACTTGAAAGTATACATCAGAGTATATCTCTCCTTTTTGCAAGAGCAATTTCACTTTATCATATGTATGCTGAAAGTTTTAAATTTTGCTATAAGTTGGTTTTGGGTTTTTTTACTCTAGGTTTTTCAGTAATAAGGAATGATACATTATTAACACAGAGGTTTTGCAGCATTTCCCAAGTTGTTTGTTACATGTAATAAAACCTTAGAATACCTAACTATGAATATCATCATTGGCTCGTTATATTTTGTCTGTTTTGTCTGACCACTTTGATCAACCTGTCATTCTAGCCTACCGTCTGTCTTGGTCTGTTGGTCTTTTTCAAAAAGAATATGATAAGTTTTTTCTCAGCAGTATCAGGACAGATTGTCAGTTATTGTGCTGAAAGACCATTGCCAAAATTTGAAAAAGTGTTCCTACATATCAGAGGTGGTTCAGAAGAGTTACTTATCTTGTTTTCCTTGCTATACATTTTCCTTGCTATAAAGGATAATGCTTCCAAATAAATATAGAATACTATTTTTTCTGTGTTGTACTTCTCATTTCTGTAGATGAGTAAATTCACACCATACATGTTAACAAAGAAATAAGCAACAAGCAATTCAGTTATTCTGAACAGCCTAATAGACATATGGATCTAGCCTAAATTATTTCTTCCTACACATGAATTCATCAAAGTAAAAGGGATTGTTGCTAGTTCTGGACAAGATGTGCTCACAGGAACGTTTCAGCACATGTAGTTGTGGCTGCATTTGGTGTAACAGCTTCTAACACTGGCCATATCTTGTGCTGGGGGACGGTAATTGATCCAGTGGTTTCTCATTTGTTTAAAAAAGACACAGAAGGAACTGCCACCCTTACACTATTATGACTGTCTTTTGTACTTGTCACAGTGTGTAGATGCTCTGGGCTCTGTGAGTAGCACTGAAACTCATGAAGTAACTTCTTAAAGATAAACAATGTTCAGAAGTCCAACCCCCACACCATGGTGCTCAAGGCTATAGCACTTGTATTGCACCTAGTCTTGGAATGATGATGTCTGCATAATATTTTCAATTCAAAATTTGACAACAGGTATGCACAAATATTTTTGAGAAATTTCAAGATTTGGTTGTAGTTTGTAGCCCCAAAATGACTGTCATAAAGAACTTTGAGCGAAAAAAGCTTTCTTGTACAGACCCTCATTTCCATGTAATCACAAGTTTTGGTTGGTTCTTCCAAGGTCCCATAGCCCTTCTCTCTTTCTGATCTGCTCACAGATCCTTTTTTTATAACTTGCTCAGACTGAATGTTCATATCGTGCTTCTATGGAGTGTACACATCTTTTTCAGAGCCGTATCTAATACTGTTTCCTTTGTTCATCTTTTGGGGGAAATTTCTTTATTTTCACTATCCTGTAGACAGTCAAGGATACCAGTTTCTGCTTCCTTATCCAATTATTTTAATGTATTACTTGTTTTGCTTTGACTGTCCTGTGGATGTATCAAGAACAGTATTGCACACAATAACGTGGTGTTCTCCCTGGCAACAAATGGGAGAGTTAAATACACACTGACTGTTGTAAAAATAGCTAAAAAAAATCGATCCATTGCATATAGATTGCATATAGATTTTCTAAATTGCCAGAAGCTGTCCTAAATATTGGCTCTGTTGATGTTTCTATACTCTGCCTGTCCTGCTGGTAAAATCCCAGCAGGTTTTTTTCTGTTGAACTTTGTATTGAGCGCAGCTACTTGTCTCACTAAAACATTCCGCTTGTTGTGCTTGATGCATACCTTCCAGAAAGTGTCCATTCTTGATTTGAAATCAAGATAAGAAGAGATTTAAAAAAAAATATATATATATACACACATATATATTGCTTCTAATTTATTTGTGTCTGGTTCTTTTTGCCAGCAATTAGTATCCCAAAATAAATAATACTATAAACCAATTGCTTTTCTATCTAATTTTGATAAGCTACACATGTTGAGCTCCAAGTCTCACTTTTCTGTCTCTACATTTTTTCTATCATTCAAAAGAATGTATACAGAAATGTTTTAGCTATTTTGGTATATATCTTTCTAGTGCAAAGATTGCCTTTTTGCAATTACATTGCATACGCTGCTGTTTGTATCTTTGGCCAGGTTTACTTTTGTATTGCACAGGGAGCTTGTGGTCAAGTCTATGCTCAGTTTGATGTTTCAAAGTTACCAATTCTAGAATTCTGTGCGGTTGTTTAACTGTTAAGGAGTTCAGATTCCACAGGCTTAAAATCTTAAAGGTATTATTTCAATGGTACAAGAACTTTGTCATGCACATCTGAAAATGGATGCGAATGCACTCTTTTAAAGCTGCATCAAAATTAAAAATGGGTTTGTTTTTCTTAGTTCTGCCTAAGAAATTAATTTTATTTCATGGCATTGTTATGTCTACGTTTAGAAAAGCCTTGTATCTGTCTAATCAGCCATTCATTGGTGCATAAAATTACATTAAAAATTCCTTCGTTTGTGTTTGTCCAGTGCACAATTTGTGTTTCATTCCTACTTTTCAAATACTACTTATTGAGTCTCACAGGCCAGTTTTAGGTTACTTGCTATTTGCTATTTATGTGATACAGCTATGGGAATCTTCATATACAGACTTGGAGAAAGTACAAGGAAAGGTATGTGGAGACAGAAAGGGCTTAGCACGTAACAGCACATAGACCTACACTTCAGTAAGTCCATCTGTCTTACTGTTTGGGTTTTCTTGAGGTTTTCTTGAGTATTGTAAAGAACCTTCCTTCCATTAGAGTTTATTCTGATAATTTGGTAGATTTATGAACAGCCCATTTCTGCTGTTAAAGAAAACACTTGAAACTTGAGATTACAATCTGATACATCATAGAGCTATGTGTTGTGATTGATTCAGTGATTTTTTTTTTTTCATTAACCTCTATATAAATAATTCAAAACTAAGGCCTTTTCCCAACTGTTCAATGTAACAGTGGTGATATTTATGACTGGATGTATTTTGTAAATGTACGTAATTTGTGTTAAATAATAATTAAGCATAGCGAAGACTGTTACAGTCATGTAATTGTTAAGGATAGATTATGCATTGTTTTCAAGCAGAGGTTTTGATAGCACAAAATCATTTACCTTATTACTCTTATGCATCTATTAAAGATACCCAATCATATTAATAATAAAAGTTTATTCCACTCCGATGTGCTATGGATGCTTAGTAACTCAGTTTAATGAGAGCTTAGAATGACTTCATAGCTTTAAAGTGTGAATACTCTTCTCTCCCCTTTCTGGCCCCAGCTTGCTTTTTTTTTTTCTTGCTTTTGAATATCCCAATAAGTGTATGCCCACTTCTCGGATGAGAACCCAAGGTAGCTGAGATCATGAGAAAAATCCTTTCATGGGGATTATGTACAGCTAACCCAAACACCATCTTATCTCAGTTCAGGAGGCTCTCATTTACCCTTCTCTGTACTAGTGTAATTTTTTTCATGTGCCTGCATGCCTGAGCAATAACTGAGTGAGTTATATTCTCCAGATGATCTGTCTCCACATCAGAATCTATCTTCCATCAGAAGCTGCAGTACTCTTTGTCAGCTTTGTTAGTTGCTGGCAGTGTCTTGTGTATAGAACGCTTCATGCTTGGTTTTGGTTGCTTGTTCTTCTTGGTACCTTTCGGTACTTACACTGAAGGGCTTTTTCTTCCTCTACTCAGCACTCCTTGCTTTCTTTGAATACTGTCCTGGACCGCCCAGACTACTTCCATCATTCTTTTCAGTTGAAACAACAGTTTTCTATCAGCCCTGCCACAATTCTTAGCTACTATTATGACTGAATTATTAAAATGGGAAGCACAGTTCTTTCAGCTTGGTTTTGATTACAAGACTTTGCAATGTTCATCCTTGTTGTTTAGGACTCCAGGGAGGACACTTGGTTGATAGCTATTTACACCTTTGTCTCTAATCTTGCAGAGACTTTAAAGTAAACACCCAGCAGGAATTACCTTTTGAGAGCCTGCACATCTACAGATAAGTGTCCTCATATTCATGGCATCTCCAAGACATCATAAATCCTGATGGGTTTATGTTAATAATTATGAGTCAACCAAAGAATTGTAAGTATGTCCCTATGCAAATGAAAATACACCGAAAGCTATTTGCTGACTGTACCAGATAATAAATAAAATCACGGGTTGGGGAGAATATATGAGCACCATGTATGTCAGCAAATTATAGAGTGGAGAGAGTGACTGTGACAGTTGCTTGGCTCTCTGAGTAGCGCTTGACTTAAGGGACGTGGAAACTGGATCTGACATTACACAGTGTGATGGTTCAGGAATCAGATATGGTTGAAGCAGATCACTTTTTATTAAAAACATCTGCTACAGACCTGCAGACCTGAGATCTTGTCTCTGTGCACTTTCATTCAGGAGGAAGGAATACTGTAGAAGTTTGTCTCTCTTCCAAAAGAAACCCACAACAGATTCATTCAACCAACCTGCCTGAAAACAAGAGGATTCCCATCACTGTAAATCTTACTCTAACAACCTTTCACATACCTTGAGACAAAGGCTTCATTTTGAACTAGCAGTATCCAAGAGAACGTGTGACCCTCTATATCTTTTCCTAAATTTAAAAATACTTTTTGAAATTGCATTCAAATCTTACATTGAATCTTGCGCACCAGGACAAGATTATTACCAATTCTTTTCCCCTGTATATTCTTCAAAATGTATTACCCCCTATTTTTAAACTTATGGTTGTTGATATTATTATCCTGTCTTTCATGAGGAACTTACTAGCTATAGGAAACTTAGATGGTTGAAAGACAATCAGCTACTTTAAAAAAAGGACACAGTTTGGGGCATAGAATAACACAGTTCGTTCCATATTATTGTAAAGGAGTTGTTCCATTAAATGGAAGCATTCTGGGTTTTCATTAGATTAGCCTCATTTTTGAAAATAGGAACTCCGGAAAAGTAGAATATTTTATTAGAGTCCACTTGTATGTTTAAGGTTGTAGCAAAACTCCACATCAGAATGAGGTCATCTGTTCGACTCCATCTTCACTAACTGGGAGATCTGCTTCTGATGCTGTTTGATTGTACAGGTCACCAATTCCACGGTTTCAGGTCTCTCTGCTTTTGATACTCATTTTCTTTTCCCGCCATTTTATATTTCAGTGATTAATTGTTTAGCTCTTGATTGCTGAAAAAATATGTTCAGCCTTTAATGGCATTCGTAAATATGTCCCTCATACACTGATATATATCAGTGAAAATAATTCTGCTTAAGTGCTAGTAGTTGCATTCGTTGAGAATAATTGTGTTCAATATTGATTTTAATAGCCAACATTTTCTCTTGATAAGTCTAGTGCAGTACAGGAATAATTTTGGGGGCAATTTAATGTGGATGTATGAATGGATTAAAAAAAAAAGTAAGAATAAAAAGTATGTGAAAAATTTTATGATACTTCCATTTTCCCCCTTGGTTCCAGTTAAAAAGAATAGAAACCAGTGATTTGAAATCTTTTTACTTCCAATAAAGGCTAAGAGCATGTTCTTGCCTTGTGCTGTTACATTTATGAAAATAAAAGCAACTTAAAACATATTCATGGCTATCTGGTATAAAACGCTAATATTGGACTTCTATATTTATTAAGATGTTTACAACTATTTTAAATTAATATTGACAAATTTCAACTATGTATCATTAGTTCTGCCAATTATATGTTAGTGGATTGTATGCATTTGCTAAACTGTTTGTTTCTTAGGAATGTTATCTACCAGCTTCGCTTTCATTTTCAGATGATTACTTCCTGAGTCTTTCATCTGTTTCATTTCATATCTCTTTGAGATACTGTCCACCACTTTCTGAGGTTTTTACCTTGTTTGTGTGCTCCCAAGAACTGAAAGAATACTTCTGTATGTGAGATTATGTAGAGTAGGTATTACATCTTGAGAAACTTCACTCGGTCTCCATTTTAAGATTATATTTGTTTTGCATATTTGCTAACCAACTTCTCAGATTCCCTATTGACCTTTTACCTGTTCACTAATACATGTTCTTTCAAGTTTACTTTTCCTAATAAGCTGATTATGGATGAAGGTACTATTTCCAATGGATTTTTTTAAACTGCTCCTTTACTGAAAAAGTTGGCATCCGTATCTCTCAAGCTTAGCTGGTCTTTACTACTGTCTTTCTTTAAATCAGTTCTGATTTCTTTGAATTGGTGTATTACAAATCATCAAATGTCAAAAGAAGCTCGAAAAAAAAAATCAGTAGTTTTTCATTCCATGAATGAATTGCATCTACATAGTCAAGTCCAAGGGAGGTAGGTACCTATTGTTTTGGCCATGATTGGAAATTCTTGAGAAATCACTGCCTGGGGCAGTTGTTTATCAGTCTCCTTATGGGAGATTTTTCCTGAGATTAGGTCTGATTGTTCTAGGAAGCATTTGACATTATTCTCTTATTTGCTGATGTCAGTGCTTCAATTCTCAAAAATTTCCAAATTTAAAACGTTGAAAAGAAATGAGTCTAAAATGAGCCCATTTCCAAACTTTTTTAGATAATTTAATTTTTCACCTTTAAAACTAACCTATCAATTGCTGTGCAAAAGAACTGAAATAAGTGTAACATGAGTATTATCATTATAAATTATATACCAAACCCCAACCCCTTTTCCCCCACCTGTAAGAAAAACTGGAGATGTTTCAGGCGTGAGAACTAGGTGAACATAGCAGAAGGTGGGGAGAGCTGAATGGAAGGTTTAGTATTGCTTCTTGCCTTCCTTTTTAGTTTGATGGAATGAAAATGTGCTAAGTTAGGGCCATCTAGATGCTACAAGATTTCCATTAATTACCCAGAGATTTGGATTTCAGCCCTCACTTAATTTTGAGGATAATAGGGGGGAAAAAACAAGCAAGCACACCAAAAAAATCCTAATTTTACTTAAAACCGGGCTAAAATAAAAGCCCGTGCCCAAGTGGTTAATATTGAGAGAGCAATTTGACAATAAATGTGACCCAGGTGAAAGAAACAATCTCAGCAAAGTAGCTTGAAAAGCAGCCCATGCTGGCAGGCATGTGTATTGCAGCTTTGTGCAGGATCAAATTAGGCTATGTATTAGATTAGTGTCACAGGAAAACATTGAATCAGCTGCAAGACTCTCCAGATGTCATCTTTGTATATGCATGCATGTTATTGGCAGCCAGACCCAAAGGCACCTTGAAGTCAGTGGAAAGACTTCTTTGCCTCACTAAGCTTTGGGAAAATTCTTAAGCATAGACAGATAAGTCTGCATGGTAGCGAATTGATTTCTCTTCAGCTATGTTTGATCTCCAACTTTCCCAATATCCAGGAATGATGAGGGCATGTCCCTTTTCCTTCTGGATAGTCTAGGCTGGCACTTTGAATCTCCCATGCATAGAACAGCAGTAATGCTTGAGCTGTTAAGTATAACCTACTTAAAATGTGGCCTGAGGCAGAAAGAAAACTGTTAAAGAAAATAGTTTAATCTTTAAAACAAGTTATGCTGTGTTTGGTTTACAGTGCCAGGCCTGTAGGTGTGGATGAACTTGGAGATTACTAATAAATCAGTTAGAAAACAGCTTAGTTCTCAGGAAGCAGCAGGTGTGCAGGCAATGACCACTTGAATATAGGGGGAAGGCAGAGGATGAAATATTTTAAAATGCCAACAGTATAGACAACCATCAGGGATGGGAGGATTTGTGACATTCACTGGCAATAATAATAATTAAAAAAAAATAATTAATAAAAACATAAAAAAGAGTCAAACCTGGATAAAAAAGAATATATTTAACTGAAAAACTGCCCTTGTATAAATGGTTTCGTTTATTTATATAAATGATGTCGTATTTCACCATTATGTAAAAGTAATTGTTGTCTGTTTCTGGCTTTATATAGTGCTTAACTGAGGTATACGTAGTTCACCATTAATTCAGAAATCAGGAGTTTGGCTTTCCAGTCATGGAATGTATGCAGTAAAGGAGACTGACCTCGTGGAAAATGACAGGGATGCAGTAGATATACTTTTCTTTGAGGAGACATTTATATAAGCAGAATTCAAAGAAAAGCATGTAATTAATGGAGAGCGAGAGAGAAATTTACAGTACTGTCGTGTCATTGAGTGTACAAAGCTAACTCGCCAAAAATAGTCTCTTATTCTCCTCTCCCTCAGACAGTTCCTTTTTTAGTGCTCTTGTGGAAGGCTTGGCAAAGGGAAGAGGAAGCTGAGCTGCTACTGATGTCTCGTTACACAGAGATCAAAATTGTCATTTCCAGCTGTCTGTTCAGTTTTGAGTGACTTTGCATTCTAGCAGAAAATGAGGCAAATGTTAACAAAATGTCCTTGCTACATTATTTTCCTTTGAGAACATGGACCAAAATTAAATTTTGTTTTAAAACCTATGGTCTAATTTTATCCTAATTTTGCATATGAGTTTTTCAGAAGGAATAAAGCTGGTCTTGAGTTCCTCTTCTTATCTTATGCCTATTAGTATTTGTTAATCTACTTCATGCCAAATTAGGAAGAAGTGACTGCATTTAAACTGAACGTGTAGATTGCTTTATTAGCGATTGGTTTGTAAGAACTGACTTCCTTACATGGAAAGAAGCTGATGGTAGGCTTTGTATCTTAACAAATTGTCAAGTTTGGGGGATTATATTTTTTTTTTAATATATATATAAAATAATCATTGTGCACTGGCCTAGTGGCACAAAATGAGGATCATTTTATGTTGGTGAAAGCTAACAATCAATCAATACTCCTGAAAGACAGAAGCTCCTTACTGTTTCTCCAAATACCTTTCTAGCATAGTCACCTAAAGCTCTTAGGCTTAATAAATAGCTTGTATCCAGTAAATGATCTCCAAGAATTATCAATGCTAGCAATAACTGAAGAAGTAAAAGAGCTTTTGCAGTTCCAGCTGGAATTACTATTTAGTTAGTTAGTTGATAACTGCCTTGTGCCTGTAATCACAATTTTAAATGTTTGGAGGGAGTCCTATGGAAAAAAAGTCCTATGAAATTGTGAGGATAAAATGACAGAACTCTTCTAGTTCAGAACAGCTAATTGTAACTTCACCAGCACATAGAACTATAAACATATGCTGCATTAAAAAGATAGAAGTATAGAAGTTAGGTTCAGCCGAGACATTTAAATAAAGGCTCCTGCAAAGATTTGGACAAGATATTAGAATGATTGAACAATGTCCCTAGTTGTATAAAGGGAATAATAATTCCTTCTGGTCCTAAATACAATTCAAGATTTCATATGATTATTGGCAAGAATGAATCCTCTCAACCAAGAGCATCTCGTAAAACATCATCCTCCCAGATACACAAGTATGCAGGGAGAATTCCTGTCAATGACAAAATACATTAACCATGCTCAGCTTTTAATTTCTATTATGGCAAATGTGAACATTTCCTTTTCCCAAATATACAGGGTATCAGGAGCACAGAAATTAGCTTTAAACCTAGACAGGACAGAGTTGAGGTTGGTAGGAAAAGGAAGAATTTCAAAGGCTTTCCTCTGTTTCGGGAGAGCTAAATCAGTTCACAACCTTCAGGCCTTTTTGAAGTCTCCTGTAGAGTTGAATACCTCTGTAACCCCAGGAATAAAAATTGTTCTTTCTTCAGTGTGCCATAAGTTGGTCTATCTTAGGCACATCCTTGTTCATGAGGAGCCCTTAATGTAGAGTTCTTGGTGACCTGATTATTTCAAATGATTTTTTCTAAGTGTAAAACTACACAGAAGCGTGAATTCCAGTAGATTAGCAAGAGATCATCATAAATGCATTAGCCTGGAGTGTTACTTTCTGTATTGGCTTCAGATTGAATTTACAGGTCCATTTCATAGGTTGTGTCTTGATATTCAGTGCCTTCCTCAGGTTGGTTATTCTTCTCTACCTGCAAGTTACCTTATTGCCCTCTCTGTTTATGTTGTCCCATAATGGCTATATTCCATTGGGTCAAATTGATGACTTGTGAGTCAAGATGATAACACTTGTACTAGATTTATGCTATGAAACATTGTGAGGACTTGTCTTGGGCAGACCTAACTGTAAAACTCTGAGTGTTTCTTATTTCTCTCAGCCTTGCAGCCAACACTTTCAGCTAAGAACTTTTTCCTGCGTTCTTGGAAGGAAGACATCATGATGTAGAGATTCGTATTGGTTTACGTTTTAATGTGTATAACTGCTCAAAATCTAAGCCCTGGATTTTGTTTTTGGAAGTACATTACACAGCCTGCCAAATACCGGATTTGTGTCTGGTCATTTGTAAGCATCTCAGATTGTACGTCCTTACAGGTGGTTTTCACCCTCATAAGGGGAAGGACTACATGAATCAAGCATTCCCGCTGAAAATCCGTGTGCCTGTTTAATTGATTTGTTACTGATCCACAGTACAGTCCCATGTAAAACGCTGGTTCTGTTAAATGGGCTGAAAGGGGAGATGATGTGCCTCCCGCCTAACAGCTGATGCTTTGTATTTGTGGGACAGCTGCTACGCCAAGAACACTTTTCTATGTGCTGGCATGGAAGTATTTGAGTCACAGAGGCATGTTCTCTGCAGTAGGTTTGAAGGAGTTACAATGATTGGGATGGTATTGAAAACAAAAGTTTTGTCTGCCAGCAAGACTTCTCCTGTTCTGGGGGCAGGGACGCTTTGTTTAATTTTTAGGTTTTATTAATAGGGATTTTTGCCTTAGCTTTAGTAATAATGGGATTGTAGTTTTTTCCAGTTTGCTAGTAGAAAATGCAGACAATGATAGTAAAATATGTAAGAAATGGTGGCAAAAACCTTGAAAGTTACGTTGCTGGTACTGGTTCTTCAGTAGCCTCTCTCTTTTTGTTTGGTTTTTTTTTAATGTTTTCTAAATGGTACTGCGTTCAAGTGTGAGTTTCATTAACAACAAAAATGGCATTAAATGTAAAGTAGATGGGCAGATACTGTACCTGATTAGAATGGTTAAAAATTCCAAAAGGTGTTTCCATTTTATTTTTACTGCCATCTCACCAAAATTCCTTTTTTTACTTTCTTGTATTTGTCACATTGAACAATGACGCGCTCTCTTCCTTTCAGCTTAGTTTCTTGTACGCTTTTGTTGTCTTTTTGTGCTTCTGTAGCATTTTTATTTTCTGAAATACATCATTCTGTAATTTTGTCCAAGTTGCTTTCTCTGTGAGCTGTCTAGCATTTTGGCTTCTTTTTTTTCCTTTATTGTTTTGTGGAAGTTTCACATTAATTCTTACTGGATATTTTTATTGCTTCTGCTTCTTAGATACATGCATCAGCAGTTCATGAACTGTAAATGCAGGCTGCGTCGTAGTTTGTTGAATTCTGTCTAACCTTCCCCATCTGCATGCTTTTTCTTACATGTTTTTGGTCCCCTGTAGCTTTAGGTGGCATTTCCTGCGCCTTTTGAAATTCCCTTTGCTGTGTGTATGTTGTTGCTGCAAGTTGCCCTTCATTGTGGTCCTTACTATTTAGATCTTTCCTAGTTCCCCATCTCAAATAGAGTCCTTTTCTAGCATTTTGTTTATCATTTAAATGAAGAATCGCTGGTGACCTTTCAAATGTTCTTTTTAACATATTGGAGTAGGTGGATATTTGAAAGCTTGGCTGGGGGGAGTGCTTTATAGTTGAATGCTTGCTATTCCTACTAATTAATGATAAATGTCCTCTAGTTCTATTATATCTGTTTTAATAAGTGAAGGACAGTAGATTTATTAAGTGTTACAACCCCACTAAGCTATGCTGTTTTAGGCAAGACTAAATAACAGCATGTCGCTCAGGTCTTGCTGCCTGAATATTATCTGCCTGAAAAACGTAAAATCTAGTATCAGTATAACTGGTGTAGGCTGCTTAACGGGTGCCTGATTTTTGTTATTAGAGAGTACAAGTTGTGATCTGACAAAGCACATGCTTAACGTTGAGCAAGCAAGGATTACTCATGTGCTGCAGAGCATTAACAAGTCACTTTCTCCTCACAGCACAGTCAAGTTGAAGACTTGACTAGAGAAAGACTAGGTTGAAAGAAAATGGACCCTTATTGTCCAGAAGAGCAAGGGTGAATGCAGCTGTGCTAAGCTGCTCTGAAAACTATTGTAAAACCTGCGTGGTGCTAACCATACTACCTTTATGAAGGCAGAGTGTATTTCTCATCTGAAAAATTACAATATGTAATACTCTTGAAGCAAACGGTATAAAGCAAAACTCCAAACTTTCTAGTGCTCTTCTGCTTTCAGGTTTCAGCTTTCAAGCTGATCGGCTTATTAAAATGTGGAGTAAGTTGGAAATATATCTATTAAAAGAAAGAAATCGGGACTTTGTCAGGAGGTCACTCTGAAACTTTTCCAAGAGAGCTTCCAATAGAGAGCATGATATAGTTGTATTGTTTTGGGTTTTTTAAAACTCAAACTCATTTTATTTAAAACTGAACAAAGTGGTGATATTTTAAAATAATACCTGTGCAATCAAACCCTTGGCTGTCTGATAGTACAACATTTCTGGTTCCACTCAGGAAAAAGTAATTATGTAAATGTTTTACATGTGTTGCAGTGCTATACAATGTGTATGTACCTAGTGCGAGGATCCAGTGTGGTGGATGATGCAGCCTCCATGTAGCTTGGGGCAGAACCAGATATGCAAAAAAACAGCTACAGGAATATTTCTTGTCTTGTGAAGTTTACTTTGGTTTGGTTTGATCTCTTCATTGGCATGCGCCCAGTTTCCTTGCTGCAGAGTCTGAGGAAAATCAGTGCTTTATTATAAATTTCTGACTAACCTGGTGGCTCAGTAGTTTGTCCATCTAATTCCCGGTCTTGACCCTGGGCTGGTTTTCTTGCTGGTGTGCCTCAAGAGGAAAACAGTAGTAGTCAAGGCTAAATAGAAAAATTTAGGTCTTGGTCTTTGGTTTCTTTTATCAAACGTTTTCTAGGGAGAGGATGGTGTCCACAGGTTGAGAAGGACAAGAAGGTGAGGTGGAAGGGCTGGGAAAGGTGAAGGAATGAGGCGTCTTCTCTGATTACAGTGTGGTCAGTCCTAATGAGGTCACCTCAACCTTTCCCTCAAAAGCTAGATTTAGTAGCAAACAGCTTTCCCCAATGTTCACTAAAGATGTGGTGCCCGAAGAGCAGTGTGCCAAGGTGAGAACGCATTCTCTGTGGATCCTGCAATAGTACTCTTGCAGAGAGCATGCTCTTGATCACTGCCTCCTTTTCAACTTCTTTCTAGCCTGGGATTTGGAGTCCAGGGAATCTACCACAGAAAGCCCTGGCACGGGACACTTGGCTCTCGTCCCCTGCCCCTTTCTTCTACTGTTGGTGCTTTTCTGTCATCCCCAGTTGAGGTGCCCTCAGGAAAGCTAGGCTTTTTGGATCCAGGACCAAGGCCTGGGAAAATTTTCTGTCTCTCAGCTTGGTCTCAGAGCATCAGATCACTGGGAAACCTGCTTCTGAACACTTCTTGGACTCTTCAAGTTGTCTAAATAGGGCAGAGGTGGGGATGGGGGGAAGCAGTCCTCACGGATGATCAGGAAAAACTGAATCATCTGGAATGCTTCTGAGGTGAGTCCTACTTTTGCTGTTCTTTAGCATTTTTTTTTTAACCTTTTGCTAATCCCATTTGAGGTGGTAAGGCAAAAATGGGTAAGTGGCTTCTTAAACTATATATTGTTTTAGCTAAGCCTTTGTTTTTCCTTCAGGCTGACAATGCTTCCTGTTGTTATTCAAGCAACTATTTTTTGGGACAGAAACTTCACAGTGTAGCTGAGTTTATTTTTGAATTTCCTTTTCATGTAGATGCCTGCTGTCTTGACGCTGAAATGTCAGTACCAGCCCTCAGTCAGAGTGCATCTTCCATTCCTTACTCAGCTGAACTTTTTTTCTGTTTTGTTGTTTTTCCTCCACACTAGAAACACTTGGTTTTAAAGCAGAGACCTTTCAGTCCTGTTAAATTTCACACCTGCTGACTCACATGCCACATGCAGCTGTTCTGGAAATAATTGTTCAGTAAGAGTATTCTCTCTGGTGAGTTAGTGAATTAATTTGATTCCAGCATCCTGATCATGATTCACTACCTGTATTTTCTAACCAGCTTTGTGCTGCTCCAATTTTTTGCTGACTGGTGTTCTCTGACCATTAGAAACTCAAAGCCTTTCACGTAAGCCCACTGTGTCAGTGCTGCTTTGGAGCAATTCAGTTGCTACTAACTGGTACGGTGCTACTAGTGACTTGTCATCTGATGTGACTGTGTGTACTGAAATAACATTGTTATGCCTGTGAAATACCTTTTTAAATACAATAATATGTCATATAAACAAAGAAGTTAGCAGTCCGTGAACAGTATGGTGCATCAGATAAGTAACAGTTTAAAAAAAAACCCGCACAATCTGAAAAATAGTCTTGTGTTGTTTTTGTCCTTCAGATTGCAACAAAAAGTCTTACTTGACTTAATTTAGTTGATGAAACTATGCAAAATGAATTACCTGTTGCTTCTCCTTCAGCCTTGCGGTGGAGGGCATGTCAGTGCCTATGTCAGGTGTAACCTCTGTGGGATAGGGAAGATTGTTCCTTTCTGTTGAGGGCCCGTGCAGGAGATGACAATTAAAGAAAATAAAAAAAAGACGTGACAGAGTAGGGACTTGTGTGAGGAGCAGGATCGGGAGACCCTGCTCTGGCGGGGGGGGTGGACTAGGTGATCTCCGGAGGTCCCTTCCAACCCCTGTCATTCTGTGATTATGTGAGATTTCAGAGATGAACAGGGAACAGACGTACAAACAGAACATAGATAATAGAGTAAGTATTTTCTTAGGGACCCAGAGGGACTGTCTGCAGTCTGCTCCAAACCAGAAGGCTGCTGAAACTTGTGGGACAAGTGGCAAGACTGGAAGGGGAGACCTACCCTGTGAGGCACTGGGGGGGATATATTTGATTTCGATGTTATATGAATTTATTTTTGTTGTTTCTGACCCAGCATACCTCAGGGGTTTTTTTTCTTTCAAAACTCAGTTTGGAATGGAATAAGATACAGCTTTAGAAAATAAAAAGCTTTTGGTATGCGAAGTTTAAAGGAGGAGAGCTAGGCAGAGTTACCTCTGCTCTTCTCCACAATCATAAGCCCCTCTAGTTTCTTCAGTAACTTCCAGCTGGAACTTTCTCACCTGCCATGTCACACTGCTAGAAATCCCTGTTCAGATCATCTGCTCTGGACATCTTTGAATTTAATAACCTTTCTGATTTGTTCCCAGCTTGTCCATTGCTTCTGCAGTCCGTTCTGTGGTCCAGATCACATCACACTTTTTATTAGATCTGTCTACTTATTTTTACCGCGTTAAATTTTTGTACTTATTTGTATTTCTTCACACCCTGTCTTTTATAAATGCCTCTGTTTTTTTCCTCTCTTCCTTTCCCCTAATCCTCTTTGCTGCCTCGTTTCTTCTACTTTGACTTACGAATTTTCGTCTTTAATCCTCCCAAACTGATGAATTCTCCTCTTTTTTATGGGCAATGGGAAAAACAAAAGGTCTGTTACTTGTATTTACTTGTGAAAATATAAACCAAACTGAGAGGAAGCCTTGGCAAAGGGAGCAAGCTCATGTATTTCCAGTACAGAGAGTAGCTGAAACCACTTACGCTAGTCAGGTAGGATGGCTAATTTTCAAAAACACTATTTCATGGAGATGGGAAGGTGCTTAATATGTTCTTTAGTTTGGTTGAATTTTTTTCTTGCATTCTGATACTTGGAGGCTCCAGCAAATTTGGGGAAAGTGAGTCCAGTAATCATTTCCGGTGTTGGTTCTCTGAAGTTTATGGCTTTGGTGCTGATTGGTGCTTTTGTTCAGGAGATGGAGACAACTCCAGGGAGATGGAGAGATTTGAAAATAAAATATTTCTATGTAAGATACATTTAGATACAGAAATTTTATTTTATGTATAGTTTCAAGTCTGTATTAGAAGTTTAGTTGCTACCTTGTACCATGGAGTGTAACTCAAGAGTTACTATGCAATTTAGTTTTAAATGCAACACGTTGTGAGCCTAGTTTCTGAAGGCTGGCTGTAATTTTTACGCTAGAGCTTTTATATAAGATGATTGCATTTGGCCTAAAACTAAGAACAGTGGAATTTCTGTTAGTCTACTGATTTTCTGCTTTCCTATTACATACATCAAAATCCCGTCATACAGCAGTCACTTACAGCACATGCACTGTGATTTTATTTATTTTTTTTTGGGGGGGGGGGTGGGGGGGGTGGGGTGGGGTGGTTTTCAGAACTTAAACATGAAAATATCTTGAACAGGTGACCTGTAAGGAATGCCCTGACACTAGAGAAGTGCTGTCTGTCTTCCATTAATATTGGTCTGTTACTGAAGGATCTGTACTGAATAAACTCAGGTTGCTGCTGGGAGTCATGTAGCGCCGGACTTGTAGCATTGCCAATACTCGGATAATACTGTTTTGTTTAAACCTACATTTTTCTAGAATTATATTTATTGTCACTTCAACTTCTTTAAAAAAGTTTTACATTACTGTCCTCGTGGTTGAGAAGATGATTTAAAAAGCATATTGTAAGTGCCTTCTAAAAGCAGGACCAAAGAAAAGCAATCCCTACTCCGAACATTGATATGTGATCACATTAATCTTGGGAACACACTTGTGATTCTTTGATGTTTGGGTTGGGCAACTTGATTCAGACGATATATATAGTTAGAATATAGAGCCCTGATTGGGTTATAGCCATTGAATCTACATGGGATTTTTAGGGGGGGGGGGAAATGCTGGCATTAACTCAAGTGCTTGTTCTGACAATTTTCACTGAATTTACATTTTGTCCTACAGGTTTTCTAATAGAAGATTACAGCATAACATACATAACAATTCCATATCACTGACATGGTGGTTTATATTATGGACTGATCAGGATTTATACAACATTCTTGCTCGGTGATATTAATTCTCCTTCCACAATTTTGTTTAGTACTTCAAAACCTGAGATAGTTTAGCTCAACCCTGTAGGTTACAGCTGTTTGTGCTGGTTTTTTCCTACTTCAGTTAGGTTTTTGTTCTTCACAGAAATGACTTTCTTTTATCTGTATCAAACTGCTTTGTACTATTTTTAGCTTACTCTCTGTTGTGTAAGTAAATAAGTTATATTTAACTGTTACTCAGGTAATGTAGCTTCTCCAAGTGCATGAAGTGACAACTTTTTATGATGTAATAAATCATGTGTTAGTCAGAATCAGGTTACTTTTGAATTCCCAGAAAAAGTGCTCACGGAATGCTGTGGAAGTCTCATAATTAGTGCAGTCTTTTTTCTGGCTATTAAATATTTGTAATTTTCCAATTAAAAACAAGTACTTGAAGAATGCTAGGACATCTGTGTATTTTAACTTAGCAGGATTGTTTTGAAAAGAACATACAAAGATCTCAACATTTTTTTTTATTGTTATTTTTTGAGAGTGACAAGTACCATTTCACCACCTGTACTAAACAGACTTCTTTATCTCTGGGTGTTAGCCTGCATTCTGTTATCACTGGTCATCGCAATATGATGAAGTGGGAGCTTGGAAGCAAATCTTTTAGAGGATTCTATGTTGGCAGCTTCCATGAGCAGCTCACACAGACACGGAACCACACTGACTGAATCCTCTCACTGCATGTTCTGTTACAAAACACTGAACTGTATTATCTGCTTTCTAAAAAAACTTTTAAAATCTCTGAGAGAGCAAGTTCTCTCTGATGTATAAGATAAAGGGACCTAAAGTATTTTGCATTTGCATTCTAGCTGCTCTGTGAATAGAAAGATAAGAAAGTTTTTCACTCTTTTGTGCTGTAACACTAACAACATGTCATCATTGCTGCTAATTATTATTTATTATTAATACAACTGTATAGATGTGAATTATTATTGCCTCTCATTAGTTTATGTTAAATTCTGTGGGATTTATTGTTCATCTTCAGTTGCCAGTTTCTGGAGCCATTTGATTGGAATCCGAGCCAGAGAAGTCCTGGCGTTGATTGCCTTGTATGATAAAATGTCTGGATTTGTGGATGAGAGGAGAGCGATGGATACCTTTTACCTCAACGTTAAGCAAGGCTTTTGACACTGTTTCCCACAGTATTGCTATAGTCAAGTTAGGATGTTACAGTCTGGATGGGTGGACAACTAGATGGGCAAATAACTGTTTTGATAGTCAAGTTCGGAGGGTAGCAGTTAATGGATAGCGTTCTAGCTGGAAGCTGGTAACAAATGCTGTACGTCAGGGGTCTATACCTGTTTAAAGTCTTTATCAGTGAGGCAACATCAAGTTTGCAGATGACACCAAGTGGGGGGACCAGTTGATGTCTTAAAGGGCAGAGCTGCCATTCAGGGGAACCTAGACAGCGAGGGAATTGACCAACAGGAATCTGATAAAAATGGATTGAGTTCAGGGTAAGGCTACAAAGGTTGTTGTGGGCTGGAGCACAAGTCCTATGAGGAGAGACTGAGGGAGCGGCGCTTGTTCAGGCTGGAAATGGGGAGGCTTTGAGGGGATCTAGCAGCAGCCTTCCAGTGCCAGTAAGAAGGTTATCAAGGAGTCAGAGCTGGGCTCTTCACAGTGGTGTGTGGCAGGAGGACAAGGGATAATGGGTATAAGTTGAAATGAGAGAGCTTCGAAGTGGTCATAGGTCCCATGAAGCCAGTCAAATGTGTGAACAGCTTGCCCAGAGAGGTTGTGCAGTCTCCATCCTTGGCGTTTTAGACCAAACTGAATAAAGCCCTGAGCAATCTAGTCTGATCTTATAGCTGACCATGCTTTGAGCAGGAGGTTGGACAATAACTTTCCTGAGGTCTTCTCCAATTATGATATAAAGAAAACTAAAATAGAAATAAATTTTAAAAAGAAATAAAAATATTTCTATCTTTGTCCATTTGCTGTGTACTTTCAAGGTGTCTGTCAGCTGTGCATTTTTGTTGAGGGAGGAGTAGTTGTAAAATGTTTTATCCAAAGAACCTCTGTTCCCTTGCTGATGCTTTACAAAAGAGTGATTTCTCTGTTTAAGCTCATATTTTAAGTGCATATGAAAGATGGTTTCTAGGTTATCAATCTAGTCACATACAGATGTGAGCAGAATGTCCTTTTGCTCTTTGGCAGGCAAAAATTGGGACTTGACAGCAGCTTTGAGTGACTATGAACAGCTCCGACAGGTACACACTGCCAACCTGCCACAGGTGTTCAATGAGGGCAAATACTACAAGCAGCAGGAGCCAGAGCAGCCTCCCCAGGTGACAAAGGCTGAGCGACCCTGCCTGCAAAGGCAGGATGACATTGCTCAAGGTAAGAGCTCTTCTCCAGGGCTTTTATGGACAAGCAGCTTTCTAGCTTGTCTGCTCGCACGTTGTGGTTGTCTGCAGGGAGTTGGAAGTCATTTGCCGTCAGCCTGTGAACTGTGTCATTGTGATGGGATTCACAGGGCTGCTGCTGGACCATACGTTTCACGTGTTTCTGTTGTCATGAGCTTTGCCTCAGTTCTGCAAGTTGTTATTTTAATGTGTGATTAAAGTACAAAAAATACGTTGTCCCCAAGCAGTCTTGTGGTACATGTAAAAGTAATTAATTAGAGGGTGTCACAGACCACTATTGTATGTAGGTTTTTTATGCTTATTGAGACCAAAAAAAAAAAGGTTAAAAAAAATCCATATTTCAGTCTTTGCATTCTTACGCACAGTATGTGATTAGGGTGTATGAAATCTATGAATAACTTTCAGCCTTAAAATTTTGTTCCTTTTATGGTTCCACAGAAGACAGGACAACCTCCTATCCCCTGCCAAATAGAAATCGAAATCTTGAGAAAAGTGAGTCAACTACGGCTAGCAGTTGACTTCCAGTACAGGATGATAGCATTAGAATTTACTTTTTTTGTTTGCAGATCTTTTAGAGGTTTTCTTTCAGGTCACTATCTCTCTGAGACTGCTGGAATGCATTTGTTTATATTAATTTATCAAAGAACTGTAGTCTACACCAAAATACACAGCTTGTCATGTAGGGAGGTAATAGCACTAGCTTGGCGATGGCTTTCTATGCAATCATTAGAAGGAACAGAAAGTCTTCCCTTCTCCTGCTGGCTCTTCCCTCCTATTAAACAGGAAACGGCATCAGCACTTAGGAGTGTCAGTAAAGCTCTTTTAAAATTGATAACTTTCATTGGTAGAAAAGGAACTGTAGTGCTTCTAAAAGCACTGAATACAAATAAAGGGAGGAAGAGTTGATAAAACTGTGTCCCTTTATCCTCATTAGGATATAGCTCACTCTAAAACCCCATGTTATTAAAACGCACAGTTTACACTGAAATGGCCATTTGATTTTTCTGTGGGTGTAGTAGGTAGTGTGGGGTAAGTCTGGTTTTAAATGCCTGGACTGACAGTAACTTTGCTACCAATTCAATGCATAACTGATGACTTTGTGATCAGAGAGCCACCTCTCACTGAAATGTGAAACTGGAGTGAGGAGGATGTTCAGGGAGGAGCAGAGAAGGGAAAGGAGGGTCTCGGTATGGACCAAGTACTTGGAGTGGAGGATGCAGCCAACAGGTGAGGGCTGGACCGTGGTGAGAAGGGGTGATGGAGTGGTAACAAGGGGATGTCAAATAGAGATGCTATCCTATACTTCACTTCCCTGTTTAAAAGTGATTTAGCTGAGATGTACAGGGAGAAGAAAGAAGTGCAGATATAATCAAACCTTCTCCCCCTCGCCCCCAATTTAGGATATTTTAGGGAGTGCAATTTAGCTCTTAAAATTAGAAAAACTTCGATCCATTAGAGAAACAAAAGTTCACTAACCCCAAGAAAATAATTTTTTTAATAACCATTAGTCAGTTCAAGATGTTTTAAAAACACTATTAGCTTAAGTGATAAGCTGCATTTAAGCTTCTTTGTTAATTTCTGAAGGCACAGAAGTACGGGAGTTTCTTTTATTTTAATACAGCATTGTACATGTTTGAGAGTTGATCACTAAAGGCTAGTTTATGGTAGTATTTATGAAGCTACGGAGGTGAAGTTGCACCGAATAGTTTTTTACAAAAGTTTCCAGTATGATAAGATACCCATTTCCAAGGAAAATCAATGAAAATATTATCTAACTTAACTTTATGTAAATCCCACCAAGAAGCTTTCTGTGTATTCAAAAATGTTAGAAACTCCATAAACCTGGTGTCAGCTCACTAATAAAACTCAGTAAAATGCTCAGGAGACTTTCTAGTATCAGTTTAAGATAAACCCCATTGCAAAGGATGGCTAGAGAGAACGCAACTCAGTAGATGACCTGAGGTCAGTCTGTTTGAAGCACAGAAAGGCAGTGGTACTGTGGTTCTCAGGAGTGCCACTTCTCAGATGCAGAAAGAAACTTTATGCTGAATGTTAAACTTGTGAGAGAAGGATAGTGACATTTGATGAACATAAATTTTAAGCAGCTACAAAATGTTCATTTCAGTTTTTAAAAAACATAAACAGGAGTACAGGGCAGAAACTAAACAGAGCGAAAAGATCTCTATCAGTTTTAACTGAACAATTCATGGTTTAAGCACTTAAAAAGTATTTCTGTCACCCATTTGCTGATACCAGAACTGAGGCCATATGGTAAAGTGAAATGATATGATAGTAATATTTTGTCCCTTTCTTAACAGTTTAATGTTTATTTTGTTTTAATGGCCCTTTACTGTTTCTTATATAGCATTTGTCCCCAGAGAAATTAAATAAATTATAAGATATTAGCTCATAGTTGTTTTGATAAATTAATGGATTCTTTTGTACCAGGCTTGTTAATGTCATCATTCTTTTTGCACTGTGTATTGTTTCTTGGATCAGGATTTTAGAAAACACATATGCATAAAAACGGCATTTGTCTTAAATTCAGCATAATGATGTTAAAATTGCTTTCAGATAGGTTGTTCTGAGATTAAAACTGTATGGCACGTTCGATATGAAGTGATTGTGTAACGCTGGATTTTTTGATTCACAAGAAGTCAGCTTAAATTAAGAGTTCAAAACATTAATTAATTAGCATCTGTCTGCCAGTAAATGTTTCTTCTGATGCATCTTTGGAAACTTAAGATATATTAAAAATTTTTTTCATAGATGTACTTGTCTTTCATATCTTGTTACTTTTACTGTTTATCTATTTTGCTAGAAGGAGAGTGAAGTTCCTATGACTTGCCATAGGGATCCATAGTAAGAACTAAGCAATCTTTTACAGTAGGGAAATAACCCAAGAAAGGTAACAAACAAGAAGTGGAATAAATTCCTGAGTGAAATGAACAGGCATTCTCCAGACTTGGTGTTGACTGGTCTTCTATGTAGTCTTACGGCTATAATACCTCTTTTGTTTCTTTACAGAAAAGCGTCTTTCCAGAGGTATTTCTCATGCTAGCTCAGCCATAGTCTCCCTTGCTCGATCACATGTAGCAAATGAGTGCAGCAATGAACAGTTTCCTTTGGAGATGCCCATCTACACATTCCAACTACCAGACCTTAGCGTGTACAGTGAAGATTTCAGAAGCTTCATTGAACGTGACTTAATTGAGCAGGCAACAATGGTTGCTTTGGAGCAAGCAGGTGGGTAAATACTTGAGATGTCAGAAGCTGGGCAATCCGACATTTTGGTTGACGTTTCTAATCATGCTTCATTTCTGGTGCTTGCACATCCTGCATGGAAAATAAATGCGAGAGAGTAAAAGCAAATACTGTGCTCTTTGCAAAATGACACATACCCTGATCCTCTGTTTCTTTTAAAATGTGATAGAGAAAACTGTCAAATTTACTTAATAAAACAAAGAAATTGAGGGAGGAAGGACAGGAGGACTGTTGGAAGGTCATGCAATAGAGAAGGACATGAGTCTGGATGGTCGGAAGGGGTTGGTACTTCCAGTTCTCGTGAGAAAATTACATTGCAATGACTAACAAAGGAAACATCTTCAAGCTCTGTTGCAGCTTGAAAAAATAGTTTTAAAATATGTATTTTATGCATTGATTATTATTTTTGCAATAAGAAACTAAATAATTTTAAAGTAATAATTATTGATATGGGAAAAAGGTGAAGAAATTTAAAATTAATTTATCTTTTTAAGTTTTAAGTCAGTTTTGAAAGATATGGAGAAATGTATTTAAAATTAGTATCTGTGCCTTATGAAATAGCAAATGTATTAATGAACCATGAAATGAACACATCTATATAGTGAAATGCCCAACTCTGGTGATATAAAGGTATAAAGGAGTTATAAAACCAGATTTCATGGCTACCTGTGGAGTACTGAACAGCCAGTTGCTTTTTTTTGTTGATTGCTATACTGGCTTGTGTAATGCCACGTATTCATCTGAGAGTTCATTCTCAAAACTCTGTGCGTAGTCCTACTGTGTGTGTGTTCAAACTGATAAACTGTTGCTTGTTATTGATTGGGGCACTGCATCATAGTATTTAGGCAGGACCTCTGCTAATCTGGTGTCACACTGAGAACTTACCATGTATTGTCATATGCTCGTTTTTTGGCTTTGGTATTTCAAAAGCAAGACATACTTAGAGAATAGCATCAAAGAGTAAATACTTTAAAAAAATCCAACAGTATTCAGAAGGCCGCCTTCTGGAAAAAATAGCAGTATAAAATAATGCAGGAAGGCTACCAGGCAACTATGAAGTATGAAAACTGTCAGTCAGCTATCAAGAAAATACATCTAGTTTCTCTAGGAACCAGCTAACACAAGAAGGACAGGGGAAAAAACATGATGGCTCTTCCTCTGGCAGCTCTGCCAAACACTCCGAATTCCACAGGGCTATCAGAAGATACCTTGCTACAGTATCATTAGTGACCTACCTGCTTTAGTGGAATTACAGCCTTTAGAGTCATTTAATGCAAGAGTACAAACTAGAGGATCACGGTGGTTTTCTGACCTTAAAATCAGGGAATATGTGAATTTAGAGCTCACATCTTCTAATTCATATAGAGCTGGCTGGCTTTGAACTTGAAATAGGGCTGCAGAAACTACTGAATTTTCTGCCTCTTAGCATTCCTCTCTCAAATCTCTCTCTCAAAATTAGAGTAAATAATTTATTCTTTCCTTCACGTTACTTTAATTAGGGCAATAACTTGACTCACACTGGAAGAGTCCCTTCCTCCCCAGAGCCTCTCACATCCTGGAAAGGAGGTTGTTTTGACTGTTTGAAGTGCTTGTGGTTTTGATTGCAGGTACTCATTCTTGTAGCCTACGTAGACTTAGTTTACTTATGTGAGCATTTCATTCAAATAAGCTGGAACTTCCTGGGAAACAGTTCTTCAGGTCAAGTAAGCGAAACAGGTCAAACAGTGAATGTTTAAGAAAATCATGTAAGACTTCATGTAAACTGACCTTTTGTCTCTATTTAAGACATAAAGATATTCAGTTTCCTTTTATTTCCTGCCTATTTTAGACGTATTGTTGTCTGAAACGAAGAGAGTGAATTATTAGGGAAGTCATTTAATGTTAGACATTTTATTGCCTCCTACCAACAGAGGGCCCAGTTTGACTATGGTTTAGTCAACGACACAAAAAAATTAACAGATAAGGTGTGTTCCCTGCAAAGGGCCTAAAATCCATTTCAAAACAAACCAAACCCCATGAAGGACAGTAGCTTCTGTAGCTGAGGTTGGGGATATTGTTAAAGGAAAAGGGGAGAGGTGTGTACTTGGGTTTAAGGGCATGAATTTCAAGAGAAAGGGAAAGAAAAAAGCTGATTAGGCAAAAGGAGGAGGAACTTTCTCAGGAACAAAGAGTAGCTTACTAGACAGAAAGCATAGATTGGGAGAGCGAAATTACTATTGACAGACTGTCGCACATATTGTCTGAAGTGGCCGTATGAGCTGGATGTCTATAAAAGCCTGTAAGGTTTTTATATTCCCTTTTTATATGCTTAGGCACTTGCTGCCATTACATCTATATGTAAAAGGATGTTCAGGTTACATCCTACCTATATAGAAACTCAGAGCAAAATTCCTGATACACTCAGAAATGCTGTGTGAGATTATAAAGGAAAGGCCCAGATAAAGGCGGTATGATTTACTCACTCTCTGCTGCATCAGTGTATCCTCTACTTTTTGTGTGATTGGTTTCTGAATATTTCTCTTAGAGGATAGAATTCATCACATTCATAAAGGGATTTGGGGGTTTTATGCATCTTACACACTCAGCTGTCCATTATTGCCTGAATGGGAATGAGGTCAACTTGTTAGTAATGTGCAGACTGATCTCTGAGTGCTCTTGCAGTAATCAGCGTGGTTCTTCGATGGAGGATGGCTCAGATAGTGATAATACTAAATGAAGTCTGTGTGAAAGGAATTTTGTAATTCTAAATATTTTGCTGCAGCAGGTTGATTTTCATTATAAACCTGTGTTTCCCCTGTGTGTCATTAATGTGTAGGCTGACACAAAGAGAAATATGAAAACTGCTGCTGTACTGATGAGTTCAAAAAACCATAGAGTAGGCAGAAGAATGGCTGGTCTAACACAGTGTTCTTAATGAAAAGAAAAAAGTTTCTATTGCAGCGCTGAAATAGAATTCTAATACAAAATTAAAAGTAAAGTATATGAACTTTCAAGAATATTGCTTTCCTACACTTTTCTTTCTGGGCTCGGGTTTGTGTTTTCTATGAAGCATCTTATACAGCTACGAGCAAAATAAACAGTAATACATTATTAAGCCTGGGTTTCACATCCCCAAAACCAAATCCACCAAAATTCTGGAAATGTTTGATTTCAAACTGTTAAAAATCAAGTTTTGTTAAAGAAAAATTGGTGCCTTTTCAGGTTGTAGAAACATTTTCTTATCCCAGAATTTTTAACAGATTGTCACACAGTATATGCAGAGTGCTGGACTGCAGCAATTATAATTACAAGAGAACTGTATTAATTTCCTGATTTCCAAGCTTTGAAATGCATGCTTGTATAATTCAGTTCTAATATGAATGACAAATATTGTAAACAAATGAAGAAAACCAGTAATACTGGATCTGCAGTTACTTGCAGATAAGTGAACTTGGTATCAGTTACCTGCAGCCAGTTAGACATAGTCATATATTTCTGTGCCATCTTATTTTATGATCTTCGATTTGCATTCTGGTCAGTAGCTTCTGTGACAGAGTCACTGTTGCTTATGCATCAGACTAAAAGAGAAGCATTTACTTGATTGCTCAGTTTTACTTATTTCTACATGCACAGCTCAATATTACATTTCAGGGACATCAGTAAATATGAATAGCCTTGCAGATGCTACTGTGAAGCTGATTTCTAGGCTAAACTAGACTATGTGAAGCTGATTTCTAGGCTAAACTAGACTAAAAGAGAGAGCTCGTACAAGAAGGTCCTTTCTTTGAAGTACAGAAAGTGTATTGATAAATGCTTTTACTATTCTGAGTGAGCGGAGTAATCCTCTGTTGACTTAGCCAGTCAGTCCTGTGCACACCCCAGAGCAGTTACTGCTGTTGGATTCCAGAGGGGAGTTGACGAGTGTTTAAGGTGAACCACTGCTTTTGAGAATATATGGGGTGTCCGGAATTAGACTTGCTTTGGAAGTTGAAAATGTTATTTTGTGACTTTCTCGTCTTGGGGAATGGATGAGAGGTAGATTTCTGGAAAGATGATGTTCTGGAGAAAGGAAAGAAAGGCTGGTTTTAGCCTAGTTTCTTAAGGAAACTGAGCTTGTGTCAGCAAGCTGTCTCTTAAGATTTGTACCCCTGTTTATTTTTTAAATTTAACTCTGCCAATTTCAAACATACTTGTGAGTAAGCTTTTACAAGTTTCATGAAAATAAGAAGCTAGCTTATTTTTAGTATTTCCATAGAAGAAAAACTTGCAATGTGAATATTGTTTATTAAACACTACAGAATCTATATGGGAAAGACCTGCAGAATGCCCAACCATAAATAAAAGAAAAGCCATCGGAAGTCTCACCTTTAGCCACATGTACGACAAGCACAGGAAACCAGACATTGAGTCCCACAGTGCACAGATCGACTTGTTTTCCTCAGTGAGATGTCTACTCTGTCAGTGTTTCTGAGGAGTTGGCCTAAGACTGGTTTATTTAGCTGTATGAAAGAGGACTGTTAATAACACAGTGAAGTGCGTTAAAAGACAATCGCACTCAATCTGAGGTAGAATTGTACAAACTGTGACGTGACACTTCACACTTTTTCCCGTCTTTAAGCATCCTTGTTTTTCTCTTAATGTGTATTCCATTTTTTCTGTAAGAATTTTGATACGATAAACGCACAGTGGTGTTGCAGGCAAGAAACTGACTGTTTGCCTTGGAGGCAGTGATATGCAATCTAGCTTTGCAGTGAAACTTCAACCATGCTCAATCATATAGAGCTTGAGAGGGGGCTCACCTTTTGTAGCACCTCCTTCTCCCCTGTCGAGAGTTATATTAAGCTGCTGTTTACTAAGTCCTTGTAACCTTTTGGTGGTTAATTCTACCAGAAAAAACCCGAGTCTATAAAGCCGTGTAGTTTATTAGTAGCTTAAACCAGAAAAAAGAAAATATGGACTGGAGAAAATGAAAAGGGGAAAAAAGGATTTATGCAGAGTTTCTACAAAGGTTCTTTAGTATTATGTAGCCTCATGTTTGTTTTGAATTTGGTTGGTTTGTATGCACAAGGTTTGCAGTACGCATGTTTGGGCAATGAATACTTTAGTAAACTGGAGGGCAGCTCTGTAAGAGCATCTTTATGGGATAGTCATGAACTAGAGTAATTTCTGTTGCATATTTTTATCTTCTTGTTTATATTGTTAATGGAGTTTTGCATAGAGGACATTATGCTGAGTACTTTCTTACCTTCTATAGTACCAGTGCATAAGGAGCTGATATCAAAAGCCCAACCTGGCCCCTGTTAATACTTGAAATGCATTCACTGTTCTCTGCTGCCTTCTTTTTGAGCCATTCAGGTCATATAACCATCTAGAATCCTCTTTGGCAATTTCCTCTCATAAATCCTGTGGCAAGAAGCAATACACCTGTGGCTTGTAATACAATATGGAGGCTTATGAAAGTAACACTTAAACCTTTCTAGAGTCTCTTAATAATACTCCAACATTATGAATATTGTTGGGTAAAACCCGTGTTTTAAAATATTTCTTATTTACTTTTCCTCAAATACTGACTTTTTCAACCCAACAGTCACATAAGGCCAGCTTATATTCACGCCTACAGTTGTAGTGGGTTTACAGTAGGGTAGCTTTTGTTGTTTGCATCTTGCCCTGGGAGTCATCAGATAGTAGATTTTTAAAGCAGTGATATTGTCTGTTTTCTAAAGTTTGCAAAACTTTCTCTGAGATTCAGCTTACCTTCTTTGCATAGAATACAAGATACATATCTGTTTCTGTATCAGAATGATTGGTCCTTGTTGGGCCCTGCAAATAAGGGAGCAGGGGGAGCCAATATGTGCTTTGTATTATGTGAAGTCTGATACACACTATGTAGTGCAGGACTAGGATAATATCAGAATACAGAAATAGTTGGCAGTCTTCAGCCACGGGGATACTAGATTCTGTTAATGTTTCTTTTGAGTTTGCACCTGAAGTCTTAAGTGTCATGCAAAGAAAGGGCAATATTGTGTGCTTGTGTCTGCCTCTCTGATTCTGTGTTGCTACATTATAAACCTGGATAGGACTTTCAGTCTTTATCTTAATTTTAGATGAAATTTTAATGCACTAGAGTATGGCTATATTAATTTTCACGGTATTTTTGCTGTAAAACAACAGATCAATTTCTTGAAATGGTGTTTTTTAAGATCAAATAGATTTTGTGAGAAAGTAAGAAGCAAGATCAAGCAGGAGACCAACAGAGGGAGGGAGAGTGAGAAATGGTTCTAGTTTGTCCATAAATACTGTCTTATCAAAGCAGACAGAAATAAGCCTGAGACAGAACTGTTTCCAGTTTTCATTTAAGCTCCACTTTCCTGTTGTTCCCCTAGAGGGATCCACTATAACCACTACATTTGAAAACTGAAAATGCACTGCTTTTTTGTTATAAGCCCATGCATTTTTGCTAATTTTTTAGTCAGCCATAAGCTTTGTGATGTTAACCAACCTCAGAAACACTTTTTGCATAATCTGCTTGAAAGCAGATCACTTTTATAGAAACCTGTTATTCAAAAGATTCATGAACACCAGATTTTGAAGTTTATTACCAATAGCTGCTAGTTAATCTGCAAAGCAATACCACTCATTATTCCCTTAAGTCCTAAGGTCTGTCTGTTTTACGCCTTGTAACTGTGCTTTAAGCAGCACCTTGGTACAACTTATTACTGAATATGATACCACCTGCAAAAAACAGGTGGTGAGTTGTTATTTCACAGCCTGCAGACACAGGAGTTGCTAAAACTGATAACTTGTTATTTCAGATTTATCTTTGCCAAAGGCTATCCAATAGCACTTTAAATTAAGCTGCTTTAATGCATATTTAATTCAGAACTCAATAAACCTAGTCTGAGATGTTGGGCATTTACAAACTAGCTGCTAAAATCATATGAGGATTACCAAATGTATTTAGTTATTGGTCCGCTATGCAGCTTTATCCTTTACAGTACAGTAACTCTCAACCCATACTGACTAAGTCAAATATAATTACATAGTTCTAAGTACCCGGAACAAGTAACTGGGGGCATGTATTAAAATATTGTTGTAGTATTTTTCGTGCGATATGTATTACCTGCCGGTACAAATAAACTTCAGTATAATTTTGTAATGAAAACATATTAATGGAGAAAAGTGGGGGGTTTTATTGCTTGACCTTATTTCTGTTTACCTTTTGAGACTTTATTACTGTAACATAACCTGCGATCTGTGTATGGGAAGCCAATGTTGATTATGTTTGGGAACTGATACCAAGACTCATAATGGTATTTAGGCAATGAACTCCTTGCAAATCCATCCCTGCATGCAGCATATGAGAATGGAAGACACAAATTAATTAAAGCTGCTCTCTTCTTATTCCAGATACATTCAGAGAATAGTTAAAGTTTGTCTGCCTCTTACTTCTAGTCTTTTCAGGTTTCACTTCTGACATGACATTTAAGTTTATTTGGCAGAAAGGATGTTCGTGATTAACCCTCAACATAACACATCATCGCTGTATGCCTATACGGAGTACACATCCTGTTTTAGTATCCACTCCACCATTTTAATAGATGCTTTCTTTTCAGGACGACTAAATTGGTGGTCCACAGTGTGTACAAGCTGCAAACGTCTTCTTCCCTTGGCTACAACAGGTGATGGAAACTGCCTCTTGCATGCTGCATCTTTAGGTAAGGGAGAGTCTGTACATGAAACCTTCTGCCAAACATATTTACCACTTTTCTTTATCCCCAGCAAAAGCTCAGAAACACATGGGATGCAAAGACTCCGACTAAAAGCCTGGTTCTGGAGCAATAAATTTCACTTAAGTACATGCTTGTGGGAGGAAGGTAAAAGTTTTATCAGGTTATAAAAGAAGTAAAATTGGAACAGTATCCAAAACCATATCTCATAAGCACCAGTGATTTGCATTTTCCTTACAGAGCCCAACCTAACAGCTCTGGAACAGGCAAATTCCAGGTGCTTCTGCAGGACTGCCCTCGTTGTGGGCGAGGAATTGCATTCATTCTCTGGCAATATCTAGCCATTATCTCTGTTGGTTCCTTGTAGAGTTTAGTATATGGGAAACAGAGTTTGGGGTGAATTAAAATAATTTCCAGTTGATTAATAATCGTTAATACAAGATCTTTGAGGCCTTTCTTCAAATCAAATAATAGAAACTTGTGAAACTGAAAGTCTTTGATATGCTTTCTATAAGCTAACCTGCTATGAGGAAACTCACTTTTTAAATACTAACCTATTATGAGGAAATGTACTTTTTTGTTGCAGTTGCTAAAATCTTCCACCAGCAGAACTCCAAAAGGTGACTTTTTTAAAAACACTGGAATTTTTAGTTTGAAGAGACTCTTCTTTTTGAAAGAAGTAGTAAGAAAAGAGTTTTGCTGTTTCCAAGGATCCTTTCATCTTTGTCCACTTCATTTTTAATTAGGAGGAATTGTATATTATTTACAGCAAATGTTTGGAGTATTTTGACTTGCGAAGTCTTAAATAAACATTTAATGCCAGCAGCTGACAATATGGTAATTGAAATGTGGTTGTCTATGGGCACATGTCTTGGTAAGAGCTCTGCTCTCTTTTGTTGTAGAATACTATTCTCAACTACATGAAGATGTTTTATTATCTTACAATGAGCTTCAAAGCCCGTGGCTGGTTATATTTTTAGACTTCCAATCATCTTGAATGCTCGTCTCTTAATTTGGATGTTGAAGCCAAAAGAAATTTACCATCATGCTGTGTAAGAGTTGGAGGCCTTTGGTATCATCTGCGATTCACAATATGCCTGCAGTTGACATTAGCATTCTTGGGTCTGCAGTCTCTGTTGGCAACTACAGCTAAAACCAACCTGTGCACTGAATATTCTGTTGCCTGCAGCAAAGTTGAAGTTGCCTGCAAGCAAACACTGAAACAACTCAAATCCTTAGTCATTCCTTAATCGAAGTTTAAACTTTATTAGAATTCCTCCTTGTTGTTCATTAGCTTATCTATATTGACTGTTTCTTTAGGAAACCTTAAAAATAATGAGTGAATTATTTGCCAAGGAGAAAGTTAAATAATGTATAAGCTATGCTTCTTTTGCTAATAGAGCAATACTAATTGTCTTAGTACTTACTATTTCTATTTCACTGTAGCTTCTTTAAAACTGAATGTCGTCTTGTGCTACTTCAGGGATGTGGGGATTTCATGACCGGGACCTTGTTTTACGTAAAGCACTCTATACTATGATGAGAAGTGGAGCTGAAAGGGAAGCACTGAAAAGAAGATGGAGATGGCAACAGACCCAGCAGAATAAGGAGGTCTGTATGGTCTAAAGACAGTCTTGTTAATATCATCTAGGGTCAAAAGCATTCTTCTGAATTTCCGTGTGAAAGTTTTAATGGCTATCAAATTCCTTGTGCTTCCCTTTTGCATGGGGAAAGAGATACTTGTATTTAGAATTTTTGTATCAGAATGCAAATGTGTTTGTAGCTTTGTGGGCATAAATATGCGCAGTTTGTGCCTACGAAGGTCTAAGATTAGTTTGGAACCTGTAGAAAATTTTGAGTTGCAAAATTAAACGTATAATTTAGCTATCACAAGCATTATAAAATGAGTGGAAGAAATCAACAAAAGAAAGAAAACCCCATTTAGGAAAGATTCCCCAGAATGGTGAATTAGGATTCTTAGAGCTGTGACCAAATATTGAGTGGATGTTTCTTAACTAAAATCATGTGTAGATTTGGTATGACTGTTGATTAAAAGCTGAAGATGTCTGTGCCTAAACAGTGGCTAGAAAAGCCAATTTTAGGAGTAATCCTGAATGCAATCAAGTGAATACACTTAAATGTTTGTGACTTATTTGTAATATGCTTTTTGTGGCAGCAGTCAGTGAGAACACAGCTGAGCTGTTGCTGACTTGGCCACTTCAGGCTGCCTGAAAACACCGGGGCACAGAAGCACTTATATACCCTTTTTGCTCTTGAACAGAGGGAGAAAGCATCACCTCTCTGCAAAGGAGGGCATTCATAGTAGTTCCATATATTGGGGAAGAAAGCAAACCTCCAGAAATGGGCAGTAAAGCATGCTAACCATGGTTGCAAGGAGTTCACGTGGATATGAATAATTGGATCTCCAATAGTGGAGCGCTGTGTTAGCAGCAGCAGACCCACATCTAGAAATGTAATCCAGTATACAGTTAGTGGTTTAGATCTTTTTTTAATAAGTTAATATTCTTTCACCTGAATAGAAATGTTGAACCATTAATGGTCCAAGATACTAAACCGTATCATGTACGAAGCTCAAAATAAGTTAGTCGTAAATACTACTGCAGAACTCTGCTTATGTTTTGTACCAGCATAATCGTAAAGGTATTTCATTCTCTCCCATAGTCAGGTTTAGTGTATACAGAAGAAGAATGGGAACGGGAATGGAATGAACTGCTTAAACTGGCATCAAGTGAGCCTCGTACACATTTCAGCAAAAATGGTGGCAGTGGTGGTGGGTAAGTTTAGAGTATGACAAAATCTTTTAGTCTTTGTTCTCAGTAGGAAAACAATACAGTACAAATGAATGAAGATGTTTCTAGGACCATCAAATTGTCTTGTCAACTGGTTGCGATTTTTTTTTTTTTTTTTGCATGGTAGAATATAATTATCTAAATATCCCATTATAATATTTAGCATTTTGATTAAGTTTCCTTGTACAGTTATCACACTAACTTGAGGTTACTTTGCATCCAGAAGAGCCTGGATTTCATAAATACCAATTTCTTGGAACGAGCATGTTGGCAGTAGCATTTAGCTTCAAGCAGATGAAGTGCCTCATCTCACTGAAGATATGTAGCTTTTCGTTTGAGGAAGACTTAGCAGAAAGATAGCCACTGCTCAGATATTTTCACTAAAACATGGAATGACAGAGTAACATCACATCTTCAAATAGCATCCCAGAAGAAATTAGTTTGTGCCCGGATATCACCTTGTCTGTGCTTTAGCACAGCTTTAATGTCATCTTCTCATATTCATACATTTATTTCAGTCCTTTTTTGCTTTGTAGTTCAAACAGAAAATCTTCAGAGAGATCATTTTTGAGGGCAAGTCACCAAGTAACTCTTCCCATTTTCTACTTTTAAAATGCTGTTAACCTTAAACATATGGGGGAGGGGGCGAAATAATATTTTTGGTATTAAAGCTAAAGATCAAATATCTGGATCCAGTGTCTTTTTAAACAGAAGGCAGAATATTGAGTTACACTTTGTAGTCTCATGAAACCCTTCTGAAAAATCAATATCCTACATCAATCTTTGAACAGTTATAAAAACCTTTAACTAAACATTACAATAATACTGCACTGACAGGAACAGTTGCCCTTTCTTTGTTTATTCACGCTTTTATCAAACCCATGTACCATAAATAGTGCTCTCAAACACAAGAATTATTTTAAGATTGTAGGAGGGTTTATTTCAAATTAAACTGATTCACTATCATCCTAGTAAAGTTTGATGTTGCTGGAAGGTTCTGCATAGGGTATGTCTGTATTTCTAAGAACCATATCAGATTATTTTCTTGCCTCATTTCACATCTGTTTATCTACATTGATTCCGTAAGAGTATGGCTGATGGCAGCTACTTTGACACTCTGCAAAGTTGCAATGTTTGCCAGTTAATACCTAGTGCTAAAAGGCAAGCAAAGAAAGAGCGTGTTTTCTTGAAGACCAGCTTAGTATGCGTGTTTAATCTTTGTATAATACTCAATTAGTAGCATTTTAGTAAATTAGCTTATTATAAACGGTACCAGAAAATTTGATGATCACAGGGGAAAACCCAGTATTGTCTACTTTACTGCCAGCATCCATTTAGTTTAGATGTTTAGAAGCTATTGAAAACAATGGATAGAAACATATTTGTGAAAAAGTTTAGGATGAAATATATCTACAGCATTTAAATAATGCTGATGCACATATAGAATCTGCTTTAAATAACTGTATGATAAACTATCCCTCACTTTCAGTGCAGTTGTTCCCAAAGAATAGGATTATTGACCAGCCTTAAGAATGCAGAAGCTTTAGTTTTAGTGTCTAGTGTTTTTTACTAAAAATATTTAGTGTTTGTTTACTCAGTAGCTAGAGAAAAACATGCACTGTTTCCCCTGGAGAAAATTGCACGTGGTGATAAGTACATTGACAAAATAGGGCATACAACACAATGAGAGTAATAAAATGTTTAGAAGATATTCTTTGGGCTTTGAAAGAATATTATATTTTCCTTTTAATGCTGTGATGTCAAGGATAGGTAATTCTACCAATGCAGGAGGACATTGTTTAGAAAATTGTCAGCCATAATGTGTCTTGTTTTCTCCTATTTTGAGGCTAAAAAAAAAATTGGTTTTCATTTTATTCTCTAGTTTTCTTTTCTATGTTTGTAGATATTTTCCTCTTGATATGCTTTAGTCTTCTAATCCAGTTCAAGTCACATTTCTGTTAAATTTGGCCATTCACCACCAATCTTCTCTGGCCTTATTCTGTCTATTTCATTTTGTACATTTCATGTACTATGTAGTTTCAGTACCTACCAGTCAGAGATGTCCTCAAATGTTGCATTTGCCAGTCAATCCACCATCTTTACCTTTAGTTCCCAGATACTTAAACAGGGAGTATCACTATTACATAAAGAATTAATTTAAATTGTTTTTAATGTTCTCATCATGGTTTGCATTTATCTTTCTGCAAATCAAAATAAAGTAAGGATAAATAGACAACTATTAATTTTTCCTTTAAAATAATGAAAGAGGAATCGGGCAAGAAACTTAGCCTAAGACAGAATGAATGTGACCGAATGAGTTATCTTCTCAATTTAATGTACCCCTGTTCAAAACAGAGCCCTTGAGAAGGAAAAGGAATATCAAAATAGTATTTTTGAGATGGGGTATATTACATTCTCTAGGTACTCTATTGAGAAAGCTTGCAAATTAGCCTTTGAATTGTAGATGAGGCATTCTCCTTTCGTGTCAGAATTAGCTAAAGCATCAGAAGCTCTATCTGCTTCGAAAGAACTCAGTGACGAGCCTAAGTCTGGAATTATGGTGCCTCATTCACCTGCAAGTTCCTTTTAGTTATTCTTCAGAGTGAACTACATGCAAAGATGATCAGCAATTGTCACTAAATCTCCAAAAATTGCTTCTTTGAGAGAACTCTCATTCTGAGGCTTGGAAGTTGGAAAAAAAAGAAGATAAAGGGAACACAGAAAAAACTAGTTCTTAAGTTCCTGTTTCCAACAAGTAAAATCCTTCAAGCACTAAAGCAGAGCAAACTAATTAACTATGAAGCAGATTCTTGTTTTGAAACAGATTTGCACATCTTTCTGTAAATGTAAAAAATAAACTTCAGATTAACATAATTGTTTCATTTATCACCATTTACAAGCAAAACCAGGGGTATTGAATTGAAGCACCTGCTTTGAAAAAAGGAGAAAATGTCTTGTGGCTTCTGTTTTTGTTAAGAACCTATCCTGCTAAAGAGAAAATTCCAACCCATTCCTTCATTCTACAGACTATTGTCAGTCAGAGATTTCAAAGCCTGTTCTAGTGCTAGATTGAATATCACTGTTGTTATTCACCTCTTGAAAACCTAGTAGAGCTGAAAGCTAGATGTCGTGTTGTGTCGTCGTGAGAGCTAATACAGATTTTTGAAAGTGGATGGTATCCTTGTTTAGTATTAACTGTCACCACCTAGCTAGCTGTCTCATGTGCTGTTGGCACTATCTTATTAATAAAGTCAAGTGATTTTAAATGGGGAAGAAGGGGGGGAATATTGCTGTAATCTTCCCATGTGTCATTAGAGTTTTATTTAAGGCAGAAACCCAGAACATGTAAACAGGAAGTACCTCTCAAACGCATGTAATCTCTGAGGTTTTGGACTTGGTTAAGTATTCAGTGTATTTCAACATAAAATTCTTCGTACAAAACTACTGCATCCATCAAAGACTCTCATCTTGTAGAGAATTTAGTTTAGATCATTTAACAAAGACATTGCTTTAAAACTGTTTTTATTTGATCTGGTTGTCTATTATAGGAGTGTTATTCTTCTTTAACTGTTCAGTATAAGCAGCAACTATAGGGTGCAGATAGAAAAAGGTTCATTATAACAGTATATCTTTTCCTTATTAGCTGAAGCTTCTGATGGCTAATAAATCATAGAATGGCAAATGGTTTGGGTGGGAAGGGACCTTGAAGATCATCTAGTTCCAACCCCCCTGCCGTGGGCAGGGATACCTTCCACTAGACCAGGTTGCTCAAAGCCCCATCCAGCCTGGTCTTGAACACTTCCAGGGATGGGGCATCCACAGCTTCTCTGGGCAACCTGGTCCAGTGCCTCACCACCCTCATGGTGAAGAATTTCTTTCTAATATCTAATCTAAATCTACCCTCTTTCAGTTTAAAGCCATTACCCCTTGTCCTGTCACTATGTGCCCTTGTAAAAAAGTCCCTCTCCGGCTTTCTTGTAGGCCCCCTTCAGGTGCTGGAAGGCTGCTAGAAGGTCTCCTCGGAGCCTTCTCTTCTCCAGGCTGAAAACCCCAACTCTCAGCCCATCCTCATAGGAGAGGTGCTCCAGCCCTCGATCATCTTTGTGGCCCTCCTCTGGACTCACTCCAACAGGGCCATGCCCTTCTTATGCTGGGGGCCCCAGAGCTCGATGCAGTACTCCAGGTGGGGTCTCACGAGAGTGGAGTAGAGGGGGAGAATCACCTCCCTCAACCTGCTGGTCACGCTTGCTTTGAGGCAGCCCAGGATAGGGTCGGCTTTCTGGGCTGCAAGCGCGCACTGCCGGCTCACGTTGAGCTTCTCGTCAACCAACACCCCCAAGTCCTTCTCCTCAGGGCTGCTCTGGACCCATTCTCCGCCCAGGCTGTATTTGTATTTGGGATTGCCCTGACCCATGTGCTGGACCTTGCACTTGGCCTTGTTGAACTTCATGAGGTTCACACGGGCCCACCTCTCGAGCCTGTCAAGGTCCCTCTGGATGGCATCCCTTCCCTCCGGTGTGTCAACCGCACCACGCAGCTTGGTGTTGTCAGCAGACTTGCTGTCCGTGTCACTGATAAAGATATTAAACAGCACTGGTCCCAATACCGACCCCTGAAGAACGCCTCTTGTCACTGGTTGCCACTTGGACATCGAGCTGCTGACCGCAACTCTTTGAGTGTGACCATCCAGCCAATTCCTTATCTACTGAGTGGTCCATCCATCGAATCCATGTCTCTCCAATTCAGAGACGAGGATGTTGTGCGGGACAGAAAAAAAAAATAAGATGGAAATCTTTTCATCTGGCCTATTTTCAGTTGATGTAAATTGTACTTAAGCCAAACGCAGCTTGGAAATAATCAAATTGCCGTGGTGATTCAAATATGCTAGTTCAGACAGCCCTTCAGATCTGAAAACAGTGGCTATCCCACAGACTCTAGAAAAGAGATAAAATTCAAGGCAAGGGAGGGATCAGAATTATGTCATGTTAAAATTAAGTACTAGTACTTGTGTAGTGATTGGGTTTTTCCTTATTTAACAAGTTTTTGTTGAATTCAGAGTACTTCCTATTTGACAGATGGTTGCATCTCACATGCCATAGAAGATGTTTTACACCAAAGCATGCATTCCCACACAACTAAATACAAAATAACATTCAAACCAAAATAATCTAGGGGAAGTTGATTTAGGTTTTCTCTTTTATTATATGCCTTGAAAACTGCTTCCTATATATCAGTTTTGCCTGAGAAAAAAGTTTTGATGTTTTTAAAGACTAACAAAATAAAAATTGGAACTTGAAACATTCACATTCTATATCTCCTTTAGTCAATGCAGTATACCATTTATTTTTTTCCGCTGAAGAAGGGAAATGTCGCACTGCTGTGCAATTTTTTGTGTTTCAGTTGAAGCTCATTGCTGAAATACTGTGTAAGGAAATCAATGGATAGGTTCCTACACCTACCTACAGCACAAATTTGTACTTGCTAGTAAGCTGAGGCTGTGGTATATGTTGGTTTTCATTTTGGGATTCTTAAGCAGGGAAAGAAGAGGTTTCAGAAATGGAATGGTGGCAGATCGAGGTAGAAACTCAGATTATATTCTGGTCTCATGCTTGTACCTAATGACCAGGTTAAAGAGCTTGATACTTGTCATGTTGTTTCAGTATATCTTAGCTGTCTGCAGCCATTGGTCTCATGCTCTGTGTGAATCCTGAAACTTAATCTAAACTTGGAATAGCTGTTACAAGTCTGTTGGACAAACAGAATCTGGAGCATACGTACAGGGGGAAAAAAAAAGCAAGGTTACCATAGGGAGCTGTTTAGAAGGAAATCCAAGGATGTGAAAACAGATCTTGCTCAGAGTTTACAGGCAAAAGAGAGGAACAGACAGCAGATAGCCAGGTGGAACAGCAGGGTAGGTGACTTTCCCGTTTCAGCTTTTTCAGATTTTTTTCATCACTGGCTTCAGTACAAATTGGATTTTCCATAGGAGAGAGAATCTCTTTGGAGTGCCAAGTAGGTGTCTACCCTGTTTGGATTCAAGGTATCAGTGGTCCTGTAGGATAGACTGAGATTTTTTTTTTTTTTCCTCCTTTTTTGTTGATTTGTTCTTACAATCAGGATAAATTATTTAGTCAGAGTGCCCTGGTTGAGCAGGATTCTGCAATGCAGATTTATATGCTCTTATATATGTGGATTTCACTAGTTAAAAATTAACTTTATGTGAATGGAGGAATTCATTTCAGTTTCTTAAATTTCCTTTGCTTCCATGTTATATTGGCAAAATTATTTTGTCCACAATTTTCATGGCGATGTAGTCAGTATAAATAAAGGTCCATGAGAAAAAGTGGAATGATAAGTGGATCAAAGGATGTGGCAGGTTGCTGTGGATACTTGTTAATGATGATTTTTCATTCTCATTAATCTTTAGGAAAATTCATACTGAATCCTCACTAGTGGTACTGAAATAATATAAGATGTCCCACATGAATTAGTGGCAATGGTGAAATAAAATTGAACATTGAAAGCGTTTCCCAGAGAGATTGTGAAGTCTTCCTCCGTGGAGATATTCAAAAGCTGTCTGGACACGGTCCTGGGCAACTGGCTCCAGGTGGCCCTGCTTGGACAGGGGCGCTGGACAAGGTGACCTCCAGAGGTACCTTCCAAACTTAACCACTCTGTGATTCTGTGAAAATGAGCAATGGAAAACAGATGCGTAATAGAAGAGAAGGATTTGAAATGTGTGAATATGATCATAAATAGTGAATCAAGCAACTTGGTGATGTGATACTGAAGAGTAAAAAAGCCCAGTGGAATTTTGGACTTCATGTGCAGTCAGGCTTGACATAAGCTGACCAAAGGGATAAAGGTGCTTCTGATACAGCTGCATCTGGAATATGCCTTTCACTTCTAGAAACCTCATTAACTAGGAGGTGAGGAATAATTAGAGGATTTGAAGAAAAACTTTAGGACTGATAGTCTGGAAATACTAACGTGAGAAAATAGCTGGAAATCTTTGTAGCATATTGTCTTGCCAATAACATGATTCTTCTAACTTCCTTTTGGCTAACGAATTACTCTGAGAGTGTCATAGTGGACTGCAAATGCTGAAAAGCTGTCACAGCCAGCAATGGAGAAGAATTCAGTAAGGAATACGAGAGGAAATTACAAAATGGGAAATTTAGTTTGAACATCAGGAAGAATTTCCTGACAAGTTTGGGAAATGGGAAGAGGGATTCAGGGAAGGAGAGGTGTCTTACTGCTTGATCAGAGAATTTGTATCCTGCATCAGCCTTCTGTTAATAATTTCCATCCTGCTGTGCTCCTAGGTTGGGATGAAAGCTTTTAATGTAAAGTTCCAGGGATGGGCTGGATGCCATCAGACCTGTGAGAAGGTTACTGTATTTGTCCCCCATATTCGAGAGCAGTTATGTTTAGTTACTATTTTTCACGTATAATGAAAATGAATGGCAGTTAATTATGGAAGTTCTCTGCACACCTAACAATAAGAGGACAATCGCTGCCTTCATTTAAGAGTGTGCCTAGGTTATGTTGCCCGCCTTTATTTGTCATGTCTCACAGAAGCTGTGCTCTGTGTGTATTATATTTTTAAGTGGCACTCAGCTGTGAATTATTGTCTTTACTTTTGTCTGCTTCCCACAACCCTACCATTTTTCAGTCTTCCATCTAGTGTGTTTATTTTTGTCTTCTAGGTAGAGGTAAAGCTTTAAAATATGATAGTGACATTAATGACATTAAACTCGAAAAACAGGAAAGAAGGTAACTGAAACCAAAACTTCTGTAAAATGCTTATGAAGTTATAGAAGGGCTTGGAAGTGTTCAGCTAGATAAGTGGGGAATTTAACAGAATTATTCTTGCAGTCCAAATGAAAGAATGGTCTGACTCATAAATGATTGTCTTTATAGGTTAGCTTTCCAAAGGTGCTGGGCATTTCCGTTGCCTGGAAGATTGTGGGGCTGATCCAAAGCATACTGACACTAGTTGGAAAACAGGGGTTTTTTTTTAAATTTTGTCACTCAATTTTAAGTCAGGTTGCCAATCATACCTTTTTTGGGGGGGAAAAGTACCCTACTGCCTTTAGTGATCAGTAGTATATCCCTAGAAGTTCGTAGCACATGTTCTTTAATGTAAAGTTTCTCTCTTCTTGGTGTCAAAAGTTTTGAGCCATGAAACATGTAACTGTGCATTTTGTAAGCTTTTCAGTAAAAGCGAACAAACTTAGCAATTATGTTTGTACATTCATATATAAAGTTTTTTGAAATTTGTATAGGTTGGGAGAATAAGACTAACGTATTCAGATGAATAGGACAGTACAGGTATATTTTAAGGACTTTAAGGATTTTAGTCCATAAATTATATTCTAAGGATTTTTCTCTGCGTATGTATGTGATGGTTTAACGCTATTGATTTGTGCTGTTAAATTTGAATTTCTGACACTTGAAGCTATTGAGAATAGATGTATAGGCTGTAGATGAATCTGTGACAGGGACTGGTTCCCTGGGTGCTTTATAACTTTTTCGTACTGATGTGAAAAAATTACAAATCTTGATCTATGTGCTGTACACGTTTTTGACTTTCCGAAATGTCTTATCTCTGTGTTCTTCTAGATAGTAGTAATTACGTAATCTAGCACGAGTTTTCTCTGAAATTCCTATCGCAACCAGATATCTTTTCTAATAGACACCCTGTTTTACTCAGTTTTTCTTTGTCTTCTGTCATTGCTTGTGCGTTTCAGGCATCAGATTATGAATAGAAAAGAAACCCCAAACCATCCCAGATAAGACTGGGATAGCTCAATCTCATTATTTTTTTTAAAACATACAATGTGTACTCTTCTTTGTCAAATTCTTTCAGTAGGTAATTTATTCATTTTGGCTACCTTTGAAATTTAGGACTGATTATCGTTGTTTTGACACAAAACACCATACTGTCAGCATATTACCACTTAATACCCATGTTTTGGAGAACTAAATGTTGAAAGGCATTTTCACCATGTAAGGATAATGAATTTAATAAATTTTTTTTCCCAAGATGTATATTCCATAACGGTATCAACAATTCGAAAAAAAGAAACAACTCTTCAGAGTGCAGAAGACTTTTCAAGTTCACAATTTGTCTTCCAATTATATTTTACATTGGGGTTTTTTGTTTTTTTTTTTTTAATTCCTTCCAAGAACAGCACTTTTTTGTCTTTGTCTTAAATTACTTGCTCATTGTGAAGCTGTTTGAGGATTAACTCTGTTTAGACCTGTGGAGTACTCCTCAATAAAACATTTATTTTAATCCAAAAATGAAATATTATCTCTCCACTTTTTGAAGTGCTCTGTATCTGCTCTAGCTAGATGAAGAGAACGGAAAGACTTTCATTAATTCCTGTGGTATTTGGACCTGTAGAAGGCCAATGTAAAGAAGACTTGGGTTTCTCCGGGGTGCTGTCTTACTGTTTGAATTTTATGTTCTGCTGTTCTACCATATAAGATACTTGTATTCATTCTTTCTATGTGTTTTCTGAAACAAAGCTCCACTCGCAAAAATGCTTGGCCTTGTCTCACCTAACTACATTTTGATCTAGATTCCTTCTGTATTCTGTGAAGAGAAATGAGAATTTTCACCTCATCTTTGGGCAAATGCTTAAGAGGAGAGGGATGATCCTACTTCCAGATGTGCCTTTTTTTTTTATTATTATCTGTAGAGGCAGTCAAAGTCAAATGCTTGGACTTGTGATTTTAGATGTCTGAAAGTAGGTGAAATTAATGTCATTTGAAAATGTAATGGGAAAATGAATCTCCGGTTTCTTACACAGGTTCCCCTCCCCATCTTAAAAAAATATGTTTTGATAATAATCAAAGGAAAAAAGTTGACAATTTTGTAAGTTGAATTCCTCCTACTCAAGCTGACATCAGTGTTTCTTACATTGCCAAGGTAAACTCACCTGTATTTTGTTTAGACGAACTAGAAAAACACTTACCTTTCCTTGTAGAGTCTGTGTGCCAACAGTGTCACATGAAATTGATTTTTGTGACAAAAGCAGATTTACACCAAGAGCTTGGCTAAGAATTCCCTTTTTTATTCCCGTTAAGCTACCAAATAATATCAGAAAGTAATGAATTTTGCTGACTACTGTATTAGTGTGGAGTCTGCAAGTGAAAACTTTTTCTCTGTTGCTATTATTTTATATCCAGAAATATATTTTCCTTTCCAATTTCTTGTGTTACCTGTTTTAATAATTGGAATATGTGTTTCAGAAGAGTGGGAATATGAGTGAAAAGGAAGAAGAAATAGCTGCTGCAATGTGTTGGTTCACTAAAGTTTCAATGGTTGGTTCAAGTTGGTTCAAAAAGTTTCAATGCTGTGTCTTCCAGAGTCGACAATTCAGAAGATCCAGTGTATGAGAGCTTAGAAGAGTTCCATGTTTTTGTCTTAGCCCATATTCTGCGAAGACCTATTGTTGTAGTAGCAGACACAATGTTACGAGACTCAGGGGGAGAAGGTAAGAGTTTTTCATTATAAATTTATGCACCTATGTAAATTGAATCTTTCCTAAACTGGTCACAAACAAAAGAACCGACTGTAACATATCTGAGTGTTTATGGGATGGGGGCGGGGAGAGCGCAGAATGATACTCAATCCATTTCTATTAGACAAAAGTAAAAAATACAGGATAATTATGTAAGTCTCGCTGAAAATCTGTTTATCCTAGATATTTACTATTAACTTAATAACCACCAAATTACACAACACAATGCATTTCTTAGTGGTCTAGGTCAACGAGGTTCTAATTTTGCCATGTTATTTTGGTGCCCCTTAAAACTCTGCATAAATCAATCTAATCTGACTTTGAAAAATTGAATTTTGAATGTGTATATCTTGGCTTTTTGTTTTTACTAACTTCTTAGCAGCCTCTCATTCAAAAGTTTCCAGAATGTTTTATTCAGTTTGCACAAGTGAGCACACAAATGTTAGATCCATATGTGGAGCCAGCTGGACAGCTGTCTGAGCAGGACTTGAATGATTAGTCTCTTTCACTTTTTGCCATGAACTAATAGAATACTAATTAATGATAGTATGTTGCTTAGCTGAAGGGGAGTGTTTGGTTGATTAAAGGGGGATGTTAAACACCTGATGGAGTTTACAGAAATTTACTTCTAAAGGAAAATGCTGGGGGGGGTAATTTCAGTTTCCATTCAAATTGTGAAATAGAAGTAATGGTTGTATGATTGCTGTCTGCTCTGACAGACTGGATCACTATTGCTTCATTTCTTCATAACTTTTCCTATCCCAAATTGCCCTCCCCCACACATTTTCTTCTCCTTGACCCAATCTGATTCTGTCACAATAATCCGTGTTTTTCTCACTGCTGGCCTCATGGACCAGTATGATCAAGTTACCCCAGTTTAACTGTTGTATGTACAAAGAACGGGTTTTCAAAAAGGCTAATAACTTGGTCAGACTTGGATAGACTCAACAAAATGTAAATTTATGCCTCAAAACCAATACTGTTCTCCATCCCAAAGTCTGGACACAGCAGACCTCTTCAAAGAAAGTCTCAAGTAAAAACAGTGCATTGTTTGGGTTTACTTTTTCCTTATGGTCATTTGGAAAATGTTTTGGCAATAAGTATTCATATTTTCACAGCAAAAGGGAAAAATAATGGGTCAGAAACAAACAAGTTGTCGTGGTTTAACTCCAGCTGGCAACTAAGCACCACACAGCCGCTCGCTCGCTCCCCCCACAGTGAGATGGAGGAGAGAATCGAAGAGTAAAAGTGAGAAAACTCGTGGGTTGGGATAAACAGTTTAAAAAGTAAAGCAAAAGGTGCGCACACAAGCAAAGCAAAACAAGGACTTCATTCACTGCTTCCCATGGGCAGGCAGGTGTTCAGCCATCTCCAGGAAAGCAGGGCTCCATCACGCGTAACGGTTACTTGGGAAGATGAACGTCCCCCCCCTTCCTCCTTCTTCCCTCAGCTTTATATGCTGAGCATGACATCATATGGTATGGAATATCCCTGTGGTCAGTTGGGGTCAGCTGTCCCGGCTGTGTCCCCTCCCAACTTCTCATGCACCCCCAGCCTGCTCGCTGGTGGGGCGGTGTGAGAGGCAGAAGAGGCCTTGACTCTGTGTGAGCACTGCTCAGCAGTAACAAAAACATCCCTGTGTATCAACACTGTTTTCAGCACAAATCCAGAACATAGCCCCCCATACTAGCTACTATGAAGAAAATTAACTCGCTAGCCAAAAGCAGCACAGAAGTTGAGAGAATTTTCCTGCCCCAAACTTGCTGTTTCCCATAATCATATATAAACAAGTGTAGAATCTTTCAAAGAGCTTTGCCCTTACAGATGCAGCATCCCATTCAAATTCTACTTGTAGAAATTTTTACTCTTTCCTTATCATATTGTATATACATATGTGTACACATTCATACATATATGATGTGTGTGATGACATGTATGTGGACTATAAACATGTTTGTAATGTTTCTTATAGAAAGCTGTGAAGGCAAGGCATGAGCAGAGTATGTTACCAAGAGAAGTGATAGTATATTTGCTGCTGGTTATTAGAAAATATCCTTCTACCTAGAAGCATTACAGGAAGGTACAAATCTACATACATGTGTGAGAGCCATAAAGATTTTGTTATAAGATCTTAATATCTTTACTAGTAAATGATTAGAGCAAGGAAAATACATGTAAGAGCAGAATGTTTTCATTATTGTTCTTAGCATATTTCCTGACATTCTTATAATGAAATTTTACCTGTTGTTATGACTGTTTTCTGCATTGATTACTCCACGCTGCTCTCCTGGAGCTCTGACAATGTTGTAGAACGATTGTCACATACAATAGAACGAACATTATTGTCCGTTCTGTGACACAGTTAAAAAAAACCCCACAAACTAATTTTTCACACAAACTAATTTTTCTTTGCAGCGTTTGCACCTATACCATTTGGAGGAATTTATTTGCCACTTGAAGTTCTACCTAACAGATGCCATTGCTCACCTCTTGTGCTAGCCTATGATCAGGCCCATTTCTCTGCTCTTGTTTCCATGGAACAAAAAGATCAACAGAGAGAACAAGGTATGCTATGAACACAGCAGCCTAAGGGTATATATTGAATACAGTGCACAAAGTACTTCCTTCTGCCTGTAGGTGTATTTATCAGAAAGGAAACAATATCCACTAAATTTTATTGCTGCATTCTTAGGAGTCTAAGTGGTCTAATCACAAGACTGGGAGCCAAGAACTCTTCAGTCCTAATGCTTGTGCTATCACTGTCTGTCTCTGGCACTTAAACCTTTTCTGTCAGTTGCATATATGTAAATAGGTATAATCATAGTTACCTAGTGTGCTTCTGACGGCCTTTGTTAATTTAGGTTAGTAAAGTGTTTAGAAGATTAAGTGGGAGTCAGATTACTATTGAAAACTCATGTAATGGAAAAATCTGTCTTCTAGTGTGATAAATGCACTTTTCTCATTTAATGACATTTAGTTGAAATGTTTTTATCTTACCATCTTGCTGTTTTCTGTTTTACTGTGGAACAGTGACGACAAAGTCTGACCAGATACTTCTGTGTCAAGTTTGAGCTTCCTGGGTATGGGATTGGGAGTGACAAGAGCTTCAGGACCAGATTTGTTCCTGCATCAGTAGCTTAGGAGCTAGCTATAACTGCCCTTATTTGGAAGACCTGTTTGCTTAATAATAGAAAGCTGTGAGATTAATTCCTATCTGTCTTTGCTTCTTTTGTGGGGAAGTGAAAGGGGTTTTGCCAAAAACATGGTGAGGCTTTAGAAAAATTCAGTGGAGTTTTGCTGTTAGGTATGAGTCCTCCTCTTTTTTTTTGCCTGGTGACACTGCAGAGGTGTGTTAAATCCCTTACGAATGCATATACCTGTAAAGTAAACATGGAATGTGTGCTGGTTGTGGAGAGCTCCTGAGTGAATTTCATTTAGTCCTCCTTCCTAGAGAGCAGTTTAGAGGCAATTAAATATCCTTCATTTAATTCCCTAACCCTATGTGCACTTCATCTGATTTTGGATGTATTAGGCATTTTCCATGCTTATGAGACAGTCAGCATGCTGCAGCTGTGCAAAGCAGAGAGAATGACATTCATTAAAATGATGCAAAGGAGGAAAGAAACTCTTAAAACAACAGATTTTGTTGTGAACATCTTCATGCATGAATTTGACATCTAGTTAAGTCATCCTCCTTGGAAGGAGCAGAGAGTTTTCTACATGAGGTTGTGTGAGATGGGAAACACTCTACAAAGGGTTGCATGTGGTATTGGCAAACTGTTATGGTGAAGAGGAGGATGAATCATAAGACAGTAATGGAAAAAAATTTTTATCCAGATGTCAGATATTCAATGAGAAAATCAATCCAGTCCAATTATTCATCCTTCAGTGGCACATAGCTATTTCAGGGATTTGTAGGTAGGTGCTTGGCAATAGGTCTGGCCTTTGCACTATACACTGGGACATTGCAGCTGCCTTCCAGCTTTGAATCTGTAGAAGAGGGGCCCTTAGGAAAATGCTTTTCACATAGGAACCATTTCCAAAGCAGTACACTGAGGTATGATGTGAAACACCTTGTGAGAAATGAAAGTTTGCAAAGCAAATTCATACCATTTTAATGCAATAATGTGATATGAATGGAGAGAGTTTTGGACAGCCTCTTTAAGGGTACTGTTCCACTGTTGATGGTTGCTGATGATACGCTGCAGCCAGGACTGTAATGTCACCATGCTATTAAGTTAACAGCTCCTGCATATATGTCTATGTTACAAATTGTATAGTTGTCTTGTTGTAGAACATGCCTCCATGTCTTTGGTCTTGATCCTTTTTAGGTCTGAATTCTGTTGGTGGTGAAACAAGACAATTTCTGGAGTAGGCAGAGTCCATTTCTTCCTTTCTAACGACTGGCATCGGAATAATATCAGTAGACTGACAGTAACCTCATTTATTTCAGGCACGTCTATGCTGCCGTCATAGAATACTTCATTATAGGTCTTAAAGAGCCTATGTGCGTAAATAATTTGATTGAATACACAGAACTTAACTATCTTTGCAATAGCTTTGCAGACAGGGTAACCGCCACCCACCAAACCTTTTGCTATTGTGGCATCCTCTAAGTGACAAGATTGACAAAAGGTAGTGAGGGAAACTACTGTTCAGCTGCTGTGACCCTGCCTCTCAGTATGTGTTAAAGTATTCAGTGATACAACTTGGTGCCACCTACTGAAATATTCCTAATATTACAGGCCATATATTCCTGTTAATTACACACTGCAAGATCTTGGGTTTGATAACAAGGTCACATATTTGATTTCTCCCACAAGTGCTAGCAATAATGTTAAATATACTTCCTTTGGTTAGAAACTGTCTTTCTGTAGGATTTTCCTACACCTGTAGTTGCACAGGAAAGGTGCTGGGAGAGAAAAAGCTACCAAATATCCAGGTACAGCATCAGTAACGTTAAATATTGGCTTTGTTCATGTATACATTCATCCAGGTTAATTACAAGGGCTGTTGAATCAAAATAATATTTGTTTTGGATGATCCAATTTTACATGTTTTACTGCAGGGCCTTGAATACACAGGCTTCAATTCTGTGGAGCAGCAGAGAGCACTTGGCATGAAGTCTGGGATGAAGGGAATGCTCTAGCTTTCAGCTGCCAAGCTGGTTGCTGTTAGAGACTGCAGCAGTCTAAAAGCTAACACAGCATTGCTATTGTTCTTCAAATGCTGTGACAGGAAATAGATTGGCACAAGGATGCTCTAATAATGCCTATTTTTTGTACCCTGTCAGCATAGAGATGTTGGCAGATTTGGCACAGACGAAGGGAGAGACACAATTGGGAAGAGTCAGAAAACAGTGGCACAGGTGCCACAGTATGTGGCCAGATTTTGAACTATCAGAATGCAGCTGAGAGCTTACAGCTACAGCTTCTTAAAAGGAGCATCTCCGATAGCCAGGCCTTTCATAACTTATAGTCATAGTATTTATACTCTACCCATGTAACCGGATGTCAGGAGCAGCATCTGAAGCTGTCTGTACTACTGCATGTATGTACATACGTGTTTAGGCTGCTGAGAAGCTGTCTTGTGAAGGAGACAGTATGTTCTATATTTGTGAAATGTGTGGTCAAATAAATGCTGATGTGAGCACCTGAAGCTCTGCTTTGGCATATAGTCGTTTATCAGATCATTTTGAGCACTATTATAAATGTATATAAGGAGAGAAAACATGCTAACATCCTCTTGTCTGGAGAGGATTTAAAACATGTTTTGACATGCCTTCTTTTTACCAGCGCATAGCTGGCATTCTGATGGTCCCCGAAGGCCCCGTTGTTTTGAAATCCACACGTCTGATTAAAAACCTATAAATACTTTTGTATTCATGCGGGCTATATTTATGCAGGTTTTTTGTATCTTTGTTTATGGAAAATAAAGACCAGTTCTCAACTGCCCCTACGACTGCTTCATTGAACTTAGAGCTTCCCACACTCCCATGCTTTGTCAGCCAGTCAGCAGTGAAATGGCTGCCCACAGTGGTTTTTAACAGCAGTTAAGTCAGTATCTCTGTCAGCTTTTTATTTTACTAGTATTTTCGGAAATAGTGAAAGTGTTCTTCTTTATAGAATATTACTAATGACACTTGAGGCATGAAGATGAGTGCTGGGAATCACTGTGACTTCACGGCACAGAAGGCAATACACCTAACTGAGGAATGGCATGCAAGTCCTCACTGTGTGTCTTAAAACTGCCATGGACAAAATAGCTGCTGTTACTTTTGGTGTATCCCATCTGTTGGCATTAGGACTTGTAGACTGTGTTTCAAGTAGTGTGGTTTCAGCTAGAGAGCATGCAAAACCAAGTGTATACCAAACTACTGCACCAAAATTGTAAACTCTCTGATGTGGCTGGGCATCAAGAAGATGCTACAATCTGTTGGGTTTGCTTTAGAAATGAGTGTGATGGATCCTGCTTGCAGTCCTAACATTAAAATACTTTTCTGTCAAGAATGTGGGGGTATCCTACAAGAAACCCCAGCTATCAAACAGAATTCCCTGAGAGAGAGGAAATCTCTTGCAGTGAAGATAGACTTTTAAAACTCCATTACTTTAGCCGATACTTTTTGCATGAAGATGGTAGTGCTTCATACCAACCTCAGACTATCCCTTAGAATGAGTATACAGTTTCCATAATAGTTAACAAATTTCTGTGTGAAGATGGAGACAGTATGTCATAATGTGTACATTAGTTAAGACAACAGTGACATGCTATAGACAATCAGCACTAAGCTTTGTTTTGTACTTAGATACTAAGATTTTAATAAAATTGAGTATCCCTAAACATTGTTATTAGGTGTATTTTCAGGATCAGTAGAAACAGCCAGTTTAAAAAGGAACCCTTTAAAATTTGTTTATAAAAATGATTATTTATTGAACTATGTGAAAACTAGTTAGTTTCAAGCTGTCCTTAGGAGAGAAACTCAAATTTACTTTGTGAGGTTTACATCCCAAGAGAGACTGATTCTCTGACAGTTCTTTGGTCCAGGCTTCCCAGCATCACCTGTCTCAGGATCACATTCGCAGTTCTCTACCAGGCTGTACCTGTAAGGTCAGGTGCTACCAGAAATGAGTGTTGTGTTGTAAACATACTGCTCTTAGTTCTAAGTTGCCTTTTTCCTTTAAACAGTTGATATATTGCATTGTCAGGTCAGTTGTAAATCCAGCCAGTAATTCAGTTAATTGTCACAGTATGTGTTTTCCTTGGGAAACATGATCACTTAATTGTGTTCTCAGTTATTCCAGTCTCTTTGTTGCAATAATTTCATTGAATGCAGCAGGGTAAGCTTTCATATTAGACCAATGAGTGTTAAAAAGTGTATTCAGTTGTCACCTCTGCAGTATGTTTCTTACATTCTTGGGCTTCAGGAGCTCGCTTTACAGTGTATTTTGAGCTGTAGAGTTAGACTCTCTGCTACTTATTCACATTAGTTTCTTTAAGGAGCTAAATTCTCTTACAATATTAATTTCTATGCTTGGATCTTACAGCGGTATCTGCAACTAAAGTTGATTAATCTCCAGCTGTTCTATACTATATTTGCAGTTAATATGGGGAAAATATTTCAAGGATTACCTGCTATAAGCAGTAGGGGGCAACATTTCCATGAAATCTGTAGAGGTTTGACCTGTTTATTTCCAGTCTGCAAAGATGAAAAAATATATATACTTTCTGTAGTTGTTGTCAAACTGTCTGAACCAAATACTGACTTCACCATGTTAATCTAAAATACAGATTAAGTTTCCTGCATTCTGCTAGGTGAGGAACAATATTTAACCACAAATGCTGTACCTTTGTTTTGACAATATATGTTTCCTGAACTGCAGAAAATATTATAAACAGCATATAACCAGTAAGTGCAATCAGTTTTCAGTAATTCAGAGCCATGATGTTTGGGTGATTTCTCCAGGTTTCTTTGCCTCTTGGCTTTGCTGGAATAAATACCTAGGCAAAGTCCTTAAGGGTTCTAGTACAGAAAATTAAATTCCTTGATTGGTTGTCAGAGGAGCAGTAGTGACCTGCACCATGCTGAGGATCCCACCCAGTCCCTCAACAGCTCTTACGTTTTTTTCCTAATGAAATGGAAGCAAATTGCTGTCTTTAACTAATGCTAACAGTGTTTTTCTCTTAATTTCTTGCTGGTGATGAATGATAGACACTCTGTAAAATCAGAGTGCAGTCCCTGCATGCTGCATGTAAACCAGAGTCATTAAGGTTGGTGTCAGAAGGCAGAGCCCTAGCAGAGAGGGGAAAGGACAGAAGAGTCACAACAGCTAGACAGTAGTGCTGGGATATAACAGCAGGAATGGTCTTTTTGCTACACTCGTGACAGGTCTCAAACTGACCTCTTAACCCATATATATGTTGATCTATGCTCCTCAATTATGTTAATTCACAGTTTGAGTCCAAAATCGCTGTAACTGCGTTTTGCTTTGTTTCTTAATGCTGTTGTCAATATTTTTTGTTTTTTTGACAGTGGAAAACAAAAAGGTACTAACTGAAAAGAAAAACTAATTAACAAATCTGTGCATCTGTGTGAGAGACAGGCAGGAATATTTCAACTTTTTATTGCTTTCTGCTATTCTAATGGCTCTGTCTCCAGGAAATGTTTATTGTGCATTACAGAATAGCAATGTTGTTTTCCCAGATGACTCCCCTCCTCCACAGGTGACTATCTTTCACTCCAGGAGCAATCAGTGTATTAACCTCTCCCCTTCCTCTTCTATTGCACAAATATCAAAATGGGGAAATGGAGCGCAATATAAATCATTTGCAGTGCTCTGGATGAGGCGATTCTGCAGCACACTCAAATTCTGCCCCCCTTCTTCAACCAGTTATGCTGCTTTTCACAGCTAAATCTTTTTTTGTTGTTGTTGTTTTTGTTCCCCCCAATCCTTGTTTCTTCTCTGCTTCAGCGGTGATCCCCCTGACTGACTCTGAACACAAGTTACTGCCTTTGCACTTTGCGGTCGATCCTGGGAAAGACTGGGAGTGGGGAAAAGATGACAATGATAACACCAGACTGGCCAAGTAAGACCTTTCTGTAACTCTAGTATTAAGGAGTAAAATGTCTTGAGCCATACCTCATTGAAGTATTGGGAGAACCACTAACGGAGAGGGCTTTGTTCATGTTCTCTGGTTACATGGGAGAGACATGGGTGGGTCTCCAGTTGACAGTCACTGTTCAGGCTGCTGTTGCATCTCTCCCTGTTAAATACTGCTTTTTCTTTCAGGCTTTTTGACCGTTTGTTCCCTTCTTCTTTCATCCTTAGTTTGATTCTGTCTCTTGAAGCAAAGCTTAATCTTCTACACAGCTATATGAATGTAACATGGATACGCATACCATCTGAGACACGGGTAAGGTAAACTTCCCCCTTGGTCTAAACAAGATGAGAGATACAACGACAGGGTGTTGCACAGGGTAGGCTGCCTGGACTGGCCAGCTGCCTGGAAACACCTAAGTGTCCTAGCAGCACAGACAAGTTGCTCATGGCTCATTGTCATTGCAATCAGGCTTACAGATTTTTTCTAGTTATTTGTTTTAATAACACAGTTGCTTGTATATTTTTACAACTCATACTCTGTTCTGAAATGTATTTTCTAGCTTAATGTTTACTTACTTCAGTAGTCTGTTTAGTTCAGGAAAACCTTACAGTAGACCTTTTCTCACCATTGTTTTCTCAGAACTTTGGCTTGCTCTCCTAATGCTGCCGTTAGGTCACCAATCCAAAGTCCTTTCTTTCTGAGAATACATTTGCACCCCTGGACAGCTCCCAGTTGAGAGTGGCTGGCAAAAGGCCACAGGCTGGTGCTGAACTGGAGCCTGGTTCTTTCAGAAAGCTATTTTAGAACTGTGCCCAGCTGGCACCTAGTCGGCTGCAAATTTCTCTGCAAATTACATTGAAGACGTTGAGGGGTTGGTCTGGAGGCAAAAGGTTGCTAGGAGAGGATGGAGGTGATTTAGACAGCCTACACAGATGGGATTTGAAAGGAGGAACAGAACACAAAAGGAAAAAGTGTTTAACAAGCTGCAAGAGGGGAAAAATCCATTTTTCTGCAGTTTCTACAGCAGTAGCTACCATATCAGAAAAAGGACAGGCAAAATAGTCCTGTAGTTGTAAGCTGTGAGCCTGAAACTTCTGGGACCTGGGTTACCTCTCCCTGCTTCACACTTGCCACATGAGCGTGGTCAGGTCACTTTAGCACTCATTTCCTCTTTTGCCAAGTGGGGATAACAGCTCTGCTCCTGACTGGGTGGTGGTGTGCTCAGGGATTCCAGAGAGAGAGAGAGGACATTTAAGCACCCAGGGACAAGAAGCAGGCATGCATTTCTATACTGGAAGTATATACATCTCCAGAGACTTTTTTTTTTTCTCTGAATCATTACGGTTCATTAAATGTTTCATATTTATCTCTAGCAGATTTTAGCTTCACAGTGCCTGAAAGCAACGCTAAGTTTTGCAGGAGCAAATTAACAGATCCACATTTTAACATATCCTCGGATCCTTGTTATTGCATTTTCAAGAAAGATGTTTTAGCACCTCACCTAAAATATAAATTGGAACTCAAACTTCTGACACCAGTGTTATCTGCATTGTATTTCCAATAAGAATGAATACCCCTCATTGTATTCCTCAGTCTACTTGCTTAACGTTTAATGTTTAATATTTCAGGCAAGCTGTTTAGCTCTGGTGCATGGTACCTTTGATTTTCGTGCACCAGAGACCTAAACAATGAAGAAATCAATTTAAATAAGTTGGGTTTTGAACATAATGAATTTTGAAATATTGCTGCATACATGTTTGTGTGCTGCAACCCCCTCACAGCTTTCAGCAGAACCTCATTTCCCTTACATCACAATATTATTAATTATCTATCTCTCCATTATTCGGACACTGATTTTCACAGAACCTCTGAATGAACTAACCTCTATTCTACAAATGTGCTTGAAATGAGCCAAAAGCTACTGTAAGAACAAGCAAGATGCATAGACAGCACAGCCCAATAAGCTTTATTTGGTGAAGAAACCAGTCTAAAATGTCAGTGCATAACTTAAAAAGTACATGTAAAATCAGCGTCAAAATCTGTATTGGATTTAGGGGGTTTTTTTGTATGAAACTGATTTTGCTGTATGTAATTATAATTACTTTTCCATAGCAGGCCCCTTTGGCTCAACCAGAATCCCCTACAGCTTCAGCCGGGGAAGACGTTCAGTCTCTGGCTGACTCAATGGACTCAGACCGAGATTCCATCTGTAGTAATTCTAATGGCAATAATGGCAAAAACGGTAAAGAAAAAGAAAAGGACAAACAGAGGAAAGATAAAGACAAAACCAGGACGGATTCAGTTGCCAATAAAATAGGAAGCCTCAGTAAAACCCTGGGAATTAAACTGAAAAAGAATATGGGTGGTCTTGGAGGCCTGGTGCATGGCAAAATGAGCAGAGCCAATTCAGGGAATGGAAAAAATGGTGACACAGTAGAGAAAGTCAAAGAGAAGAAGTCTAAGTCTCGAAAAGGCAGCAAAGAGGAATCTGGACAGTCTGCGAGCACTTCTCCATCTGAAAAGACCACTCCATCTCCAACTGACAGAGCTAGCAACTCACCCATTGAAAAGATGAACACTAAACCCTTCTCTGACAAGCAGTCTGACCCATGGAAGTACAGCACTGACGTGAAACTCAGCCTAAATATTTTGAGAGCTGCCATGCAGGGTGAACGAAAGTTTATTTTTGCTGGCCTTCTTTTGACCAGTCATAGGCATCAGTTCCACGAGGAGATGATAGGCTATTACCTGACCAGTGCACAGGAGCGCTTCAATGCAGAACAGGAACAGAAGAGAAAGGATGCTGAGAAAAAGGCTGCACTGAATGGGTCATCCAGTAGGAAACTGGAGCCAGAAGCATATTCAAAGGAAAAATTAGAAACATCCCCTCAGGATAGGGCATCACCCGTCTTGCCTCAAAGCCATACAACTCAACTGGTTTTAAAATTTAAAGATCGCACTAGTCCCACTCCTGGGTCATTTTCTTCACCTAGTAATGGTGCTAAGAAAAGTAGACCCATTCCGGTATCTGCCCACTATAGCCATACGCCACCTGTTCAAAGGCAAAGTGTCATCCATTTGCATGATGTCAACTCCAAGCCATCGAGCTTCCAAGATGATACCTTCAAGCCAGTGGTTGGCACCTTAAAAACCTGTGCCACCTATCCCCAACAAAACAGATCACTGTCTTCTCAAAGCTATAGCCCAGCCCGGATATCCGGTATCCGTACAGTGAACACAGTGGAATCGCTGAGCTATGCCATGCCTACTGAACACAAGTCTCAGACATACACAAATGGATTCAATACTGCTGATATTAGAGACTGCTTAGAATATGCTGATGAGGATGCTCCTCAGACCTGGTTGAACAATGATAAAAATCAATGCAGAAGCACAGTTTGCCCAATATATTCCATCCAGCAGAACCGCTGTAAGAAGGAGAACTGTTCCTTTTATGGTCGTCCTGAGACTGAAAACTACTGTTCATACTGCTACAAAGAGGAGTTAAAGCGCAGGGAGAGAGAAAGCAAGGGACACAGGCATTGAGGATTCTTCCATGACTACTTAGTTTTACCATTTTCTTACTTACAAAGTAAACAGTGTTGAATTGCAGTAAAAGGAATCCTTAAAAAAAGAATAAAGGATTGATGAGTAAATAGTGTCTAGCTTTTCGCTTTTCCGGGGCAATGAGGAAATAATAGGATTAATTTATCATAAAAAAATATTATTTTCCATTTTGTCAGTGTCTTTTTTACATATACTGGTAAGCTGAAGGGTTGTTTACTCCTTTGTCAGTGCTGTGTATATGTTTGGTCAAAAATTTACTAATGGTGCCTGAATTTACACTGACATCACTCAGGTAGTAGAATGATAGGGGAAAGTCATAATACCGGAGATGTGGTGTTGTAGTAGGGTAGTATCTGCCTTGCAGACATTTGAAATTATATAGCTATTACGAGAGTATTTTTTCCTCAGTAAAACCTAAATTTTTCGTAGCCTTTTTTTTTTTTTAGGAGGGTGGTGATTTTGCATACTGCACATTTTTAACATGGCAGCATATTGCATTACTACTAATGTTTGTACTCACTTCAGTCTGAAATTGAATGATTCTGGGAAAATGGGAGTGAAAGGTCTGAATTTATGAGGGCTGTAACAATTCCTAATTTTAAGTTCTTACCAGTTATTTCTACATTTCCATAAAAAGTAGATTTGGGCCACTTTTATTTGTACTGAATTTTTAAACAGGTTTTATAAAAAAATATATAATGACTTGCAAGACTTCACGTCACAAAAAAACCCCTACATAGTATAGTTTTGGGCACCTGAATTTCAGTAGTATTTTCATTGCTGTTAAAATTGAGAGAAATGTTAAAATAAAATTAAAATATAAAAATTTTATTACATTTGGAAAATTTGATGACCAACTAGGAAATTTAGGATTATTTTAGAGCTGAATGAACTGCTTGTCAAAACAAACGTATTGCATCAATTGATTCCCTTAGCCATTGCACTAATTTAATCGTTATTTATTCCTTTCTCAACATTATCTAGTGATAGTTATTGCAGACATAACTCCTTCTAAGCCTTTCTTGAAGACTGTTGGCTCCACCCATTTTTCAGTCTTCTCCTAGAGTCAGCTACGTACCCGCCAGGAGGTTCCAAGATGGCTATGAAATGCCTCCGCTATGAATGGCAACTCCTAGCACAGATTTGCACAAGTCTGATATCCAAATATTTACATAAGTATTTGCAATACTTTTGAAAATAAAACTTTGCTCATAGAAACATTTCTGTAAAGCAGACACTGCAAATACTGTTAAAGTAGATGGATGACATCAGGAAGTTTTCTTTAATATAGTACTTGCCAGTTTTGCACCCCTCCATCATCAACTGGCATAATGTAGTAAGAATAGATCTTTAGTGTTGTTACACTTGTAAGCAATTGCTCATTTACTGTCTACCTACATTGTTTAAAAAAAAAAAAAAGAGCTCATTTCCACAAATAGGTGAAGTACTCCCTTCAAGACTGCTTACTCTGCCACCTAAAGGTGCAGAACATGAGTTCTGCCTTATTCATTATGGAATAGCACTTTTCTGGCCTGCACAGGAAAGATTCTTTGCCAAAGAGTCTTTGTTTCTGATTCTTTTCTGCTGTACCCAATTTTTACCCTGGATATGGGTGGCACCATTTCGCTTGTGTACAGTTAATCCTAGTTAGCCTTGAAACCAAGCCTTAAAGTAGTCTGTGAAACAAGATACACAATCTTTTGCTGATGTGCACTGGCTTTCAGGAAAAGCACATAAGCTTTTGCTAATGTCCCACTGCAATTTGTGAAACTGAGCACATACTTAAAATAGGTTTTCTGCTGAATGGGAGGTTTAGAGAATAGTTTCAAAATAAGTCCATTAGCTGCTCCTAAAAAGTCGTGGTCTTTGCCATGTTAGCTGTTTCATGAATCCAGACCATACACTGAATGTTACTGAATTCGCATTCCTTCATAAAAGGGAAATACTGGTATGCGTAATGAGAGGTTAAAACTCCATGTGACTTCTGTCATTAAGGTAAGCACATTCTAAAATCCATGTCTCCGGTTGTGTACACTGGTAAGCAGTATCCTTCTTTGGTTAACTGTTGCGATTGCAGATTATGCTAAAACAGCCAGATCATGTTAAAACAAATCAAATATCATACTCGATTGTGTTTGTTGCCGAGACCGAGAAAACTGACACGATAAAACTTCATGAAAAAAAGAAATATTTAAGAATTCTTAGAGCATTAGAGTAGCGGTAGCATTTGATACTCTGAGAATTGCTTCTGTGTAAAGTTGTGCTTAAGAAATACTAGATTAGCAGCAAACTACACCAGCCCCTGTATTTAATTCAGTTGTATCCTTTCTGAATAAGGAAAAAAGTAACAAAGCGTATGTAAAAATAAGCAATTACCATGAGAATTTGCTGTTTCCCATTTTTCAAAGGAGTTGTTTCTATAGTATGTTTTTAAGATCTACTGCTCACAAAAGAAAGAGGTTTACAGCTGGTCAATATTTAGATAAATTGCTCTGTTCTAAATTATTGAATAGATTGTACCTGTATGTTAGATTAGTTTGAAAAAGTAATTCGTCTTCTGAATAATAATAGGCCTGTCTGTATAGGATACCAAACATCAGTGTTCACTGTCATCCTCAAGTCACACAGATATTTCCATAAATATTTACCACTACTGGATTGCTCAGTTGAAAACATCTGTTATATGAAATATTGACAGAATGCTTTTTAGTTGTGCCTGTTTCCTCAGAACCCTTTTCTTGGCATATCTTTGAATAATTTACTTAATATTGCTGTTTTCTTTTAGAACTCTCTTCAAATATTCCACTATTCTCTTGTCCCTTAACATTTGATATTGAAAACGCGTTGCAGGCCTACAACACAACTTGCCAGTTAAAATCTACCCATCTTTTCCTAGTAGTTGTCCTTTTTTTCTGGATAAGTAATACTGTAATACAGAAACAGTGTGCCTCCTCCTGAAGATGTGATTGTCCCATTAAAAAAAGAGTCTAGCTATAAGAGGAAATTTTCTACCTATTTTTTTTCCAGAGAGAATTCCCAACTGCTCATGAGTTGTATTCACCAGTACTGAAAGAAATTGTGTCATTCCTTAGCAAGGTGTGGGAGGGAATAATCTTCAAATTTATTTTTCTGTTGCACTAAATGGCTAACCTTTGACTGCTCTTTTGGTTTATTTTTCCTTACGTTGAAAGCATACGTAGCCCACAGGCCAGGAAGGCCTTTTCTGTGCATGATCTGCCCTCTGTATGTCTTCCAGAGTTACCACTTAGTCCCAGCTGTATAGAAATCAGTTTTGGTTTTGGAGGACCCTATTCATTTCTTCTGTTAGCTTGAGTGGCTGCAATACACATGCATATTTTTGCATTTGCATGTGCTTTTTCCCCCCCCTCTCTCCTTGATAGTGATTCAACAATTATCACTGTTGTCCAGATTTCAAAAGTACATACTAAATCCCAGGTAGGATACACCTTCCCAGAATAGATCCAAAATCACCAGGAGATATTTAGGTTGGAGGAAGCTGGAATTTTTTTAATGTGTGGATGTGCAATTTTTCTAATTTTAAAAAAGCTTAAGCCTATTATGCCATTTTTTTATTTTGTTCATAAACTCTGATACAAAGAGTACAGAGGACGCCTGTAATACATAATGGGTTTCAGTTACACTTTATATTAAAGTTCCATTACAATACTTTCTAAAGAGTGAATAAACTATTGCTAGACTTTACAAGTATATTTTCAGATGTGGGTATCAGTTGTAGCACATGGCTAACAAGCAGCTCATTCAGAAGAAGGTGGTGGGGTAGATTATCAAAAGTAACTTCAGATATTTTGGATTTTAAAACAATGGATTAACCTTTTGATCATTACGGCTTATTAATCTTTATAAATGCAATGGAAATATAGCGTGTGACCCAGCTTTCTTTAGCAATTAGTTCCTTCTTCCTAAGATTCTGTGATTCTGTGAAGTCAAAGGTAACATTAAGAGGATCAGTGAAAGAAAGATGCTGTACTTGTGCAAAGTTTTGTGTTGCTTATTTCTTAAGAAGTCTAAATAGGCCAAGTGAAGTCTTGAGAGTCGTGTTCTCTAAAATTGCAAAACTCATGATGTGAGCAGTATTACTTGATGCAGAAAGCATTGAGGAGAGACGCTTAACCATTTGACTGCAGACCATTTGAGTGCAGATCAGAGCAGTCTGCTGAGGCAATATCAGTCCTTGTACATATAGGCATATTCAGGGTAATCTACTTCTCATGTGATGAATGTGTAGATATCAAAAAATGCACGGCACAGATCTGACAAAATACTGCCCTCTGATTCTGCAAACAGTTACACTGGTGCTTAACTTCACCAATATGAATAGTCTCCCTGACATCAAGGAGACTGCTTATTTTCAGAAACTTAACATAACTGTTAAGAAAAAGCATAAATGTTTGTGGGATCAAGGCCTGAGCCTTTAGCCAGTGTTTGTTCCCCTCAGGCTGCCTGACGTTAGTCTTTCAATGAGAGGATTGATGAGAATTTTGCCTGAGGAGTAGAGGGAAGCCTTAGGACTCTTTGGGCTAAATCTGCTGTCCTCTGAAATCTGTGGACAGAATCCCATTAGTAGTGGGGGCCTTACATCAGGTGCTTCACGGACACACAAAATACTTGCAAGCTGGATGTGAAACTAAAGTACAAGCTAGTAAGGGAGTAAGGTCTTCATAACACGGGGAATGTTTTGCACACATAAAAACCCATATGTTAATAGAAACCACAATAATCTCAAAAAAACATAGGTCCAGAGAAGCAAAATATCTGATGCTGATTGATGGCTTTTCAGCTTACTCTATTTTAAGTCTCTGTCAGTGTATTTGAAGAGTATTCATTTTAGGGTATGGCAGCTTATGCAGAGGATCACCAAACAGTATATAGCATAGAATTTAAATTATTTCAGTAACAGACACTAGCATCTCTTTTAATTTGCACATTAATTTCCAGTGTATATGACTAAAGTACTATATTGTTAAAAATGAGAGGAAAACAACACAAAGGTATTTGTATGTTCTGTTTGTAGACTTAAGGCTGTATTATGTTGAAATTTTACAAGCCAAGTTTAAATTGTAATATAGAAATTATTTTTATATTATTTTCAAAATATGCTACAGAGCAATATTTTGCGCCTTTATTATAAACAGGGTCATCATTTTAGTAGGTTACCTTCAGAAATGCTGGTAGAAATTAATCATGAAAAGAAAGCTTTGTAAATGTACTTGTTGTTTCTAACTGCTCTGTCTGTTGTGCACATCTATATCTAATGTGAGTTGAATATACAAATTTTTTTTTTAATTGAAAAGCTTTAAATTTTTCTTTATATATTTTGGTACAACACTATCCCACCCTATTTAATTCCACTCTTCCTTCCAGTCCCTACCAATAGCCACTTTTATAAGCAGTTTCTGAACAAACATTCATCTGGAAGGTTTTCTTACCAAATGAAACATTTCTGCGCAGATAATGATTGAGTCGGGACATTCGTAATAACACTCTGAATCCATTGGAGTAGGATTACTTTGCATTTTTAAAAAACAGAATCAAGAGATTTATTATTCCTTCAAAATGAAAATCAAGAATTAATAACCAGTGCAATCATTTAGCATCCGTGGGAAGAAAATCACTCTAGATCATAAAAATGTCATCCTCTAATTGGCAGATACATTGCGTCTTAATATATATCAAATACGCATTAGCTTCTTGCAGAGTAAAGTGTTCAGATTTTACTTCTTCATAGTTCTTTGTACTGTACATATCAATTTCTGATGAACTGTGCAAAAAAGACTTTGCATCTAATGCATACGTGAAGTTAGGAGTCAGTGTAGTTTTTAAAACTCCATAACTTTTGAGGTTTAGTTTGTTGGGGTTGGTTTGTTTGTTTAAGAATCACTATTGAGGTATATAGTGCAGTGAAAATTTTCAGATCTGAATGCCTAACATTAAGATTCTGCATCTAGGTTTCTCCTAATAAATAGACTGGTTTTTAAGATGTACTGAGCATCAACTTCTGTGGGAGCAAAAGCTTTCTTGGCTTCAGAAAATCAAGTAAGCATTACTCCAACATATATTCAGGGCTTTTCTTTATTAGTCTACACTTCTTTTCAGTCAATGGAATTTGTATTTTCTGTTTAGCGCTTTTCCATGTGTGAACAAGTAATTGGGCTTATTCATAAAGTGATTGCTTGAATATGGAGAGACTTGCCTTGTACCAAAACACCATATAATTGTCGATTTAACTGTTGCACTCTTAATGGGGCTAGTGTATTCCACTGATTTTTGGAGGGATATAAGACTTTTTTTCTTGGATATCATGATCATTCTGTTTTGTTTGTTTTTTTTTTTTTTCCTCTCAAGTGAATATGCTGTTCTGATTGCTGTTTTATCTCCCATTACCTGAATGCATGTACTGTACGAAGAGAATTGAAATGGCTGATGCACGTTTGCACTGAGGAACACACGATATGGGTACAAGCCACCATGTTCCAAACAGCCTTAAAATTATGACTCTCTGGGGACTTAGAGTCACTTTAAGTGGATGCAGCCTCTGTCCCACTTCCTCATTTAACCATGACTGTAAAACACTCTAGCCTGTTGTAGTCTATGTAACTGTGTGCATATTCATCTGAACAACCTGTAATCTTGAAAGAAATTTTTCTTTAAAAAATTGTAATTCTTTGATAAGTGCCAGTGTGTCAGGAAATCTTAGTCAAAAGAGGAGACAGGGTAAAAATAGAGAGATAATGGTAGGTAGCAGAGTAATCATGGCACCAAAATACTAAAAATAGGGAAAATAGTTAAGATGTATCAAAAACTGTTTCCTGTCAAGACTGGAAGTTTTATAGATCTTCCTGTATTCTGGGAAAACAGACAAATATTGTTTTGCTATTCATCTCTGCATCTAATGTAGTCTTTTACTTTGTTGCAGAGGTTTGCTATTGGGGAAGAAGGGAGAGAAAAATGGCAAGTTTTCTTCCCTTCTTAAACAAAGCTAATTCTACTCTAGTGGCAGAATTAGCAGAGATTGCAAAAATATGATCCAATGTTAGAACTAAACAGTGCCTAACTTCTGTGTGTGAGTTTGTATTTCATTTTCATTTTGCCCCTTTCAAATGCTATTTAAAAGGGGGGGGGGGGGGGGGAGTTTAAAGAATAAGCTTGTATGATAGCGACCCGGTTCTTCCTTTGTTCACATGCAAAGTCAATATAAAAATGAAAATGGAATTACACTGGAGTTGTACTTTCCCTCTTAGGCAAGCTGAGAGGTAAAAGCCACATTTTTAGGCAAATCCCATGCAACTGCTTTGCCACAGAATAAAACTAGGACCCCTTGGCACAGAAACTTTGCTGGATGAAGCCTGACAGTGTGTTGGGAGCCTGAGAGCCATGGCCAGCCTAGCCAAAACAGCAAGTCTGGGCATTCTTGCCTTTAAAAAAAATACAGTTCATTCTGGCCCGTGGTGTCTGAACAGTATCTTTGCAGTAAAGATGAAGTGGAACACTGCCTTGTTGTCATTTGCCTCCAGGTTTAGGTAACACAAAGCCCCCTTCCCCATGCTTTTGCTTAACATATTCAGGAGATGTAGCAGCAAAACATGGCATCTCAGGCTCAGAGAATGCCCTATGTCTCCTTTTAATGGGCTTGCAATCAGGTATGAATTGAAACAGCCATGTGGGCGTGATAGAAGCGCTTTCGTCTCTAAACTTCGCGAATTGTGTGCACTTATGTTTTAATACTAACAGAAATTAAGCAATTATTTTATTGTTTATTTGCTCAAGATTCCAAGTACTGTAAATACGGTCTTTGTGTAATGCACATAGTTTGTGTACAGTACAAAAAATGCTTTTCCCTTGGAGCCACTCAACGAGCTTTGCGTGCACATGATGCCAATCTCTGTTCATTTACCATAAGCCAAGGAGAACAAACAGGATTTAAGCCTAGATTAAATAATGTATGGAATTAGCCACATAGACCTAAGCAGCTAGGAGTTCCCAACCGTCATGTTCCAGGCCAGCTTTGACAGTTTTGTATAAAACTTCAGCCCAATGATCTAGATTAGGTTTGTGCTCTTTCCTGGGAAGGAGCAATTACTCTGTGTCTTTTCCAAGCCCATTGCTCTTACTTACCCTGCTAACTCCTTGTTGCATTTGTAATGTGCCAGTCTTACCATGATTCAGCTATGAAGCAGTTTTTCAAATCTGTGTAGAGCTCTTGTTTTCTTACTGGAATCCATCTAGAGCTTTATTTTGCATTCAATTTTAAGACCTAATATACTGTTACAAACTTTTCATAATGCCTTGAAGTTGACTGTTGTGAGGCTGAAAGACTTTGTTCGCCTTGGAAGGCCTCGTTCTTCCTCATTGATTCTTGTGACCAACATTTTTGTATGGAAGCAGTTGAATGAAACATTGACTCTGTCAATGCTGTTTACATGTATATCTGCCATTCAGTACACTCTATCTTTTTTGTTACACAATTCTGTGTTGTTAAAACCCAGTGCCTCTCAGATACGGGCAAATCTTGATGACAGTCTGAATTATGATATTCAAAAGGTATATGGAGCTAATTCATCATGACTTTACTATTACTATTGTATAACATGCCCTCCACAAATTGTTTGTACATCTTTTTTGCTCTTGCTAACATTTTTCCTTTCATCTTCTACTTAGACAAATTCAAAAGCTCTTTGTCCTTAAAGCCTGTGGTGGATTTTCCAGTAAAGAAGATTTGGCTCTCTGTTGAGTTTGCATATAGAGTGGCTTGTCTCCCCAAACAAGAATTAAAATAACACAGATATCACACCCTTAGTTTATGGAAGTTCATTTAGTCATTAACTGAGGATCTCTGTTCAGTTATAACCAAAGCTAATTATATAAAGTTTAAAAAATCAGGACAGGAAATGTGACTCTTTCTAATAACTTAGCAAACTCAGCATTTTTAAAACCATCCTTCTCATTTTTCAGAGTTTGAGTTTCTTATTGTCTTCTATAAATTTATACTATTTTAGCAAAGATTGATTTAGGATTTCAATAAACAATATAATAGATATATCAGAAATTTATTTAAAGCTGAAGTGACTTTTCAGGTTTCTCTGTGTTTTGACCATTTTCATGCAAAACTTTTATCCCATATGAAAGGAGTGAATTTATCTTTTCCCATTCCCCTCCCTATCCATAATTCAAAGACATGATTGGTTGCAGTCACTTTCATCTGCAAACACAACAGTTGATAATTTTTAAGCTGACTGCCCTATCATGTTTAAATCCATTGTTCAAAAGAAACAGGAACATTAATTAACATTAAAGGGTAATGAGTTTTTTTTGTTGTGAAAAGTGTGAGTTCTTGAGAACCTTTTCTTTTCCACATGCGGTTTTCATTCAACTTCAATTTAATTGTCATTTTTAATCTGATCCATACTTCGACGAAGATGATGTGTAAGACCGGTTTTTAGCAGTTGGATTGTTACTTTGTAAAGTATTAAAGCACTAAACCAATTTTTGCAATAGGTAGTAAAACTTGCTTTTGTTTTGAAAAACTTCCAGTTATAACTGTCGCACTTTTTATAGTAGAACTGTATTTAATTTCTTTCTTTTATGAAAGATTACTCAAAGTAACTGATAGCTCTGTAATCTCTGTGAATTGGCTTCTCCGTTATTTGAAACTGAGAGAAGCTATAATGCCTATTCAATAAAATTAACTTATTTCTAAAGTATCCGTTTGCTTGAATTTTTGTTTGTGTTTTTGTGTACTCTCCTCAGTGTTATGCTGGGGAAACACTGAAGCCTAGCAAAGAAACAAGGGGCAAGGGGCATGCTGCAAACCTGGAGGGGTGTTAATTGGCTCATCGCAAGCTTTTGTTCTGCTGCCATAAAGTTCACTCAGTTTGATTTCAAGATTAATTTGCATAAATTGGATAACTCTGACAATCTGAGGCAAAAGCTAGAAATCGAGCACTGCCAGGCCTGCTGCAGACTGTATTAGACAGCCTCTCCTCTGAATTAGTCTCTGACTCTATATAAGAATTGATAGCGTCTACATTTCAGTAGAAGTTTATTTCCTAACTGAAATTATTGTATATTTATTCACAAAGATGTCTTTAGTGTTTCTGGCCATAAGATGTACAAGGAACTTGCATTCAGCTGCTCTTTGACCTAGTATTTTTCAGAGTCCTTCCTTCCTGAGCTAGAGTCCTCCATCTGGTGAGTATAGCAAATTTGTTGGGTTTTTTCCTAAATGTCTTCTGTTAATTTTGATTGTATCAAACAGACTTGGTCTGTTTTCTTTGTACCCAGTTTACTGGGCAATCCAGATTACTCTCTATTATACAGATTACTCTGTATTATAATAATTTAATCTCCTAATATTATTAATAATTCTTTTAAGCACTTTCCCCTGGTGATTGATTAAAAACTATTAGTTAGTGTAGGGCTGGCCCTCTCTTGAGACGGTAGATTGGTGATTAATTATTTATTTATCAGTTAAACTTCTAATCTTTTCAAAGAATCTAAAAAGGTTTGCAAGGGTCTGGTTTCTATAACATAAGACTGATTATTTATTTATTTATTTATTTATTTTACCCTTCTTTCATTCTTGATTCAAGTTCCATATTAACCATTTTATTATTGCGACTGTGTTCACAGTGTGAGTTTACCTTCAGTAGTTGCTGTTTGACGTCACCTTGAATTTGAACTGGGGATAAATCAGATAGTAAAAAGGTTTGGGGGGAGAGATAAAAAAATCTTTGAACATGTCTACCTGTTCTGCAGATCTCAAAGGTTTCCATCTACTAATATGCCAACCTGCCATTAGGATTTCCTTTCTTCCTGGTGCAAACCTAGGAAAACTGTACCCAAAGATGGAAGAGAAGCAAAGGACCAGCATATACCTAACTCAAAGGTTATGGACTTGCTCAAATCTGTGCATTTGCTGAAGAGTTTTCTTAACTGGCATGATGAGTTTCTAGAAATATGGTTCTTAAATATAAGGACATTGTAATATTAAACTTACTTGCCTGGCTGATTGATACTGGAATTATTTTACCTTTATTGCAGTGATACATGAAATAATTCTTGTATACTCTTTTTGTATTGATTTAAAGGCCACAATCATGCAATTTGATCAATATGATCAGATTCCTGAATCATCCTAGAGCTTTCAAGAAGCACTTGAGACTTCCCTGGGGGAAGGACATTAAAGCAACACAAGGCTTTACTTGTTGAAATCTAGCATTGGTTGGCCTTCCTGATTGGCATCCTAGCCAAAATACGAACATTCAGATTCCCTCAGCTTGTTCTGGAGATTTGTTTCCTTTTCACTGTGTGCTCGGAACTATCGTGGATGAGTGTTCAGTCAATCCAGAAGTTTGGAAAATAGCATTTTAATTTATGCTGCTTATTGCTAATCTCTCTTATAAAAAGTTTTAAAGAGGAAAACCACTGTTAGTAAATAATTACTTGCTTTGGGTCACCCTGTCAAATGGCTGTGTCTGGGGTGAACCTCCTTCTCTGATGGCTTGCTCACTGCACTAACCTGCACTGCAGTCGCTCCTGGATAACTGTTACCAGTTAACCATCTATTGATCTCCCACTGTGGGGATGCAGGAAGCAGCATTGGTATCACATACCACTGCACAGAAAACTAGTGACAGATGGTTATTTTTAATAGCATATAGTGAAAATTTGATTTCTTAATGGAAAGAGAGGGAAGAGCCCACATCTTCAGAGTGATGATAAAAAGGAATTCTCCCTAGCCTGTGAGCTTTGTCATAAGTGATTCCAGTTTTCTTCTGTGGAATTTTTTTTCCTCACCAAACTAACTAGCATTTATAGTTCATTTCTGGTAACTTCAAATCCTATCAAAAAAGTTACATAATCTATTCCTAATGTCATCTTTGCTACAGGAAAACTTTATTTTTTCCATTTTCATTTGTTTTACTTCTATGCAGATGGCTCAGTTAAACTCCATGTGTAACTAGAAAATATTTCTAAAAAGCAGTGGTTTTTGGAGCCCCCATGTAAGTCAGATTTCTAAACCTTGCCATTTACAAGATCAATAGATTTCAAGAAAGATTACTGACTGGGTAAACTTCACCCCTAGAACTAGAGGGCAGCTCTGTAGCCAGAACTGTTAAAAAGCATGTCATATATGGGTTATCTGACTGGATTTTAATAGTTCAAATAGTTCAGTAAGTAACCAGCTTGAAAACAAAAATGTTTTACAAAATTAACCATATGTAGGTGCATACTTGATTTTACTTTTCAGAGTTGTGTTCTACTTTCTGTGGTCTCCTTAAATAAATCTATGGATCACTCTGAGTTGTCACCACATTTGAAAGACTCTCTCTACTTATAACACAATTGCAATGTTTTTCTTCACGTAACCATATTTGCAAGAAAAAAGTGCATTTTAAAGAACAAAATGAGTACCTTTCCGCAAAACTCCACCTAACTTGGATGCCTTGCTGAAATAAAGCTGTTAATATTGTTAACTCAGAGGAAGCAAAATGGTAGTAGTTCAAGCAACCTAACATAGCTACAAAACTCAGATCAAGAGCAAGTACCAGTCATGTCGGAAAAATGTAGTTCCTGCTCCCTGTTGTAGGGGCTGATTCTCCCTTGTCTAATTTCATTGTACGTCGGAAATGGTGACAATAGAATTGCACCACTGAAAAGCATCAGTATCACAGTTACCACATGGAAGAACGAGTCACAGATCAGGGACATACTGTAAATGGGCAGTGCATGGCAGGTGTTGCCCCCTCAGGGGGGCATCTAAAAACAAAAAAAAAGGACAGAGGTAGGTAGAGTGGAGAACTCAGAGAGGCATAAGGATCCTAAACCAGAAGTAGAAACTGTGGCTGACATGCCAGCTGCGTGTCTCCTAGGAGGGACGATGAGGACTTTAAGGAGAAAGCAGACTTTACAGGGCTACACTGGGAGCTGATAATAATGGTTTACAAGACTGCTTAATGGCTAATCTAAACTCAAAGTGCTGTGAATCTAAACCAAAATTGAATAAAATTATTATTACTGTGACCATAGCATTTGCCCAAATGTCTACAGGCAGCATAAGAACTAAGAGAAATCTGATTGATGGACACAAAGGACAAGGCAGTTACCTGAGCTTCTGAGGCTGGAGAGATTCCTAAAGCATTCCTGGCCTCCCTCTGTTGTGCCCCGTTTTACACTTGCAAGAAGAAAATACTGTCTGTCTGCACAGAAAAATGGTAAGTCACTCGATTCACTCAAGAAGGTCACAGAACCATCTGAATAGAAAAGTCATGTGTCTCAGTGCTCTGCAGAATAATACTGAATTTACTTCCTTCATTCCACAGCAAATCATCTTCAGGATGCCCACAAAGGTTGAAAATTGTTGGAGTGACTAGAATGAAAGCAAGGCAGACCCAAGCATCCATACCTCTTACACAAGATTCAACAGCATAAGATTCAACAGCATGTAAGTCGTGGTATATTCAAGTTTTTTTGAAATGTAAAATACCACACATTAGACTTTATCTGCTAATTATAATCAAAAACCCTGATCATTGAATTGAAATGAGTAGGAAGGAGGTGGAGCAAGTGGCAGTGGCTAGTGTAGGACTCAGTTACTAATACATTTTAACTAGTAAGTATGTGAGTATATTTACTATAGGTAAAACAGAGAAAACTGCCTACATAAGGCCCTGTCTCTGTAAGATGGGTATGAGCAGCAAGTAAGCTCTTAGGCACAGTTACAGAAAGAGCAAGCATCCAGTCTGGCCTCATGAAATCTGTTGTTAAACCTCACAGATGATCCTTACTTCCACAAGTCGGTGTCCATGCCATTTGAGATTGCATTGGATCAAACCTCATTTCTCCTGAGGCAGGCGCTGCCCTCAGCTCAGTATCTGTCATCTGCTCTGTCCTGGCTGGCTCTTCAGTTGTGTGAGCTGCCCCAAAAGGTCACCAGGCGCTCCTGCCCCATAAGAAACACTGACGCCACAGGAAGATAAATGTTCACAACTGCCATTTTATATGCACTTTCTGTTGCTTGTATGTGTCTCCAGCACAGTAGTTTTGGCGTACTGATAAACATAATACAAAAGAGTCCCATTAGATTTGAAGTTCAATTTCCTGCCTAGACAATTGGGAGGAGTTTCGATTTCTCTGCTCTAGAACTGAACTTGATTTGAAGGTAAGTACAAAATATTGGAATTAGTAAGTGATGGGAACGTAACTGCAGGGGAAAATTCCTCTATCTCTTTTTGCAGTGCTTATGGGTAACGTTCTCCAAATGACATTATGTATGCGGACAGAGAAGAATCGTAAGTTTAATTTGGTATCAGAGTCGGCTGTAAAATCTGTTATTGACTTCTTGTCTTCTGCACAGTATTCCAGGAAAACATAAAACTGGCAAATGTAGCATCTAGGGGATTTTAAATGTTGGCAGAAGGTTTGTGTAAGAAAACGTTGCTTTTCTTCTTTAAAGAAAGTTTTTTAACTTAAGAAATTACAAAGAAAAAAGGAAGTTGTTTCTGGACATGAACTCAAATTATGGATGTGTGACTACAAAAAATAACCACCTACTCTCTGACTTTTTCAACGAAGTTTAAACAGCTCCATGGCCCTTTCTTTTTGAAAAGCTGACACATGACTTGTGTTGATAATTTTCCAGAATTTCTGGGTTCTAGATGGGATTTAATATAGTAACCAACACTTTGCAGAAGGCTGGTTAATATGTTACCAAGCATGTCATCAATTTGCTATCACAACTAAAGAATTTGTAGGGTTGAGAGAGTGGGACACATCCATGAAGGAGGCAGCTCTAAGGCAGGGGCTGTGCTTACAGGCCGACAGTGCTCATTCCGCTCCAGCGTCCAGATCTTTTATCCAGAGCAGAACCTGGCTAAGGAGGAAAGCACCCACCCTGTGTTCGTGTCGGCTCCATGTGTGTGTCTCTGAGGTATCCACAGATGTCGATGGCAGTAGCTGTTGTAAGGTACTTGTCACCTGAGAGTTGGATGAACTCACTGAGCTCATTTCCCATATGGCAATTAAATCTATTGCTGTTTGATGGCCTTTGAGGTATTCGCTGTGCCTCTGGCTTAGATTTGGACAGTCCAGAGGGGACTATGTATCTTTGTAACTGATAAAAACTGTACCGCAGCCAGTCCGTTTTGGCTTCTGCTGTTCATACAATGACTCGTTTTTTGAGGAAGTCATCAGAGAGCCAGGAGCTCATTAGCTATAGCATAAATATCTCATTAATCTGGGCTTCTAAGATTTGTGGACAACATTGCTGTAACATCTTATTATCAAAAGTAGTTGAAAGCAAATACAATATATAAATGCTTCAGCATCACTTTTACAGTATAGTGCTTCATATCATTAAAACGTGGTTAGCACCAAGTAGTTCAAATGCTCATTACCCTGTCACATCTGCAAACCTTTTTAAAATTAGAAATACTGTTCATTAGAAAAGACACTCCATAGCATGTCCTTATTCTTCCAATTGTTTTATCATTCACAGGAGATGACATTTACCTCCCTGAGCTTAGAAATAAACAGATCTTCATGCAGCGGGTTTGCAAAGAGGTACTGTGTGATTAGAGACATGGGGGCAAGTGTTTATCAGACAGGAAAGGTAGGATTAGGAAATTGTACTGAATAATTCCCAGGGATTTTTCCTAGCAACAACCCTTCCCAGACAGTTCTAAGTTAAAAACATAATTTTTGTGTGATACTCTTCAAAGCAAAGAGGCAACTCTTTTTAGAGGCAGCTAAAAGGAAACTATTGCTTTAAATATTGACTGCTGCCCCCTGACATGTTCCACTTCTGTTAGGGAACATTTGTGTGAAATATCTGTCTGTCAGGAATTTACAAGCTGGGCTCAGTCTAAGATGAGACCCCTACAGTATAGAAATTTATGTGTGTAACAGTGAATGTGGATTATGGTTGGATAGTAGGGAGCCAAAGTGTTTTTTTCCTTGAAGGAGTGCAAAGATGCCATTCATGTCTGTGTTGACTGCAAGGTGCTGTGCAGAAGATGCTGAGCAGGCGAGCAAGGAGGCCCTGCTCTGAAGCAGTTGTTGTTTGGAGTGAGATGGGATGTGAACACACGAACAGAAGATGACTACGGAAAGGCTTTTTTCTTCTACAGGCAATGGTAACATTAACACTGATAGAAGACTGTTGTAAGGCTGAGGGATGTGAATGTAAACCACTGCAATCAGTAAAATAATAGCTGAATTTTGAAAGCATTGCACACATTGTTCCATCATGTTTCAGCTCCTGTATCCAAGAGGGCAGGTTTTTTTTCTGAGAACCTCCCATCTTAGTTCATAAAACAGATTTTCTAGCCATATAATAGCCCTGCACTTCAGACAGCTTATTTTAAGGACCTGGTGAGGGTGCTCCATAACTTGGCTGTGATTTTTCTCTTACTGTGTAACTTTGTGCACAGAACTGGGCAGAGCCTGTGTCAGTTGTTCTTGAGGTCCTGGCCAGCCCCTCCCAAAGCCAGATCACAACACGCAGGGAGGCTGGGAGCCTCAGCACAGCTGAGAGCTATACAAGAACATAGCCAGAGTACAGCTGCATTTTAAAGCTGGGCATTCAGCTGTGCCTTAACTCCTATTTAATAATAGTTAAGTGGTGAAGCGCTGTCTTCTTGAAATGCTTCCCTTCTCTTAGCAAACACCACGTAACATACAATTTTTACAGTGACTTGTAGCATATTTTTACTCCTGAAACATAACCCTTCCTTTTTAGTCATCCTTAATCATAGTGATTTCGCGGAGAATACCAAATTTTCCATTCTTGGACTTAAAGCTTGATTTTTTCCTTAGTTCCTTTGGCATTAATTATCCCTCCTAAAAATAGACAGGTGGAGTCCAAAAATACCCAGTGGAGCCTTAATGGAAGGTTTCTTACATGGAAGCCAACAGCCAGGCCTGATTTATTCACCCAGTCTTCTTGTTTGTGCAGTCCCACCCTCCACAAGGTTCCTGTTTCCCGGGCTTGCCTCTCGTTTGCTCACCCAAGTTGTTCAGTACAGCTGCTTGCGAGGGCACGTTAAGGGGAAACCATCCCTTACCCAGTCTTCCGGGAAAGTTACAAAAGCTGGGGAGTGCTGGGGCTGCTTTCACACCCTCAGCTCCCAAGAGTGACTTCTCTCCCACAGGGAGGAAGGTGGATAATAGGTCATTTCTTTTGAAGGATCTGCCAACCTGCTCTGCCTTCTGCAGCCAGCCCACACCTGCTGCCCAGGAGCACGGGCGTCCCCCCTGCCCTGGCCCTGCGAGCTGGGGGCAGCGCTCGACGCCGCAGCTGAGGAGGTATTGGCAATCCTGAACAAAACTTTCTTCTTCCTTCTTCCTGTCAAGTCATTCTGTTCCCGCCAGCGGTCTGCAAAGAGCGTACAGCAGACAGGCTGTACAGCAGCCCTGGAGTGGGAAAGCTTGGGATTTGTTTTATTACTTCCAAAGTCAACAAAAAGGCTGCATGTTAAACCAGACCTGTAAGGCCTTGGAACTTCATGGGACCTTATTGTCTGTAGTATCAAAGGGTTTGAGATAGTTCTCAGCATAGTAGTAGAAGCTAAAGGAAGAAACAGAAAATGGACTCATCTCGGGTCTGATCAATGGTGATTCTGCGTTTTGGTGTAGGACAGCCTGGGTTTGGGGCCAGCCACTTGTGGGGGTGCCCATCTCCTTACTCCCCTCTGGGAAGATCATAGTTGTGACATTGATTTTTAAATGTGTGCGAGCTTCCAAATGTGGCATTTTGAGAGAGAGTCCCAAACTGACACCTCTTTTGCAGAGGGTGGGGCATGAGGCTTGAGGGAAAAATTACAGGGTCTTTGTAGTGTAAAGCTGTGAAGTTTAAAAAAGCTAGCAAATTCCTGTTGCAGTTCACTGTCTGTGGAAAATCTGGAGGGTAAGACTTTTAACCAAAGAGACTGGATAAGATATTTAAAAGTAACAGACTGGGGAAGTGTGGCTTTCATGTTTTAACCATTTATGCAGTGGTGAAGGTGTACTTGATTCAAAAAGTGTATACCGAACAACATTGTCAGTCTGTGCCTTGTTTCTTTTCCACTTAGAGGCTTTGAGTGCTTTCAGATCGCTGACGTAAAATGCGTGTGTGGTGGAAGGGGGAGGGAGGAATTTCTCCCTTCCCGTTGCTATTGTGTTTTGTTATGTTTTGTGTCAGTTCAGTTTGTCTCCAGGATCAGAGAAATGACTCAGAAAGTTATTTCCACAATAGGAGAGCATGGGAAAACACAAACATTGGTCTCTTAAAGATGCACAGTCCTGTTTATTACGCATTGATGTGCCTTACCTTCCAGTCTGCTGGAAATGCTACCACATGAGCTATTTTACTCCTTCCTCTAGACCCCCTTTTGGATTTTGCACCTTAGCCTTTCTTTTCCTCTCTAGAAAATGACATAAAATTGCCCTATACCTATACCTATACCCTATACTCCTTTCTCATTTTTCTATACTTCCCCCTCTTTACCTTACCGTCCCCATTATTGCACCTTCCATCTGTTTCCCACATTTTTTCATCTCATTCCTCTTACTGTGCTGCCATACACCTGAAACTCTCTCTCTAACCAGCACCATCTCTCTTGTCCTTCAACTGCACCTTTTTTCTCATCCACCCACTTAGCATACTGCACCTTCCCTCTGGGAGATGTCCTTGGAAGAACACTTGGAAGAACACTTCCTTGGGAAGAACACTTCGGCTAGCTCTGAACAAGCCAGCTTGGGCAGTGTAAGCCTTTGCAACCCTTTGGAGCGTAGCTTGCAAGTACTAGTGCAGCAGGCTCAGACCTGCTGCAGTGGGCTCGGGCAGGCACGTTTATCCAGTGATGCGGAGAAGAAACATCAGCTCAGCAGAAGCCTGCCAGCAACGGCGTCTCAGAGCCTCTCTTAGCCCAGTCCCTGATGCCAACCCCTCTTTTCCTGCTGAACAAATGTTCCAGCTAGTGGGAGCCAAAGATTAAATCTAACTCCTGCCAGTGCCAACCAGGTAGGACAGGTTGATCCTTTATTTACAATTATGATGAGGCAGCAATTATACTCTAGAGCTGTTTTCTCTTGGTGAGGTAGAGTTATTACTAAGCTCAGTGTTAAGGTTTTGTTAGAAGACCTTTGGGGCCGTTCTTGCCTAGAAGCCCACTCATGTTTTCTCACCTCTCTTGTCTTCACTCTTTTTTTTTTTTTTCCTCCAGACTTGTTTAATGTAATCTTGTTCTCTGAGTTGCCCAAAGCACAAATCTGGCTCCCAGAGCCAGTGTTCATTCATACTTCCCTATTCCACTCTTGCTGCTCAGATATCTGGACATCCAGACTCCTCCCACCTTGTCTGGTGTATGGATTGAGAAATCTATTAAAGTAATCCCTCCCTCTCTCTTTATACTCTTAGCTGTACCAGCAATGCATTATAGCTAGCTAGACATGTATGCTTGCCAGCTTGAATTACTGTTTGAGTTAGCTCCCTCCTCTACTGCTCTTAGAAAAGCTGATGTGGTCTCTGGTATTTGGAGATGCTGCCTAGCTTGCTTGCCCTGGACTTCTTTAGGAAGCCCCATGCGTATTCTGGTGCCATATAAGCCTTTCTGGTCAGCTGCTAGAAACACTTGGCTTCTCTCATTGTCCTCACCTCTTTTTTTATTTCAATCTCCATCTTCTCTCGCTTTTTTCTCTGTTTCTATTGACTGTGCATTTATATTTATGTCATTTTAATCTCTTGCAGTCAACTAGCAAAGCATGCCATGGGAATGGTTCCTTGAAAAGCTGGGGCAATGAAACTTAAGGTGGACTACTTTGAAGCCAGAAATGATACATAGGTAAATATAAATAGGAAAATCCTATCCTAATTCTAGCCATATTATCGCTTCTCTTCTGAACTGATGGACTACTGCCAACTCTGTGAACACTTCATGGCAAATGCTGAGTTACAGGCAAGACAGAAACCAATACATTTAGCAACCCAAGAGGAGAAGTTTCTTTTGCAGATGAGAATGTGTTAACATACATGTTTCAGAGTGTGGGTGTCTGGGTGGGAAAGGCACATAATATTACAGCACCAAGGCAACAACTGCACACTTAAACTGAAAAGGCATATCCTTTTAGAAGGATTTTTTTCTCTTTTCATTCTTCTAGAAAGTTTAGAAAACAATCTTTGATGGCTCTTCTGTTATCAAACATGAGGCGGATACTTCATGTAGAAGACTTCAGAAGTGCTACTCTTCAGGGCCTATTTTCACAAACATACAGTGCCTAGAAGTATTGTGTAACCTGTTATTTTTAAGAAACTTAAGACTCATTCCTTCAAAGAAAAGAGGAGCAAGAGTCTGTATCAACTTTCTCCAGCATCAGTGAAGAGACCCTTCACCAACTTCCCCCCTAGCACAGTGAATTCAGATAGAGCGAATGGCCGAAAAACTGCGTAGCGGCAGAGGTTAGACGTGTCACGCCTTTTCTATAGGAACAAACTAGCAAAAAGCAACTGGACTTCCCAAGCAGCTGCCTAGCCTGTCTGTTCAAGGGCGAAAATTGAACTGAGAACTGTAAATGGGGTAAGAGGACATCTCAGGAAGCATTAAGGGAAAGACTGCCAGGGGTAGGGATATTGGTTACTTCAGTGGATCTGAAATGGAAGAAGTTCAACAGACAGACTGATACACAAGGTCTGCAAGGGAACTTCAACTCACTCAGGTATTAGATGGTTTCCCAGGATTTTTGCCTGAGGATCCTCACAACCAGAATGCTTCAGAGAGTCCTCTCCCTGGGATTTCCCAGTTACAACACAGACATTGAGAATAAGCAGTCAGAGGCCAGATAATGCTAATGTTAGTAGAAGAGAATGAAACAAACCTGTGGTTTTCTGCTGGACAGAAGCATTTCATCTTCTGTTCCTGTGAGGGTTCACTAACAAAAGAGTCAGGGCTATCCACTGCGTGTCCAAAGAGTATGTTATTCTCAGATAACAAGCCCTTAAATATTGCATTAACATAGTTAAGCATTTATGTGATTTAGCCAGTTCCTTTGTGTAAAATAGCAGTTCATCATAGACAGAGACGTACAAGCCAACTGGCACATGGTCAGAAATAATGAAGAGCACTGACAGTTCAACACTGTGATCAATACATGGGGAAACCTGCTATTAAAGATAATAGCTCTCCAAGTTATTTGCTCTGAACAGTTTTCATGACCCCTGCACAAGAAAATGTGCTAATTTTGAAGTAATTCCCAGAATTGCCCCAGCTTAGTTAGCATATTTTAGCTCTGATCTTTCAACAGTAGTCCACTGTTTTAAATTATTTTTGCAATCAGTTATAATGTTCTATATACAGATATTCATTATAGGGCACAAAATTGTTTTCCTAGGGGTGTGGTGTTACTTGCAAAGGGGGATAAAGGCATACATCTGCCATTGCCTCATGTCTTTGAGAAAGTCGCTTAAATCTCTTGTGTTTCAATTTCCTCATCTTTAAAATTGGGAAAGAACATTTCAGGGTGCTGTGAGATTAAATTACTACTGTTTTGATAGGACATTGCCACTTGTGGGAATGATACCAGAAATTTGCAAAGAACTGGGCTTTGAAAGAAAGGATGGTTGACTTTCTGACCTTTAAGTCATGCATATTAATCCAATAACCATCTTGTATGGAAAAACACAGTATATACCAGCTTTGAGAAAGGAATTTCACTATGCAACTATAAAATACTGGTTTAAGCAGAGGAGAGTACAAAACAAACATCACAGAAACTTTCTCTCGATTTAAAAAAAAAATCCCATTTTAAACAATAGCACTGGGTGAAATTTAAACAAAGATATCAAACAAAATATCAAGCCTCAAATGAACAGCAGAAATATTAACAATTGATGCTTTTTAACTGATGCATAGAGAAGGAAATTAAGAGAAAACCAATATTTCATAATTACAAGTTTTATTTTGGAAAATGTAAACGTCACTAACCATGCATACAAGTTAAGACAATATTTTACAGTTATTAATTTTCTTCCGTTTTCCATTTTTTTCCTTTTTTATTGTTGTATAGGACATTATCACAATATATAATCTATGCAGTACAAAATACATAAAAAGTTACAGCAGAGCAAGAATAGATGAACATATAACTGTACAACTGTAATACTTCAATGTAGTGATTTAAAGAGTTGAAAAGTGACCCATGGAAGCATTCATGTGCTACTGATAAAACTGTAGAAGTGAAGATGACACCGGTAAAATTATAGTTCACCAAAGCCAGAAGTATATATGTAAACAAGTGCACACTTACTGGCACACATACTCTGTCACCCACGCAGGTATGCGCTTGTGGAAAAGCACGTGTGTGCGCACACACGTCCCCCAGAATGCATATATACACCAGTAACTGCAGCTGTAACCAGAGATGAAACTCAACCACAAATCTCAAAAAACAGGTTCAAACTTTCCAAATGCAATGGCGTTTGGATCTAGGATTTTGGTTCAGACCCATCACTAGTTATAATGAAATGGATACCTATTTTTGCTCTGTAGACATCCCTTCATTATTCAGTGTGTAGTATATACACACTGTTGTGTATTTATGTATACATACGCGTACTATACAATATACACATATATATGTGCATATGCTTCTATAAATCCATATATAAAAATATTTATATATATAAAAAACCTATACCAGTGGATGGGCTTTTGCATTCTATATTCTGGCTTATGGGGTAAACAAGTATAATTTGGTTATTTCCTTCTGCCTAAGGCTATAGCTTTATCCCCAAAAGAGTTTAAAATACAGACGTTCATCATGCCATTCACTGATATAGACTATATGTTTAGCACCCAATGCACAAACAGATGGTGTGATGGAGTAAAAGAGCACCTGAAAGTCAGTTTGTAGGCATCACTTGATGAAAGTAGTAAATCAAATGGCAATGAAAAGGCAAGCTTTAAGTATGCAGAGTTAATTTTCCTTATTCTTTCTTCACAAACCATGTTCCCCAAAACAACAATGTACTTGACACAGTACAAATTCTAGAACTCATGGCAAAGAGCTGGAGAAAAGCAGTTGTGAATGTGAATAGCTAGAAACGAGTAATCTCCTCACACAGCCTTTTACTGCCTGGCTGCATGAAACACGGAAAGCGCTGAATGTCTGGATTGAAGGTAATGAGGTTTTAAAGGTGTACAGAGGCTCTTGTAGCTATAAGTTACTGCAAGGGTTAATGCAGTAAAGAGGGTAGGATACAGGTGTTACCATAGAACAGAGGCTTCTGGTGACTTGTATAAATATATACCTTTGCTGTTATGTAATGTAAACAGATACTATGCATATATTACAAAAGCAAGGAACAACTAATTTGCAGATATAAACAATACTCACAACAAAATCTAGCTGCCAGGAGTTTACCAGGACTGCTTTCTAAGAAGCAGGATGAAAACTGAATTCATGTGGCCATTAATGTACTTTAGGCCTTTGCACAGGATGAAGTTAATGGAAGGGGTGAATGAGTTTAAAAGCATCTTTAGTTTCAGTTGAGTGGTAGTAGTGAAATGATGATTTTAACTTGCACCCATTTCCTATAGCAAGGCAGTTAAGCTCAACTCTTAGAGAAGAAGCTAGAATCATGGCTGGAGAAAAACAAATGAACTTTCAGGGCTTTCTTAATAATAAACCTATTATTATATTCTAAAAAGAAAAAAAAATGGGGCAATTTTGTAGTTTGTGGGGATTCACCTCAACAGATTGCCTGGGGAAAGGAGGAGGCAGATGGAGAGATGCACACTCCCCCAAATGGAGGACTGTGAAGAAATCTACACCTTGCCAGAGCAGTGTTTCCTGAGCATGCAATGTTTGGTGCTATGCCAGGAGATTGTTTTAGGTTACACCGCTGGGTGAAACAACAAAAGGGTAAAAATCTGAGGTTAATTTGGATAAGCACTCAGATTTCAAAACGTAGTTTGAGCTGTTCAGACTTCTCATATCTGCAAAACTCAGGAGGAACAATGATGAGAATGGAGTCTTATAACCTTGCTGGTGCTTCTGCTTCTTTTCTAGCATCTAGTAGGTGCTAGATGCTAAAACCCCCAAACACTCTCTTTCCATATGAAAATATTAAGAGAAATTTTGTTCACATTCAGTTTTGGAAACTATTAGTGGTTTGGAATTCATCATTTTACCCTAAAGCTATCATGTATTAAACGGAGATATTTGAAACTCTAGCTAGGATTTTAAAACACAGTAATTTGACTGTCAGCCTAACACACTCTGAGGTATTTACAGCTAAGATGTAAAAAAAAAAAAGTTTTAATGACAAATTTTAGAGAATTCCCTGAATGTGTAGCTATGTTGGCTATATATAGTCTCATAGCCTTCTCATTAGATGAACTGGCTGAACTGGAAATTCGACTTTGAACCAATTTTTTTTTTTTCCTGATTAATCTTGGAGAATTATTAGTAATCTCTATTAGTAATACCTATAAAATGCTTACCATTTGAGTTACAGATTACATAGTTCTTGTGTCACTCAGAATAGGTTGTCCCATAATCTTTATATCCCATAATCTCAGTACTAATAAAACCTGGAGTAAATATTCTTTCTCCAGACTACTAAAACAGCTTGTTTGCAATGCACCTACTGATTCATGCTGAATTATGCCCTAAATAAATGGACTGGAGTGGCTCCTTCTTTGCTAAAGATTAAATGATGCTCTTGTTGGAAAAGATGATTTTACAAGAAACTGAACTTAGAACATGAAGCCTATAATTTTTGCTGATACTTGGTTTTCTTGATTTTTTTTTTTTTGTTTTTTTCCCCCCTGTATTCCTCTATTAAGATATAATGATAATGAGAAATGTGTTCATGGCTTGTTTTGAAGTATGCACACAAGACACAGCTGACTTGCAGAATTCCTTTAGCTACATATCTTAAATGCCTCTTTTCTAACTACAGCACAAGAGCACTTTTAGCAGTCACAGAAATGATTGGAATGTGAATTCCTGTTACCCGAATTTGTATCAAGTTGTTAAAATTGGGTATCTCAGTAGATGAATTTGTTGAAAAAAAGAAAAGAGGAAATCTATGGAGGCAAACAGATCTGGCCTTCCCCTAACTTACAGTGGTTAGGCAACACATCACACAAACCCAACAATATTTGTTGTCTTGTAAAAAAAACCTTGCGATGTTATTTCATTTTCTGTGAAATGAAACAGTAGAATTGTGCCTTACATAACTTCCAATTCAAAAGGGGAAAATTGTGATTTTATAGAGGTGAAATCTGAAGCAAATGAACGTGAAAAAAATACTGAAATATCTGCACTTTGAACTGTCTTTAAGTATTTATCCATACCACTAATAGAATGCATAGTATTAGGAATAATGTACATATTATGGAAGTACCTATGACACTACTTGGAAATCTGTATTAGCCTCTCACAGTTAATACATGGTACAATAAAAACTTGCAAAATTGGATCAATGCAAAGCAGCGAGTAAGATACAGGTTCATTTAGAATGTGGAGGCATTCACTTGATATCAAATGGCAGGTTTGGCATAGACAGTTTCTTTTCACCATGCTACACTTAACTGCATTTATACCCTACAGTAAAAACAAGAAAACCCCAAAAATTTCAGAATCAAAAGGACCTGAATTCATAATATGCACCATCAGACCCAGCCAAACCAAGGAAAGTGTATTTGCTGCCAGCGAGGTTTCCAGTACATCACAATGCTCCTGGTCTTTTGCTGTATTTTCTACCATATAAAACATAAAAACCTACCTCCTAGTGCTCTATCTAGTGTCAAATATTTGAAATTTATTGAAAACTAGCGAAGATTTCTTTTTTGTTATTAAGCAGTTATTCAGAAATGAGAGCACCTTACTTTATGCTGGTATGTGTATTTTTGAGAAACTTGTAGTAGTGATGAGTTAAAATGTCATTTTATTTTAAAACTTAAAAATGCGTATTTTATTTTTCCAGTCAGAAGATACCTTATGATTTTCGCTTCCTTTTATCAATGACCACGATTGTGATGCAACAGGATACAGAAACTATGTCTTAGCCAATTTGTCTTGCTAAGATATAGCTGTACAGTAGGTAAGTACCTTGATAAAAGTTTTGCTGGGCATTGGTTCAGCTATGCTATTTCCATAGTTCATTAAAAAAAAAAAAAGGAAAATAGAATAAAGAAAGTTGTTCAAGTCAGTGTGGTTTGATTTGAATATTCTGTTGGTCCCATACTGAATAGGCAGTGCAGACAGCTTAACAACTTGGAGAGAGTGACAACAGAATGTCTCTGAGATTCCATGCCACCTTGCAATAAAGTGTTACCCAGTGTAAATATGTTTTCTCGTGAATTAGGTTATTTACTTAAGGCATCTTGTTTAGAATTTTTTCTCAGAATTTTTACCTAGCATGGAACAAACAAGTTTATCAACCTCACAGAGATTTTTGCAATAGGAAGTTGGTTTTGGAGCATCTTCAGCATGAAGTGAAAAGACGGCTTGCTACCAAAAGCAGAGGGCAGCTTGAAGAGAGACAAGACTCCTGTTTGGACGCTCCCCAATGTAGGTATATAATGAGGAAAATAAACAACAGAAGAGTCTGGTACTACATTCCAGTACTGGTTTGGTTTTTGTATTGTTTGTTTGTTTGTTTATTTTTTTCCCCAGTGTGTGAAAGAATCTAACAAAAAGCTTCTGAGTGCAAATGTATTTACAGAGTAAGGCTGCGGTTAGGGTGTGTCTTCATTGTAATTATTGTGTAACATAAATATCCATCCCTGAGAAAGTAGAAGGGGGACACAATCCAACACAGTTGATTTGCAAGTGTACGTATGCTCATGTTGTGCAATCCGGTTTTACAAAACTACTTTGACGCCTGAGGTGAATTAAGTGGGGTTTTTTTTCTTTTTTTCTCATTTTCTTATAAAGAATAATCAAGAGGATCTGTAAATGGTTGCAAAATGTATGAAACACTGAGACAGCAGGAGTCACTAAGTGGAACATGTAAGTCTGTCTGTCCATGAGGTTAGCATAGCCACTTGTGTGGTTGGGTAAAGAAAATTTGACTGGAAATTGCAGTGGGAGGCAGCTATTTACTGATTAAAAAAAAAAAATGGGGTAGGGGGTGGGGGGGGAACTGAAGAAGGGAAGCGACAGAGTTTTTTAAATGTGTGCAACACAAACAAGACTCCACGTTAGGTATTAGAGGCAAAGTGCTGACATCCAGTGCAGGTAGGTCTACGGGGAACTGGCAGGGCTAATTGTTGGACTTGAGGCATCTGAGCGGCTGTAGTCACTGACAGACCCTGTTCTTGAGCTGCTTCCACTTCGCCTCTTGAGCATGCTTGGGTGGAAATTGGCATGGCGACGGGCATGCTTTGTCAGATGGTCGCTGCGCATGAAGCGTTTCTCACAGAGAGGACAGCTGAACTTCTTTTCTCCAGTGTGAGTGCGGTAATGGCGGGCCAGCTCATCCGAGCGAGCAAACTTCTTGTTACATGCTTGCCAGTTGCATTCAAAAGGCCGTTCACCTGCAGGAGGCAAACATGGCATGATTAGAAGAGATAGCAATGTCTTCCATGTTTTTCTGTATGCAAAAGTTAGAATAAAAAGGTTGGGAGCGAGGTAGATGCCACTTGGCACTAATGGGATGGAGAAGGTGTTACTCTGGCAGAGAGGAGGCCACCATGGTATTCCAACCCATTAAAAAGTACTGTAAATCAAACTGGTGATACCTTACTTGATAACTGGATCTTCAGGAATGCTGGGCTCCTGATCCTTTCATGGATATCACATCTCTTGTAGTCCGCTGGACTTTACTTCTGGACTTTGATAATATCTGTACTGAGCTTTATAGAATATTCACTTATTCCTCCAAGCTGTCCCTATGTCTGTCTGACTCAATGTTGAAGTTCGGAAGGTGTAACGAAGTCTCTCTCTTCAGCTATTTCATATGGTGAAAATGCAAAATGGCAATTTTGAGGCAGTGGATGTGAGGCTCTCACCTTGTATTCTCCACAGCCATGCCTGTGTTGTCTGCATTTGCTACAAGGCACTACGGTTTCTCTTGTTCACTGCCTTAGGTCTCATTTAGAAATGAGGCAGGGAGCACTGTATTTCAACTGGGAAAATGTGCCACATTGAAGGTAGCATCCTTCTATCAATAGCTAACCTAAAAACCATGACCTCTTACGCTTAAGGTAGGACCAGTGAGCTCAAAGAAATAGCATTCTGGTGACCTGCTGCACTTCTCAACAGATCTCAGACATGGGAAATAGGTCTCACAGGGCCAGATGCCCGTGCCATTGCATGGCTGTGTTGGAGGTCTGCACTTGTGCATTGTGGTAGATGTGCAGCCAGAGAAGCTCAAGCACTGGAGGCAAGCACAAGTCGCAAACAGAAGTATTGTTGTTGGGTAGATAGGTATCTGGAATATATTCCCAGCTTCATCACTGATGTGCTGCATAGCCTTGGGCAACTTGTACGATTTGTTTCCATCCTTAGTTTCTCCATTTGTTAAAAATGAAAACATCAAATCATGAAATGTGCTGTCTACTACTGTATATTGGTTTGGTTCTTATTATGACTGAGTCTGAACATCACATATTCTTTATTTGTTATTAATCTAGAGCATCTTATTCTTTTGTGATTATATGGACTTAGGTTTTTTTGTAGTTGTAATTTTTCTAACTTCCTACTTGCACTAATCTTAATCTTTCTAATGCTGAATAGCCACTTCAAGAGGCCCAGAGAGTATAAAAATTCTGTGCCAAAATAAGAAATAAAAGTTGGCCACACACTGCAGCAAATAGGAAATAAATAAATAATTTCGCCTCCTGGAGAAATTCAATACATCTTAATTAAAATTGTCTGATAGCAAAATTGACCCCAGCCAGCCTTCAATCTAAACAGCCAATAATCTGTTTTAAATTCACAGATTTGGCCATAACATTTATCTCCAGGATCTGCTTAAGAGGCTCCTGCTCAGAAAAAGAGACTTGTGGGTTCTTTTTCCCTCTGTTTATGAAGCCTCCAAGATACTTCAGCCAAATCTCAAATAGCGTCTCAATGAACAGACAGGCAATTCTTTTTTTTAAATAGGATCTTGTTCAAGTACATGGAGTAATTAAGTGTCCCTGGTGTTTCCTTGATTATTTAAGAGAAAGACGAAGGCTCATTAGACCAATTCTTCTCAAGCATATTTTGTGAATTTCATTAGTTACACATACAACTACAATGCATAATGCAATCACAGAAGCATTAAGGTTGGAAAAGACGTTTAAGATCGTCAAGTCCAACCATCAATCCAACACCACCATGCCCACTAAACCATGTCCCGAAGTGCCACGTCTACACATTTTTTGAACACCTCCAGTGATGGTGACTCCACCACCTCCCTGGGCAGCCTGTTCCAATGCTTCACCACTCTCTCAGGAAAAGAAATTTTTCCTACTAACCAGTCTAAACTTCCCCTGGCACAACTTGAGGTCATTTCCTCTAGTTCTGGTTGTATCTGTACACAAGGGAGATTTTTATATAGAGAACCATGAATGTCACCTCCTAAGCAATCTGCAAAAGGTAGCTAAGACGAACACAAACGCTTTCAGTTGGCTTCCCCTGAACCAAAGCCTAAAAAACTTGGGGCCCCACAAATATTTTATGAATAAAACCACCAAGTGGTTTAATGGATATTGTTTTGTCGCTTAAAAATCTCCATGCAAATCCATTCAATGTCCTCCTCAGCCTTCTCCTGCAAACTGTCAGGGACTCATCTCTCAGTCTGCTAACAGAAATGTGAAAGAAATGGGAAACATACATTTTGGCTGTGTTTGTCATGTATCCAGTCGTCTGTTGTTAGATATGCTCCTGCCTGTGGTGGGACATGCCAGTCATCCCTGCTGTGTGACCACATTCACTACTCTTCTCCCTACGTTTTGGTCATACAACAGATATACTTCTATGAGGACTTCGGGATCCTTGGGAAGAAGGGCAATGAGACATGGTCTGAGAGCTGGATCTGGCCTGCAGAATCGACATTTCTCATCCCTGAGCTATGGCATCTTTTTTTGGTAAGGCAACGGCCTTTGCATGTTTCTATTGCCCAAGTTAATTTTCTCTGTGTTTGTTTTCATTACAAATGGTGTCAACAAATGTTCTTCACTAGAAGGACTGCTCCATGAAATGACTGCTTTCAGACAAGGAAGGCAAGAGTTAACATGCAATGTTTTGCTTCTGCTGTTGACAATGCCATGAAGCACAAAGAAAATGGTACCTTTTCTGCTGATTAGTTAGCATGGCTAACAGCTGCTGTTTTCTATGTCTAGCATTTGCTAGCCAGCAGTAGGCACAACAGTCCAGTTCCTAATGAGAGAAGAGGTTCTGGAGTGGGATTATGTCAGAGCTGTGTTATCCAGCACTAACAGTCAGGTGATGAAGGTTCCTACTCACCTGCCTGATTTGATGTTGTTGATGATGGTGGTGATGATTTGTGTGCTAAGCCAAAGAAAATGTGGCCTTTCTTCCACTACTTCTCTACTGTCCCCTGTTCTCCTCCCTCCCAGGAACTATTTTTTCCCCTCAGTCCTCCCTAGTCTTGATTTGCTATCTTCTTGGTAGTTGCCTTTAAGTTTCTTGGCTAAGTGGTTTTCCCCTCGATGCACTCTCTGACAGCTGGCATTACTCTAGTAGTGGTAGTACGTTCTCTAGAGTGCCTCCCAGCTTTGTTGAGGTTTAGCAGTACCTCGTCAAAGAAAAGCTGTATTGTGAGGAAATGCTGGATGCCTTGTGTGAAGGTATAAGAGTCATTATTATTCATAAAAAATTAGTACACAGTCTGAAACAAAGTTGCTGCGGGCTATTAAGATGAGACCTAGCTTCTGCTCCAAAACCACACGTGGAAATTCAGTGTCTGTCATCAGTCTCATCTCTCAAACAGAAAGGATGTGGTTTTCTCTGCAGGTAAGTTATATAAATGTCCTTTTACCGGCAGTAAAGCAATCAACAGAATGAGAGATTATATGAATTGATTGCCTAATCTCATCAGGGAACACGCACCCACAGTACAACTTTCTTGCATAAGCAGTAACCCATGGACATGTTGTACTCAACAAAGAGCTTTCACCATTAAAGTGGCTGTACACAACACAATAAAGATTTTGAGCTCCATCTTAGGCAATGCTGAAGTCAGAGTTTTACCTTTATACAATGACTGCAGAATTTGATCCTATAAATTAATGTGAAAATGTTATCAAATATCTTAAACAGGGCAGGAAACATGTGAAGCATGTGAATGTGTGTATGGAGAGTCTTAATGCTATGCCTTGGCAGCGGCAGTGTTTTTGCGTGTTGTGAGCATTACTAGCAGGTCTCAGAGGTAAGTCTCCAAAAGATAAAGATGCTTGAAAATAAAGGAATCAAAAAGCAGCTCAGGCTTCTTTACTCTTCAGAGAGGCAGGCAAGAGATGCCTTTAAAAGCTAAGGAATATTGTAAAATTTTAATTTTTTTACAATTTTAAATAGGTTTGGATTTCCATGTTCCAAATCCCACTAAACTGAAACCTTTCTAGCTCTTCTGCCAGAGCATATGATATCACATAACTTGTGTTTAGAGTTACACAAGCTGATGGAAAAACATCGCATTCAAGAATTAAGTTCAACTGATCTTAACTGAAAATTACACAAGCAAGAACATCTTTGGCTTCTTCCTGAACTCCACCCAGTCCAAAAAAAAAAAAAAAAAGTGTGTAAAGCTGCATTAAGAAACTTGCAGTGCTCACTGCATAAAAGTACATGGGATCTGCAGGTGTACTGACTTCTGAATTAATTTCAGTGGCACAGATATAGCTACTCATGCTGCTTATATTGTCTGCCAGAGCAAACTGCCAAAGGAACCATAGAGTTGCCTGGGCTATAGAAACAGCTTTACAAAAATGCATCTCTCTTCTCTTTGGCTGGAAGGGACTCAGAAGCAAGTAGAGCCAGCCTGTTCTTATAATAAAGGTCCTTTGTATTATTCTGTATTTGTCAATTATTATACATATTGAGGCAACTAAATGTAGTTACGGGAAACAAAAACTACAGAGATGGTGGAACCAGATCTGATGTCTACTGAGCTTGATTTGTACCATACTTTTAATACACTCTTGATTTTACCCCAATCCACATATAGTTTTAAGGATCCTTTCCTGTATAGTGACACTCCTGTACAGACCCTGCAGTAATCTGCTCCCTGTTTCACCAATTCATCAGTATGATATCCAGCATTTGAATAGCAATTAAAAATGATACTAAGTACTGTGTAGGCCTGAGCATGCTTAAAAAATAACCTACTAATGACTGAAATGCCAAAACAGGTTGAGACACCTGTGATATCAAACATTTTCAGAATTACAATGAGAAGATTAGGCAATTGTATCTGAACAATTTGAAATGTGATATCCACAGCCCTACAGATTAGAGTATTATTAAGTCAAACCACGTATTGGGGGCTCTTTTTTTCAATTTAACTTATGTAGTAGCACTGCACGTTATCTTAGCATCTTCAAGCATATGCCAAGGCCATGCAGTAACAATGAAATTTGTATCCTGGGAATTCCATGAATGCCTGCAAAACCAGAAACAGAAAGCCAGAAACAATTTTCTGTGATCTATAATCTGTTCTGCTGCTTTGCAGAACAGCATTGTATGCTGTTACAAAAACAGACTAGAAACCTGAACATGCCACTGGGTGCTATTCTTATATTTCTACATTTTCATATACATAATTAAGGGTATATTTGGAAACACAGATCAGCAGGCTGGGTGGGGAGGATGAGGGGCAGACATTTAAATAGAGATGTGACTGAAGCAGCCTTCCTCCAAGAGAGGAAATGCTATCCTGGGAAAAAACATTCAGCCAAGCAGACTATGTTTCTTGAGACTGGCTGTTATTTTAAAAAAAAGATAAAAGGTCATCCTTCAATAGCACTGATATGTGTTTATGAATATTTTCATTTCTGTTATTCTCTTGTTTAAAAACAAGCCCTTTTGCATAGCCGAAAAAACAAGCCCTTAACCTTCTGAGTGCAAAACAGAGAATAATGCATAGCTTTGATAGACGAATGGTGGTTTCTTTATCAAGTTACTTAAAAAGGGATCAAAAAATTCCAAAGCCTAACAATTTCAAATTCCCATAAATTGAAATTAGTTAGTTTTAAATTAATGATTTTGGGGGTGACATTTCATAACCAAACAAGCTAAATGCAATTGTGTTTTTTGCATCCGCTTTTGTGTGTCTGTCCAAAAGCTTTTGAATGTCTTTGGCTACCTTCAACCATATCTAACAGAGGTAGAAAATTCATCAATATTAAGCTTGACTAGTTCCAGGAAAATAAGAAAGTTTTAGTAATGTTCTCAGTGAAAAGAAAAGTTATAGGGTGAATTTGACTGTCATTAGATACCAGAAACCCTATATGGGAGTGTGATATGAATGCCCAAATCCAAGAAAAGCTTCAGTCAGAGTTCACATGTTAATCAGACACTGGGACATAACACTCTGCCAAGCCCCTAGGACACACAGCAACAAGAAGCTAGGTTGCATTAGTTCCTGCTGACAGAAGCATGCGTGTTCCTGCTATTTCCATTATCTGTGATGTGACCTTTTTTTGGAACTGGAGTTCTCAGTTCCAGCAGGCTTCAAGTACAACCTCACCTTAAAGTGTGGGCATATTTATTTTATTCTTAACAAATCCAGCCGTTAAATTGATAAATTATTGTGTCTTATGTTTTCTGCATGCACAGGAAACTACTACTGGGCTGGAGCTGCAACAGCTACCATAATATCCATTATTTAAATCCTTGGTTTATTTTCTATACCTTAACATTTTCATTGAGTTATTTAGACATATATGAGTATTTCTTGAAAGAGGAATTTCAGGCAGTAAGTTTACATTTTAAGTGAATGTGTGTTACTGTTTGGTCTGGAGGTGCTTGTATTGCTCTATCTGGGAGCACAGATTACACCATGTGACTTACCTGTATAACCACAGCTAACTACAACAACTCAAATAGCAAATGACGAACACACATTCAGATACTGTAATGATAATGGCTACAATGCCAAAGAAATATACATAGTGCAAAATTCTTCCCCTAGCCTTAATCACAGTCAGGTCCACTCAAAAACCAAAATAACTGATTTGGTATGTTCCATGCAGCTATCTGGTCCTTCTTAAAAATATTACCACTCACTTTCACAATAATGGAAAAAAAATTACATTTTTTTTTTTAAACAGATCACATTCTATCAGTTGTATTCCAGGCCTTTATTCAATAATATCAGCCAGATCTTAACTCTCAGTTTATAATAATTTCAGCTAATTTACTGTATTTTTATCAGCCACATTTGCTAGTCTTTTGTCAAGGCAGAATCATTCTAGCCTTTTTAGGCTTTTTTTTTCCCCCCCATCACGTAATCTTTCTGTTGTCTAAAATATGCATTCCATGGCTTTACTGAATGCCTTTTCAAACTGGGATGCCCAAGCTGAACTGCTCTGTCTGTATGAGTTTCTATATCTTAGCGCTTTTAAAATACCCATGTTTTTTATCCTGCATTTTTGCACAGTGAATTAAGAATCTGAAACTTGAACCTGTGTTATCTTTCTTTACCAAGTCATTTTCTGCCTACTCCTGACTCCTGTTTAATTCTCACTTTATCTCTGCTGAAGTGATCACTGTGTGTTCAGTACTTTAAGCTCCGTGTTCCACTCCCAGCTAAAGCCTAGTTCCAGACCACTTCACATAAACCACCAGTAAGTAGCTGAAAGAAAGTTACATTCCAGGATCTGGAAAATAAATCTTAAAGCAAATTGGCTTTAAAATTAAATGGACATAAATTTAATAAAAAGAAATATTGCTACATCCTTTGCTAAGGTTTTGAATGAAAGAGTGAAATAAAGGCTAGAGCTATGTGGATAACTTATTTTCTGCTCAATTAAAAAATTAAAAAAACTTTGAACTGCCGACAAATTCAGCAAACCAAGAAGATCATAGTATTTTATTTTTGGTTGACCAAAATGTTTTACTTATTTTGGGGTGGTTTTTTGGTAACACTATTTTAATTCCTTTAGCTTTGGGGACAATTTGCAACACAATGATGATGTTCATCTTAAATGAATCAATGAAACACACTATCACAACTTTTCTGAACTATTTGCGGAGTTTAATTGACATATAGTTCTCTTCTTCATAAAAGACTACTTGTCAGTGAACAACTGTTCGCCAAAAATATAGTTTCTATAGTTCTCGCTAATAAAGAAATGCAAAGTTATTAATATTCTTCGCTAACATTTCTTGGCAGCTTTTCCTCCATGAAGATTAAATGTCTGACATTTTTATTAGGTGACTAACTGGAGATCTGATCTTCTAAGGGAACAATTTCATTTGTGTTGTCAACTTCCACTGGACTCCCCATGTTTATAAGCACAAGGGATTTTTCAAAGACAGCCAACAAGGGCAGGCTAACCAGCCAAGCGTAAGGACCATGAAAGTCTATTCTCCCTTTCACAGAGAAATCTTGGAATAGATTTTAGATCTATGTTGAGAATGTGACTGAGAATATGCCCTCTAGCACTGCAGCGTGGCCCAAGGAGTCTTAGGTGATTCCCTACAGTGTAAGTACAAGAAACTTAATTTTCCAGTATTATGCTAAGCTGCTTTGATTTCCTTGTACATTTGTCCTCCTGAGACATTTTGCAAACTGTTGGTAAGTGCTGCAGCTCTTCAAAACGCTGTGTCTGAGTTTTCCCTTCAAAAAGTACAAAGATGCACTATTGGCATGGCAAAGAAGCAACCAATCCGAAGTCCATGCCAGAAAGATCAAGCATATTTTCCAGATGTATGTTTTTGTGATCTTCTCTAGACTGATACAGAGTGTCACAGTTCCATGGATACACAGTGAATTGCATTTGATTTTCTTCTCTCTAGCAACATTTACATTGTAGTCTCTCTCTCTTTCTCTGTAAGGGAGCACTCCAAAAATTAGGTAATCCTGCTGGGAAATTGAGAAATTAAATTATTTCCCATTGATTGAAGACCATAAAAAAGTCATAAAAAACCCCCTCAGGAATTCCATAGTTTGCAATTCACATTTGTGTCTGTAGACCTGAGCACTGAGAGTCTGATGCTACTTGTTTTACTTCACCCTTGTACTAAGATATGTAACACTTGTCATTGCTAATATTGGCTTTCTCCTCTGCAGTTTGTCACTTCCTGAAGAGTTCATACTTTGTCTTCTCCCGTCCCTACACAACCCCTCCCTATCTTGTATGTTCCTTCCTCTTTTGAAACTACAAAAAAATCACTTGCACTAGGCCAGGGGCTTGTGAAGCTCTGAATTCAGTTATACAGACTACATCAAAACTGGGACTGTGTAAACATAGTTACATTTGTGTGTGTGCTAAATATGTTAAAGAGTTTTTCTCTTGAAACACTATCAGGTACAAAATTGCTAAGGTGAGTTTAGCCATCAAGATTCCTTCCTTTTATGATGGGGTCTAGATAAATAGACACAAATCTTTTAAATACATCCTCTCTATTAGAAGTAACAGAAGTATTTAAAGCTACTTTAGCGAAGAGCCTGAATTAGCTGAATAAAGCATTGAACCAAAGGCGCTTTTATAACTTTCTGAATAATTAAGCTAGTCATATGCTCACCACTTAGGTAAGAATGTGTGCATCTGCCGACTCAATTTGATGCATCAGTAGAATCCAGTAGAATAGAAAAGCCAGTAGAAAGACAACTCTGAAATTAAAGGCTGAGAAAGTGAAAGTGAGGGAACAGAGATACATGTAATTTGTAAAACACGCCTATGGCTTAAAGATTCCTCATCATTCTTCTAACCAAGGGTCACAGGCTATCTGCAACTACTAGCAAAATGAAAGGTGTTCATTTAGTGAAGGTAGATGAGGGCATCCTTGTCTTTGCTGTCCTCCCCAGCTTCCCATCACAAAGCTGCTAGCACCCATGACAAGAAGATAAAGAAACAATATTCTTGTTGGTATCTAAAGCACTGAAATTTAGCAAAACAGCTCTAAATATCTTTATACATATACTGCTGAGATTCTGTGAAAATATTTAATGCATCATACCTGATTCTCTCCTTTCTCTTCTTTGTAAGTTATTTCTAACAGTAAGACACAGGTGATGCCTTTGAATACGCTAATCATCTGTCAAACAGCAAGGTTGTATGTCAGCATTGTTTACCTATTTGAAAAATACATATTATGCGAACTATTCAGCACATCCATCACAGCACTCTGCATGATGGGATTTCACAGCAAGGCTACCTCTGCTCCATGCCAGTCTTCCTTGCCTAAAACTCCAAACTGTTTCTTTCACATGTAGTGAGGTTATATTCTTGCCTCTCCAAGCAGCTAATGATTATATAATCCACATACATCTTCATTTGCTTTGTGCCTAAGCATGTAGAGAATGCTCTCATTTAAAAAATAGTTAATAATGTATTGCTTTCTTTAGTCAGAGCTGTGTTGTGTTTGAGGTTGTAGGTAAGGTTAGTTACAAACTAGAGAGGAAATAAATGGCAGTAAAGTATGGTGTCAGACAAACGTCACCATTCCAGTCACCTCGTTTCTCAGTAGTCTGAAATGTGGCGTAGTTAAAAGAAACAAGGAAGTAACAGAAAAGAGTGAAAGAGGCAATAGGAAAGGGCTTGCGCTTGAAATTCTGTGGCCTTACAGTAAAGTCAGCCCACGTGGTTGCAAAGTGTGCCCCTGGCCACTTCTAGAACTATAAATCATAGCAGTGTCAATGAAAATTCTCCTGGAGCAAATACTGTAAGTTTAAACTAGGAACTCAGTATCACTTGTACCGTTCTGTGGCCTTACAGTAAAGTCAGCCCACGTGGTTGCAAAGTGTGCCCCTGGCCACTTCTAGAACTATAAATCATAGCAGTGTCAATGAAAATTCTCCTGGAGCAAATACTGTAAGTTTAAACTAGGAACTCAGTATCACTTGTACCGTTTACACTGTGTCTCTAGTATGCATTGATTAGCTGCTGTAAATACCACTTGGCTTCACAGCTCTGACTGGATAGATGAAAGGAAGGAGGAATCGTCTCTTGCCTAGGTCAGTGAAGAAAACTAGCTTCTATCTCTTCCATTTCCTGACCCTACGTCGTGCCGTATGTTGTACACTTGAAGGCCAGGATGCCTCACTAAGCTGAACATTGGGTGTGGTATTTTCCTCTTCACTTTTTGTGATGTTCTTAGCAAAGTCTTTCTGAGGGAGTTACTGATCATATACAAATGCAGTAAGAGCAATTCTTTTTGGATGTAAATTTGCTCATTAATACCTTGAGTATTCAGGTTAGCCATGTCAGGTAAGAAAGAGATGCATATGCATATGTTTTCTCCTCACAGAAGGATAATGAGCATGAAAGATGTTCCCCACATCTCAGAGGACAGGTAAAGTTTTCTTTTGATGGCTAGAGAAAACAATGCACAAGTTTGTGGTAGCAACTGCATTACTGTTCTGTCTTCTAGATGGCCTTGTCAAAATCTACGTATTTTGTGTTTCTACATATCATATACAATCTATGTATCTAGTATTTCTCTTGACTCTCTTCTGTTGTATTTGCTGTAGTCTTGCTATGTGACTGTACTGACAGCGTGTACACTTTAAATGCACTATCAGTACAGCAATACCTATTAGTCTGTAAAATTGTGAGTAATCAAAACTTAAGCTACCTCTTACAAAGGTAGGAATCCATCAGCCAGAAGAATGGTAATGTTACACGATTATATCAGATGGTGTTTACAATGCATGTAATTTCAAAGATGATAAAGTATAAATCTCCTTACGGTTCTATATGGATTTATCATTGTTATCTAATGCTGCTGTTTTGTTGATTCTCTCTTAACTGTGAAGCTTAATGTTCACCATTTCATTCTCTTTCCCAAAAGTTCTGAAGCACAACCAAAATGGAGACCTCCTATCTAAGAAAAAAGGAACATCTCAGCCATTGGGATACCCATGTGGTCGGAAGCTTATCCTACTTAGCAGGGACAACTTCCGTGTCTAGGTGAGTGTGCAGACTAGAATGGACCCTGTCTGCCCCATAGGAATAACTTCTATGAATCATACTTCCATTAAGTGCAATGCCTTTGTTTACATGGACTTTCGCTACATCCTATTATAAAAGCAGCATTTTTTCCCTCTGCTGCTGGAACCTATGAGTAAATGCTCTTTTACTGCATACCAATGACAGGCCTCACTCTTGAAAAATGAAAGGCAACAGCCTCAGTGTCAAAGAGCTTATGTTCTAAAATAAGGCAAACTAAATGTTTGGTTTTGTGTAAAAGTTAAGCATCTGCAATTGCTGTATGTAATTTCTGTTCAGTAAGCCTAAAACTCTTACTGCATTTCCTTATCTCTGAGGCATTAAATCCTAGACTAGGGCTCAGTAAGAAATGCCACTAAATTAAAAGAGCAGCACCTTCCACTTGATTTTGTCTCTCCTGTGGCTTGTTCCAAGAATGGAGATCAATAGCTGACCCTTTGACTTTGCACCTAAATGCAAGATAATTAAATTGTGTTATGCTGAAATGATGAAGTGATGAATTCTGGGGAGAGGAAGACATGTCTTTGCTATGTGTCATTTCCAAACCACACTGAAGTATCAGACTCTTTGCAAAGAGCGGTACTCTGGGGCTTAATACAGTAGCCCTTTAATTACTATATTTCTCTAATTTGTTCTACTCAGATCTATGAATGTAATAAAGGAGGATGATTATTAAAACCTCTATTGTGATTAGAAAATAAGTGAAAGAAACACCATAAATAGAGCCTCCAAACACATTTTGGTAAAACTAAAAGATGGGGGATTTTTTTCCTTTTCCATTGGTCAATATACTTTTTAATAAATATACTTCAAAAGAATACTGGGGTTGCAAAACCAAAAAATGTAACTGCTAATCAGCAAATCTGACCTATTGCATCACTCCAGCAGAGGAATTTCAGCCTAGAATTCTTGCCTTGAGCCAAAAACTTGTTGTTTAAGGGGCTTTCTTCATTCCTTACATACAAAGCTTGTGTCTTCAGCATAGATCAGAGAAGTCTGGCCTCTTAAAACACAACAGAGACTGACATCAAGGAAGATATGTGGGATTTTCTTCTTCATTTTCTGTGATGTTGACGAGCCAATTCAAACCTTTTAAAGTGACAAGGGTCTAGAGGAGGGCTCTCTAAATGTATGTAATAATAAACACAGTGTTTTTATCAAATGAGTCCAGTGAAAACTTGAAAAGGAAAGCAATAATGTGGACCTTGATGGATATATATGCTGGACTGAGATCTTGTTTAGTCATTTGCAGTCTCTTGTTACTTCTGTTCTAGCATGCTAGCATGCTGATGATTTAGGCTCACCCTCTGTTAGAGAAAATAAGGTGATTAATGAAAATGTTATGCAGACAGCAACTGAAGCCAAGAAAGAAAACTCCCCAGACCTGATTCTCCCTTCTCCAGGAGGGAAAAAAATCTTACCCATAGATGACACAGCTGAACCTAATGCGTCTACAGGGAATGTGTAGTTAAGGTACCAACAGAAACACAAGGTTTCCATTACAAACTGCTGCCTGGATCTTTTCTGTGCTACCTCAGAATTGCTCATTCTGTTACCCAGGCCACTCTGCAAACTAAAAACAGCTCCAGATCAGACATCTGACTGTTAGCAGCTCCATGGGAGCTCTAAAAAGAGTATTACACTCATCGGCATCCTGTCTCTCCAGCCCAATCTTACAGTGGGAAAAAGGATTACACACTCACTATAGGACACTTCCCCCTCTTCTTCCAATCTGTGCTACCTCTTGTTGAAACCTAGGATTACATCCCAACAGAGCTGACAGGCTAACTGTCAAGCCATTAATTCTCAACGGTGTGGTCTTTACACAGAGAAATTATATGCGTAGCAGAATTAACCAGTAGGTACTCATGGGTCAAATGGCAGGAACCAAAAATGCAACGTAGTGACTTCTAAATGTCATAACTGCTTCTCTTGCAAACAGATATCCACAGATAACTGTGCTCCTTTTTTGATCAATATGATGAACTATCTTTCCTCAGCCTTCAGCGTGGGACACAAGTTATTCCTTGCTCTTCTAACAACCCAAGGGTCTTCTCTCTCTACCTGAAAATGCTGTAATTTAGTCCTTGTTGGAGAATTCTAGTTATCTTACTTAGATGGTCTTAAGTTTTAATTTATCTGAGTTCTGATCACTGTGGGAGGTAGAAACTTAAAAGTTAGATCAAACCTAAAAACTTGAACCTGAAGATGCTTGTATTGCAAGAATGTTTGAAATCAAACTGAAATATCACAAATCATCCCTGCCTGTATGATGAACACAGAAACAACCTCTGTAGTGGTTTAGACTGCTTTCAATGAAAGTCTAACTCACAAATAATTTTTGTGGTGGCTTTCATAAAAAATTTGCATGGTAATGTTCCTGATCTCCGGTATGACAATTGAAATGTTTTAAGTGGGAGAGCAATTAAATAGGTAAGGACAAATTATATTCATCTGGTGTGAATTGCGGGTGAATTCATGCTGAAATTGTGAAACTTCGGCCCTATAAGCTTTACCCAGCACTTGCGTGAATAACCACAAAGAAGGAATCATATGACTGCATGAATCAGTCTTTTCTCTGTTGACATATCAATGATTTTTTTATTATTCTATTCTACTAAAAACAGAAAAGTGCTTGTAAAAGCAAAGCTTATCCAATTAATGAAAGGTTGTCCTGCTAGGCAAAATAACAGACTAAAGGATTATTCATCTAAACTGAAACCTGTACTTTATTTGTCTGAATACTGGAAGATGTTGAATATCATCTGCCTCCAGCTGAAGTCCACATACTTTGGCATGAATAGACATTATGGGTAAGTTATGACATTTTATGTGCACAGCATCTCCCAGGATTTCAGGACAGGATGAGATTTCATTCTGCTAGAAGCCAAGCAAACAGGAGTTAGTAAAGTTGCCTTTGGCTGTAACTGTGAAATGTCTCTTTGTGAACTTTTGAACTGTTTAATCAACAACCTCACAGTAATGCAGCATACATGAAACATGGGACTGCAGCATTTATAAGTACAGCTAAAGCTGTAAAGCTGAGTGAAAAATCTGATACTGAGAGTTTATTGCAACAGTATGGAGAAGAGAGGGAGTGGGAATTTCCTTTTATTTTTATTCTCATTCTGGATGGATTGTTGTGTCAGAGAGCAAGGTGGTTCTGAAGTAGTTTATGAGCAGCATCAGCCAATGGAGCATATGGAGCATCCAGCTTCAGGGAACAGGCAGCTCTGGAAAGTAGTTTTATGGGCTGATAATCAAACAGCAAGTCTGTTGCTTGACACCAGGCCGCTACCATTCAATGCATGCATAAACCTGTTGCATACACTTCAGAAAATCTGCCCAGATTGTAAAGCCACACTTCCTGTTTAAACCAGGATTCAGGTTTTTGTTTTTAATAAAGGAATCAGATTCTATGATAACAGTTGTAGTCATATTCTAATGTGCTCACTTTTAAAGCAGGTCAACTTTTTAGAAAAGACAATATTTGCAGTTCAACATGCAACTCTTGCAAGTCTCATTTACATGTTCTATTCTAACAATAACTTCCCTGCTTATTTTGCATCTCCTCATCTAGCAGTGTCCTTCAACCACAGCTGTATGAAAAGAAAAAAGCACCAGTTACCTGCTCCCTTCTAGTTTCAGCTTGTTTTTCAGTCTTTTCTGTGTGTTAATTCTTTAAGACTACAAATGTGTTAAGCACATACACATCTAGGCCTCAGTCTCTAATATAAGCTGAAAATAAATACGAGAAGGTTTTCAACAATTACCACTGATTAGGTTGTCTTTTAATTTTGGCTGTCTTAATGTTTTAATCACTGGAGCGAACCTGTAGGGATGTACACCCAGTTCTCTGAAAAATCAGGCCGCTATGCAATGTCTCAGGGTGTTTCTGAAAGCATGTGTTACCACCTTGGCCATATTCTATACAAAATAGAAATAAATTATTATTAATGAGATGTTGCAATGAGATTCCCTTAGCATTCCTCCTTAGATAGACTTGCCAAGCAACTTATCACTAAGCCTGCAAGACTTCAGGCATCAACAAGTCACATGGAGGGAGTACATCATGTGACAGAAGAGAGTCTGTTTTATTAGACTGCAATAGAGGAACATCACTGCTAGAGCACTGTTTCTCTGAGCATTTAACACCCACGGTATAACAAAGCCTAGGTGCAGCTCAGCTCCTGCAATCTCTCCATGTTTTATGATCATTTTGCAGGACAGCTGGTTGCAGGGTCACTAGGAAGACTAGCCTCACCAGCTGTGTCTGACATGTGGGGTCATGGTGTAGGAGAGAGGCCATGGTAAGTGCTGGAAATGAATGAATGAAGTATGTGGTTGTGGAGGAGTACAAGTCATGACTCTGGATGTGAAACATAACTGAAAAGCTAAGATCTTAAGTAGAACACAGACATATTTCAAAGACAGCTTTGTCAAGGGCATCTTGCTATATATAACTTTGAAAACACCTCTCTCTCTCTACTTTTGAAGCGAGTATCTCATCATATACTCACATAAAGAAATTGACTGGATTCCTTTTTTCAAAAGGAAATACTACTTTCAATGCATTCCTTTTTCAAAGTAGTATTGAAAGGAACATCTTTACTATTTTGAAATTTACCAAATTATACAGATATACAAGCATGGCCTCTTTATGAGCTATAAATCTGTTTTCCCTTGCATGCCACGCCCATGTCTTCATTGTTTGCCTTTACAGAACAGTCTAGCATTAAAACCAGTTATGTCTCGCTACAGAATGTGGTTTGTATGTATGAATCATGCTAGAAGGGCTGCCTCGCAGCCACCATTTTCTCTATACGCACTTTAAAAGCCTCTTGACATGCAAACCATTTTACCGTGTGAGTGATTCCTTAGCAGAAATTCTGAATTCTACAGGTCAAACACATCATGTAAAAATGCAGTTGCTGTAAAGGCAGACAAGTTGTAGTAGAAAGATCCCTATTACTTGCTATAACATAAATTGCTAGTGCCTCAGGCACATTTGCTCATGCTCTGCTACGCTTCTTCGTTTAAGAAGTGGGCAGGTCTATTCTCTAATATGCCTGCTCTTTTGGGTGAGGAGAGGAAACCTGCTGGCCTTTCTGGCTTTTTGAGATGATGCACCTGTTCCTTCCATATGCAGGAAATTAGCTGACCATACTTTGTATGCCCAAAGCAGAGGGGCTAATGAAATACTCTGCAAAACACAGGATTTTACTGTGGCCAAAGATTTTTCAGAAGAAGCTGCCTGTGATGGAAAAGTTCTGTGAAATATAAGAAGAAATGCACGTTATTTTAAACTACTGCTGTGAAATCCTAAAAGATATCCCTGCCATGTAAGTCTGCAGGCTAGCTCCAAAACCCTATGCAGAGGACATAATTTTTATTTTGAAAAAAATCATAGAAGTTCCCAGCTGTTCTTATTTCCACTTGGATTCTTGGTCAATCTAACCCTACATCTGGGAACTACAAAATGATTTGAACCTGACTTCCTGTCCATATTCCTAGCTCCTGTTGAGCACAACTCTGGCAGCCATGAGGGGTCTCGGGCTGCGATTCAGGAATTACAGTATGCAGAGCTCCAGGGTTCATAAACTTGAGTAATCAGGAGGTTCTGTTACAACAGACTGACTGTAAATAAACCCAAAGAAAACAGGAATTGCAACTTCATGAGTTGTGTTGTATCCTGACCTCGAATACTGTGTTCAGTTTTGGGCCCCTCACTACAAGAAAGACATTGAGGTGCTGGAGCGTGTCCAGAGAAGGGCGACGAAGCTGGTGAGGGGTCTGGAACACAAGTCTTATGAGGAGCGGCTGAGGGAACTGGGGTTGTTCAGCCTGGAGAAGAGGAGGCTGAGGGGAGACCTTATCTCTCTCTACAACTACCTGAAAGGGGGTTGCAGAGAGGTGGGTGCTGGTCTCTTCTCCCAAGTGACTAGTGACAGGACTAGAGGAAATGGCCTCAAGTTGTGCCAGGGGAGGTTCAGGCTGGATATTAGGAAAAAGTTCTTTACTGAGAGAGTAGTGAAACATTGGAATAGGCTGCCCAGGGAGGTGGTAGAGTCACCCTCCCTGGAGGTATTCAAGGAGCGTGTGGATGTGGCATTGTGGGATGTAGCTTGATGGGCATGGAGCTGTGTGGTGTTGGGTGGGTTGGTTTTTGGTGTGTTGTGGTTTGTTGTTGTTGTGTGTGGGGTTTTTTGGGGTTTTGGGGGGGGGGGGGGGGGTTGGGGTTTTTTTTTGTTTGTTTGTTTTGTTTTTGTGTTTTTGGTTTTTTTTTTTAGGTTGGACTTGATGATCTTACAGGTCTTTTCCAACCTTAGTGATTCTGTGATTCTGTGATTCTGACAGCTTTGGGGGATTGAGATGATCCGACTATTGCTGTTGCAGATTGACAGTGCCAAACAGGACAGTTTATTATTCCTACAAAAGACATGATGCACAAAGTACTTTGACCTTGAATTTCAGCCCATTCTTTGAACCTTTTTTCTACTTTCATTTGAAAAGAAAAGTTTTTACAGCTCAAGTTTAGGATTGTTACTCTTTGTGAATAATGGATAAGAGAAAATCTTAGTCTTAGGAAAAATGATACATCATTACACTGCACACAAACAGCTATGTGTTTACCATTTTTTGTGAAAGATACATAAACTCAGCACTGTAAAGTTGTATACACAATGCTGTCTGCATTCTATAGATGCACATTTGTAAATCACCTTTTCAGTGTAACCCCTTTGTTCTATTACTCAAGGCTGTAAATGCTGTTAAGAGAATAAATTCACCACTCTGGCTGAGGCAGCTAGGGCCTGTTCCCAAGCCTTAATATATGGAAGAAGGAACTGGACACAAGGAATGTCCACACAGAAAGTAATGTGGAAGCTGGAAGGATTACAGTTGATTATTCACTGGCTACTGCTGTGTCAGTGGAATACTGTACAGATGGTAAGGAGCTGCAACTGTGTTTTATAATCAGAAGAGTCAAACACAAGCTTGACTTAAGAACTTAAGACCGTTTATATATTTTTAAAAAATTTAGATATTAAAAAAACCAAAGGCGGTCTGATTTCCAAGTGAAAAAGAGTTGTGCAGTGGAAGTTACTGTTCTTACTGTGTTTGCTCTTGAAACTGCAACAAATGTACTCAAATGAAAAGTGTGCTAGCACAATCACTTCTTCATAAAGCCAATACCACAGAACTTGCAGAGCACCCATGAGAATGTTACAGCCTCTTTACAACTACTTAGTTGAGAAAACAGTTACATGGTAACTTAGATTTCTTTGCAAATGAGAGTGGAGCTCAGTTCCTCCAAAGTATTCAAAGAAGAAAAACTATCAAGTGTATGAGTCACATCAGTTCCTTGCCTTTCCGCAAGAAACTAATCTAAACATCTAAGAAAGCCATTTTCATGCTAACATCAGAAAAACGTAGCTTATACCAAAAGTTTGAGTCTCCTGCAAACAACAGTGGTCATATCCAGTTTATGGTGTACATGTATAATACAGAAATGTAAAATGTAACTTGGAAGTGTCCAAGGGTACACGACACACAAGACCAGAGTTGGCTCATGGAAAGAAGCTTTAAGCCAACATATTCACAGAAGTTCAGAACAGGTGTCATATGCTTTTCCAAAATAATTAGTCTGTAACTCACCCACAAGTGCTAATCTTAGCAACACAAAGCAGGGTATTGATGATATATCCTCAGAAAGTATAGCTGGTTTTCCAAGAATTCATTACAAAAGCAAAACACCAGCCAGAAAGCATTCTCTCAGACCTTTTTTGTAACCTATTAGATTCTTAATGACAAAAAATAAATTTTAGTAATTTTTGCCTTAGTGACAAAAAATAATCTAATGATTTATACATTCAAAAGGGAGTAGTCTACTGCATACAAAAAATTGAATTATATTCCTATAAACAGTCTATAAGCACACCAGTCAAGATATGGACAAAAGAGAAGGATTCTTTCACTGAGAAGTTTGGTGTTAGACTGAAAGGGTGGAAGTACTCAAATCCTTATTATTATCCTATCAAGCATGGTGAAAGAGCTGAACTATGACTTTTCTTTTTTATGTTATAGAGCGCTAACACTTCAAGGAATTAACAGCAGCCTATTAAACAATCTCATTTTAAATGATGAGGAAGAGAAAAAGAAGTATCAAGTCAAAGATGTAGGTTTAAAATACTGTATGATTACAGAGATGATTTTGGTTTGATATGGTCAGTGATACTGTTTTCTCCAGAGGCAACACTGCTCAAAAAAATCACATGCAGAAATGCAGAGAGAACAGCTGAGTTCTACATGGCTTTTCACCAGCAAGCAATGTTAGCAAAAAAAGTGTCTAAAAATGAACAGCCCTTCACCATCTGGGATCTTGTGGTATGAGTTAGGTGAGAGTTTACACTTGGAGAGAAAAGATATGTTTGCCTGGTCTACACTGCTTAACAGAAACATTGGTCAATTCTATATACTGAAGCTAGCGTAAGAAACAGACAGAATGTTCTGTTCCTTTTTGTTTTTTTAAAAAAAGAACACCCCTTTGGGAATTGCCTGACACTTTGCTTAGAAGATGCTGGTGCTGAACATTTGTACTTCGACAAGCAGTGTTTAAAAGCTGTTTCTCATTACAGCTTTGTCTCTGCAGTATATAATGAGAGCTTCATAAATTATCACCTTAGACAGTATAAGGTATCTGACAATCATGTTCCTAAACACATTTCATCTGTATGTTTCCCAGTTATAGAAGTCTGGGACAAGGTTCATAGTAAAGCATTTGTGCCAGCTGTTGTACAATATTTGCTTACTTCAGTGAGCACAGCAAAGATGACATTGTAACCTGCCTGACCATCTCATCCTCTGAAAGCTACCAATGAGATTTGTTAATTACAATAGCTCCCCAGAAGTAAACTTCTACATTTAAACTCCAAGCTCCAACAGATGCTGGCTTAAATCATGCCTGATTTGGTCAATGAGATGGTGCCACTAATGATGTTGTCCCACAGACTGAAAGGAGATGCCAACACAACAAAACTCACTCAAGCTGAAAGGAAAGATGTAGAAAAATGGTGAAAGAGTCTTTCAGCATGGATAATTACCCCAATCTTGTGTGATATCTGAACTCACTTGCAGATGAGAAGTTAAGCAAGCTGTGGAATATAACCATAGTAGAATGAATCGTGAGTAGCACTGTGTCCCCACAACATTCAGCTATGCTCCCACTAGTGTATCTGTGCTTCTACAGGTCTTTCGTAAGTCATCATATCAGGATTACAGAGGAGTTGCAATACATGTGTACAGTTTCCTTTAACAGTTTTAAACAGATTTTTATGATGTAAATATCACAATTCTCTTCAGCTGTTCCCTGGACTTAAGAGTTTGCAGATTACGTGGGATCTATACCACAGATGAAGCTGACCGGAAAGTAATGGCTCTGAATACCATAGATAGATGCCAGACCTCTAAAACACCTTCAGTAGCATCTGTTAAAACTCACTGTTACGAATTGAGACATTTCTCCTCTTAAAGTTACTGTTTCAGCCCCCCTGCAAACTGTGGCAGTTATCATACCAGTCTGTCATTTGAAAACTTATCTTTTCAACAGTATCAACTATTTTGCAGTCCTGGTAAGATCTGGAGATAGTGGGGAGAGGGAGAATCCTCCCTCCAGGCTGCATGTCCCACCATTTGAGCAAAGCTGAGTAAATCTACCTAGCCACAACAGCCCTATTCCCCCTTCAAATCCTCACCAGCACATGAAGGAGGGACAGAATCAGAGTTAGGGTTCAGCATACATGATCTTTAACTGTGTGCAAAAACGTTTTTATGTATATTATCAATGCAATGCTTACTATACATGCAGGTGGTGAGGAGAGGAAGTGGTTTTTTTCCAAATGAAACACAAAATTCTGTGCTTAAGAAAATATGTTTCCTTATTAAGGACAGTGACGCATTTATTTTTTTTTAAGACAAGGGGTAGGTGATTAGCTAGAGATGGTCTTACCTCTCACATCATATTTGGTGTACATGTTGCCAATTTCAGAAAGACTATTTCTAAACTGTTAGTGAGAAGAATTCAGTTGTTTCCAAGAATGATGAAAGCTGGGGGGAAAGGAAGGTGCAAATACTGTGCATCTCTGCACAAAGGGGAAGAATGTATCAATGAGAATCCTGGTAGAGATGTAATCCTTTGGGGTATCTAAGAAATTCAGTTTTGTTTTGGCCGTGTTCTGGGAATTTAAAAAACATACTTTGCAAATACACACTGGATTTATTATACAAGACTAGCCATCTGCCAACATTCTATTGGCACTGCTTATATGGACATAGATACACCAAATGGAAACTTCTACTGACTTAGAGGGGCTTTCAGTGCTCTGTTAGAGTTTCACATGCATGCATAAGAAAGTTGCATACAATTCACATTGGTCTTGGAAAATATATTCATTGCCAGAACAATGAAAAACTGCCAAGGCAATCATGTATTAATGCTAGTCTGCAGTCCTTCTGCTGCTATTTAAAAGAAATTGCAAATGTGAATTCAGTAAGGCCCTACAATATATAACAAGAATTAGTCTGTGGTTCAGTGAGATTTTAGCAGCATCCCTGTTCATATTTGTTATAGCAGGATCTTAAACTACCAGATTAAGAATATAGGAAAGCTCCATAAGCACTGCGAGGTTTTGGAAGAATCTATAAAGCCCCAGTCTAGTATGTAAATTTGTACCAGTGTAATTTCATTTATTTACCCCCAAATCGCAAAACAAGTATTTCTCTGATCTCATAACAAACAGCTCATCATTTCAGCAAAATTTTGCAGGAAACATCTGAAGATGGACTAGGCTGTCATGTTCTAACCCTTCTCAGCTGGCTCCAATGTAAGTTCCTCTAGTGGAAATACTGACAGCTGTTTAGTTTAAAAAGTTCAATACATCCTTTTTGGCTGCTGTACCTCAGCTGGTCTTACTCTGGAACTAGGTGGTTAGCATTTCTGCCTCTCTCCTTGACCAGTTTTAAAAGCTACTGTTGAAGGCAGTAGAGGCTACATAACCAGCATACCCATTCTGCTTGTGTATTTGCTATCCAGGGATGCTCTAGCTGGCTGCAGGACCAAAGCAGATGGAAAGCTGCAAAACACGTATAATAGACAGCAGTCTAGTAGAAATAAATACAAAGTGCAATAAATCTAAATTAGCTTATTGATCCATTGACTACAATGTCAACAGATACCCAGCCACAAATAATTTGCCTATAATTCCTGAGAGCACTACAAAAGTGCTGTAACTGATTACAGAAAATCTTTTCCTTGCACTAGAGGTCATTTCAGGATATGCTCACTTTAATACCATTTGACTTGTGCCAAGTTCCTGGTTAGAAAATGCTTTTTGTGTTAGGGCTGCAAAAAAGCTTCTGAGGCTGTTTTTTTCTACCAGCAACTACAACAGTGGCACTCCGAACTTTTAAAAACTTTTCTTTTATATTAAGTGGAGGCCCTGTAAGATCTGCTGAATCTGCAAGACCTGAAAAATACAGGATATATGTGTCTGACTTCAGTGCCTGCACTTAAATAACCCACATTGTCTAGCTATTGTTAAACTGAACACAGCAAGATAATGATCTCATTGCCCATGCGAATCTACCTAATAAAAGCCAAGTGGGTAACAAAGGAACAAAAGTATACCTATAGAAATTCTACAGAAAGGACCCTTCAAAGGTTGTCCTGCATTTGAACAGCAGAATATTTTTTTGGCTCTGTCAGCACTGACTTCCAAACAGCTGATCCAAGATTGGAAAGGGGCACGGGGGAAGTTGGAACATGCTTAACTTATAAAACAGAACTAGAAACCACATGTCCAATATAAACAAGTTCCAGGTTTCTGCTCTCGGACGTGCCATAACCATGTTCAGCCAGACAATAACACAATGCAACAGTTGTATTTTAAATGGTTAAAGGTGCCTTCTTTTCAGATTAAAACCAATTGTGAGTTTGTTTCATAAAGAACTCCAGTTTAGCAAAAGATTTGTTTATGCACAACTCATGTCACCTACAAATACTTTCCAGTGTCCTGCAGAGTAGTATGTGCTATTGCAGAAAAATCTTCTACAGAGCATTCAGAACACTTTTTCCATAAGGCTGTGATTAATTTCTAATACAAACACAACTATCAATTGCAATTGTCCATTCATTAAAAAGATTGTTTGCTGGTTTACTCCAGACTATCTGTAAGACTTAGGTCTTGCTACTGAGAAGGAAAGTGCTGCTACCGGTGTCTAGGTCGAGGAAAACAATTGGAAGGTGATCCATCCTCACCCTTCCAGTATTAGTAAGTCTCATTACACTGGACCCAAGTACCACCTCCACGCTAAAAGGAAGATGGTTTGTGGAAAGAGAATTCTGTAAAGTTTCTCATTTTCCTCCAGATGCCCTGTTTTCACCCTGTAGAAAGGCAGTCCCTGAACACTGTATTCTGTGAATGATGTTGACTGGAACAGCCATACTGTAGTTGGGATATTTTTTGTTAATTACCCTCTGCTTGACTACAGTAAGATCACAGGTTGCACAGGCTGGCAACTCACTGCCTGAGCTAGACTTGTCTCAGTAACTGTCTTAGTCTCAGCAAAATGTGATTTCCAAAGAACCATGGAAGTCACAAATTGATTCACTTTCTTTCTGCACATTTTGTTTTCCTGGTTTAATGAGCATGTTTCTGTGCAACACAACACAATCATATGTGTCCCCTCAGATTCAAACCAATGCTCATTTGACTTTTAAACAGATTGTCATCTTCCTCTTCCCTCCTCACTTGGCAAGAGCAAACAGAGGAAAAGTGGAAAAAAAATTACAGAGAGACAATATTTAGCTATGCTGACTATACCTGTTTCAAAGACAATAGTGAAGAGGGAAACTATTTTTCATAGTAGACCCTCTCTCTAACACAGTTATGACAATGATAAGTACAGCTCTGCTTTAAAGGCTTTTTAGCTACAATACCTAAACTCTGTTAATTGTTATCAGAAGCTTTATTTCTGTGACTTCTGCATGACTAATATCTCCATAAAGACTGGGGAGAAAAAGGAGGGAAGGGAAGCCTTTCACAGAAAAACCTGTATAACAATCAGGAGATTTAGATCTCTCTAGTAGCTAATACTCCTCAAGTGTGTGGTTAATACCATTGTCAGCCAGTTGGATTCTCCATGCAACCAATTTAACCCTAAACCTTTTGCAGCTGAATTAACTGATTCCTATTATTCAATCCTGAACCAGTCAGGTAAGAGGAGTGAGTTGGAATAGTTTTGTCTGTCTTCCTGACTTCAGCTCCTTTTGAAAAATGTAAGTTTTAAAACTTGCTTATTCTTTTAAAAAATTTATGCCTCATGCTTTTTTTAAAGATTTTAACATTATGAGATTTATAGCACATGTACTGCTTATTTGTTATCTTCAATGAACACAGACTGTTTGATCCAGGCTTAGGATTGATACTTTTAACTAATAACTTTATTCCTTGGAATTGCATGTTAGGGTGAGGACTTAGGGAGGGCTGTAAATGAAGTTGGTTTATGTTTTCAACTGACTCATTTTTTTTAATGTGTTGAAACTTTCTTAGAGGAAGTAAGAAAGGAGTTGCAGAGCTCCTTCAGAGCAAACAAAAACATGCTTTGCAGTTTTGTATTGTTTTTAAAAATACAGGCTTATTAAAAGACACTTAAGACCATCAGTTTTCAGAAAAATGCAGGAGCAGGCTGCTGAACTATTTAACACTCAGAAAGATTGCTTATGGCTCAGACTGGAAGGACAACTGTTTCATGAAGCTGGCATCTGAAGCTACCATTTGAGCCTCTCTCAGAGAAAAACCTTAGAGAAAAGATTTTGATGCACTGAGCAAAGAGAGGAGGTGGAAGGCAGTAGAAGAGCATTATGGGACACAACAGCCTAGACGCACCCTGGAGCTTTTCGATAATCTGGGTGTATGCTAATGATTAGTGAGTTAAGCATGCAGAGCCAGCTAGCTGTTTCTAACTTTTAACACAAGAAGCCAAAAACAGGAGGCCCAGCCACTAAAATGGAAATTGCTGAGCAACATGCGGAGGGCCGCATTCACTTAGTCTGTACTTTTGCGTGTGGGAAATCAGCATTGGGGAAAGGCCTTTCCAATTTCCTCTCACATCCTGTTCAGAGGGAGTGCAGCTTCCCATTCAGTCCTGGCATCCAGGGCACCCCAACTGGCAGCTCAGAGAATGGCTTGAACCAGTGGTACGCACTCATTTCATCCTGCTCTACACAAAAGCAATCTGCAGCCCTGTTTCTCCCTGCTCTCTTGAGTGGCACAGGAGGCATTACATTAAGTTTCTCCTCTTGTAATCTTCTCCTGCAAAGGCTTGGGTCTTCACAAACACTGCCCGCTTGCCACACGCACGCATGTATACCCCTTCTGGAGTCACTGTGTGCCTACAGGCAAGCAAAAGGAAACCTGAGCAACATCTAGTCCACATTTTCTAGCTAACCAGTTAAGTTTCTGTTAATTGCCAGGTGCTAAAATGAAAGATAAAGTTTATTTCACTGATATGTGAACTTGCTTCTCCTTACGTTGGTTAATCCGTTTCTTCACACACACACAGACAGCATCTTGATTCAAACCAGCTTCAAAGTTGTGCTTTACTGCTGCCTTTTGAATTAATGTAGCCAGGGCAAATCAGATGTACTAGAACTGAAAGTGAAAACCAACCTCCTGCTTAAAACATATTATCTGTACTTTATATAAAGGCCTCTTTGCCAACCTAAAAACAGGCCAAATACTCTCTAGTTTGTCTAGCCTGTTATGCTGTTGTGACACTTGTCACAGTGAGGTCTGATTGCTTTATTTCTCAGATTGCTTTCAAATACCAAATACATTACGAATGTCTCCATCTTCACATACCCCAGTTACGAAGTCATCAAAAAAACTTTGCTTAGGGACACAAGAAATAATAATTGAGAGGGGAAAAAGGGTACAGAAGTTAAAACCTAACTTTTTGCATATGGGTTCATTAGTGTTGTCCTCAAAAAATGTGGTTATAGAGATTTAATGTAAAGAAATGGAAATTTCTTTATATGTGAATGGAAATGAGTCAGTCTTTTCTACCTATTTCAATTCAGCTAATATTTCACGAATAAGGGGTAGACTAAAAAGAACAACAGATACCAAATAACAACATATCCTCCATAACTGCAAGGTTAAGCAGGCTGCCCAAGCTTACCCTGCCTAGCTAGAGACCAACAAAGGTCTTGACCACTTTCTCTTGGATGAGTCCTAACCTGACATCTATGAGCAAGGATAATATAACTGGGATGGCCTTCTCTTCATCCTGTGCCCCGACAAACCATATAGAAGTCAGCTAGTTTAGCAATATTATGGAGGAGCCACTGTTAAGCCACCTGGCCCCCAAGTTTGTTTCACTGCAAGACTCTATCATAGGAAGCCTCCAGACTGAGACTGGTGCCCACATCTCCTTAGCTTATGCTAATTTGTGCAAACATATTTAGTTCTGATGATTGAAAAGCTGTTTCTGCATTATGATGTACTGCTTAGTGAGTAGAACTAGTAAGTTTAGAAGGACATTTCAATGGAATTAAATGAAGGTTTATTTTATGCTTTCTCTGCATTTGTGATGGCATGCTAATGAAGATGGCTAAAAGCTTGAGAGGTCATAGTGATGGGGGGGTGGGGGCTGCAATACATAGGATTCTTGTGATCCCTGCCCAAAATCCAGTCAGTTTTTCTCTACGTATAAATACGTAGCATAATGCACTAAGTTGGGGCTCTGTACAACCTCTCGGAACATAGTGGTCCCGGACAATGCTTATGAGGTTGTAGCCTGTAGATGACTGTTAGGTTCTGCGCTGCCTCTCTCTTTGCACTGGTGCATCAAAAGAGACAAACTGGTTACCAGTGACTCCAGAGAATTTCCAAACCTTCCTAGTGACCCCTGTTGAAAGCCTGCTTAGAGGAAGGAGAACTTTGTCATGTAAATGGTTTATCTGATTTTTCTGAAAGTCCTTTGTGTTTAGGAATTTTCTCGGGAGTGGAGAGGATTTTTAAAACTGATGTGCCAGTGAATTTTTTTGTATTAATGGCATCAATACAGCTTGGGACAAACAGGGTGCTGCATCTGTGGATCACAACACAGCTCCTGAGGTCCACAGGAACCTCAGTGGAAAAGAATTTGGACTTGACATCTACCCAGTGACACTAAATATAACCTTCTGGTAAACATTAAAACTTCAAGGGCTTTGTGGCTGATGATCACGTGGAACGCCAGGACATCCAGTGAGAGAGAAGGGTGGAAAACATAAACATGAAAAGAAACCTAGGGGGAGGGGAAGGGTTTGAAAGCTGGTGGAGAGAACGGCAAAGATTTTGGTGACTAATGTTTTTTGCCTGGTTCAAGGGTTTGTCGATTCAATAAAGATGAAGCATTCATAAGGCTGAGGTAGCTTAACCGCTAGTGTACCAAACACAAGAAACTATGGATTGCTCTAGCACATTATGTTCTAATAGAGAACTTCATTCTAAAACACTGTACTCAGAGTAAGGGCCTAAGGACAAAAGGCAGATGCTGCTTCCTTGGCTGTTCCATCTTGTTTCTTCTGCTTTAAATAGGATAATTAGCATCCTCTGCACTATGGTTTTTGCTTTGGACATTTAAGCACTGAAATCTGGCTATAACTATCAGAAGGATTTCACACAGGGCATCAAACAGCTGGAAAATAGTACCAGCTTTCAGTCTCTACCAATGTGGGCTGGATTTGACCCAATAGTATTTGGAAGGCTCTGTATCTTTTTGCCAGATCATAAGCTCAATGATCTAGTCTAGACTTCTTCCAAGCATGAAAAGCAAAGCCTTTAGTTTCTGAGCACAGTAGCAGACAAGGACAAGCAAGTTTCTAAAGCAGGTCATAAACTGTGCTATTCAAGTATCTCTAGCACTATCATCAGTATCTTCTAGCCTGCAGTACTGTTCTTAGCCTTCAGTTCACCCCTAAATACCAGCTCATCTAGTCATACAGCACATGGAAGAAGTTCCACTCCATAGCAGAAGTTTTTGATTGTTTCTTACTGTTTGGGAGTTACTGGGGTAGCTGTTTAAAGCACCTTGTGTGTGTACTTGGAGTACTTTCACCACTGCTTGGTGAGGTGGATAGCCATCACCCTATCCATTTGACAGATGGGCAGACTGATGTGTACATGTTACTTCACTAGTTCAGGACCACTGGAAAGCAGAGGAGACCCAAACCCCTTGTTCTAAAGCAGTAAAACCCATTATGTGTTTTGTAAAAACAAACATTTGCCAGTCCTGGAAGTCATCCCTTGTTCTGTTAGTGTAACTCCTAGTGTCATATAAACTGTTTTCAAGCCTGTCACAATTTCTTTTAAAGAAAGAAAAAAATTAAAACACCTTAGAAAACATTCTGCAAGAGGAGTAAGAGGCATTTAAGCCTGTTTAAAACTCAATCCAAACAGAGACAGACCTGTTGCCAGTGAGGAGGGAAACTTGGCAGCTTTGTTTAAAGCTTCCCACACAGACACTGGAGACGCAAGAAAACAAAGAAGCTGTAGTCCCCGAGGGTCCTGCCACTCCCAGGGCAAAACCAGTCCCTTCCCTGCTTTTCCTCTAGCTCTCACAGACATGCACAAGCTCTCTTCTCTCAGTGCCATTAGCTACAGCAATAACCAATTAAGCCCTACAGACCTGGAAAAAATACAGGAAATGAAGAGTTAAAAAAAAAAAAAAAGAAAAGAAAAAAAAGAGAGAACTTGGAGATAAGCCAGCGTCCCCGAATGACTCGGCTCAGCCGGCAGCCTGGAGCGACACTCCCCAACGGCCGTGCCCTCCCTCTCCTCAGGGCAAGCATGCCCAGCCCTCCTCTCTTTAACCACGGACAGGAGTTCCCCTTCTTGGTCTCTAGTTGGTTTGGGAGCCCAGAAACATTGCTAGATTTATCTTTCACTTTTAGCACAATGGCAAATGCCAGAAATAAGAAAGCAAAAGAACGGAAAATTAATGGAGGCAATTCCCTGCAAGCCAAGTGGAAGCACCTTTTCTGCGTAACTCCCAAGGAGGCAAAAAGCAGTTACACAGTGCAAAGCAGGGCAGGCTGCCTGGGGTGCCAGGAACATGCTGTTCCTTTGGCTGTGCGGCACAGGGAATTGTCCATCCATATGCTCAAACTTGATGGGGCTTTCTTCTCTCCCACGGAGAGCAAAACGTACCCTCAGTTTAGAAGGGCTCTTGCTTTATCTCAGGAAGGCAGTAGGAAAAGCTGAAGGCACACTGAAGAGGTATGGCTGGTGTGGGTGGGGCTGCCACCTCTGAGCTAAAACTGTTCAAGAGTCATTAAGTCATGTTTAGTTCTGAGGATCTTTTCCTTAACGCTTTTCATAAGTGAAGATAGATCTTAGTAAACTAATTTCTCTGAAATTACTCAGTGGAACAGCTTGCACAAGCCTGCTTTAGTCGGTGTGCTGCCTCGCCATGTGTGCTATGATCAGTGCCTTCAGCAGAAATTGGTCTCCTCTATTTTTGGTGCTCCCTGTGTGACTGCAAGCCACCATGTTCCCCAGCACCAAGCAGAGGCACGAGGTCTGGCAAGTCATGGGGCCTGTTTCAAGATGGCCCTCCTAATACTTTCAGTACGTAACTTTCACAGCGCTTGCAAGACTTCATTTTTTCTATCTGTGTGTGTCTCATAAATTACAATAGCAACAAAAAAGTGGTCAGATAAGTCTTCACCAAAAAGTGAATACTGAACACTGATCAGAACAAGTTAGTGTTTGCATTCAAATGTTTTTGTTTGGAATCAGTTTTATCCAGCTGCCAAAAGCTTTTCTGAGACTGCCCATGTCCCCCTCTCTCTATACTTATGATAAAGGTCTCCTTGTGACTCATGTTCAGCCTCTCAACTGCCTTCCTGCCTACTCTAGCTTTCACACAAGTGTCTGCTAAAGAAAGAAACAGACACACAGTCATTCAGGTGCCTCTAGAACATTTAATTTTAAAATATCAAGAGTATTAATGCTTGCATGGGAAGTGATAAGCCGGTATAAAGGTAGTGACAAGAGCATGGGGTAGGAAAAAGTAGGTGGGGGAGGGTAAGAAGCATTGGAAAGGGAAGTAGAAGATGCACGGAACAAGAAGGCTAGCAGCTAAAAATTACAGCTTGGTACAATCCACACAGACGACCCACATGCCATTCCCTGTGACGTTAAATAAGTCATAAAAAAGGGCAACATTAACTTTGAATCTATGCCCAGTAAGGATTTATTCCCAGAGGGGTTTTTTTTTTGTTGTTGTTGTTTGGTTTTCCCGAGCTTGAGTTCCAAGAGGTGGAAACCATAATGGTGGCCAAATACAAGTTTGTTTGGTTTTGGATTTTTCAACATTCATTGTAATTACCAAGCTGTAACAAATAAATCTCTGGCTGGATTGTAACTAACCTGTGTGGGTCCTTAGATGAGCTTTAAGATGGGAAGATTTGCCATAAACTTTTTCACACCCCACATAGTGGCATTTGTGCTTTTTCTGGGGTGATCCAGGGTCAGTCCAGCTTCTCGTGCGTTTGTTCTTTTGTCTGGGGCTTGGCTCAGTTACTGCAGCCAGGCTAGTAGGTGTGGCTGCTCTTCCTTCTCCACGCTTACCAGCCGAAGACACGCTTTCTTCCACAAACTCCTTAGGAGCAATAGAAATGTGTATTTGTTCTCTGATATCAAAGGTCTCTGTTTTTTCCATCCTTAGAGCAGGTGAGTTTGGGACATGCTGGTTCAGATCTGCTAAAATGCTAGCTACCACAAGTAATGATGATCCATTGTCTTTCCCGGTTTCTCTGACTTCACGCTTATCTTCTCCATTTGATGAAGGAGGTATTGCTGCATCAGGTTGAGGATCAGGCTCCCCTTTGGGACTATGGATAATAGCACGACTGGACATAGAAACAAGGCACTCTGCTGCAAAATGATCCACATATGCTGCTGTTGCCATTTTTCGTAAGTTTAAAAGGAAATCCAAACAGAAGAGAAAAAAAAAACCCACAACACTGCTCTCTCCCTTTTAAAAAAGATTATGCGAGCAGACTTTTCCCTCTCTTATTTCTTAGGATCTCTTTGTAGAAGTAAAGGCTGATTTAGCAGCCATCAAAAACACACTTTGTTCGTGACGATCACACCCAGCTTGTCCCTAAATCAAAAAAGCGTTGGAAGTCCAATGGAAGAGAAAAAGAGCAGATAGATCCTGGTACTGGCAGCTTGTTGCTTGGAGTATAAATTAATGCTGTTTTTCCGAGAACGCAATAAAATAAAGATGCGATTTCCCCAGCCTTTCCATTGCGTTGTGACAGTAGAATAAGCTTTCCCCGTTATCGCTCCTCGGAGTCGCCCGGACCTCTGCGGGGGCGTGGCCTGGGAAAACATCTGGGCCTGACGTCACCGCGAAGCCACATCCTGCGCCGATCAGGTTGGCGGCGCGCGGGGCCGGGAGCTCGGCGGCGCGCGAGCAGGGCTGTGCCCGCCAGCGCGGCCTGCGCGCGGGGCAGCAGTCCGCAAATGAAAGGAAGCGGCCGATTGGCTGGCGGGGGGGGCGCCGCGCGTCCAAGTCGCCCGCCGCGGGAGCGTGTGGCACGCTCCGCCCCCGCCGTGTCCCGGAGCCACCCCGCGGCTCCGCGCCACAGGGCCGCAGCGCGCAGAGCGGCGCGCGCGGCCCCCTCCGCCGGCGGGGAAGCGCAGGCAGCTTCCCCCGGCAACGGTGTCGGCGGCTGTGCCACCATTAAGCTCCCAGCTCTGTCCACAGGCCGTTCCCTCTGACGGAGGTTAAGGATTCGGGGCGTGCCGTATTAGAACTGGTAGTGCTAGGGACAATTTAGCAGGCGCTGAACTGTTAAAAGGAAGAGATTAAAAAACCGTAAAGTTGGAAGTGATACAAGTGACGGGAAAGAGCGAGACTACACCGTTTGGTCCACAGCTATACAGATGGAGTTCATGTGTGGATTTTAACAGGTTGTGAAAGGTTTAACCAACTGCCAGGGAATACACTTGGAATAGCCTTGCTTGCTGTCAAAACTTTCCTCACTATAGCACTCTGCTGCCCCTAAATTATTTAAAAGTACAAAGGAAAATAGCTTGCTTTTCGTTATTATTGTCAGCTTGCAAAAGATACAGCTCAGCCAGTGTTACAGAGATTAATGCCTGAATGAACAAGAATTGCCTGTGTGACTAACTTACCAAGCAAAAGTAAAGAAATGCATCTAAATTCAGGTCTGAAAGCGGTTAGTCTATGGTGCTTATTACCTTTTGCTAGAAAACGTTTCTCCAGACTAATTCCTGTGAAATTCTTGTCTTTAGTACAGATGGACCTTTTCTCTGAGACAGAGATGGTCAGAAAGCAGGAGGGCTTCTTTCGAAGCCTTTCTTTCTGGATGGAAAGCTTTGGAGTTTGAGGGTGTGTGCGATGAAGTGAACATCTGTTGCAGAAACTCAGATAGTTTTGGTGTTAGGTTGAGTAAAAAGTTGGTTTCATACACATGAAAATGTCTTACTCAGGAGCAACACCTGCTTATGCTGCTGTTGCACTTTATGAAAAAACATGCTCTAGGTTCTCATGCAACACTTCCCCTCTGGGTCAGGCTCATTGGTAACCTATGTCTACCACAGTGCTCCATGGCTGCTCTCTTAATAGTGCAGCCTGCAGTGCTATCTGGGACTCGAGTCGCTCCAGCAAAGGGAGGAATAAGGCATACGACCAGCATGGGAGGATGTGGTTTAATGCTGAATTGAGCCAGATCGTTTTGATACAGGCACACCATACTGTTTGTTCTGCTGAACACATCTTCAGGAAATGTTTACACACTTACAAATAAAAAGGTTGAGTTTGGGACTTACCTTTTCATTCCTAGATGAAAAAGGAATTCTGGGGAAAACATTTTTATGAGACATTTTAGTTGAGTTCAAGCTTAACCTCCTCCTTGAGGGAAGAGGATTGCTTAAATAGACCTACCTGGCAGTTCTTTAGAATTAGTAGTAGATTCAGAGCAGAAACCCTGCAGCTCTCCCAGTTTGAGGGAAAACATGAGCCATTTTCCAGGGAGTGAGGAAAGGGCAGAGTTTAGGCACAAGTTCTCAGTCCTCACCCCAACATCAAGGTCCATTATCAGTAAATGGACAGGAAAAGGGGGGAGACCTGGACTATCCTGGTTGCCAACCACCAGCAGGCTTTGCCCCAGCACTGACAGAGGGGTTCTGGAGGCACCCTGGTATCTCTGTGCCCCCACCCCATGCAGCTCCCTCAGGACTGCCGTGCCCGTCTCCTACCGCCTCTCCTCGCTGCTGTCTCATCCTGCAGTGTTCCTCCATAGCCTGACCTGGCTATGCTGCCGGCCCGACTGTGTAGCAGCAGCTTCTCCAGAGCTTCCTGTGGCTCAGAAGGGCTGGCGTGGCCTGGCCCTGACCAGAGGAGAGATGCTGGCAGAAGCCAACAGCAAGTTCAGCAAGTCCTGCGAATTTCCCCCCCTCAGCACAGCCCACTGTCAGCCTGGCATGAGGAGAGAGCCCTCAGGAGGGCCAAGAGCTGTGATTGGCTGCTCTGCCCCCTTCTGGAACCTTCCAGAAGGCAGCCAGCCAATCAGGAAAGGACCTTACATGCTGTGTGAGGTTTTCCTCAGTGGAGGATTTTCTGGGCAGTGTGTTGGCATGCAGGCATCTGTATCCTTGGGGGGGGGGGTGGGGGGGCGGTATTTGGGTGATAATCTGATGCCACTTATGTTTTGCCTTCATTGTGTGAGCAGGCAGGACACAGCTCACCATGTTCCTGGAGTCTTTGGCCAGAGGAGAGAGGCGCTGCGTCGTGTGCACAGCCAGGCCCGTTGGCAGCAGGCAGACAGTGAGAAGGTAATAGCTGGCTACAGCTGATGGCAGGGAGAAGACCTAACTTTCTTTTTCAACAGATCTGTTAGGTTAAAGCATTGTCCTGATAGCAGCTCCTGTTATATAGGAGTGGCTTTCATGTAAAATTAATGGCCATAACCAAGTCCCCAGTGAACTTCATGAACTCTCTAGTACTTCTGTAATTTTGCGGTTGAGAGCTTGTTTCAATATCACCCTGGAAATGTGATACTGTCTGTGTTCTGTGTGGTTAGGGCAGGCTGCTGAGGTGGGGGGGGCTCAGAGGAGGAGGTTTGTTTTGATGAGAACTTCTTTTTTGGTTGGATGAACCCTTTGAGTGTGTGGTCTTTGTTTGGGAAAGAGCGATGTTGTGAAGGTTACTTGTAACAGAAAGGCTTTTTAATGAGAAAGAAAAGTTAGTCATGTTCAGCAGATGTGTATGTAGCCCAGTTAGGGTTCACGTATTACCCTCTTACTCATTACTACGAATTAAAATATGCCTCTGACTTCCTAATAGCTGACTAGAAGTAAAAAATTATCCTGTCTTGCACACTGTCAGTATGAAAGAGTCACTATCTCTTTGCACGTACAAGAGCAGGGTGTAGTAAGTGTCTTTGTCATCTGGCCGTGAAAATTCCAGCTGCCCAGTGGAACCAGCTTTGCCTTTTAGTGCAGGATTGCAAATATTAAATGCTTCTGTGTGAACTAACAGTAGCCTCCCTGCAAGTAGCAGGGGTGACGAGTCTCCTTTGTAAGAAATTTCAGTCATTCCATTGGATCAGTAGTACAAAAAGATTTTATGGAAAAACACTAGCCAAAATACTGTGCCCATTTATCAACTCTTTCTTATAATGATAATATATTTACCTGCCTACTTGTTCATTGTTATTATTTATTGCATATTTATTTTCTCTGAGCAAGTGGAAAAATGAATTTCTGTAAGTACATAGTAAATCTTAAATTCACCTCTGCTGAATATCCTGCAACTGTTGACTTGTTCTCACCAAACGAGCTGAATTTTGAAACTGAGATTACAAAAAACATGTAATAAAAATAGATCCTACCTCCCTCTTTAATTTTCTGTATTTGATTATGTTGTTGCTGTGTTCTCACCTGCAGGCATTTGTCCCACAGACTGAGGTGAGAATTTTTCCCTCTGTTATGGCACTATTTTTCCATCCACACAAGTAATACAGCCTGGGTTTTGGCAGGGGTTTTTAATATTTAGTGTTTTCTTAATACATAATTTAGAGTTTTGTTTAGCTACAAATGCATAGCAGCAGAATAATTTTAGATCGAATCCACCCTGTTCTGCCCCTCCCAAAATAGCTCATTGTTTTAAATTACAGGAATAAGAAGCTCTAAAATGCTTTGTGAGATGAAAATAGTTTTATGAACTCTATTAACGAGAACTTTAAACAGAATAGAACAAAGTCCTTATACAAATGTCAGGCTTGCTTCAAAATCAGCTGATGTTTTGTTTTGCATGGCCAAAATAAATAAAAAAAAAAAAGAGCTATAGCAACATTTTTCGTAAGTGGTGTAAAAACTTCTCTTCCAGTTAAAAGGATGCTGTAGTATCACATCCTTATAAACCAAATGATAGTGAAAATCTGCAACATGCAAAATTGGGCAGTCTGAAGCAGGAATTTTATGAGTGGGAGATACGAGGAATTTTATCTGAGAATAAGTAGTCTACTATACCCAAGAACATGATAAGATCTAAATATGCAGTTTTATAGTAGCAGACATTTCATCAGCACTTTTCCTGCATGAGTTTGCTCAATAATTTCTTCTATTTTCATACGCTTTAGATCCAGTGAGTCAGACACACGAAAAGTGTAAACCACAGGATTTCTATGGACTTAAGTGAAGTTACATTATTTTACATCACCTCAGGAAGCTGTTTATGAGAACGGAAAAAGTAAAAGGCCATGTAGTCCCGCTCCCTGTTTCAGTTCCTACACAGCAACTATAAGATGAAAAGACCTAGTTTCTTTTTATTTTGTCTACATAAATAGTTCCCTGTCCAATAAAAGTGAAGAAACAAGGAAAACAAGGAACCAGAGAAAATAGCAGACATCTCTGCCTGTGTTCTTGTGGTACCTGTATTCATGATCCTGTATTTTGATAGAATATTAATCTTTACTGATGCTTTCCTGTGGTTGCTCCTTAGTGGTTCCATGGTTTGAGGGGGGTTCTGGAAAGAGCGGTGTAAGTGGTTGTTTGAGTTCATAGCCATGGGAATAAAAGGGGACAGAATTGTAAAGCCTATGGCCTGTAGCTCTCTCAAAGACAAGCATGCCTAATGATGTTTCTTTTGTTGATATCAGGTTAGTAATAACGCAGAACTGGTAGAAGATAGGAAGAGAGGGAGGAAATGAACAGGTTTCTGCCAGAGATGAGCCACACTCTCTGTTGAATGTTTGCACAGTGCTGTTTTCACCACAGCTCCCAGTGACATAATAAAAGAGTGAGTATCGGACGTTCACCCTCATCTTCATAATCCCTTTAGCTCATTTTACTTTGAACAAATCATGGTGTTATAGCAAGTAATTGCTTGAATTCATATCAATATCACCAGTAAGTCTCCAGTTGTTAAAGACTTGGACTATAAAAAAAAAAAAGTCTCTAGTGGCTTAAATTTGACAATACTTTTGCAAAGCGAGGAGGTAAGACTTAAATGGCTTCTTGATTTTTTTAATATTTATACATGGTGTCTGCGAGTCAGCACTCAGCAACTTTGACATTTCAGAAACACTACAAGCTGCTTTGGAGGGTTGAGAAACCACTGTAAGCTATAGTGACAGCAATGTGCTGTGTCACTGAGCTTCCTGGACTAGCTGTGACAGGAATCAAAAATGCCAGAATGGCGCCCAAAACAATGGTCTTGCCATCTTTGTAGCTCAGTTGAATCCAAGCACGTTGGAAATTTCAGGAAGTTGCTTTTGCAAACTATCCCATTTGATTTTCAGTGTAATTTGATGGCTTCTGCTGATGGACAGAGACTTCTGAATTCTTGAGCATCGTTCTTCCTCCATGCTAAAATTAGAGAATTATTATTGTAATTAATGATTGCACACAAAATGGCAGAAGGCATTATTGGTGTGGCAGAGAGAAATGAATAATTAGGAAAATAAACTCTGAAGGGAAAAAAACCCTCACACTGAAGAAGTGTTTTGATACTTTCGGAAGATGGGACACAAAAAAGACTCTGTTCTTTATACTGTACTGTAGCAGCTTGTGCTATCATGTGTGCTATGGAAAAGAAAGTATAATATAGACATTAAAATGTTCTTGCATTAAACATTGTGTTTAAATGGTTATTTTATTTTCATTTGTTTATTTCTACAGTAGGAGACTGGTGTGACCAGTATGGCAACGTAAATGCCAATGGAGAGTCTTAATGGGACTCCCTCCCACTGGTCTGAGTGAAGTGTTATTTATTGTATAATGTTGTATCTTTGTGAAAAATGATAAAAGCTGAGAAACAAAAGGAACCACGGTTGTTGTTCAATACTTAGTCCTTTTCTGTAACAGAGCATGAAATAATAGTTTAGATGTTAGAAATATTGCATGCAACTCTATCTGTTTTAATGGGGTTTTTTATATACCACTTCCTGCGCCCCCCCCCCCCCCTTAGCCTTTCTTGATGTTCCTTATAGGACTGGCTGTATAGCAAAGCTAGACTTGCCTTTGACTTTTAGGGACAGACCTATACAGTGGTGCATGTGGACTCATACAGCTTCTCTCTCCATAGCACAGCTCTCCTCACCTCTCCACGTGGGGGCTGGCATCACTGCCAGCATCCAGGTGCCTCTTAGTTGCACAGGGCTTATATGCCTGTAAGGTTCTGTGGCTTCTGGGCACTGCCCTTTCTATACTGGAAAGCCCAAAGGCAGAAGTAAAGCACTTTGTGAGCAGCAGACTGAATCATGAAATTCAGTTTCTGCTTCAGCTGTCAGACATTGAGTACTGGGCAGATCACAGAAGACACCTGCAGTTGCTATGCTTATGGCATTCTTTTTTACACACCATCAGCTGCAACCAAAGAAATGTAATACCTGAGTCTGTATAGGGCTATTACTCTGGTTTCTTTCAGCCATGAAGCAGGCAAAGAGGCCTTTAAGATGGTAGTGCTGTTTCCTGCAATAATGATCAGGAGGGCATCCTAAAAGGCTTCTCAGAGATCAACATCACTGAATACACCAAGCAGGCCTTTTCCATAGTGTGCCTGACCTCTGCAGTTGAGGCATGAGAGTGTCTTGGTTCATTTCCAGGTACAGGCACAACTTTCTGCTGTGGTCAGACCTCTGAACTCATGACCTGCAAGTCAACATTTGGGGTTTTTTGTTTTTAATTTCCTTTTTCATCTTCCTTTTACCTTTCTGTCTCCTAATTTTCATGAGGTTGCTGTTCATCATACATTACAGGAAAGCAATTCAATGAGAGCAAAGCTGTAGGTCAGTGGTCTGTAACACGCTATGAAAAAACTTCCAAGTGAAGGAGTAATATCTGGTGGCCAGTGGTTCTGAGACATCCAATCATAACAAGTCAGCAGCTGCACCAGTAAAGGGCCTTTTAACTGTTGATGTAAAAACTTAAGAATATTGGGAAATTTAATTTTCCTGCCATAAAAAAATCATAGGACTTTAAATGATGAAATCCAGTTCTCCATCTGGTGCGTATTTGTGAGGACTTGGGTCAAAAAAAGAAGAAAATAACTTCTTTTAAATGCAACAGCAAGTTGAATAATGCTTACCAGAGAAAAGGAGGGTGTTCAGGTTAAGGTACAGCAAACATGGGAAGGTAAAACATAAGATAATTAATTTCTCTATTTTCAGTCTCCGTAACAGGAGCCTGAGACTTCTATCAGATTTTGTCAGCTATAAAACAGAAAGTGATGAAGTTAGAAGCAATGCATTGAGAATAATTACTTCCACTAGATTTGATCCACAGAATCATTATTTTGAGCTCTGTTTAACTCATTTCAGTGTTGGTTTTGGTCTTTTATGATTGACGCATTTATAATTTCTAATTCTTAACTTACGTGGGCTTATCACAATGTGTGAATATTGCATGTTGCCTCTTTTGCTAAGCTTCTTTTCATTCAAAAGCACAGAAAATACTGCACATCACCAGGAAGGTCTCAGATGAGTAAATTGATCTAGTAGCTTATTCAATAAATGTTGTGTAACATTTATTCATGTTCATGCTTGCAAGCCAGAAATGAATTGCAGGTGCAAATACCATTGCAAAATATTCAGCTCAATATTTTTGCAATATACTATCTGAAGCAGATATTATAATGTCAGATCAGTAATATGTTGGGCCTACTGAACTGCTCAGTGCTCAAAAATTGGCATTTTATGTTTATGAAATTGTTATGAAAAGATCTGATGTTTGGGTACAGTTGATGTATAATGCTTGCTGTTGGGCAGTTGGTACGTATGTTCATGTTAGACTGCAAACTAAATTTGGAGTAGGGGGTTTTATCAATTTTCTCCTCCCTCTGAATTGAGCCACTGCAAGAAACAAAAGACATTCTTTGAGCTAGCATAATGAGGTGGTAAAATGTTGGTAGCTGTGTATCCCAGTGGAACATGCATGGGTAAGAAAATGGCTACTTTCCATGGTAAACGATTACTTATAATCTGAACCTGGACATAAAGGTGAGGGTGTAATGGAGATTTAAGAGAGGTGATCACGTGATGAGGCTGACCAGAGACTTGCTTAGCAAAGTAACTGCAAGTTATAATACATAAAAGCATCTCTGAATAGCCTTTTCTTTCCATTTTGGGAGGGTATAAGCATACTACTGGTAGAGGAAAGATAGAACAGGGGAGAGAGAGAGAAATCCATTTTGTTGCTGCTTGATTCAAAGGTCAGCTAAAAAGAGAGACTGAATGACACTGAGCTAGATTGCTCAGAGACCTCTGATGTTAGAGAGCTGTTGTGAGATTGCTGAAAAAGTGACCAAACGCAGGTGGGTGGTTGTTACCATGTCTATATACACCTATAACTTGTGATCTGAAGTAAAACTAATTGGTTTTCAGCCGTCTCATGTGGCCTGTATATTTGTTTGCTTTCCCTAAAGACTGCCATTGAAGAAATCAGCCACTAACCCAAATGGCCACTTAGCTGGGAAACTTTGACCCATTTCAAGAGTTGGAAAGTAATGGGGCTGTGAGATCTCACCTCTGCAAAGTTTGTTCCCAAGGGTAGGAGAGCCCTGGCCACCTGTTCCCATCAAGAGCATGTGGCACCAGTGTGGCAAAATCCAAACCTAGCAGAGTTTGCAGAGTGTCCAACTGAGGGAGTGCTACTCAGGGCTGTGGCAGAAACACAGAGTGTTTAAGTGGGTGCCCTATATTAAAAAGTTTATCAGCACAGATGTCAGCTTTACTGGTCTTTGTGCAGTGAATATTCCTTTTATTCCTATCTTTAGGCTGCATTCGTATTAAGGTCACCAGACCAGGTACATGGTCTATCCATCACCCATACAGCCTTCTGTGTAAGCCGCGTAAGTCAGCTCCCTGAGTTTTGTGTAAAATAACTAAATCTGTCTCTTAACTGATTCATTAAAGCAGAATGAAGCACCCAAGCTTGAATTCCCCTCCCTTGGAAACCATTACTCAAGTGCAGCTGGGGCTGAACATGCTGTGGGATAGTGACTGTTGACAGGGTTCAGTCAGCTTTAACGGTCTGCAAGTGGGTCCCTGTACTGGGTCTGCCTGAGATGAGATTAATTTCCCTCATAGCAGCTGTATAGTGCTATGCTTTGGATTTGTGAACAAAACAGTGTTGATACCATACGGATGTTTTAGCTGTTGCTGAACAGTGCTTACACAGCGTCAAGGCTTTCTCTGTTTCTCACTCTGCCCCCGCAGTGAGTAGGCTGGGGGTGGGCAAGAGACTGGGAGGGGACACAGTCAGGACAGCTGACGCCAGCTGACCAAAGGGATATTCCATACTGTACAATATCATGTTCAGCAATAAGAATGGGGTGAGTTTTCCAGGAGTTGCTGTTCCTTGGGGACTGGCCGGGTATTGGTGTAGCTGGTAGTGAGTGATTGCTTTTTATCACTTGTTTGTTTTGTTTTGTTTCTCCCCTTCCTATTACATTGTCTTTATCTCAACCCACAAGTTTTCTTGCTTTTGCACTTCCAGTTCTCTCCCCCATCCCACTGGTGTTAACCAAAACCTGATCCTGTCTCCTCTGGGCAGTGTCCTGGTGCTCTGTTTTGGCTGGTCCAGCCCAGGGCTTTCGGTGACTCCTCTGCCATGGATTTCTTGGCAGCCTGACTTTATGAAGTTTTATTATTTTTTTTTTTTTCCTTTGGGACCACAATCAGTTCTTCTGCAGCCAAGAACTTGTATTGCCACTTCTGCAAAGGAGATTTATCCAGCAGATAATCCTGCTCCCTGAAACAGGGCCTGAGAAGCTAAGTCAACTTTTCTTTCTCATCTGTGAATGTATGCTGCTTCACTGCCTTATATTACTGTAAACTCTGAGATTCATTGTCTCCTATGTATTTAACACATGTAATATCTTAAATGCAGTGTTTGCATTTTGATTCCTTATGAACAGAAACAATTTATGAAGCTGCGTTCTGCTTTTCTTTCCTTTTCTTCTTGTTTACTGCTCATGTTTGCACTACATCCAGACTGTCAGTACAAGACCTACATCTGGTCCATGTCTCCTGCTCCTCAGCCACTGTGCTGGCATCTCTCACTTTCATGACAGTGTTATGACTTCTCTTCATCTTTAAAATAACCCTGATACCTATATACTGAAGCGTGAGTACCACCCCTACAGATCCCTAAAACCCAAATTATTTTGACTGAGCTAGGATAAGTTACCCCATAGCAATTCAGATGCCCAAACTTAATCCATGTTGGAAGCTAATATAAACTAGAAAAAGGTACTCTGAAGCCCAGACAAGCAACGTTATTGTTCTAGGATGAGAACCATGCTACCTTTGTGTTTTGGTTGAGAATCCGATCCTTGCATTTTCAGAAATGCCCAGCCACTGGGCACAGGTTTTGCTGACACCTGAAAAGCAAATCCTTTTTAATGGCATAGTTTATGCCATTAAATGGATTAAGTGCTAGATAGGCAATTTATATGTTATGTGTCATATGCAAACAGACTTCAGAGAGTTCTCTTGTTTTCTTCAGGGACACTAGGTGACAATGACATCATTTAACATGACAATACTTTCTCCTCTCCTGAGTCAGTTCCTAATGCAGAAGATAGAGCATATCTCTAAAGCAGAGAAGGACAGTTGCAGAAATGTGTCATCAAACTACCAAAAGGTTCAGTTTGTAGTGTGAAGTACAGAAATGATCACTCAATCTGACTAAGCACTGTGCAGAAACTTAGAGGTATTTCCAGGAAACCCAAGCAGGGGAAGGATGTGCATTTCCTATGACACAGGAGCATGAGCTCTACCAGCTGGCACTAAGGGAGGTGGCCCGCAAGTTTCCCACCAGTATGTCCCTGCATAGGCGTATCAATGCTATCCATTTCTGAGAGCATTGGGCACACAGACATTTTGAAAACGGGGTTCCTTATTTTAGGTACTTTTAATGTAGTTTTGGAGACCTTGGATGTCCATTTTGTCAATTCCTGGCTGTGATTTCTTCCTTTTAAACTAACAGTAGCTTAACTTGTTCTGAAGCAGGCATATGTGCTACATTGAGCTATATCAGAGTAATTCCCTTTGGGAATACTGGAACTGTTCCTTTCCCTGGAATGAATGTATTAAGAGAAGAGTTGTGCAGTGTGTACAAGTCTTGTGTACAGTGCCCTGTACTCTGCACTCGTGAGGCCGCACTGCAAATACTATGTTCAGTTCTGGGCCCCTCACTACAAGAAAGACATTGAGGTGTTGGAGCATGTCCAAAGAAGAACAACAAAGCTGGTGAAGGGTCTAGAGCACAAGTCTTACAAGGAACAGCTGAGGGAACTGGGTTTGTTTAGCCTGGAGAAAAGTAGGCTGAGGGAGACCTTATCGCTCTCTACAGCTACCTGAAAGGAGGTTTGTAGCAAGGTGGATGTCAGTCTCTCTTCCCAAGTAGCAAGTGACAGGATGAGAGGAAACAGCCTCAAGTTGTTCCAGCAGAGATTTAGATTGGATATTAGGAAAAATTTCTTCACTGAAAGGGTTATCAAACACTGGAACAGGCTGCACAGGGAAGTGGTTGAGTGGCCATCCCTGGAGGTATTTAAAAGATGTGTAGATGTGGCGCTTAGGGACATGGTTTAGTGGTGGACTTGACAGGGTTAGGTTTACAGTTGGACTTGATGATCTTAAAGGTCTTTTCCAGCCTAAATGATTCTATGACTTCCTTGCACACTTACTGGTCCCATATGCTGCAAATATCTGAAATGAGGTAATAGCCTTTAGGAAAGGCTTACCATATCCAGTGATGATCTCACTAGCTCAGGCTTAAATAGGCTTTGCCAGGATCAGGGAGTGACTTTTCATAGTAATGGTTTTCCCTAGGAGTTATCCTAAGTTTCCAGCATTATTTGTTCAAGCTGATCATCCCATCTTTGAGGAAGAGCATGTGCCATCTCTCTCTAAGGTAAATTCACCAAATAGCTTCTTGGTGCAAATGGAAATGTACAGTCGAGGTGAACCTTAAAACTTCTTCTCTTTCCTTAAATGATTAGTGAGATTGTTGCTATAGTTCTCATAAATCTTTAGTGTCCTTAGTGTACCATCCCGTTTCTTATACAGCTGAAATCAAAGGTACCTGGCCTGTAAGACTTCAGACTTTGCATCAAGTATTCGAGGACATGTTTTTGAATAAAAGGAAAGAAAATCTGGACCTCATTAGAAGACAGAGGAACCAGTGCAGTTACCACACAAATTTTGCTCAAGGAAAAATGTATAATAATCCAGAGCCAAATTCTGGAGTCTCCTTTGCATGGTCCTACTTCCTTTTAGTTGTGTTTTTGTTTGGGTTTTTTTTTTGTTATGGAAGCCAGGCTTACTCAGTTCCATGTCTGTTTCCTACTTAATACATTTTCAGCTTGCTCTGTGAGTTCAAGCGATAAAACCAAGTAATTTCACAGATGTCCTTTGAAAACAGGTAGGTGGCTAGAGGACAGGTCCATGCTGATGCGAAGCTGCAGCAGAATTTTTCCTTTTTTGGGCATCAGTGACCCCACGCTGATGTCCCTAGGAAATAATTTTTCTTTAATTCAGCTGCCTATGGAACTATTTGCTTATTGTTGAGCTGCCTGTGGATATATCACAAAACATAGTTTGCTGTTTAACACTATTCACACATTGTATTAGGGAATTCTTGGTGTGCGGATGGTTTACAGACAGGTGACTGAAAATTTACAGTTTGTTTTATTGGTTAGTTTCCCAATTCATGCAGTAGTTCCATTTCCTGAATGTCACCACTATAGGAAAGCACTGGCAACATGGATTTCCAATGCACAGCTTGCATTGTTGCAGAGTAATTGTGTAATCCAGAATTTACTTAGAGCAAATGTTAAAAAAATAAATGTGGACTTGAAGTTAGCTCTTCAGAGGATTTATTGTTCATCAGAATCAAATGCACTCACTCAGATTCAAGGAAACCAAACATAAAAGGGCTCAAATAGCACTAGCTGGAATGTGTTTAGAATACAGATACTGATAGTTTTCTAAGGGCATTAGTTGATTTACTCTTAGCCCAGATTATTTACTCGGGTAATGAAACTGACCTTTGTTTTGTGCATTCATCTGTTTTTAAGACAAAAATGTAGTGGGAAATGTGGTCTGGCTAGATCTGCTAGGCGATTGGCTTGTGTTCTCTGCAGGTTAGTGGTTGAATACATTCTACAGCGGGAATATTCATTGCCTGCCTGAGGAGCTTGATTTCCTTTTTGGTGGTTTGTGTATTAAGGAAAGGAAAAACCTTGGTCAGTAAGAAGATTAGTTCAGTGACATTCAGCAGAGTATATAACATGCTGATAGTCATTTGGATTTAGGACAAAGCCTTACCTGTAAACTCCAAGTGGACAATGAACTTAGGATCCCTGCTGGAGCTAGAAGGGGTGAAAGGTTTAATGGTCTATGTAATAGCAACCACGTTAGCTTTTGGGTGCAATCTGTGAGTAGCTCTTCTCCAAACCCTCTCTTGTCCTCTCTTGCCAAATGCCTACAGTGGAAACCCACAGCGTCTCTGCAGTTAGTTCTGTCTGTACCTGTGAGGAAAGATAGATTTTCCCTTGGTAACATATAAATTTATTTTCTGGGTTTTAGTGTGTTTCACTAATAATACCTAGACACTGCAACAGTTGCTTGTCTAATTTATAATGTTCTCTCCAGTGTGGTTATTCTGTCTTTAGTAGCCTTCCTCTTTATCAGAGGATAGCTTAATGTTATGAATGATGGTTGCGAGTGCTCTGCATGGCAGGTGCTGGCTAATTGCATGTGTTCATCTCACAGCTGCCAGTGTTCTTCTGTCCAGCTGAGCACATCAGGCTTCATCCGAACCATGACTGTGGTCAACAACAGCCCAGAACAAGGGACTGCTTGTCACGCAGTGGTGACAGCAAAACGCCACGGGGCAGTGCTGGCTGTTTAACAGTTTTTGATGATTTTGCATAGCACAAGTGCTGAACAAAGCACAGTGGATGAGTGTTATGATGTAATGCAGTTTCCAAGAAACCCAGATAAAAGAAAATCATGATAAATCTCTTCAGTGAGTGGGATGCTTTTTGGGGAACTAAGTGGGATGTACCCTGTAGTCTCTGGCAGCAAGGGTGCTGCGTTTCTGATAACAGTGTACTTATTCCATAGTGCAGAACTGCCATCCTGTGTTTCAGAATAAGAGAAATAACATCATTATATAATCATCTTCAGTCACTTACGATGTGTTTCTCTCCTTTTCCCATAACTGCCTAGTTTTTCAGTTGCACTGTGAAGGCTGATGCTTGCAACAGAAACCTTGTACAGGCAAAATAAGGATGCAGGCTTAAATACTTGTTGCACTAATTAGTACACTACCATGACAGCACTTGTTTGTAAATTAGAAATGTGCATTTAAGAACTGAGTTAGATTTCATTTTCATTCTGTGTGTTTGAATGTTGTATGTTGCAATACCTTTCAGAAATAATCCCGTACAGGCAGTTCAGATTAGAATGTGGTGATCCTTAATAATGCATGGAAATGCTTTAGTGATTATATGACAAAAATATTAAATAAGACACTTAATGCCATTGTTTGGGTGAAAAGTGTTAATATGCATATTATGAGTCAGAGCACACACCCTCTGGCTGGAGCTCACAGTACCCACAGAAGTGGAGAAGATGCCTTTGTATTTGAAAGTAGCTGCATAAAGAGAGGGTTGACTCCCTAGCTCATCTTTGAACAACAGATTTTCTTTGGGCTAGGGGATTTCCCAGATGAGAAACCCTGCAGATCAGGAAGGAACAAGCATGATGCTGCAGAGGCAGTTAACAACAGCTGACCCTTAGTGAAAGGGCAGGTGAGCTGTGGTTTTTCTCTGTGCAGAAAGGAGTGGAGGTTCAGTATTTGACAGCTTCTGATCAAACAACAGGATATGGATGCCTTCAGAGTAAGGGAAGAGTTGAGCTGCATCCCTGATTTCTCTTTCAGTGGGAAACTAATTTTGCCAGTTTGCAGAGACGACCGGCATCTGTTTTTAACAAGGAAGTAAGGGGAAAAAAAACCCAACTGGGTTTCTCCTCTTCATTCCGGTCTATCCTTTTCCACTAGGTGTTTGTCTTAAATGGGGCCCTGCTTTCCAACTCTTCTGCCTGCCACCAGTGAGGTTTTTTTACTCCTCATGTCTGGCTTTGTTACTTGAAGCCATCCTCCTAGCAGTGTCCCTGGTTTGGAAGGACAGCTGTATTCAGTAAGGGCTCCCTAACTGTGTCCTTAAGGTCCACCAAAATCAACAGTGTTTTTCTGAGCTAGGACCTTGGAGTTTCTCATCCAAGCAGAGAGTAGAGCCAATGCCATGACTCTGCACTGCATGGGTACAGCTCAAATAGCAAGCATCACATATGCACAGAGAGCATCCAGAGAACAAAAATGTTTAATAAGAAAAACTGAGGCAAATAAATTCAAAAAGGGAGAAAATACAAGGAAACAAAGGGGCAGGAGAAGGCTAAGTATGTTAAAAAACAAAAAACAAAACAAAACCCAACAGCAGCAAAGAGTCACTTTGACATACTCAGTCCAAGAGTCCAAGCACTGTGTCTTGAGTTTGGAGAACCCTCTTCTATCCCAGATCTCTGAATTTCCCAAAGCTGTCTTCAGGGGATACATCATATATGTTATGGACTTTGCTCCATCTTTTATGGAGATTACTAGAAGGACTTTCTGCAAGTAGTGCATGACACAATTAAAAACACAACAAGCATTTTTAATGTGTGTGAACCATGGGGCAAAGATACAGGGTTCTAAGGGAGCCTTTTCCCAACCCTTGAGCTCACTGCTTGTAACCCAAAGGATTAGCTACAATGTACAAAGTGCCCATTGTATTCTGCACACATACTGTTCATGTGTATTTCAAGAGATGTAATGCACTGTAGTAAATAAATGGCACAATTACAAACAAAGCCCATGGTATATGCCTCAGAGAGGATTTGAGCAATAAAACATCACACTGGTAACTAGCATGTTCTATGTTGTAAATAAAAACGCTTTCACACTTAAGAGAGGGAGGGCTGTGAAAGCTTGAATGTAAATTTTGCTTAAGTAAATAAACTGCAGTTTACCTTGTAGGAGTATTTCTTGTGCATAGTTTATGCAGTATTGAGAATAGGGAAGTCCTACAGTTTTGCATTCAGTGGGAAAACTGTTACAAGAGTCTCCTCTATCATTTCCTGCCATCTGTAATAGGCTCACCATGTCACCTTTCCTTAATTCTCCCAATTTATTTTTTAACACACCCCCTTGCCCTTCTGCCCTAACTCTGTTTAATTTAGGTCTGATAAATATTTACAGAAGTGCACCTTTTTAGCAAGCTAGTGCAAAACCCGGTGCTGTGGGTCACAGACAGAAGAGAAACACTTAGCACAGTGGAATTTCATCATTCTGTTTTATAGGATATCCACAAATAACCCACTAACCAAGACTGCCTATTTAATTCTCTGATAAAGATGTTGAGAAAACATTTCAATAATGTCCATCAAGGACCCATTTAACAATTCTGAGTGTCTCCTTTCTCTACTATGCCATGTGATTTGGTGTGTCTAGGTCTTTGCAACTATCATGAGTTGACGCTTCCCCTGCATTTAGGTCTTTGTGAGCTCATTCAAGTAGTAGTATAGTCTATACTATACTACTATAGTATACTACTCTATAGTAGCAGTATCTTTCAAGAGATCTATTAATTTTTCTTCTGCTGCATTTAGTTAACATATTTGTGCCTAATGTAAGCAATTTATTACTATCCCTTTACAGTATTGCTCTACTTCATAAGATGCTGGGCTTTTTTTGACAGATGTCAGGCTCTTTGCAGACACTTAGGGTTCTGCAAGGGCTGTTGTCCCGCAGGAAGCATAGGACTTCTGGGGCTGGAAACAGTGCAGTGCTGGTAGTCTTTGTGGTCTGGGGGAAAGTCGCACCTGCTACAGATCTTGCTACTAAAATGAGCAGGAGACACAGGTGTTTCCCAGTTCAGCAGGTGCTAAGGCAGAGGCTGAGAGACAGACAGGAGAGAAGGTAGTGGAAAACATTTGTCTCATAAAAAGCTGGGTGTGATTGTGGTGGGTGTGGAGGAGCAGGCATGAGAAGAAGGGGGTTAGTTTTTCCATTGAGGCAAGTGTAATAGTTTGGATGTGTGAGTGCTGGAGTGGAAGTAGGCTTGTTGTCTTCAGAGCAGGGCTCTTGGCAAAGAGAGGAGGGAGAGCATCTGGTGTTTTGCTTATCTGCAGTGAGAGGTGGGGGTGAGTCACGGGCTGAGAAAGGCTGAACAAGTGTCTTTGATTTTTATCAACCTTCTGGAAGTTGCTTGTTACCTAATTTAGCTGGTTGGTCTGTCAGAGGGAAAATGGCCATTTTTTAGGGCAGTGGAGGGGGAAATAATTTTGTTGTGAGTGCTTGTTGCATGACACCTCCCCCCAAAGTATTTTAGAAAACAAACTTTAAAATGTTGAAATGAATAAAGAACTGCGTGGTGAGGGGCAAAACTTAACATCTTCAGGTAGGAGCTTGCTGCTTCCCTTTACTAAATCATGTGGATTGTTGTGTGGTCTTGAGCTGTTTTTGAATGTGTTTGCTAGAAATTAAAATTCAATAATGACAACCAGTTGAGCCCCTGCTATTGCAGTAAGGTGTGTGTTAATGCAGAGCCTTAGAGTCTGGGGTCAGTTGAATGTGTAACTGTACCTGTGACAGTAAATACAGATTAAAATAAATGACTGTTAGTGAGGCAAGTAGGCAGAGATAAGACCACTGTGCTCCTTAGTCTGTAGGTAGTTCTGAATATTTTTTCCGGGGTGAAGAAATGCCCCTTCAACAGATCACTGTCATTGTGTAAAATGTGTTTCTAGTGAAATAGCCTTGGGATGTGATGTTGAAATGAGCCAGCGTCTCTGAAGACTGGTCAGCCTCTTTACATCCACATCTTACTCATGTAATTGATGCACCTTGCTAAAAAGCGCAGTCTTACCCATTATTTTTTGCTTGTCTCTACAGGGCCTACATTTCTTGCCCTTTAGGAAGGCTGGGAGAGTAATTCCTACATAATTGGGCCTTTTTTCTCTTTTTGTATGTAGGGTAGAGGTTTCAAAAACATCCAAGTAATTTAAATATTTACTTTCCCTTTTCAAAAGTGACATAAGATCTTGAGACTTCCACTGAGATGTAGGTGTTTTAGCACTTTCCACAAAATTGAACCCTCAAGTTGTCAGTTATTTTCAGAAATGGTTTCTATTCTAGACTAATAGAGGGTTACAAGGAATGGGGTTTTTTTTGCACACTATTTTCCCTTGGAGCAAAAAGGACATAGCCACAGTTGGTGATCCTGAGGCCACACATAAATGTATGGTAAAAGAGTAACTTCTGGTAAATGAATTTATGTACAGCATGCTGGAGATGCCAGGGCAGTGGTGCTGCATAGCAGAATACCTTTCTTTTTTTTCCTAAGGCACTGTTCTGTCCATATGCTCAAAATATTTGTATGTTTTGGTCTTCAGTGTGAGCAGCAAAGGGTCATTGTCTATTGCTATAGATATATGAAACTACATACGAAATTTCCATGAACCAGCAACTTGAGGTGAAGGATTTTTTTTTTTTTTTTTTTTTTTTTCTTCCTTCCTGCCTATGCCAGCTCCCAGCCATAGGTGATAGAAAGGGCAGGTCTGTCTGTTATGGCAAGGTTAAAATCTAAAAACCATGGTTATTCTGTCAGATTTTAGGGCCCTGGAGGAAGCTGAGGAGCTACTTTGCTGACTGTACCTGACAGCTGAACATGTGGGTCTCTTTAACTTCTGTACAGATATATACAAATGTTAATGCCTTTTTGGAGGGGGGCAGAGAGCCTGTCACATTAGGACAGGATTTGTGCTCAGACTCCTTTTCTGCCCTGTTGTGTGGGTAGCGCCTAGGCAGTCTGTAGGCAGGAAATGCTTGTAGCTAGCCATTTGTCTAATAAAGGAAAACATTCTTTCTAGGATTCATAGACTTCAGAGAAACAATAAAACCAAGAAGAGTTATCTCTGAGTTCCTACCTACAGGTTGTGGTGCATTTTGTTTCCCTTGCTACAAGTGAAAATAAGTAATCTTTATCAGTATCTGACAAGTGGTATATGCAGGGAGGAGAGAAAGGACGAGACATTCTGAGAGGGGCTGTTGGTCAGACTAGTACAGCAGCTTTGTGCAATGCCTTTTGGGCCACCTGATCATGAATTGCTGTGCTTTCGTCATCTGTGACATGTTTCACCAGGAGTAGGTTTGGCTCTTGTAGTCAGTATGAGTGCAGACAGGCCAGTATGAGTGCAGCTTGCCAGGTTACTTTTCAGTGAAGGGCCTTCTGGGTGGAGGAGGTTAAAGGAATAAAACAAAAGCTGAGTGAAGAACTGAGAGTACACGTAACAGAGCAAAGGCAAGAGATAAGGAGCAGGAAATGGCATGCAAAGTGAAGGATTTTGGAGATTATTGCTTGAGTTTTGCAGTATTCACAGAATATATTGTCCGTCCTTTCTCCTTCTGTCCCCCAAGCGGATAGTAGTAGGTGGCAAATATCTCCAGTGGCAAATATCTAACGGGGGTGTAAAATAAGCAAAATGGGTTTCAAATCCTTGGTTTCACATTTGTAATTGAATCAGATGTTCAGATGCATGGTTCTGACTCTGTGTCACACTGAATTAATTCTATCAAGTATTTGCATTCTTCTCCCCCATCTCCTACTTCGACTCCCAGCACAGTCTAATTTAGGAAGTTGTGAAATCTTGTGTGAAGTTCTCTTGTGTAACACTGCTCAGCAAGACTATAGCAACAGCATCTCAAGTAAGCTCCGGATTATATGTGAATATTTGTATCTAGTTTTTAGGACTCTTAGCCAGTGGAAAGAAATAGTAGGCTGACCTTAGTAACTGGAAGGTGGAATAGATCATGCAGTGGATATCCATTATTGTCGGTTGTCTGCTGGTAGAAAGCAGCTTCAAACCAGAACTTTTTCTTCCAAGGGGTGCTGACATTAGGAGGTGGATGGTACCTACACAAGCCTTTCCCATTACATGCATTGTGACACAGCTAGAAACTGGAGAACGAAAACATAACCCACAGGTGCTGCAAACCCCAGCTTTAAGGAGTGTTATTTTCTTTGCATGTGCTATTGGGGTTGTGAGACCTGGAGCTGATGGTTTGTTTAAGGAGCTACTAAAAACTCTGGCCAAAGTCCTGGCAGTTTATAAAACAAGAGTGCTCAGCTGGCAGTGCTGTGACAGGCAGGGCAGCAAGCCCATTCATGGCCAACGCAGTGTGCTGTTGAAGAGGCCCAGGATGGCTGCTGGAGGCGTATGAGGGGTATTGCTAGAAAGCACACGCTGCTTGAAAAGCACCAGCAGTACCTGGAGGAAGGCCAGTGTCTACAGAAATAGGTGTATGAAGTAGCCAGTCACAACGATTGCAGTCAGGCCTGGCTGAAGGTTGTACTTGCCAAGGCCTTAAAGTATGGAAATCTCCTCCCCGCTGCCCCACACCCCCAACCCTGCAGGGAAGCCCATCAAAGGGCTTTGTAATGTGTTTTCCCTGTGTTTACTACACTATGCAGTTTATTCTAATGCTGACATTGGAGAACTGTAGCAGGCATTCTGGGCTGTTTGAATGCTTTGGAAGTTAGTGGTATCCATGGTGTGGGGAGGGGGTGCTTTTCAGTCTCTGCCAGGTTTCTTTGCTTCTCATGACTCAGAAGTGATGGTGCTGCAGCTCATCCTCATGCAAGCACCGGTTTTCCAAGAGTACTAGTCTATACATCCCCCCTGCTTCTGACTCAGTGCAATGAAATTGTACACCAAACCCATTGTCTAATTGTTTATCCACTCCTTGTTTCTAAAGCTGAGACACTGAATAGAGGCAATTCTTTTAGCTCTGGCTTCATGCCTCATAGCAAGCGTATAATTCCTGCCATTTACTCTTGGCTGAAATTTGAATGTACAGCACAGGTTTTTTTCACATTTCTTTTTCTCCCACGGGCCAGTCTCATTATGTAGGATCATATTCACCATTGGATTGGCATCAGGTAATTTTTTGTTGTGCTGAATTTTGGAAGTATGCTAGTCAGTTGCACTGATGATGCTTACATACAATGCATACACGAGCTATACACAATGGAAATCATTACCTGTTAATAAAGGCTAAATTGTCAGCTTGGGGCTGCTGCTGTTGTATGAGGCTTTGTATGAGTAGCGGGGCATACGGAATGTTGTACTTCATAGGCTTTATTTCCCACTATAGAAACTTGATTCGTGTGTTCCAGCCACCTCAATACAATGGTGGTTTTAGTGAATCTGACCCCTGAAAACTTGGAGGGGGCATGTTCATGGACTTTTGCTTGGCCAGAAGGTGCTTGGGATTTAAATTGTGGGTAGTATTTGGAAGGTGATTCTTCTCCCCAATCTGCAATATAGAGCCACAAATGAAAGAAGAGCTGCTCGACCCACGACATGTTTTCACTTCCTTTTTTATTGCCGAAAGCTAGATCTGCTGGTGAATCTCATGCTTACCATCTTATTCTATGGCTTGAGGGGAAAAAAATCTTAACCTCTCAAGAGCTTGCATAATACTCAAGTGGAAGTGAGTTCTTGGGAGGCTCTTTTGTTACGTTTGCTATTTATTTCCGGTTGGGAATTCCCAAATGGAAATATTCTGAGGCACTGGCACACATTTGCTCTAAGTCCAATGTTTCTACAAATCATCACATGTGGTTCGTGGATCATTCATCTATATATAGCAGATTGGGTCCTTTCAGTATGTCTCACACCTAAGTGTTCCCTTCCCAAGGAAGGTGATTCTTTCAAGATTCTTCAACAAATTTGAAGTGGAAAGACAAACTGAGCCCAACTCTTGAAAGAGAATTAGGGCAAAGAGAGATTCTGTTGATTTCTGGCCCTCTCCACTCCCCTCAAGCCAACATCATGTATCCTCCAGCATAACATCCTAATGGTAAAGGATGCTAACTAGTAGAAAACTTGGTGGTTTTCTCTGAAAAAACATTTCCAAATTCTATGATCTTCATCAGAGTTTTCCAAATTGATTCCAGCTGCCATCCGTTTTGGGCCACATGCTTGTGTCTACCAGGTTCATGAACCCAAATATTAGAATAAGCAGTTATTTCTGCTTGGCTCTGATGAGATTATACTTGTATTTTGAGACTCATTGGGTTAGACTAACTTTCTAATCCAACTGACTAAATATCAGAGTGTAAAATGAGCAGTGATCACTTGGTGACTGTAAACACAGTCTGCACAAGAAGCTCTTTAGTTAGTGTGAAGGTAGGAACTGTAATGGAGAGTAGGCTAAACTAACCTGCTGCTTGGAAGAGTAAACTAGACTGCAAGGTTGGATGCAGCTTCATTCGTGAAGGGTGCTAGGCACCAGCAGCATAGTAATTCAGCCTCTTGCATGTATGTGTCCTAGTACTTGACGCAAACAGGGGCACAAGGAGGAAGACCATCTCTTTCAATAGATTTCCTCCTCTCTTTCCTTGCCCAAAATGTCCAAGAAGTTACTCCTTTGCTTGGGGACAAGTAAGTTATGCTGTCCCTAATGACCCCATCAGCCAAGATCATGGCTAAACTTGCAGAACCAAACTTGTAAATACATGTAGTAGAATGTTTTTGAGAGAGAGCATATTTTGTTTTGCCAGTAGCCAGAATTTTTGGAGGGCTGGAAGGTAATTGGAGTGGAAGTGGTTACTAGACTTTTGAACTGCAAGATTTATATAGCTATAAGAAAGTTACTTAAATATCAGCTAGACCCTCAGGTGACTTTTATAATCTTTTTATTTCAGTAGTCAGACACTAGTGCTGTGGGAGGAAGATACCAGCTGCAGTAACACTTGTTTTTCTGTTCTTGTGGTTACTCTTCAGGGTTAGGCAATGTGTATTTCCCAGCATAACTGCTCAACAGCCTTCCTTTCAGAAGTGTCAACACATGCAAATACCTGTTTGAGGAATTGCTGCTACAGTACCTAATGGTTAAGCTTTTTATTTTAAGTTCAGTCACTTGCATGTTGTAGGTTAAAGAGCCTGAAGAATTTCACTGCAAGATGTATGCAAACTCAGCTGTGTAGTTAGTCTTGTTGTTCTTTGTGTCTAAGCATGCATTGTACTACCTTAGCCATTAAGCAGTGTGCTGCAGTGTTGCATTAAAACGAAAGATTTGTAAATGAGTAACTTCCATAGTTCAAACCCAGTGAGGCTTCCTCCAGCCTTGCTTTTCTGTAAAAACACAAGGGGAGGGGGAGGTTCATATCCCTGCAGAACAAAAGCATATCTTGTTCTAATACTTTCATTTAAAAGCTATCAGGCTTGCTTGTGTAAAGGCAGACTTGAAGCCAATCTGTGTCTTTCAAGGGCCACTGCACTCTGCACTCCACATAAACAGTGAAATGTTTGTGATTGTCACTGTCTCCCACTACACTGGCTTTTCACTCACTTGATGATCAAATCCAAGTTTGATCTCTCTGGATGAAGTACTGCCTCAGTAAATGGGCACTGGCAAAACACACACTGACTTAACACTTAACTGACTGAGGCAAAGGATTTCCAGTTTTGTTTTTTCCAAAGCCCTCCAAGGGCTTGTTGCAGCCTGTCTCAGAGACCTCTTCCTGTATCTTTGCCTCCTAGATTCCTCATCTATTTTTAAGTCTCATGCTCTTTCCTGCGCCTATTTTAACTCTGTTACTGTACCGTTTAAGCCCTGTGGGATATGGAGTTTGTGGGAAAGAAGTGGAATACTAAAAAAAAAAAAAAGTTGGTTAATCTACATACTCTTCCAAGAGTTTCATGGCACATCATATGCAAAAACCCTAATTAGGATCACATCTAGGTATTATGCATTTGTTTGTCAGCAGCTGTAATATGAACTGATGAAGAAATATTCAGTAAGGGTATCATATTGTGTCTGTCTGATCCCTTTACCTGTGCTAATGCCGAGGCAAAATACGTAACTTGTGTTAATGCCTATGATTCAGTGTTTGCCCATAACTCTGAAATGTTTTCCTCACAGGACACGTACTGGTTTGGGCTTGTTATGGGAATTCTTTTCCCTCAGTAGTATCAGTCTGTGCAATGTCCCTGTGCAGTGCAAAAGTAAACAATTTTCAGGCCTTGGATCTCTTAAATATGTTTTGTGCTACAGATCCCCCAGGGATTCCTATGAACTAAACTTGAACTTGTCACGTTACCTTGTATTTCACCTTGATTCACTTTGTCTCAAATCCCAAACAAGGCTGAAGAGGTATTTTAATAAGACTTAAGTCAGACTTTTGAGGTACAAGAGTGGAAACAAAAAGTTGCAAGTAAAACAATCCCATTCTATTTTAAATTTAGCAACTAGATAGCTCTCTAGTGGCTTAACCTCTGCTATGCAGAATCCTAACGACGTATCTCATCTGTGGGAGCTGGGAATTAGCATTCATGGCAAAAATGTCTTCCAAATGTTTTCAGTATCTCCAAGTGACATTTTACTTTTCTTTGGGATTAGGTTTTGGGGTGCAAGTATGAATTGTGTTGATGTGTGGCTTCCTGTATTGCAAACAGTGATTCTTTCTAGCCGATACCTATTTAACCAGGCAGTGTTAGGTGGTAGTTTGATTGTGCATATCGTCACTGCAGGCTCTGTCAGCAGCCTGTCTGCAGTATCGCTTGCTTGCTGCTTTGGTGTAGTTCAGGAAGAAGTGGCCAACTCTCCTGCATGGGGTGAAAGCTGTGACAGTACCGTCAGAACAGTAATGAAATTGCAATTTGGGTTTTGGATGTTCAGTTTCCATCTTAAATGACCTTAACTTTGGAAGACTAACAGACTGCTTTGGTCCAAAATTGCAGAAGTTAAAAATTGTGAAACTCTTGCATTCAGCACATGTCCTTATGGTGTCTCGTGGATAATGTTTTCAGAATGGTGAAAACTATTTCCTTCTTAAGAAACATTTTTAAAAGCATGTAAGTTTAAAATATTATTTCCATTCATCTGTTTACATATAGACATATCTTGTCCATTATGTTACTTGAATCTAGGAAAAGCGCCACTGAAATAATAAAGTCCCACTGAAGATTATACCTGCCGTATGTGTTTTTCTGAGTAAGGTGGTAGTAAAGCCAGTAGATGCCAAATCTCCTGTATGGCCTTTGGCAAGTCATTAATCTCAACTATTTTCAAAACTTTCTATTCATTTTGGAGTTTTTATTTTGGGTGCCCAGTTGGAGGCTGCTAAATCAAGTACAAAACTTTCACGGCTTCCAGCTGGACCTGAGGTGGTCTCTATGTCCAATGTTTAGCATTCCCATAATTGCAAAATGTAAAACTAAAGAGCACTCTGGTAAATGCTGGGTTTTTCATCCTTACCTCCACAGCCTCACCTCACAGGATGGTAACATCAGCATTTCTAACCACGCTCCCAAGTAATGCTATGCCATATTGAGTACTGATCTTTGTTAGGCAGAGAGACATTTGAATTTGATGTTAGTGCTGTAGAAACTACTGTTTATAGATATCAAAAACCTGGAGAACAATGAATGTTATGCACATTCCTTAATACTATAAGGAATTACATTCTCTTGCTAGATTTTAGTTCAATGTCATCTATTTGTTATCAATTTGACAGGCTCCAAAAAACTCATGTAGCTCATTTTATTTATTTTTATATACACATACACAGACACACATATCTTGTCTTTTTCTTGCTAAACTGCCTTGGCTTTTTTAGTTTTCTTTCTTTTTTTTTTAATTGACCTCCCATTCAAAGTTATCTTCCACTGTTCCTATTACCTTTGTCTCTTTGTTCAAAAAGATTCTTGAAGAAATGCTGAATGCTTCTTGCCAATCAAAACACCCACTCTCCTATCCTGTCATTTGGTGGAGTTCATCTTAAAGAATACTATCTTTCTCTTAGCTATATTTTTGCCCATGTTACTTCCCTCTTACAGGCATGGAACTTGCTGTGTTCAGCCTGCTTCATCTTTGAGAATATACTTGTATGTTTTCCTCATAGCATAACTGTGTGCTCCTTTTTATGCTCTCACTCAAATCTGTGGAAGTTGTGTATTGAGGAAGACTCAAAGCTACACCGTAAATCATGCTGCAAATAGCCTTTTTTTTTTGACTGCTCTTATTTAACTTCTTGCTGTTTGCAATTAATTGCTGAGTATGCTACTATATGTTATACTGAAAGTGTCAGAACAGCCACACAAAGACAAATTTTGATTTTCAGTAAGCGTGACTGAACTAAGATTCCTTCTTTAGCACTTAAGCTATAGTTTTGTATTTCACTTGTCAACTTGTGAGATTTGCTTTTGGTATGTTTTGGAAAATGTCACACAGTTAAATAGATTGCAGAGTGTTACCTTTGACACTGTTGATGGTGTTGGTCTTGGAAGGGACCCACCATGGACAAGGAAGGCACGGTATGCTGACTTCCTCCATATGCAAATCCATGAATTTAAGAAGTGAAAATAACTCTTGTAATAAAGAAGAGTAATACATGTCTTTTGTGTGTCCCAAGGCTCACAAGTACAAGATGGTGTGAGACTTGGCTAGATCCAGAGAGTACAATCCTGCTTTCCTCAAATACGTGAAACTCATAGAGATTTGGATGCACGTATCGTATGGAATCAAAGTGTCACCAGTAATAGCAGCTATAGCTGAGCTAGAGGAAAGGCGATGGAAGATCCTAAAAGTGCAATGCTTTTTGTCTTGCAAAAGTATAGTGAGGGAGGTTCAGTGCTGTAAAGCCCCCCCTCATCCCCCCATCATTTGCATTGATGTCAAGGTGAAAAGAAGGAAGACTGCTCATTTTTGTTAAGCATATGCTCTGGCTTTTGTCTTTTCGATCCCATCATTTTTCATTGTTTAGTCATGGTCAGTGAGTGGATGCTCCTTGGAATAACTTGGTACTACAACAGATGGATTGCAGGGTTGTACAGGTAATCAGGTGAATAAATGGATGCTCCATGGTTCACATCATCTGCATATACAGTTTCCCATAGGAGTCCCCAAGGCTTCTTTATTTAACAATCTAGCCAAGAATGCCATCTGTATAGGCCAGCGAGGAGGGTGTTTAAGGCTTCGTTACCCAGAGGGTGGTATGGGCCCAGGTGCACCCCGTGCTCTTTATAGGCTAACTCCTGTTGTTGACAGGAGGAGCAGCTGTTTCCAAAAGTACATGGGTTTGCCAGAATTGTCTGGATCCTAAAGCAAAATGTGTGTATGTTACCTCCCAGAATATCCCAGACCACAGCTGAAGTCTGGTCTGGACCATATCCAGAGATGTAGACAGTACCTCTGCCTTCCTGAGGCTTGGCTAGAATGATGAACATTGGTGATGCCAGGCGCAACCACCTATTATTGAATGGGACAACAATGAGTGAAGTATGTATAAATCTCCATATAAAGAATGAATCTTCCCCACTGTTCAGTATAAAGACTGACACAGCTTCCTTCACAGGCTTGTAATGGTCCAGGTAGCACTGTAATCCAAACAATTGACATCAGACCCAGACATCTGAGAAGTCTAGTGGCAACTGGTGATCAGCAGCCATGTAAAAGGACAGGCCCGGGTATCACCTGTCTTGGTACTGTCCCAATCTTTTGGTCCCACTCCATCTCATGATTTACAGAATTTAGCCCCTTTCTCTTCCGTTTTCCTTCCCTTTTAAGGACTCTCTCCCTCTTTTTCTGTTACCGTTACCCGTTCATACACACGTGACTAAATAAGTTTACTAATCAAAAATATCATGTTATCCCTAAGTAGGGAGGTTAGTTTATCTCAGAATTTGTTTGGGCTAAGTAACTTATTTTGGTTTTCGACTTGCTTTAGACTTCCTGTCTCATAGTCTGTCTATTCACTGTTGTGTTCACCATGAGTACGTAACTCATCTGCACGTAACTTTTCACACTGTGAACTTTGGTGCATTATTTTCAGCATGCATGCTGGAGCTTAAACTTTGGTGATGCATCTGAAAAGTATGTACATAATTTTAAAAATGAAAGAATCCTATTAATTGAATTATATGTTCCTCTTGAAACATCTTTATGAAAATAAGGGTGATCTGTGGCTGGAAGGAATAACGGCATAACCTTGACGGCATATGTTTACATATGTTTGCATGATACTGTGTTTTGATGAAGCATTGTTCATAACTTGGCGAAGACCTCTTAAAGATTGTTGGCCAAAACAGGCAGCTTTTTACAAGAAAAACCACAGTTTTGGATACTTTCAAATTGAATGTGTATGGCTCCAGACAGACCCCACTAACTCTCTTTTTCTGTTTGTAGAGGCCTATATAGACTAGCTCCTGTATTTCCACTGTCCTGACCCCTTGGGGTTCCACTCTATGTTGGTGCAAAGGTGCACATTCATTCAAAAACTGGAAACGGAGCATACCAGCTCAGGTATATATGGCTATATGGTGTAGAAAACTGGAAAATCAAGGGCATTGTTTCCAGGTCTGTTTGACTAGATGTTCCATGACTCATCAGAAAATCACATGCAGTAAATAGGCTTACCAAAATGCATTGCATTGCTGTCAGGGTATTCTGGCAAGTGGGGGGTTGGGGGCTATGGGGTGGGACTTCGTGTTTGCTTCTGTAACTCCAGAGTGTGCTTTAACTCTTGTTGAGTAAAGAGTTTGACCGGTAGAAAGGGGGATTTGGTGTGTAAAGTCCGCTAGGACAGGGAAGACAGTATCCATGGACGTAGTGGAAACAGGTTACAATATATTGGATGCTGTGAAGGATGGTATCCAGTGAGGAATCTGACAGAACAATGACTTTTAGTCCAACTATGGTAAAAAAAATAAAACCAAAAAGTCCTGGTATTGGTAAATATCATGTGATTGTGCCACCATGCAGTATAGCTAGTCAGCTAAACAAAAGCCTGTGGAGATAGCAATAATTATAGTAGCAATTGTAGACTTGTGTATCTGTGTGTATACTTCCTGTAAGTGCTTGGTGAGGTCATACAATAAAACATAGGAACACAAAGGCTAGCGTGACTTAAACATATACATGAATGTCTCTTTTCTTCCTGCGTAATAAATTCCAATGTGTGGAATAATCCCAAACCTGTAAAAAGTGAGGTTATATACCTCTGGGTGGCCAAAGAGGTGCAGATACAGAAAAAGAGCTGTTGATACAGAATTGGGTCTACTCCCTTTAGCTGGGTCAAAACAGGCAGGTTCAGACTTAAGTCTGTAAGCAGCATGGTAATGCTAGCAGCAAGAAAATGGAGCAGAAGGTAGCATAATTAATGCAGACAAATTAGGGTATTCGATGTGAGAGGGCAGGAGGTTTTATTGCTGTTGTGATTAAGTTAATTTCTCCAAAAATTAACCATAATCCTGCTAGGTGTAGGATAGCTGAGCACTCCCGATGCAAGAGCAAGATTTGCAGCTAGTTGGCATGTTGGGTTCATTCTGTTCTTGTTTTGGCTTCTACACATGATTGGGCTAGAATAAGTAGGAGGAAGGGTAGTAGTCAGCAGCTCGTGTCAAAATGCTGTGTCCAGGCCACTAAGTGAGGACTTACGGAAACACAAATGTTGCTGACTACATTTATAAATTTAGTCACCTGGCAAAGTTCAAGGTTGACTTAGTTCAGTTAGGGTGAGGGCAAAGCCAATAATTCCTGCTTAAGCCCTAAAGATTGAATATAGTGTACAAGTTTTTGTGGCTTGTTGAGAGTGAGGGCGAGGTGGAAATGGGCAGTTAGTGTAGGTTCCTGGTAGGCAAGTTGCCTAGCTGTGTGTAACTTGGTAGTCCTTTTCACAGAATATGGATTCCTCCTCTTGGTGACCCTCTGGTGAAATTCGTGCTGAACTGCAAATTCAAGGATGTACATTAAAGGTATACTGGATCTTTGCTGATGCGGAGATAGCGGTTGATGAGATCGAAGCCCTTCTGGTAAGGTTTTACCTTGGTTAAAGCATGCGTTTTGCATTCAGAAGGTACAGGGTAATGTCCTTCTGGTTTTAGCAGAAAGTAAGAGACTTGGACACTTACTTAAGGCTTTGAAGGTCTGTCTTTGTTTGGGTTATCCCAGCCTTCTAAATTACAGTGAGGATAACATGAGAGAAGGGCAAGCTCTCGTCTTCAGCCACTTCCCTCCGGACAAAATCAACACCCAGTCAAGTGGAAATTTCCACTGCTGAGTAGTACCTCACTGGAAGTGGTATTCTATCAGTCAGGCCTAACTCTAGGCAAGTTTTTTGCAGAAGTACTGGTATAGAAAAGATCAAACCACAGAAACTTTTGCATCTCCGTCTTCAGATACGTTCCTTTTACCACTGCTAGCAATGAAGAGAGTATGTGAAATGTGGGTGCTTTTGATATCCATTTCCAGTGTATCCTTGTTTACTAGGCTCAGTCTGAACAGATTGCCTGGAGTATACTCAATGTTAAAGCAACTAAAACAGGAGGACCCGAAGGAGGAGCAGTGAGGGAGTTCAGCGGAGACAGCCCAGGCTCCCGGGCAGGGCAGGGGAGGACGCGTAGGAGAAAACCCCAGCCAGCAGCAGAGCCAGGGAGGCTCCGAAAACGCCGGTGCTCGCGGCGGCGCGGCGGCCTCCCTGGCCTGAGGAGAGCGCGGTGGGCCCCACCGCCTAGCGAGAGGGGCCCCCAGTCGGTGTGCGCCTCGGATGAAGCCCGAAACGGGCTCGGGCGGCGGAGTGCGCCGTCGCCGTCGGGGACTGGCGGGCGGGGGGCAGAGGCAAAGAGGAGGCCGGGGGCCGCCAGGGCGCCGTTGCCCCTTTAAGCGGGCGCCGCTGCTGTCCTCGGGTGCCCCGCGCGCGCCTCGCCCGCAGCCGCCACCGCGCTATTAATAGCGGGACGGGGCGGAGCGCCTTCTGACACGCGATGGGCGCTCCTCGCGCGGGCCGCCCGCCTCTGCTGGGGCCCCCGGGCACCCGCAGCCAGCCGGGCCGCCGGAACGCGCGTGGCTGTGGCTGGCCTTAGCGCCGCGCCCAGCTCCCCACAGCCTCTTTCTCGGCGGAGAGACTGTGGGCGGAGGAGGAGGGAAGAGCCCGTGCGTCGGGCCAGAGCCTGGGGTCGGTCAGGCCTGCGTGCGCTCGGCCACCTGCGCGCCCTGCGTGTGGCGGTGAGCCCTTCCCCCAGACGGGGAGGAAGAAATGGTCCCTCCTTCCCCGCCGCAGAGCCACAAACACTTGTGCAGCTCCCGCTGGCGAGGGGAGAGGAAACAGTACTGTTCTGCCCTGCGGGCAGCTGAGGTTTCTGTCCTGTCCCTTCCCTCCTGAGGGGAGAACAGTGTCTTCCTCCCTTCCCCCGTGTTTCTGCTCCCAGGGGTTTAGGGATAGACATTGAAATCACCTGCTCTAACTGCAAAGGCAAGATTTTTCCTTTCGTTCTGGTAAATGGGAAACATGCAAGAAAAACGGACGTGTGTTCTCTCAGCAGTCCGCCCACGCTCTGATCTGGGGGGAAAGGAATGGAACGCTTTCCTTCCACAGAGGGGCATCATTTACTGCACGCAAATCATACTTCATAAAAGCAGTGAAGAGCCTTTGTTTCACTGTAAAGGCTGTATAAGAGTGTAATGTATTTGTATAACCCCTGCAATCAAAGAGCAAAAGAGGCTCTCAAAAGAGAAATAGGAATTGCCGTACTGTATTAGAGCCATCTGCTTCAGTATCCTTTGTGAACCTAGCTAGAAAAAGACATTGCAGAGGAAGGGAAAGTGTATCTCCTCTTTTCCTTTACTTCCTTCAAAAATACTGCAGTATGTTACTGCATATTACAAAAATTATTACAGTAGTTAGCCTACACCTTGGGACTTCTATATGCTTTTTATTTCAATATAATGAGAAATACTCCTGTTAGTCATAAAAAAAAAAAGACATTCATTTCAGTCTAAGTCCATTGGAGTGAGGCAACAATTTTTCCTCCCCCAAGTTATTTACATATCGTCAGTCTTTTTTAACAAATGATTAATCTAGTAAGCAACGCTCTATCTCAGTCAGGAGTAGAGGAGATGGGGAGAGCTGGTGTCCACATCTGATGCTTTCAATTTTGCATTTCTTACACAGTCTTCATCTGAAAAGCAGCAGGTTGTTTCCACTACATAGAACAGCTTCCTTCCTCCTTTACCCTGGAGCACAATTGCATGCAGTCTGCCACCCAAACACTTTTGGCACTGGTGATATCTCTCTGATCAGCAATTGCCCGAGTGTGACGTATGTTGACAGTAAGGCCAGTTGCTTTAATGCCTCTGCCAGCGAAGCTGTGTTACAGCAAATGAGCATTAGTCACTGAGTTTGAGTGAGTTGGGAGTGTCTTTGAGACATTCATTTTATAGCTTTTTTGGGTATTAGGGGATTTGCTTGCTTTTCAGGACAAACGCTGTGTTCATCCCCATACCCTTTGCTACCAGCTCCTTTAATATATAACAAATCAGCCAGTGGCAGAGAGAGTTTACCTTGGGGGTGTCTGGGGTGTCTGGGGTGAAGTAATCTCTTAAGTGCAGGAACACCCTCAGCACTTTAAACCACAGCATTAGAACGGGAGTGTCAAGTGTGCATTAGTAATGCTTTTGCCCTTTGCTCTTTGGAGGGGTGATTTGCTCTACAAATACTTTATGAACCTCTTGAGACTGTGGCACCATGTTGTTCTTCAAAAGTGTCGGCTAGTAAATTCCCACTGCATTACAACATGGGCTTTTGTCACAACATGTTAAATAATCACAGACAAATGGTATCTTGTGACAGGATTTGTTCTGATAAATACAGGTCTCTAGAACCAGACACACAAAAAAAGTTGCATAGTTCAGAGAATAGATAAAAAAATCGAAGTTGAAAATGGTGAGAGGATCGAGTGTCCCATACGTTCCTAAATCAATAGACAAAATGAGGAAGTCATTCAAGGGTAGCCTTGTTTGTATATGCGTGTTCTGGAGTGTCATCTTTTCTTTGAATAGTTGACGCATTGAACACAGCTGAGCCAAATAAATTGAGGGCTACATATCCACAGACCTTTATTTTGCTATGCAGTCTCAGTCACTGTACTGAGACTAGTCATCTCAGTATGTTGCCAGAGGGGATTTGTCTGCTGGAGTTTGTTTTGAAGCATGAGGAATTTTGGTCCGGAGTTTATGGTCTGCCTGTTGTAAAGCTGAAATACAAAATTATATTTCTGAGTGTAAAAGGAGCTTAACTGCTTGGTTCAGCTTCATGTGACAATAAGAATACCTGTGCTGCAGGCCTGATTGATCTGCCAGACTTAAGCTCTTTGCATACCCACATTCTGCCTTTGGTTTCAGCAGAGTAACAGTAACTTTACCTTTCACTTAGCCTCCCTGAAAATCATACCATTGGAGGCTACTAGAGATGACAAATCTTCTGTTTTCCCTTGGCTTTTCCTTACTATTTGCAGCATACTCTTCTTTTGCGTTTATCCTAGCTGTCTGTTGGTGCCATACTGTAAGGGAGATCTGTAGTACTTTTTGCTCAGTCAGAACGTTTTGGCTGATAGACAGGAAGTTTGGCCTTTGTTAGACTTGACTGCTGACTCTTCATGCTGTCAAAGCCTCTAGTGGAGACTCGCCTGTTAGTGTTGGGCAGCTCTGCATGGATCATCTCTCAGATACAGACTTGATGTCATCCTGCCATCACGCCAAAACACCGACTAGAAGTGCTCAGTGAACTAACAGAGGTAACACAGTAAACAAAATTGTAACTCTGCAAAGGACAGCAATTTTTTGGTATTTTCAGAACTCGCTTTGAGACACTTACACTCTCACTTTGTGCTCTTGGACTCATTTTGTATGCTTTTCTTTTGGACCATTGGATCAGTTTTTCATAGTATGTAAAATAAGAATACTTTCGATACCACTTAGATACTGTTGTATGAGGTGTGGAACTTATCTAAAGACATCATTGCTCAAATAGTGCTGTGTTCTAGCGGTCCTTACTTAATCAAGTGGTCCCACTGAATTTGATGGAAGTACACATAAAATTTCATTTCTGTTGATCAAACTTTACGTGCATATTTCACTGCAAATATTTAATCTTCAAAATGTGTTGTGTTAGATTTACAATCTAGAAGCTTTAGGGACTGCAAAAGTTCTTTAGAGTCATGGCTGAAACTGTCTAATGAGAGAACAACATAAGGAGAAGACTATAGTTGAGAGAAAACAATAGAAGGTCTGAATTTCATCGCTGATGGTAAAATGGGCCATATGTCCTTTCACTTTTAATCCCATTCTGGACATAGCTAAAGATTTCTCTTAGACTCCTTTTCAAACAGGTTTAGTACCACAGAAGGAAGGGATACATTTTAACAATATCTGTCAGAATTTAACCTGTTTTACATAGACAAGAGAGAGATGGTAAAGAATAAATTTTTCTCATAATTATTTTTTTTTTTTAAAGCTAGTTATAACAGTTTGGAAAGGTTGGCGTTATACTGTGGGTTGTTTTTGTTTTTAGTATATCTGAGACAGTAATTAGATTTGGACAGTTTTGTGAACAAGTGGTTTTGCACCCATATAATGTTACCTTGACTAGAAGTGTGCTATTTCATTTGTGGGTTCTCTATGCTGCTGTAATGAAATAAAGTGGATGTTGCGTTCATTTATTTAAATATTAGTGAGGGAGTAATAGAATGTGTGAGGTTATGTTGGCTTTAAAAAAAAAACCCCAAAAATCAGATGTGCCTGGCATTCATCAGTGTATTGAACAATGCAGCTGTAAGACATGATGATACTAGGTATAGCTGTGAGTGTAGCTAAAGCTCCTTTTTGTGTTTGGCAAAAATTCCATTCTTAATTTAGGTCCAATTGTAGTCTGCAACTCTTCTTTCAGTTTTGCTAATGTAAATCAGGACTAATGTTGATTTTTTAACTGAGGTCTTATATTGTTGCAAGGGTCTGATCTAAAGTAACTGAAAAGGCTTCTGCTGTTCTCAGTGGGGAGTGAACAAGTAGTCATGTAACGAGAAAGTGAAGAATCAAGCTTGCAAGTCGTAACAAAAAGGATTTTCCAAGTATAAGCTTTAATAGTTTAAGGTTCCCATGAAATCATTAAATAAATGGCTTTTTAAAGATCAGATTTTTTCAAGAAAAATGTAAGCAGTTTTGTTGAGATCCTTAAGAAAAACAGCTGATGAAATCAAGTACGTGGGCTACAAAATATCTACCCACATGCACTTCAAATTACCTGTCAAATATGCTCATTTTTCTGCTCTTGAAGATACAATGATGTTTAGTTCACTCAGGTCACTTGCATGTTCAAAATTAACAAATAATCTTTGAAAAAGTACATTGCAGGAAATGATGGTATATACTATTGCCTCATTTAACAAGGAAGTTATGATGGAGAAGTAAAATGATTTTACCCAGGTCTAAAATAATTTAGTAGCAGTACTGGTTTTGTAAGTGGGCATGTCTTGGACAACTGACTATATGTTCTTTTTAACACTTGAAGCTTATCCTCTTCCTGACTTTTTTTTTTTAGGGTCTGGATGGAAACACAGCCAAACGGAACCTGGGTGAATTTTTTGAATGCAAAAGGCTTATCACTCCACTGTGTCTTCCAATGAAGCAAGTTGCTTTTCTCCATGCCACATTGAGGAAACACACGCTGCCCCAGTAACTGAGGTCAGAACTGTTAAATATTAGCTTTCCAAATAAATGGGTAGGCCTGTTTTGTGTTTGGGAACATAGGCTTGGGGACTGTTCTCTGGAAGTGACTCAGGCAATGTTCTGTTGGCACTAGGCAGTATTAGATCTGGGGAATCCTACGTTTTCCTAGGCTGACTGGAGTTTGGCCTGCAGAAAAGAATTTACTCTGATCTCTGTATCCAGAGAGTAAGAGCAGACATGCTCAGAATTCTAAGAATTTTCTCTTCCTGATCTTTCCCAACAGTACAGCACTTTAACAATAGCTGCGCAGAGGATAGATTATTTTTAGCCTAGATTCCTAAATCAGGAAGACCTCATGTAACCTTACTCTTTGTCTGTCTACTGCGGATTCCCCTGGCTAATACTGGCCTGCTTTAACAGCAAAGCAGGCTAAATAGGCTAATAGGATGGAAGAGACCAAATAGTTGTATGAGAGGGAGACTGCATCATGAGCTAGCATATTATTATGCAGCAGTGAGGCCATAAGGTACAAATACACAGAAAACTGACTTCATTTAGTGTCTGTGCTCATGAAATTCATTGATTGGTTTAGGTGTTACTTGGTGGCAGTCATCTGGAGCACAGTGCTTTCTCAAATATGCTCAGTGCTGCAAGAACTAGGAAGCTCTTCTGCCATGGAAAGTAGAGATTTTCTTGTGGAATTTGAAGTGTACTTGAACTACTCTTAGAAAAGCAACGTTTTGTATCTACGAGTTTAAATTTTAACTCGACTGTTGGCCTAATTGCCCTCAGTGAGTCCAACAGAAACTGCAGTTAGTGACTAACGACTCATTCCAATTAGTGATAAGGCATATGGGCAGGACTCTGTGTCGCCAGCCCTTGCTAACTGGACAGTACTTGTAGCCTCTGGAAAGTTCCTATACTAGGGGAATCTCCTTTGGCACTGTGGGGCTTCCAGGAACATAATTTTTGAGAGAGTCTGTGAGGAGTTCCTGTTTGTTATGTACAGCCTGGCTCTGTTCTGGCATCTATTATATTCCTCTCGCATATGGGAGTTACATCCTAGCATCTGAGTCTTAACACTAATGTATAACTCTTGAACAGTGTGTGTGATCAGGATGAGATTCCGTGCTCATTACATCACAAGGCCTCAGTATATCTTAGCTCCCAATGGAGTTGGTAAAATCCTCTTCCGGCCCCAACACAGGGTGAATTTCATGCATGAATGCATTTCTTCAAAGCTATTTAAGCTCCTAGAAATTCAGATAATATTTAGTGGGATTTTCAGAGTTGCAAATCTGGCTCATCTTCAGCAAAGCAAATGGGATTAAGGTAGACATTGACATTTTTTTAAGTATTTCCTGCGTTGTAAAGCATCTGTTGAAAAAAATGCTTGAACAAATCCAGCTCCAAGTCTCCATTTATACTTGGCTTGGAAGTTTGCCTTTTATTTTAGTGGGAATGGACTGTAAAAAGAGTTGGTAATTGACATCTGACTTTGTTATCACAGAATGTTATTTTGTGATTTATTGAATAGTTGCCTACAATAAGTGGGCCTGTCTAGTTTGTTTGTTTGGTATTAGGAAAAACATTTATATCATTCTGTTATGAATTGTGGAACAGTCCTGTTGTGAAGAGACCTTCCTTGTCTGTGGTGTTCAGAGTACATTTTTCTGGGAAACTACCATGGGAAGAAAAATCGCATCTCCCCTCTCTTTCTCCTCTCCTATCCCTGGGAAGAATATTCTATTGTTTGTGAAAGGTAAGTGTTTTGGATAACAACTGCAATCAACAGTGTGATAGATGATGAACATTAACAGTGGTGTTTAGAGCATAAGCCAAATTCTAGCCATTTGAAAGTAAAATTAGAGCTCTCTTGGGCCTCACACTGTCCCACTGCTGACCACTGAAGATTTGCTAAGCCATCTTTGGTAGCATGTTTGAGAAGCTTTTGGTGGAGGCAGCAGACTGAACCTCAGGATGATCCCATGCAGCAGTTTCCTCCTAGTCCTGGCATGGACCTTCAGATGTATCTCCCTCCTGGGTGCCACAGCTTCTATTTCAGCCAAGGCACCAGGGCTGAGGAGTGCAGCTTTGGGTGTCACTGTGTTTATATACCAAGATTGCTGAGAAACCAAGTAAGAATGCAGCTGTGAGCCTTTAAGCAGCATGCCATGGAAAAATAAAACACAAAGTCTGTATATGCACGAGGGGAATGTACCCAGTGTTTTGCACATTCCAGCAGAGGCCTCAGTAAAGACTGGAATTTTAATTCTCATCTGACAACATTCCACAAAGACAACTTACTTTCCCTTCCTGCTTCCCCCTCCCAAGAGATTAATTTAAAATAATAATTTTGGCTTATTATTTATTCTACATTGGCTATCAAATAACTGTTGGAGTGGCAGCACTCAGAAGAGATTAGGTGGGTATTTTTGTTCAGTTCCTAATGTGGTTTCTCTGGGATTTGTTACTATTATCTATTTTCCTTCTTATTGTTGTTATTAGTAATGCAACTTCTTATGTATTGTCATTCTAAATCAAGATTAGAAATATCACCAGCTGCATTGGTGTCTCTGCAGGGACTCTTCAAGATTTTTTTTTTTTACTAAAGCCATGGTCCCCTCGCAAACATGCCTGTTGGTATAGTACAAGGCCATTAGAAAGGCAGGAAAGAGGAGAGGCAGTGACTCATGTAAACTTCTTAACAGCACAATTGAAGTACAAAACCCCACCTATCCCAGCAGGAGCAAAGATCTTGATCTGCACAACACCTGCTGTACAGTATTTCTGTGTTTATTCCAGTTTTTTAGTTCTGAATACAAATATGGAAAGTAGGCCAGTGTTTAAGGAATTTGAATGAAGAAAATGTTGGTTTTGGAGCTGACATCAGTGTGAGATCAGGAGAACCAGACTTTGCACGCAGTCATCTGTGCATTTCTGGATTACAAGCTATATACACAAAGGTGCAGAAGTCTCTTTTCTCTATGTAAGTGGGCCTGCCAGCATTCATAATGTCCCATTTAAGCCACAGCTGATGGCTAAAATCATCAGTTATCTAGTTGTGTAGCTGAAATCATAAAACAATGAGACTAACCATTTCAAATGAGGATGCTTTTTTCCCTCTTGTTCTAATTCTAGTAGTTCCAGTAATAGTTGCAGTAAAACTTTTAATTGCAACAGCTTCTGTTTAGCACTGTTGAACAAATGCGTCAGCTTGGGAATCCAACTGCCAGTATTTTCTTTCTTTCTTTTTTTTTTTAAGAATCAGCTTGCCTTTTAATTGATAGTCATGGTTTTTAAAATGTCAGTTTTGGCCCATACTGTGACATAGCTGTAAGAAATAAAGCAGAAGACCCGCAACTTAGCCAGGGGGAAGACGACTTAAAATACTTTTCTACTTTTATGATTCTAGACAGCTTCAGCAGCTAGGAAGACTTGTACTATGTAAAGAGTATCTCATGTCTCACATAGGTCAGCAACGCTGTGCCCTGTGGTCCTGTCCCTGGCAGACCTCTTATAGCTGAACTGTCACTGAGGTCCTCAGAAACTGCCAGCATATTGTGCTCTACCTGACTTCAGGCTTCTCAGGCCCCTTTTCCTTGGGTAAACGTGCTAAGATATGGGTGAGAAACTTTCCTCATAACTTTAATTAGTTCCTAACATAGATTAAGACCTCTGGAGATGTCAAAACAGATGTGCTGCAGAGATTTGAAAGCTAATTAATGTGTAGGAGGCAGAGCTATTTTTTCCTCTCTGCTTTATCCTGCTATTGAGCTCAGTCATGAGCTGTCTACTAGAGGGAATGAGGATAAGCATCGAATCATACATCCCATATATGATTTACCTGTATCACTGAACTGTGTTCAGGATGGGAGGGAAAGCTGCCCTACAACAGTGCCACACAGGGTGACTGAGAGGGATCTTCTAGGGAGGAAAAGGACCAAACAATGCATTGACTGTGTCCCTGTTTCTTGTGTCAGCCATTTTAGATGGCCTAGCTGCCTCACTGCAGTAGAGGCCACACTGGCAGTACTCAAATTCAGTGTTATGAAATGGCTCTCAAAGCTTATGAAAAATACCTCAGTCATTGCCCAAGCCCCCCCAAACCCTTCAAGACATCTCGGAATCCTCACCCCATCCCATTTCCAGCAAAGATGTCACATAGTTGAAAATGCCTGTGAGATCGTCTTTCCTTTGAAATGTGATCCCTCTGTACCATGTTGGCAGCATAAAAGGATAGGCAAGTGGAAGCTGTCTCTTAGAAAGACCCTTTCCAGAAAGAAAGCATATGTTTTCCTTTGTCTGATTGTTCCCTGGACCCTTTTAGAAAAGATGGTGGCTCTGTGCCAATGTATCTGCCAGTCTGTGCTGTAACGTGGGCCACAGTGGAGGTGTTACGAACACAGTGTGCTCTGACAGCCATCTGCTTGGAACACCAAGAACCTGTGCAGACCGCAGAAGGGTCTCTTCACAGCAGATAGAAACCAAACTGTCCCTGCAGATGAGGAAGACAGTGACTTAAAAATTCTTCTCCTCTATGCAAGCTTAAGTACAAAAGCACTGAACAGTAGGGCTGGTATGTGGGCTAGCTGCCTAAAAGGTAGATCTGGGTTTCAGAAATAAGATCATGTGGTTGTGCCAGTAAGGTTTGCTCACAGAAATGTCTTTGGCTTAGGAATCACCCGATTCCTTCTCGGTCCGCATCCAAATGCGATGAAGCACCTGCTTCCCTTCTGGTAAGGAGGAAGAATAGTTGGGGCAAGACTGATGGGCCAGGGTGGGAACTGGAACATTCTGAATGCCTTACTGGGAAATGGAAATTGCTCTGGGAGAAGTCTGAGGGCCTGGGGTTCTTGACGTATTTCATTACCTTTATGTCCAGCATCTTGAACAGTGACTGGGTATGGTATTCTCTGAATCTGTGAACACTTACCAAACCCAAAAATGAACATTCATATCACTTGCTCTCTTTCTTTCTTTTTTTATTTTTAATTTTTTTTAAATTGAGCTAGTTAAAAGCAGAGCCTCAGTCAAAACATTGACTTTCTTAGGTTAGTACTAGTTCAACATTATTTAATGCCTGGGTTTGATACTGCTTACAGTAGCAGTGAAGCAGTCGTCTTTTATGGTAGCTCTAAATTTCCTTATGTATCTTCCAGAAGTTAATGTAATAATAGTTTTAAGAGTCTCTTATTAATAGCTCTAAGTCTAATTTTCTAACAAGATACTGCTAATGGTATTATTCTGGCTTCAGCAGTTTTCTTTGTCTCGGAGCCCCTTAGAGGGGCAGTGGGTTCTTAGCCAGAATTCTTGGTTTGTTCCTGTAAAATGTAGTTTTGTTGTAACAGTAGCTTGTTCTTAATGTTTATCTGCTTTTTTCATTTATTATTGTCTAGATTTTGCTACATAAATTACTGTTACATTGCTGACAAACAGCATACAGTTCAAATAGATCAGTATCCACAACCTGTCTCAACTGATCATAATTACATTAGTCTCATTTCGGTTAGTGCATCATTTCCTTCACCAGCTGATAAAATTTTGAATGTATTAAAAATACAATTCTCAAAATGTTAAATTACCTGAAAATTAATTTGAAAAAATACCTCCAGGAGTCTCTTTCACTGTCTGCTTCTGTGATAAATAAGCTTACTTCTCAGAATCTGCCTTTATCTGTATGTAGCTGTAAGAGTAATTGAGGCAAGTAATGTGTGGTCTGTTGGCCACGTATTCTTGCTCTGGACCTTCCTTCGTTCGAACCTTTGTTGGTATAATTGCACTTTGGCAGTTGCTGTCTAGGTGCATGGCCCAATAGATCAAAGAGGGGAGTAAGATTAAACAGTATGAAGAGCAGGGCTATAGTCAGGTCTGTATAGGAGATGGAAATACATCCTTTTGGAACATGTTATCTGATTGAACCTATTACACAGTCTCAACTTTATTTTAGCTAGGTAGAGGGAAGTAATATTTTTGAATGCTGGTAGCTCCCATTTTCAGACACTCCCTTTAAAGGCCAGTGTTCCAGCAGGAATTTTTTTCAGTTTATGATCTTTAATAAAGGCTCTGTGGAAGAGCAGATTAGATATTACCGTTGCTTTGGGACATATTGCACTGTTAGCCAGCATCCTAAGAAAATGATTGCTGTAGCTGAGGAAGCAGCCAAGGAACAAGAACTTTCAGTGAACGTATTACTTCCTCTTCATGTTGGAAGCTTTGTCTCATTCTGCAATAGAAAGATCAGGATCCCTGCAAATTCAGTTTATTAATCCTCTTCTCTCTCCCATAATCTTTGTGTCCTTCTCGAGTCTTGTTCTGGGGTGCCAGCAAGATGTGTTCTGACCTATTTCTTTTTCAAGTTGCTGCCAGATAGGTCTAAATGAAATGTGTCACTTAACCTTCCTTTCAGGTGAAGATAGATCCATGTGTTTGCAGTTTAGTAACATCTGGGACTGGTAATTTCCTAAGTAGGGCATTTATATCCCTGGTAAACTGTGACTTTGACCATGAAAAGAAAAAGTACCAAAGTACAGAGCCACCTTGCCTTCTCCATGTCTGCCTTTATCTTCCATGCTTCTGTGAAGAAGGCACAATCAAAGTATGAGATCAGTGATTTAAAATAGGAGAGTAGAGAAGACACTGCCCATCATTTTGCTTCAGGAAGAACAAATCGCGGAGGGGTATTTGATTTGCACAAGAGAAGTTCTTATCAGCTAGTACTGTTAATAATCGTCTAGTCTAATGACTAGATACCTGTTTATTTTTCCTTTGTATCTAAGACAAACAAGTGGCTTGCTAGCTCCATCTGCTGGAGACTGATGATGTGAATGATGTAGGGAAGCTTGGCTGGACACAGGAAAGCAGTAAAAAAAAGTGCCTAAACCAGAAGGATTCGGTGTGTGTCATCGAGACAATAAGAAACCAGATGGGAACATCCATCTCCAGAACGTATAAAATGTAAAGAATAATTAAAGGTTTGTTTGTGGTTGCATTAATTTGACTTTTCTAGTTGCTTTAGGACACACAGAACAGCTGAATGACATTTAGAACAGCATACAAATCTGTATAATGCTGCCTTTTACTTTGGCATGTGCTGCTGTGCAACAAATAAGACTCTGAAGGTAGTTTATTCGAGGCTGGTAATTACAAAGTAGAGTAATTTTAAACGGTTTCCCAGTTATGGAAACTAAAGCATTATTTCAAAAGTAGCAGACCACAGAGTAATTTCAGTTATAGGAAGTGTGCTATGCTGTGCATTTCAGACAAGAACTCAATGGCTACTGACAGATTAACACCTGATAGACTTTGAGAACTTTTCCTACAACTGTCTTGTCACCCCTGTGGAAACTCATCTGCTCATCAAATTAATCTTTTTTCTCACAAAAAAGCAAAAGGAAAGGTTTACTCACGAGGCAGCTTCTTACCTGGCACTCAGTCCTGCAAAGATTGCTTTGTTTAAGTAATCACATACCTACAGTTAAGAATGTGATTTTTCTGGTGCAGGTGCTCAATATGTTTAAGAAAGTTCTTGTTCTTAACTAAATTCTCATGAGACAGCCTTTGGGGGAAAAGAAGGAAAAAAGGGGACAGTGGCTCATGATCATGGTGGTACTTCCCACTGAAAAAAGCCTTAGCTGCTGTTATGACACAGGTGTCTCCATATCTGAGAGCTCTTTGGTGTTCTAAAACCAGAAAGGAGGAAGTGAGAAGCCATGGAAAGTATGGCTAAGATGAGAACAGATTTTCTTTACTTTCTCTCTCTTTTGTGATGGTTGCACAGATTCCTGCTTGGATAGCTGGAAGAAAACTTCTAAAGAATTTATTCATGATTCCAAGTTTCTCCATGGCACATGTTGTATTCTCTAATGGAACCGTAAGGAATTTGAATGTCAGGGGAGTGTCTAAAGATTAACATCAGTACATACACTTGCTGCACGATCTAATAGTTTTAACTTTGTAAAGTAGATAGTTGAATGCTACAGACTAACTGAAGGTGGTTCATTGCAAGTTACAGGTTTTGCTGTATGGGCTCTCATAATCTTTTAATTTTCTGGAAGGTGTTGATACACCAGAGTTATTGAAGTGAAGGAGAAATTTGAGGTTGATCAAAATGGGATTGCTAGTTCATGTATGTTTTCTAAATGGTATTCTTTGTCTGCGGTCTGTGATGCAATTATGTCTAGTTGCAATATTTAATTATTTCTCATGTGTAATGAGATATTAGCCAAAATCATCAGGCAGGGACCAAGGTCTCATTAAATATCAAAGGCAATCTGTCTGGGCTGTATACTAGAAAATGGCAATAGAAACTGATCAGTCTGTTAGGAAAGGATGAGGGGAAAGACCAGAGACCTCATAAGACTTGGACTAGCTGGAAGCATTATGATCCCCAAACAGCCTATTAAGATTTGAACTTAAGTAGAAATGTAAAGCCCTGTAAATAGACGGTTCAAGAAATCATTTTGTAGGAGCTCAAAGTTAAAATAGTCAAGTGAGTCATGAAGTGGAAAGCTTTACATGCTGCTTTCTCTCCAGGGCTAGTTTCATGGGTAACTCATGTCACATTGTGTTCTTGTGGCTTCCAGAAGGCGTCCTATCAATTCAGCCAGATGAGATCGTATATTATGTGAGATACTTAGCACAGGCCACCAAGGAGAATAGGCAGATAGGCAGCCAGCTACACATCCTATAATGAAATGTAGTAATTCAGGTAAGCACAGATTATTCAACATTACCTGAAGCTAAATGCCACAATATAATTTATTTGAACAATGTACTCCAGGATAGTAGAAGTCAACCTAAACCAAAAATGCCTCATTTAGATTTTTTCCAAAATTTATGTAAAATGTAAAATTTCCCTTACAGTAATACAAAGAAGTTGTGACGCACAAATTTGTTAGATTCCATGTCTGTGTTCACATACGCCTTGGAGAATGCCTTACTGAATGACATTTTCAGCTGTTTCATGAGAGTTTCAGTATGATTACAGCTAGGTTGCTAGGTATTTGTTTCTTTTCAAAGTAGCAAGGAACACCAAACAACATGTCTCCAGTCAGTACCATTGTTCTTGTTCCTGCTGTAGATGGCAGTTACAGGTGTTAACCCCTCCTAGGATTTGTTCTATTGTTTGGTAATCAGCATGGTTCTAAGGTACATGAGTAGAAAAGATTAATTGGCCTACATCCAAAATTGAAAAATAAACACAAACACTCCTTTTTCTGACATGGCTTGACCTTCTCCTTTTCTTATAGTTGCTGCCATCTGGGGAGTAGTATCAGCCTGCTCCGATCTGCTGTCATTGATTCTTTGAGTGACAGTTTGGCTTGTGAATGGAAGGCTATGTGACTTTATTGCATATCAGCTAATACTGGTAAAGTAAAACATAACTAACTGCTTGATTTTTAGGCTTAAAAGGCTACAGACTTAATAATTTGATCTTTTTACTTGAAGCTGAATTTTTAGAAACCTTTTACCCTATCACTTTTGTGATTACCTGTGACACAGCACTGTCACCTTGGGTAACCAATAAGTCTCTAATAGGAATAAAGCCTGTAGTAGTCTGTAGCAGCAAGCAGGCTTAGTCAAGGGAATTAGGAATTAGCCTTTTCTAATACCCTGAGTAGGCATTTGCACATCCTCTAGCAGAGCTAAAAGAACCTCTCCATGCTAAGGGCTATGGGGAATACTTTGATTTTAAGCTAAACATTATCTTACTGTATCTACATCCCAAGGATATGGTGCTTTCTTCAAGTCTGACAAGGTAGGTTCTTCTCATTTTTCTGTTAAGGAAAACAGTAAGGTAAATTAACAAACTGGGTGCAACTAAGAAAGAAATGTCGTTGTCTTTTCTACCATTGTTTGAGTGTCCATTTGCTTGGGTCACAGGTCTTTTGCAAAGCTGGATGCTAAAAAGTCTCATTCTACCTTTAGTGAGATGAGAGCTGCCTCGGTTTTTCTCCCAAGTGGTAGTTATCTCTTCTGGTATGTCTTCTGACACTCGAACTTGAATTCATCCGAAGTAGTTTAGATCTGAGCTATTCTTTTAATACAATAACATTTTTGTATACCTGGAATATGTTATCTAAGCAAAGACATTCTCTATCTTGTATTTAAAAGAAGAGAGGGATTCTTTTTCCTATCTTCAAAATGAATAATTAAAGTAAATTTTTAGCCATATGAAACATGCTTGAGGAAAAAGTACAGAGGTACATACATATCTTTTGATATGTACCTGTTTAAATGCTTTATCAAAGTTCAGGTTCCTTTAGTACTCATTACACTTGTAGAAGAAAACATTGCTTATACATAGGACTCACTCTTTTGCTGGGTATTTATGCAACCATGTGTGTCCTAAGCATAAACACACAGCTCAGACATTCTCTTTGCAGCCCTAGCTACCAGTTTCAGGGGTGTTAATGGGAAATTCTTCAAAGCACCTTTCTGCTTGAAACTCCATGTTAATTTTGCTGCAGAAATCTTGCTTGATAATACTGTTTTCTGCTAGTAATGCCAATTTGAATGATACCAACATCTGCCTTCACCCTTTCCTCAGCCAGCACAAGTTTGGAAATTAAAAGTTCCAAAGTAAGTTGTGGGCAAACATAGTTCTTCCAAGAATCCATCTTGCAAGGACATCTCAGATAAAATGTGGGTTAAGCTAAGGAAGCAAGAGTCATGCATTGTCAGGATAAGTGTCTGCAAATGGAGTCAATCATGGATATAGTAATCAGGAGTAATTGCATATGTATGTGTTCAAAGCTACAAATGGTTGCTTTCAGTCTTGTTCCCATTTCAAGCCAGTTGTCAGACTTCCATCACAACTAATTTAAAACCTTTTGCATCAATCTGAGGCCAAGTTTTCATCTTAAAAATACTAATGGTTCAAGTTGCTGTATCACTATGTTTCTTCCTTGTTTAGTTTGGGGTTTTTTTTCATTCATAGTTACAACTATGTCCTTATAAAATAGGCCTTTGTTGTTCAGTTTCTTGAATTTTATTAGGGAATAATAATCCTCTTAATGGATGCAAAAATATTACTGCCTTGTATGTGATTTCTCCTTCTAATACTAGTATTTTTAGCAGAATCTTGTGGGAGTAGTGGATAGTGAGAAGGTAATGTATGCTTATTTTCCCATTGGATTTTATTAGAAACAAAAACCTTAAGCCTGTGGTGGTACTGATTTAATTATTTTTGGTATGATCCCAGAAAGCTAAGGCATGGACTCTGTTGAGCTAGATACTGTACAAACATAGAACAAAGAAGTGATTAATGCCTGCACATGCAAAGAGCTAAATGGAATTATTTGACTGGATTTACATCACAGGTATACAACAATGTGGTAATTGCATTATTTTGTCCTTTTGGTTGATTCCTATTGTATCTGCTTATTCCCTACTAAAGCAAATGTCAAAATTCTGATTAAAATGTGTGTATGCTGAGAATTACTTGGCTGCAGTGAAACAATATAACAACAGTTTTTTTAATTTAACAGTAGGCCCAATCCTGCAGATCCTGGAAAAGCGTAGTTCATATCGACTTCATTAAAGGTGGAATTCAGCCTACTGCTGAGGGCTGGCATAAAGCCAGTCTATGCTTAACTCTCTCCTAAGTCCTAAAATATGCACTGCTTTTGTTTCTGAACTATCGTGAATTTTATGTGGAAAATTTAACACCTGTAAGGTATGTAGGATCGGGCCCAGAAAGCTGTATTAGTTGCTAAGGAAAAAAGTAAAAAACCCAACATGTTCTATTGCATAGCACAAAACACAGTGCTTCTTGGTGAACTAAAATTTGTTCTGGTAGTCAAGAAGTTCTCTTCATCTTCTGTCAAATTAGTCTTGCACTTCATTCATTTTTTTATGAATTTGGTCTCAAGACACTATCTACTCATAAAATGCTTATTGTAGACTCCATTTTACTGCACTTCTGTTGTCCTGTAGCACATGAAGATGAAATTTCTTGAGGACATGTGGGGAAAGCTGCTTTGAATAGACTAATAACCAGGAACACATTGACTGGATATATGTGTATGTATGTTTGTGAACACTAAGTGGATATGTTCATTTTAAATTTTGCACTTTGATCTCTGTTAAGCCAGGAGCTCTTTAAAAAATGAATATCAAAGAGACCAGCTTGGTAAGTTAGGCAGCAGTAGTATGATGGTGACACAGAGACAGGCAGTTACTCTCCCATGCAGGGACTGTGCTGTTCTGGTGCTTCTACAGTGGTGACTATCTGGTGGTTTGCACAGTCTGTTTTTGGTGCCACTATGCCTTCAGTAAAACAGTATCTTTGATGTCAGCTCAGCATCTTGGGTATTGTGTTTTCAGAGGTACAACTGTTAGCCATGTTGTCTGGAGACATTGGGCTGTGATTGTTTCCGTGAGTAGAAAACCCAAGGCATGTGAAGAAACTGCCAAAACACTTTTTATTTCTGTGTTAATTCCCACAGTCCCCCTCTTTCGGTCAGATGTTGATATTTGGATGAAAATTCAAAATAGAGACCCTGGAATACATTTTAATAGTAGTGGTGAAGAAGAGAAGGAAGTGTACAAAAGGATTGTGAGCAGCCTGGACTGAGATGGCAGAACGGACAGCTCCTAAAGATGTGCAGACTGATAAATATATTTTCTAGAGAAGAAGTGTGAGCTATGCATTAGAAAGGAACTTGCCCATGAGGAAGAAAATGCCCCCAGATGTACCTTATTCCCCGGATGCAGATGGACAAATGCCATTACTCTTACTGATCGGTCAATTAGTAGTTTGGTACTCAGCAGGGAACAAACACCCATTTTGTAGTGTGGCGCTCTGGTGATCACTGTGCAAAGGGACTGATGGCAGGACAGAAGTGGGCTAGTACATTTGCAGTTAAGCAGAGTCACCAGCTACTGTATTCATGGGCACAGAACCACAGCAGTTCTGCTGTTCCTTTTCGGAGCTGCCACAGCTCAGAGCTTCTTGTTGCTTGCAGTGTGAATGGAGTATTTCTCTGCCAGCCAAAGGAAGGCTCTCCCCCTGCCTGCAAGGCATCTTTGTGCTGATGTGCAGAATTCCTCTCTTCCGGAAGCTGTCTGCATTGCTTTGCTCAGACAAAAAGTTGACTGCCCAAATATGTATTAGTCGAGTCTGTAAGAGCCTTTTAGTGTAACAGTGCTCTCCTGACTTGAATATACTTTTTTTATCACTCACACAATATAGTTTAAAAAACTGTTTAAAGAGCTTTTCCTTTCTGAAGCTACCTTAAGGTCAGTGGTGCAGCACTAAGTGTGCTAAACATTCCTGTAGCTGCAGTATCTATTCCAGCAGATAAGTATTTTACACTCCTCAGTTTTTCCCAGCTTAATGAGTAAACATACAGTCTTAGCTGACTGCAGAAAGATTAGTTTACTTCAGTAGGCTTAATCTATGACATAGAGTAATCTTGATGTGATCCTGTTACTGCAAGGTCAGGTGGGATTGTAGTTTTTGACTGTCTTGCTTTGCTCATTTGACTCTAGCATGTGTGTTTTGGAGTGTTTTTTGTCTTTATTGCTGTCTCTGAGACTATAGTCAGGAGAGAGAGATGGCTAGCTCACGTAATCCCAACTACAAAAATGTTAGGAGATTGAATATGAAAGAGGAAAAAAGAGAAGTCCTTGCCCCATTATGTATCCCCTGATCAATGTCACTTGTTGAAATTTAGGAAGTAGCAAAGAAAATCCACCATCATCTGCGAGATCTCTGGAGATGGGTGTGACATGAGTTGGTCAGCTGGAATGTATTATGGTGATGAATGTTCCTAGTAGAAACGGAGAATCTGTAACTGGAGGAGCTGGTAAAGGTGGGAATTCTCTATATAATTGCTTCTGGACAGAGACCTGGGTAATGGGTCTGTCCCAGCTAACTTTCATTTGCCCCTCATATTAAGAGGGCATGGCAGGCTGGTGGCTGTTAGGTCTAGATGTTGCTAGTAGAGTAGTAATCTGTAGCTGCCCAGGAGCTTTTTGTTTCTAATGATTAACATGGTACATCTCACAGTTGAGCATGAATTGGAGCTAATGTCATAATCAAGAGATAAAAGGGATGAGGTGCTCCTGACAGTCTGTGAGTGACAGTGCATGGTGTTGTCTTTCTCTAGCGTGAGCATTACAGCAACTCCTGTTGGCAGTCCCCAGGAAATGAATAAAAATGTTATGGGTTTGCCCTATTATTCTACATAGATTGCCAGCAAAAAGCACAGTTGCATTTTTATCTAGTGCTTGGTAGGCAGATGAGAGCAATGAATTTTTCTCCTAATTGGCTTCTTAAAATCTCCCTTGACTTAATTAGGTTTCACTACTTTCATGCCCGTTTCTTTTCTTAACAAATATCTGTCAACAGAAGGTAAAACACTACAATCAGAAAACATCCAGCATAACACTAAAACTCACTGGAATGTCACAGGACTCAGTGAGTTAAACAATGAGAATAAATAAGGACCAGCAATATGCTGAAAGGTGCTAAGCTCTGCCAGACAAGACCATGTAGGAGATGCTGATTCATTGCTTGCTGGTGTGTGCTAGATTACAGAGCTATGTTTCCTGACTGCATCATCTGTCATAGATAAATTTAACTGAAGTAAAGAGACCTTTACGTGCTAGAGTTATAATGCAGAGAAGGGGAATCAGTGCTATTATATTTGTATTTCTCCTCCTTTGTTTTTCTTGCTTCTGGTGATGTGTGAACTCTGAAATGAGATGTTTGGTTTGTGTAGCCAACCCTTTTAAATGAACACCCTTGAAAGTTCAGCTGAGGTTTCCCTTTCTCTTTTGGTAAGTTTCATTAATGTTGCCAAAGTACTTTGAACATCTTGCAAAATTTTTGAACTCGTTACTGTGAAGAACTGTGGACTTGTCATTACAGTTGAGAATGTTCTTATGAAAACATAGGGATTGTTTGCTCAAGCACTTTGCAAACAATAATCATACTTGCATCTGTCCAAGGACTCCAAATGATTTTACAAATATCAGGGAATTAAGAGTCTTTGCATAGGTTTATATGATTGCTTTTTTTGTTCAGATAGAGAAACCAAGGTATTAAAGATACAGGGTGACTTGCGTATGGTCCCATAGAAAATCAGAGCCAGGGCCAGGAAGAGATTATCTGATTCTCAGTTCCTTACTTTACTTCTAAACCTGTTCTACACCTTAAGTTTACTTTTATCTTGCAGCTAACTCATGCTTGATAATTCTTGCATCAAAATGTATTGTGTATGCACATTTCTAGGTCTTCTTTAGGTTACACTTGCCATTATTACTAACCGTTCCAAATTTATTTTATGTATTTTATTTATTTTTTTCATTTGAAAAGCAATTTTCACAATCAGAGCCAACATGATTATGTACAATACCAGTACGTTGTGGTTTAGGAAAGGTCACTGGCCAATTAAATTCTTTTTCTTACACAGAGGTTTTTAAACCTCTCCTGGACAATTAATTGTGAATAAAGATGGACATTTCAGCATATTTGACCTTTCCCCACATGCTAATATAATGTAAAAGGAATTAAATATTAGACATTTTGATGCTTGTATTTCTAAAGGGAGGACAAACAAAACTGTATTAGAAAATCCTATTCTTTCCCTTCAAGAAAATATATGCTGCAAATATCCACCAGGTAAAGCTGGTGATACTAAAAAAAAAGAAGCGTTACTTACGAGTGAGAGCCAAGTTGAAAAAATAATGGAGGTAAGCAGTATTTACCATTGAAGATACTAAATGGATGTGGCACCAATAACTATGCATTTGGAATTTCACAATGGAACTCAATGGTATGAATAAGAGAACTGATACGTTAGCAAAGCATCTAACGGAAGTCTGTCCTCTCCCCTTCTTAGAACTAATAGCAATTCAGTTACCTCCCAACAAGAAGCAGTTGCTTCCTCTATCTCAGGAATGATGGAGCACAGTAGGAAGCCTTGTTTCATTATTTTGTATGTTGAATATGAGCAGAGTTCCAGCGCACCTGCTTCTCAGACCTTGTTTACCCAAGCAGGGAGCGGGCTTTTGTCACCAGTTGTAGATGTTGTCTTGTGGTGGGAAGCAGAAGTGAGCTACTTCCCTCCAGAGTTACAGGCTCATTCTGTGCAGTGGTGCAGGTTCAAGGCTTCAATGCTTACTTGTATTTAAATTACCCATTTTGTTAATGGTTTAATTCTTCATCTCTCTCTTTTTCTTCGCTATCCTTTCAAGTCCTCTGTTATTAGCTAAGTAAGAGGCATTCTTTCTTTCAGCCTTTATTTTTTATTCTTTCTTTCAGCCTTTATTTCAGCCTTAGTGATTCTGTGATTCTGTGATTTTAGTTGCTGATGGATATGGAAATGTTCTGGATTTAGTTAACTAGCTTTGTTTGAGACAACAGTATTGTATTGAAAAAAGTGGGGTACTGAATACTGAAATGATGACAATTTTTTGCTCAGTTGAAATGAAAAAGAAAACTCTTGTTACTGTCATGAGATCATCTCCTCACTGAAATCTATGTCAAAACCCCCTTTGCTTTTAAGATTGTGAGGGTAAAGCTGATTGCTGCTATATTTATACAGTATACATTAAAGTCACCTGGCATGAATCCCACTTTCAATGGGGGGCCACTATTCTACTTCTGAGATCAGTCTTTTTTGCAGTTTGGATCTAGGATCACCCTGCTCACACCCACAAGGCCCCCAACATCTTTCCAGTCTGCCCAGCACCTGGGACTCTTGGTGCTCCCCTCTAGCTCCAGTTTGTTGTTTAAATAACAGGGCTAGCCTTCCATTTTTATTACAGAGCAAAAGTAACTGTAGTAATGTGCAGACAGTTTCAGCCATGTTTTAGGCATAGGAGTAAAACATTTCACACTGTATTTAACAGGAAATATTTAAAGGCATTTTATTTACCACGTCTAATTGTTTGAGTGTAAACAGAAAAATAATGAAAATAAAGGGAAAATTAATAAAAATCTTGACCTGATTATTCAGGTCATCCAGGGGTGAATACTTTGTTAGTACTTTTTATAATTTTTCAGTCTAGGCTAGCAGGTATTTTAATTAACTACAAGCAAGTGCTTTGTCACATAGACAAGTCTGAGTCCTGTGAGAATTCCTTGCTCAGGGTTGATGATGCACAGAAAATGGAGAAGGTTGCAGCAAAGCTGGTCTGTAAAATAATCACATAAAGTGCAGTGTGATCCTTTCTGTCATCTAATTTAATGTATTACTACGACTGTGAGGATTGGAAAGAGTTCTGTTTTCCTATGTAAAAGGAAAGTTGCTTATGAGTGTGCTGAGACTGAATGAACATTGTTGTAATTAATTTGTTGTCATTATCCTTAAAGTAGACCTGAAATCCTAGAATGTTTTTAAAGACTCAGCTTTGTATCCAGAGTAACATAGGACAATATGACTGAGCTGCTGACACACATGTTGTTCCATACCAGTTACTGAGGATCGCCAGCTCTGCATGGCCTGTATTCTCTTAACTGCTGGACTGAATTCAGGTTTTTATAATTCTCTTCCAAGGTTCTTCTAGTTCTTCGCATACCACTAAAGGGAAGGGAACTAGAAATTCACCTGGTCCGAGGATGACAGACTATCTGTGCTTCTTTCAAAGTAACCGGGCAGATACACGTCCTGAATTCATCAATTCCAGAGCTAAATTCTACACACAGGAAAGGAAGGAGGTTTTTACTCCTGTTATAGCAATTCAGTCATTTCCAATTGTAATTCATGCTATATAATATTGAATATTAGGTTGCTATCCAAAATCTGGTGACGTTTCTTACCTGTTTCCATGAATATCTGTTGTGAATAACTTAATATTGTGTTGAATAGGGCTTTGAAGACAAATAAATAGCAAATTGCTTTGCTTCTTACAATGAGTGAGAGCCCATGTGCTATCTACTTGTTGTTCACCTAGTTGAGTTTTTAACCCACTAGTTATGCCATTGGCTAGAGAAATGTTGTTTATAAGTACAACTTTTTTCTCCACAGAAGTAGCTTCCATATTGTTTGAAACCTTTTTTTGAAACATTCCTATTTTCCTCACAAAACTAAAACTCAGTAGTTTTACTGAAAACCTTGCTTTTATGGAAACTCAGATTTTTGCATTCTTATTTTTTCTGCACAGTTAATAACGAAATACTGCATTATAAATCTGTTTTTTTAATGGAAGATAGTTAATCAGTTCCACCAGTGCTACTACATTCTCAGGTTCATAAGAAACTAACTGGGCCTGGGTTTAGTTCTACTAACACTTGCGTTAAACCCCCAAACCTCAAATTTCCAATATCTGCCCTGTAACTTAAACAAATTTATTCAAATTAGGATCTATCTGAATTTCTTATTTTAATATGGAAATGCTTAATTATTTCTGTAGCTGGTTGGAGAATTGATGAGTGAAACAGGTTTCAGACAAAAAGTATTGGTTTATGAGAACTGAAATATTTCACAATAACTATGTTTTAATGAACTTGAAAATACAGACTGCTATCTTTAGAAAGTTTGCAGAAGGAGAGGGACAAAAAGACAAAATTGTTCTAAACCACAGCTGCCTTTCTGAGATAGGGATTTATTAGCCCAGTTTCCTGATCTGAACTGACTGACTGAGGTCACACGGTACATTTTGAAGACAGCTACTAAACTGGTACCAAATAATTTATATAAGGAATATGGATATTTTGTCATGAACTGCTAAGTGCACAAGCCAGGAGAACCAAACACTGTGGAGAGTGAGGTTCTTTCCACTGTCTTGGTACTATCCTGTAGCTATTCATGTGAAAGTTGAAGCAGCGAATAGACCTGGAGAAATAATTTAAAATTATATTTTCCCCTCCTTTTGCCACAAAACAATTTAAAAACTCTTAAAGTACATTCAACCTTTGGCTCATTAGTGGAGCTGAAACAATAATTAGTTTGCTTTCATAAAAGCCCAGAGCAATGAAACATTGCCATTCTAAATAACAAAACCAAGAGTAAAACTTCACAGCCAGTGTTTTAGGCTTTGCACAGGTAAAACAGAGATTTATCCTAAGTGAAGGCCTGAGATATCTGTAGTAACTTAGCATCTAAATTCAGTATTCAAACTGAACCACTGCTTTATTTTTAAAGAGCTTTCTTTACTCTGTTTTAGTGTCCCTAAAGCAGTTACAAGTTTAATCTGCATACAATATTTTTTTATTATCTTCATAGTCCCATTTTTAGAATTCAGGTTTCACCTCCCCATGTTTTGAAGAAACAGAAGTCTATAAATCAATTTTCTTTCCCTTTTCTTAGCTTGGTAGACCTAGCTGTTTGCAGAATCCTAGGATGAGACAAGGAAGTGATTTGTCAGAGTGCTGCCAAGCTGATTCTAAATGTGCCCCCAGCTCATTCAGCCTGGTTGGAAATTGCACATGTGATGCAGTAGTGAAGGGATCCACTGTCCTATTTTCAGCTCCACCTCTTTGAGAACTGCAGTAAGATGTCACTAGCTCTCTAATTATATTAGTAGGCAATTTGCACGTGAAGTAAATTACTGTACATGGGGATGTGTCATACAATACGCCATTGAGTCCTGAATTTTCAAAAATACCCATTAACCATGGTCTAAATCATCAGAAATGCCCACTGAGATTGATTTAGATAGTCTTATATGCTGGATAAGGGCCTTCAACTGCTTCATTTTTTGAAAAGTCATTTGAGACAACAAGAATCTAAACTGAAGAAATGTAGCAGCTCTTCAGCTGGACAAAGCCCTGAACCACTTGATCCAACTTTTAGGTTGGCTCTCCTTAGAACAGGGGGTCAGACTAGGTGAGCTTCAAAAGTCATTCCAACTTAATTTTTTCTATGATTCTATGAATATAGGGAAGCTGAGTCTATCCCTGAAGGTGAGGTGACAAAGAGACCTGGTGAGTTTCTGCAGGTTCTGTGTCCAGAGAAGGGAGATGAAGGTGGTGAGGGGTCTGGAGGACAAGTCTTATGAGGAGTGGCTGAGGGAACTGGGGTTGTTCAGCCTGGAGAAGAGGAGGCTGAGGGGAGAACCTCATTGCTCTCTACAATTACCTGAAAGGGGGTTGCAGAGAGGTGGGTGTTGGCCTCTTCTCCCAAGTGATGGGTGACAGGACAAGAGGAAATGGCCTCAAGTTGTGCCAGGGGAGGTTCAGACTGGATATTAGGAAAAATTTCTTTACTGAGAGAGTGGTGAGACACTGGAATGAGCTGCCCAGGGAAGTGGTGGAGTCATCATCACTGGAGGTGTTCAAGGAACGTGTGGACGTGGCATTGTGGGACATGGCTTAATGGGCATGGTGGTGCTTAATGGGCATGGTGGTGGTGAGTTGTTTTGGGGTTTTTTTGTTTGTTTGGGGTTTGTTTTTTTTTTTTTTGGTTGATGGTTGGACTTGATGATCTTACAGGTCTTTTCCAACCTTAGTGATTCTGTGATTCTACTCCCTAGGCACGTTATGGAAATAAGATTACGAGCATGCATTTTGTTGTTTATATGATCAGTACAGACAAATATGTGAGCACAAGCAGAGGGTATTTCTTTACCTTTTCTCTTCTGTCCACATGTCTCATGATCTGCTTAATTTCACTTTAAACCTGCTTTTTTTCTCGCAAGAGAAGGAGAGAGGCGACAGGCAGTTGCTAAACAACAAAGGCTCTTGGAATGCATAAACAGACAATGCTGAAGTAAAAGTACCACAAAATGGCTTACAGTCTTCCTCTGAGTTTTTTTTAAGTGTGGAATTGACTAAATGGAACTTCTTTTCTATAAATGTCACCTGCCAGTTACATGCTGCCTGAGTTTTATTATGTAAACTTACATTTTTAATCCAAATAATGCTCTTGCCTAGGTTACTGCAGCATTGCTCTGAGGATATGTAGTTTACAGAAAAAGAAGTCAACTTTCTTCGCCCAGCAGACAGCAGTCCCCAGCGACCTACAGTGTGCTCATTCTCATGGTAGGTAGCCAGCACTGAACAACATTCTGTCTACGCTTCATTTCAGGGATAGAAACTAAGCAATCAAGTACTGTTGAAGTATGTAAAGGCTAAGACCTATAACTAAGATAAAACAGTAATGTACTGAAGTGTGAATTGTCAAAGGGAATTGAAGACATGGTGCTCCCACTATCCGCTTTGTTGCGCACAGGAAGTTTTAAAGTTCTGTAAAAATGGTGTAAAATTCTCCAAGTGCTCCTTGCTATTTGAGTTGCAACTATTCAGACCTAAGAAAGATTTCAAGCTCTGTACTGCAAACTTATAAAGCTTTTTTTTTTTCAAGTAAGAAATGCATTTTGCCTGGAAAATTAATTATACTGCCAAGGAAAAACATCATGATTTCATGAAGTGTTCAAGCTTCTTCAGAACTTGAAAATGTAAAACTTTTTTATCTTTTTCCCCTTGTCCTTAGGGACATAGAGCTTTGGAGTTTGGCTGGTTTGATTTCTGTTCCTCCTTGTAACTCTGTAAACTTACCCATCATTTAGGTCTCATTCATATTAATAGTAAGGCCAGAAATTGTAACCCTGAATATAATGTGAAAAAACAGCTCTTTAATCTGCACCTAATGTCATCAACTATCTAAAGATGGGTTTTGTTTAAAAAGAAAAGAAAGAAAAAGTGATTTGGCAGTTGAATGGCACTAGTTGTAGTAGAGGTTGTGGTAAAATCAGTTATTCAATGTTTGTGTAATTTTTGATCCCCCAGTGTCTGTCTGATCTTCTGGACCTCACTACCTTTCTCTCTAGTTTGGTGCTAAGTTATTGTACCCCACTATGGAGCGTTATCACTGCCTGTTCTGCATTTATGTTGATAAATGCTGTATGTATTGTCATTGCATTCTCCCTTCTGTCCTTCCTCCATCCCTTCTTATCTTTGTTTTTAGCTGTAACAGATTTGAAAGTACTTCTAGCACAAATGAAGAAGCACTCAAAAGAATAGGAAAGAAAAATTCAAAACCTAATTCTTTAGTTCTTGGTAAAGAGAGGGAAGCAAACTGTAAAAACCTTAGGGGAAGAAAGTGGTGGTTTTTTTCTAAAAGCAATAGACTTTATAATGGACTATGGTGTTGTTTGTAATGGAGTGTTTTGTTTCTTTTGGCTAATAACGAGACCTAGCAGTTGTTTCATAGCTTTCTGTTAATGACATAAAAGTAATGTACTGCTTCTGTGATCTGAATGATTCATGACCAGTGCATCAGAATGTGTAGATGTGGGGGCGCGGAGAAGGCTGGAAAACGTTCAGTGTGAGGAAATGAGAAGAGGCAAGTGCAGTGCTGTTACTAGACCACTGAGAAGCCAGTATAACCAAACAGGTGTAGTTCTTCAAATGTTAAACATTTTTTGTTTTACAGTTTGAAGCATGCAGTATGAGGAGCATTTGTACTTACAGTTTTGGTTTCATGTTGTTCTTTCAAAAGTGAATCTACTGCTGCAAAATTGTCTGATTTGGAAAGCAAAGCACTTCATCAGTAGTCAGGAAACTTGTTGCTCTTTACCTTGACTGTAAAATGTTATCCAGTTTCATTCTGCTTCAGCTCATTTCAGATAGGCCCTCTGTCGTCTGCTTTGGAGGTTATTGTGCACAACTGTGAGATGTTATTCTGATTTTCTGCAGCTTTTTATATGTACTACAATAAGAGAAAACCAGTTTGGAAGAGGCTGGGTTTTTGAAAGTTAAAAATATGTTAAATACCTGAACTGGCTCTCTGAAGCTAGCCAACTTGTAGAGAGTACATAAATGGATTAACAGGATTAAACCATCTTGAAGAGTAATTTTGACATTTCCATTTGGTTTTGGTTTGGGAGAGTAGCAAGTTTATCCTGCCAGTAACAGAATAACAGGTGGGTTTCTGAAGAGTTGAAAGACTTCAAAATGATAATAGTTTGCAGTACCAAAGTGATTTCAGACAGTCCTGGTGTGTGCTCATGACCTTATGCAGGAAAATTCCTGTTGAAGTGGAAGATGGATTTGCTTGTGGGGACGCTTGTCTAGATGTTTTGGTAGCAAGGACAACATAACTAATTATGACTATCTTGGAATAAGCTTTTTTTTGGAAAAGCATTTATGTAGCACTGAGCACAATACCAGCAGCTCCTGTTCTTAGCCTAATTAATGAATAACCTTAATGGAACGTAGGGGGTATTTTGGTTAAACACATGACTCTCTAAATTTTCTTATTGTACCAGAAATGTCAAAAGAGAACGACATACTACATTTGCAGTAAATATCAAAGTGAGTGGAAACATTTCATCTGACATGGTGGTCTATAGATCAAAGCTTTAAATCTATCACTGTTTTTTTCTAAACTGACATCAGACATCTGTGATGTGATGTCATAGAATAGCTCTGACCTCGAACAGTAAGAGCAATTTAGTGCATTGTAGATTTTCTATAGGCTGAAACAACTACAGCTATCTTTAACCAAACTATTCACTTTTTTAAAATCACATTGGGATAGAGCCTTTGAGCCATGGATCTTTCCGTGACTGCAGATGTTAAATTTCCATAATGTGGTATCTATAGGTTATACGGGTACTTATGTCTTACACAGTATGTTACTTTTGTGTACTTTGAAATGGATGCATCCTGCTTTTCCCAGGGAGCAGGCTTCAAGGACCTTGAAGGTGATCTTGCAAATGGAGTGTGCCTGCAGTCCACTTCTTCTTTTATGGGGATGCATGGTTTTGGGTTTTTCATAATCTAAGTTTGACCAATTTGATTTTATTGCAAAACACAATGGGTGATGGACGAATGTGTCCTTTCATGTCACAGATTGTTCAGTTTCAGAACCAGTTTAAGGGTCTTTCACTTCCGTACTGTACCAGATACTCATTTGTTGTCAACCGCATCCTGTTGCAAGAGATTACTACCCTTTCCTCCCCCAGTGCTGATTTAAACCAGATGGTTACACAGGTCTGATGTAGACCACACAAACCATTGAATCAGCTCAACTGATGAAGTAGAAAACTCCAAAGTGAGCCAGGAACCTTCAGTAACAATGTTTGTTTAAAAGGTTTCCTAATGTAAGACTGTACTCCTAAAACCACAAGCTCTTTTGGAAAAGCAATTAAACTTGTGCTTCTAAATCATGGAGCTGTTGAAAGTGCCAGCATGGTGCATGTTTCTGTTCCCCTAGTATAGTGGAAACAGCCCATGAAGTGTTATATAGACACAGTGGGGACAAGAACATCAGCAGAACTCAGTTGCCTGATCTTTCAACTGGGGTTAGTATTCAGCAGTTTCTGTTGCATTGATTGCTGGAAGGCTTTTATGCGGGTCTTGGATGCAAACATCTCCTGGGTACTGATGACTTGTGAAAATCCAGTGTGGTCCTTAAAATATGCCAAAAAGAGTTACAGGGAGCTCAGACAAAAGTCTTAGAATCACAGATCCAAAAGGACCGAGTTAATGAATTCTCTATCCACATTCTACATTGTGTCTTGGAGAACAGATTCGTATTCTGAATTTCTGCTTTCTGAAAGGCATGTCCGCATTTTTGTCCTTTACCAAAATACCATTATTCATCCCTTCAGAGTAATGCAGCCCAACATCACGTCAGAGAATTACACTGTCATAACATGATTCCTCTTTGTGAGGTGACATCACAAATAGTGACTAGGATGCACTTCTTGTTTCATTCATTGCATTCAGACACATGTTGTGGCTAAGGAAGAGGAACTGTGCAAAGGAACCTTGAATATTTTTTTTGTTCCCTGACAGCATTCATGTTGGATTTGTTCAAACTACAATGTAAAACAAAATTGTTCCGCATATGCTATTATGGGAATGTCTTTCAGCTGTGTTCATAATTATCAAGTAAGATGCTAGATCAGGAGGATGTATTCTCAGCTCATTAAATCTGTCAGTTTTGACAGAAGTGACTGCTGTAATAGCTACCACCATTTGAGAATATGTCCCAGAATGTAGTGATGACTTTTATAAATTAAAAAGGCAGGATTGGGCAAATCAAGTTCTGGTATAAATAGAAGTAATTTGTTTGTTTCAAAGATGACAACAGTTTAAACTCACAACAGGGTAGTTTTTGACCCACATATTTTCTTCTGTAACTAACTCGATACAGTACAGGAGACCATGCAGTAATTGCGATGTTTTGCTGCTAACTGACCAGATACAAGGGAGAGACCCTTTTTGAGAGCAGATGTACATTGCATTTATGAGGCACTACTTTGTAAAGTAGCTTGTCTGATCACAACTCCCTTTAAGATTATTCTGCCCATGCTCTATCAGCTTACTGTCCTTGCCAGATTTTTATATTCCATTTGCCAGCTTCTACCTCAGCCTTGTTCACTTAAGCCGAGCCATGTCTTAAAACAACATCATACAAACAGCTGTTGTCAAAAGTCTTGTCAAAAATGCTAATTTTACCTTCCTTGGTTTTGCCTAGATTTAATGAATGGTTAGAAAGGAAGACCTCTTTTATGACCCTTTAGTGTCCATGCACTCCTTTCTACGTTCCATTAACCTGATCCAGCAAACTGTTTGCACTAACATAATAGAACTTCTACTCTCCCATTTCCCAACACAACTTTAAGTATGTTGTAACTTGTCAGCTACTTATCCTTGTCAGCCTGGGAAATCTCATTTTCTTGATTATGGCTGTGCTGACCAGAACAACAAAATTGGTGCATCTCCATCTATCAGCCTCTTCCGCTTTTGTTTTGTTTTAGGTTTTCAACACAATTTTCTGTGCCTCCTCAAGCAGGCACCCACTCCATCTTTAATGAGGGACAAAGCGGTGAACCTAAAAAAAAGTAATTAAATAAATAAAAAGTATAATTGTATAACAATCCTGTAAATTAGTGGTGTTTCTGACTTACCTCACAGTTACAAATCAGGAGTCCCTGTGTATTTTTCTGAAATGTATCTCTAGTTTCTCTGTGCTCTCATCCATCTTCTTTCCTAAACCAGGCTCTGCACTTTTGTCTCTTCCTCATTGCTTTTTTTATTCTCTTCTAACTGCCTCCTTTTGCTTTCACTCTGCATATTTAGGCAGAATAGTACAAAATAGATGAACTGAGATATTAATAAGAATTCATGAAGATAATACATACCATACCTTATTTGCCACAACCCATATTCCCTAATTAATTAGAATCTAACTCATGATCTTATGGGATGTTTGCTTTTAAAACCTTGTCTCTCTCATCCTGAGACCTGCTGAAGGCACACTTGCCATCAGCAGTTACCCTTCAGAATTCCACCAGGCCTCTAACCCATAGTCTGCTGAGGACCATCTGCTCTTTTCATGTGCCTTTCTACTGATACCAAAATAATTTCCATCTGACTGCCCTGTGCTTTGCACGAATAAAAACCTTTCGGGCTGCTGCTTCTAAAGTAGATTTACCTTCAATCACCATTTATTAAATCTCTGTCCATTAAAAACCATAGCTTGCAGAAGCTGTGTGCATTAAGCCTGATTATAGAGTGAGTAGAGAAGAGGGAGGGGGACAGCAGTTTCTATCAGTGTATTTCCTTGCTTTTCTACTTGTCAGCTGGCTGGTAACACTTGTGACAGGGTGCATATCAGAACAGGAGTCTCATTATTTGGCTTTGATTTTGTTTTATGCATCTGTCTCTCTTTGTATTTAAGCTGTAACTTAATGATTGTTGGCTTCAAGGAAAAAACTGCTCAGACTACATGACTAAAATTAGAGTTTTCTTTGGTGCTGGGGTGCTAGATCCCTTATGGAGGGTAAGGGCCAGGGGATTAAGAAAGGAAAAGGAGGAAAGTTCACAGGTTCCTTACGGAGGATGAGTGGCTCCTTCAAACGCACTTCATTTAAGGGCTCAGCATCTGGATCACAAAAGGTAAGTCTGCAATTACTCAAATAGTGCAGTCTGAGTCTTTTTTTTTTTTTTTTTTTTTTTTTTTTTTTTTAAATAATTGTTACTGTTACAAATGAGAACAATTCTCTTTCCCTCTGTGCTCTTTCAAGTCTCAGAGGTATCAGTCATGTTCGTTGCACTGGTTCTGGCCATGAATCTTATTATGGGAGTTCTTTCACAAGTGCACCGTCTTAAGGATCTTCGGGTTAAATATCACCAAATAGGGTGATTATTCCTATTTATCCCTATCCATAGTCAAAATCATATTTTGATGATTATTGGTACTTAATGTTCATGCCCAATTTAGATGCAATCAATGAGAAGACTGATAGGATGTATAAAGGATTTCTATGTGATTTAGTGAACATCTACAGCAGACAGATTCTACGAGAAATAAGTTTGTGGTTAGATTGTGTGCTGGGCAGTATATGAATGAAAAAGACAGGGAGAAAGAAGACATGAGGTGATTGCATTATAATGTATAAGCTCACTGTTGTTGTCATAAGCTTGCATGTTGTAGATGAATATTAAGAATTTGTTTCTTAATTCAGTTTTGAGCTGTGAAGGGAATTAAATACCTCTTTTTTCTGTGGATTGATAGATTCATTTGGAACAAGTATAGACTAACTTCAGCTCAGGATTACTTAGATTCCAGCTCAACTGATCTTTTTTGAACTGACTGCATTAAAATAATGAGAAATAGTTTTTGTCTTCTCTTCCAGCCCCTGTAACCCACCTATCTCTAATTTCTGCTGATCATCACAATGTTAGAGTCAGGTGTAAAGAGGTGAAAGAGGTGTGAAGTAAAGAGGTGAAAAGAAGTCTGAAGGAACGTATCTGAGAGAAAAATGTCTGGCAGCATTGTGGAGGAAATTAGTCATTGACACACAGGCAACTATATGTATTATAATGTTTCCTTCTTTAAAAAGATTGTTTTATATGATGTGAAATATTGGTCATGGTCATCTGTGAATGCAAGAAAGAATATGTCTAGGGTTAGGGGACTTCTTCAGCAGAGATTGATGGTCATGGGCTATCACCAGGTGAATTGCAAGCACTATCTAGCGATAAAGTAATTTACAGCAATGTTTTTTTATGTACTAAGTGGGGACCCTGGCCCTTTTCTCTGCTAAAGAGGTTGTCAAGTTGCATGTAATGCCTGTATTACAGGCCCTATTGCAGACATTCAGTGCTAGGTGGAAAAAAAAAGAATAATACTTCAGCTGTAATGTCCTGTCACCAGGGCTAAGCCTAAGCACTTAGAAAAAGAACTGCAGGCTTTAGAGGGTTTGCGGTGGGTTCATTTTTTTTTTTCCTCTGATAGATATAAAGCAAAGCGGCATATTGAAATGTCAGCTAATACTTCGCAACAGTGTCACTTTGTGTAACTTTCCCCATTACTTGCACAGTTGCTTCTTAGGTGCCTCATGGCTGTGTCCAAATAATGTGAAAAACCAGGTTGTCCTCCAAGACATTTCCGTTTCATGAACTGTAAATTGCTTGGTCAACCAAATGACTTTTCAAAGACAAGCAGTAATTTCATAGGCTGGTAGTATTAACTTTATTTATTGAATAATACAGAGAAACAATGATAAAGGAAATTAAAGAAAAGGATTTCCCCTTTAAAGTGTTGTTTTATATATCTAGGCTCACTTAAACGTGACAAATCAGAATAGTAAATCCATAATGCAGGCGTAGTGCACCAGGTGCAGTCAGGTTTTTTTGCTTTTTTTAATGTCCCCAAGCCTATCTTAATACTGCAAAGCATACAGAATTTTACTTCCTGAATGGAATAAAGTCGGAGTAAAACACCCAGATAAAAATTGTATAGTCTTGTCCCACTAATCCCATAGGAAGGACTAGTCAAGTGAAGGTAGAAGGAACACAGTACAGATCTTGTTTTTCTTAACAAGGTTCAACTTCTGATTATAAAAAAATGTCTTTTAAAAGCTGTAAATTCCCTTCATGGCTTGCTTGGTTTAGTTTTCCTAATTCTTTTGGTATTTATTTGCTTTAATACTCATTTTGGGAGCAAAAACTTTACCTTTTGTGAGAAAAATACTATTTCTACTGTTAATTTAAAAAATAGATTTTTAGGCTTATGTAGTAGGCTGGGAGTGTTACTTCTGCTGAGAAATTATGTTGATTGGCTCTTTGAGGTTAATAGCATGCTGTCAGCATACGGGCAAGCGTAAGTGATCATCTCTGGGAGTCAGAACATCTCAAGGCAGGAAATCTGGGTGCTGTTGTGCTTGAGATTGTTTTATATTGAATGTAAACTTTTGCTAATGATACAGCTGAAAACAAGGATTGAAACTATTCTTGAATGTGTGTGTTTTGTAGGGGTGTAGTGCTTTGGGATACATCTGGAAGACCTAGGCAGGAAATGGTTAAAACCATGTGATGTAGCTAAGCATAGGGATTTATAATGAAAATTTCACCTGCTGCTCTAATAATTTTTCCCTTTTACCACTCTCACGGACCTTTATCTGAGGAATGTTTAACAGTGTGTGGTCCTGGTCCTTGATTTTTGACTCCCAGTTTTTACTGCAGTAGTGCTGAATAGCAAGAGTAATTAAAATGGCCAAGTATCTCTACTCAGCTCTCTACTCTGCTTAGTTTTCCCATGTATTCCCCTCATTTTGAGTGCTGTAGAGGAAGATGATCTTTTACTTCTTGAGCAGTTTCAAAAAAAACACCTGTTGCTGCCTGCTCTGCAATTAAAGGTGTTATTATCTACCTTGACAGAGAATGCTGTGAGTGAAATGTGAAACCCATAGTGTTTAAGAAAAGGAGTATGCTTGTGTGTGTGCACACTTACATCTCTGTTTGGTTTTGTTTCTTGTAAACATTTCAGTTTATTAAAAAAAGGAAGCAGCTTATCTGGATGTACATCACTGGTCTGTCATTCCCACTAACGGGAATGACTTCAAATTATTTTTGTAGTATTAAACAATGCTTTCATCTCTGCTTACTCTCTCCATTGACTTGATCTAAATGTCTTTAATATGTACCTACTATGACTCATTTTCTGTTCCTCTGAAGAGAAGACCATTTTATTGAAACAGCTTTTCTCTACATGTTGTTTCTGTTTGGCTATAATTCTTCCATGCTTGTAAATTCTCTGTGATTATCTGTATAAGGATATAATCAGTACAAGCCTTCCAGATGCTCTGATTTAAGCTTTCATAGAGACACTAATATATTTTTAATTGCTTTATTGCTCACATCACTGTCTTCTTCCTGGCTATCAAATGTGGTGCAAGAAATAACAGTAATGTCTACAAAAAATAATTATTTTAGAATACTAAAAAATATTTTAAAGACTATTTTATCTAAATTCATTAGACAACTTTGAAAATCTCAACAGCACTACTATAGAAAGTATAATGTATCTTTTTAAAAAAAATTTTAAGGTAGTACAGTATTACACAGTGATTCATTAGAAAAGCTTTCATGGATTACAAAGATGGAAAGATTATTAGACCTTCAGACTAAGGCAAATAACTTGTCCTGTGTTTTGTAAATGACCAGACAAACCAGAGAAAAGACAGGAAAGGATGAATACATTCTCTTAGATCAGAGAGAATTTATCTTTTAGACAGAAAAACTATTTTGTCTACTTTTTAAGTCACCATTTTGATCTGTCTTACCATTTGTTAATAAAGCTTGAAAATTAGTATAAAACCCCTTGAAGTTAATTGCAGGTGTTAAGCTTTGTGTGCTTGCCTATGGTAATGTTAAACTTTGAACAGGAAAAAAGAAGATTAATGGGGTGAACTTACTTTCTGCTCCTAAACTATTTGTCAAGAAGCTGTGATTTCCTTCAAACTACCATACCTTTTGACAGTTTATAAAAGATTAGGTGATGGGTTTATTTGGAACAATTATCTGCAACTGATTAATATTACAGTTATGATTAGATAGACCACTTGGTAACAGTGAAATCATTTTCATACACATTTCTTTTAAGAGTTTAAAATACCACACCCCACCCCACCCCCCCCGTTTCTGCTGTGATTAAGAAATTTTCTTTGTGCAAACATTTTGGCCATTGTCTCAGTGGCTCAAGAGGTTACACTACTGTGTTTTTTCCGGTTTGGGGAGTGATGGAAGTGAGAAAATAAATTAGATGTAATAATTTATTTCTCTCTAAGTACAGCAGAGCAAGTTGTGTATCTTCCTTAATGCTCAAAAAATATTGGGGCAATAATCAAACTGTCATCACAGGTAGACTTTCATGGCCCTAAAGAAAAATAGAGGCAGACTTTTGTCTGGAGAACAGGCCAAGAGGTTATCAGTTGCCCCTTTTCAAACAAACAAAAACCATACTTAGCAGCATGTGATCTCTGGTACAGACTCTCAAACTTGGAGACAGCAGCACAGCCTGTACTTTTCGGTTGAATGAAAGAAGGGAATGTCAAATTAAAATAATCTATGACTATCACGGCAGAATCAGTACTGTAGCTACGTTCTTAAAAGATACTGAAAAATGTTATAGTTCAGTATATAAATTTGTCCAATTTTGACAAATCTTTCCTACTTGTGTATGCTGTTTTTCAAAGAGCATTCTACTGGCTCTTTTACTGAACTGCCTTGCTGAATCAACACTGAATCAGTTTAGTGTTGACTTGGTATCTTAATGTTCTTCAACAAACTGGATAAAAGTGTTGTGAAAAACAGTCTGTAATAGAGTATATGTTAGACAGCACCAGCTGATCTGAATAGGAATTGGAAATAAATCCTTTAACCCCCTAAGCAGGATGCACGATTGGCCAAGTGAATTATAAGGCTTTTGTTTTGCTGTGACACGCAATCCAAGGAAAGAATAGCAGTATAGTAGAGGATTTATCCAATTTGAAATGTAGAACTAAATGGTTCTCCTTGGTATGTCCATGACACTTTTCTTGACATCCTGTAAGTTTCTTCTCAAGACAGACATTTTAAGGTGTGGCTTTTAGGAATCTCTGTTGTTAGGAGTTGTTCATAAGGAGTTGATTCTATATTCTGCAGGTATGTGTCACCCAGCGTAGCTATTCATGCAGCATTGCACAAAACCCCTTCTCTACAAGTTAATACACTGCAGACATCCAACAGGAGCAGATGGTGTGTGCATACGGCCACTAATATGTGATCTGTAGCATGAAGGAAAGGTTATCACAAAGGCATGGAAGCTTACTGTTCAAGATGGGGTGTAGGATGGAATCAGAGACAAGACTTCTTGCACTGTATAGCTGTTAAAGCCTCATGTACCTCTAACTAAAATGCTGCCTATGTACAACTGTTAAATCATGATGGCTTCCAGCGATGAGAATGTCATGAATTTTGTGGGAACTTTTTGACATTCTTAGTGTGTTTAAGCCCAAATGTTTGGCAAATTTTTAAAACTGGTGATAGCTGTTACTTACAAGGAACATGCATATATCTCATAGAACATCTGTAAGTCTGGACAAATACTGCATAAACCCCACAATTTACAGCAAATGCAGACTGTCCAGCAGGATAAGTACATGTATTATGAGTTGCAGGTGTCATGGTAGCCTTGGCCTGGTGTCCAGCACATAACTATCACGTACATCTCCAACACCTTTCATCCCCTTTATAAATTTGAACAGCATACAAATTATGTATACAGAGGTGCTACTCTGAAACGCAGCATCTTAATAACCTATTACAGGAGTCTGGGTCCAGGAGGAGAGAGGGGTTTTTTCTAGATAAAATTGCTGATCCAGTGCAGGTTTGCAGCTTGTAATTGCAGGGGTAGTAGGAAGCATTTCTGGACTCTCTTCTGCTGGCCTTATCAGTGAAAGCATGGATTTAGTAAGAAGATTCTGTAGTGTTAGAAGAAGGTGAAGCTGACAAAGGGAACAGCAGGAGAACTGTCCTTTTTCATATTGCACATGAGCAGAGCCTTCAGTTTTAAGGAACATTTAAGAAATGTTCCCTAACGCTTGACTTGGGCCTGTGACAATGATGAAACCATGAGTGGCACTGCAGCAGACATGGAGAGAATAAAATCCTTCCTCAAAACTCATGTCATGTACTGAATGTCAGAATCACCTTGTGAATTATGGAATACTGTTTTTTACTTTTCAGCAATTTGATGCTATTCTGTCCAGGTGTTCACATTCACTCCTGGCAACTGAAGGATTCGCATGCATCTATGTCTTTCGTAACTGTGCTTCACTGCCTGTTTCCCAACACAAATTACTCCTAGTCTCATTCAAAAACACCTGCCATAGATGCTTGGTTCATGCTGCACCTCTTGCCATTTCTTGCTTACCAGCATCTCTCCACTGAAGGTCTGCAAACAAGCCTTATGCAGTTCTGAATAGGGAAAAATCAGAGCAGAAAGCCTTGAGCAATTTTCACTTTGAATGTAGTTTTATAGAAGGAATCTGTCAAGGGTGGCTACCTATTAAAAACTGAAGCAAATGCTCATGGGTAGTGCAAAGCTCGCTGTGACTTTCAGAGAGCAAGTAATCGTATAAGGGTGCTTCTGAGGCAGATGAGGATTTTACAGTACCAGGAGACATACAGACTGTGACTGTAAGTGGTACCATGCTCTAAATGGTTGCCCCTTTGTTTTGCCAAAAAAACACAAGTGTGGATAAACAAAGAAAAAACAATTTCACTGGGAAGCGGCATTAGTTCATGTCTCCTGTAGTGATAGTAGGTTAGTTGATCTTGCAATGAAGGTTGTAGACTGGGGCACTTACTGCTCTCCACTCTACAAAGTTTGAAGAATCAACCATTGCCGTAATTAATAGAACCTTTCTGGTGCTTTTTAATTTCAGACTCTGCATTTGTAGAATCTACCACAAGCAATGAAGATTCTTTTAATTTAGTCAGTCCTTAAAAATGACGTGAAAAACATAGGTGGCAGAGTAAAGAAAGAGTCAGAAAGCATTGAAAAAAATGCCGTTTCCTAGGCAGTGTGGTGGATTGGATCAGCAGTTCAACTTCACGCTTTTGTTACTAGCTATGCCATCCACCCTACTTTGTGAATTTGGGCAACTCACTTTCTCTCTGTTTCCCTCTCTGTTATGTGTCTTGTCCCCTTCACAGAAATAGTTTTCTGTTGTATGTGGGCCCCAATCTCTAGTGCAACTTCTGTGATCTACACTAATGGAAAAGTTAGAAAAGCTGGAGCTGGTTAAAAAGAACTTTTCTTTTTTTCAGCAAACTGATTTAGTGTTCCCCTGATCATACATCCCCCCCTTGAAGCCTCCGATTAACTAATCCGTGATGTAGGAATTGCTCATGCAAACCCTCTTCAGGGTTGCCAGACATCAATTTTCTCTTGGTGTAGATGCCTGCTATAAAGATACTTGCTTTGAAAAATGGAAAATAAGCCAAACCTTGGCTATCCAAAGGACTGGAAATGGAGAGTCAAAATCCATGAGAGGCAGACAAGCAGTGAAGGGGAAAATCGACAAACATCAGCAAAGAGCAAGGAGAGGAAAGCCATTCATTCCTAGAATGCAGCTTGCAAAACAGCAAACTTCCACGTGTTGAGAAGGTGCGAGGAGGGCACATTTTAGTCCTATTCTTATAGGTTTTCTAAGTTTTTAGGATAATTGAGTAAATACTGTCCAAAATTCTAAATAAATTTGAATTACCCAAGAAGAGATGAACTGATGTTTTTCAAAGTAATTTGCTAATACATAAAATAAAGAGAACTGTAATTGAGGATCATTAAAGTACATTCACAACGTATATAGCTCAAGGATTCACTGCAACAGCCTTTCACAGCTGGGTGGCAGAGGTGTATAAAGGCTGAACTGAAGGATTTTACATAGATTCATATCTGTTATAAAACTGGCTAACTGTCTGACTCCTAATTAACTGTAAAAATGGTTGATTGTTCTCATAATTTATCCCTTATGATTTCACAGCTAGCTGGGTGGGGGGGAAGGAAAGAAACAAGAAAAAAACCCCACCAAAACCTGTAAATTTAAACAAAAAGTAAGCAATGACATAAACTGCTTAAAGGCTTACATTTGGACCCCAATTTTACCTCCTGATGTGTACATTGTGTTGAGTACTTCTGTCTGCCCTGTACTTTTGCCAGTTGTTAACAGGCAAATTGTTAACAGGCAAATTATTGACATTAAGCAGGAGAAGTGTCATTGTAGGTTTGACCACTGATCCGGTTTGGAGATGGGAGAAGTCCTGTAGACAGGCATTAGCAGGGTGAAATGGGAAAGCCAGTTTGCCCTGGAAAGTGACATGAGGAGGAGTGTGAAATAAAATTTTAAGGTACTTATTTGGGAGGAGAGGAGAGGAAAAGGCATCAAACCCAATGTTATATAAATAACAGCTGGTTCATTAGCAGATGAAGATGAGGGTGCAGAGGATTAAAGACAGGTAGCAGAGACTGTGAAAGGCAGTTGTACATGTCAAGATTGTCAAAGATAGAGGCAGGTTCAGGCAGTGCTGTGGGGAGAGCAGCTGACCAGCTGAAGCAGATGAGGTTGCCCAAACAGAACATGGGCAGACTGAGAAAAGGGAGCCACTGAAGGACTTCTACAAATTTGGGAAGAGTGAAAGAGCAGTGGCTGCTGAGGGGATACTGTCCAAGTTGCAAGGAAGAGTGGGAGAACAGTGAATGATACAACCCTAGACTAAGGAGCTTCTCCCTCACCATTTAGGCTGTGCTATAAAACTAATACACATGTAATCTGTAAAATCAATCTAAAGTCCAAATGAGTAAAACACAAAAGTACCCTGATGAATAATTGCAACATAATTAGAGACGAATCTTGCATTTAACAAAATGAGGAGACTGCAGGTATAGAGAATGTAGATTTTCTGTAACTATGACAACTGATTTCCTTAGTGCAGCTGGTACAGTCTCATCCAAAACTCAAGAAACTGATTAGAAGCTTATTTGTAATGGTAGTCTCATAATCTTTAATGGATAACGCTGGCCTTTTCTGCCAGTAATTTTACTTTTTCAGAACAATGTGATACTTTTTGTGATTTTAATATCATTCTAGGAAATTGTGATCCGATAGGAGTATGCAGATGCTGTCGTCTATGAAGTGTATCCAACAGTAAAAGCAATTGCTCCTCTAAGAACCTGGCTCACCTAACAGGGTTTTAATACTTCATTAGAAAATACTATGCTCACAGTGTTGATTCTGTTTTGTTAAAATTCTCTTACAATCCTAAATATTCCTCATTAAGGCTCCATCAATTAGATCATATTAGGTGTTTTTAACTGGATTCATTCCCTGCTACTGAAGATAGGAAATTACATGGCCTTGAACTTCCTGTAAGAGAACATTCAGTGTCACTAAGAGAATATAATTTTTCTTTTGATGTAAATAGCAAGCTATAAAAGCCATTTTTTACAGTCACAATAAAAATTAACTAATCAACTGATTACAGTGACAGTGTCTCTTTTAAACATAAGTGCCTTAGATTTGAAGGATGAAGTTGAATGTAAATTCACCATGTAGTCATTATCTCCTGCTTTCTTCAACCTGTTTATGAAGATGTGTTGTAAAGCAGTATCAGCTTGTACGATTGTCCTCTTGGAAATGACATGAAAAGGCAGTCTTGTTCTATAAAGATTAATCTCTAATAATAGCACAGTAAAAGATGTAACAGCTGGTATGGATTAATAATCCTTAATGTCTACTTTCATGTGATTAATAGCCGAATGGCTTAAGCCTCTGCCAGTGGAAAGCAAGCAGTGGTTACTAAGCTCTACAAAATGTACTGTTTGTAATTTTTTTAACAGAATAGACATTTAAATGTTTTTCCTTTTTTATTTCCAAGTTCCTAGTTTATTTTAATTTCTCTCCTTCCCAATTTTTCTGTCACAGGGCATGTATTACAAATCTTTTTTCACACAAAAAGGGGAGAAATAAGCTGTTCAGGGGTTCATCCTCTCTTGTTTCTGATACGCAGTACCCAAGACTATTCCTAATACAATTCAGCAGTAAATCATTAACTTCTATGTTGGTTTATTTATTAATGTGTTTTACAGCGATTGACAGGTGAAGAGGAATGCCTTGCGTTTTTGTCTTGATGTTCACATTAAGTAGTAAATATCTTTGTCCAGTTCTACATTGTTGGTAGTGATTTTTATATTATATTTTTACAAAAACAAAATCTTTGTCTGTTTGGAACTGAAGAGCAAAGGGTAAATTCCAAAGCTTTTTAAAAGATTTAATCAGCATGCGATTAGCTGGATCAGTGCTCGTAGCCCAGGGTGTGCTGTTTTGAAATTACATCTTAATAACTTAATAATTTACCTAGGTTTTATTGACGTTTGAGTTCCCTAAATATTTTTCAATTATGGAGATGAATTTGCTCATAAAACTGAAGATTGAAAATCCAGGTGGGAATCAGGTATACTGCTCATGAGCTGACAAGCTTTTTCCATTTAATGTCCTATTAAATTCAGAGGTAAGTTGTGAGAATATAAGAGCAGCTGTGCTGGGTCAGACAAGAAACCTGTGTTGCCCAGTGCTGTAACAGCACAGTCTAGGGAGTGCTGTAGAAATGGGGAGAAGATGTAGTTATTTTCCCTCAGAGTTTGCTCTGGTGCAGTGATACTTAAGGTATGGATTGTCTGGACCAGAGGTAATATTGGAGGGGCTTTATGTGAAATTATATTGTTGCCTTTTAGTCTCTACAGCATTCTTCACCAAGGAGTTCTACAGCTTAGCTGCAAGTTGGATGAAAGCACGGAAGCCAGCTTGAGCTCATTAGTTTTGGAAAACAGTCTTTTTATGTTTGGGTAAGATTTCTTTAGCCTGATACTTAGTATCCCAAGTTGAGAATCTTTTAATTTTGCTGTTGAATTTTGTACCTCTTTTGGTGTTCGGTTCTAATTTCACTTCACAATTTTGTTGAGCCTTGCTCACAAAATCCTTATTCTTCTCTTTTCCAGAAGTGCATCAGACATGTTTTTGTTTGTATTTGTCAAGCCTAGGTTTGAACAGAGGGCTTAAAAGGTGAAAAGTCAGTGTGTTTTCCTAAGTTACTCACTCTGAGTGTTGAAACACTGATACGACATGCTGTCACCAAATACTAAGAAGTCTGGCTGTTTAGCAGTGTCTTTCATCCTAGATAATCCCAAACTCTTGTATCAGCCTTCTGTCTTCAGAATAGTTCATTTACCAGAGAAATGCCTCCACCTTCTCAGAAGGAGTTTGGCATCAAGTAACACTACTTTTTATTCTGTTTTAATGGTAGCTGTGCTGTTAACTAATTGCTGCATGTAGATGCCCTTCTGGTAAACCAAAAGGCTGGGAGAAGGAGGGTCCTTGTAGGACCCAGGGGCAGCCAGGCTCTGTACCACACTAATCTCATCTGAAAGTATTTTTTGGTTTTGGTTTCCCCCGACAAGCACACAATCACAACGATGATCCCCATGGCCCAGAATGCCTTATTTCTGGTTCTCAGCACATTGTCATGCCTCATCTGCCTGAATACTGAGGTATGTGAGCAGCTGAGGTGGGTTCTGAATGGAGATTTAGCCTTATGTGGATATGGGTCCTGATCTTATTGGGCCTTTGGAAATATGAACCCATGCTGAGAGCCAGCCTGAGGAGCAGAACCAGGGGGTGTGGCTGTCTTCCAGGAGCTCTGGATTAGTGTTGCAGTTGTGTATCAGAAAGAATATGGGAAGGGAAATAACGGGCTTGTTAAAAATGGCTAGTCTAAGACATTTGTCATTAGTGTCCAACTCCAGTCTATGACCTAATTAATTTCAGTCATTACTTGCCTCCCCCATGATAAATCCTACGGTATTAACATTTTGCTGTTGATAAAGCTTTAGTAGTTGGAATAAATAAAACCACTAATGCAATCTCTGACCTTTCTGACATTCACCTGAGCATTTAGAAAACTGAGCAGTTTCATACTTTATTTGGTAGAAAATAATGTGAAATGGTCCACACTAACCTCTGATAATCTTATGGGTCTAGTTCATTAGCAAACTATGCTTGAATCAAGAACAAGGGCAAGTCAGTAAATCTAGCTGCCATCTCGAATTTCTTCTCTGAAAGGAGAACAGAAGCTATGAAATTTTCATGGAATGAAGACTGGGGTATTTAGCTTGGTCAAATCACTTTGCTTTGATTTTTCAAATAATTGTCATGCTGATAAGGTAAAATGTTCTACTAACATTACATTTTCATTAGTTTCTACATGTCAGTATGAAACTTCTCACAACTGCTATTCAAGGTCTTGAAACGGCTAAGTGCTTTTGTTTTCTATGCACAGACACACAAAAAATTGAATGCTTTTTACTGTTTTGCTAGAATATAGGTTAATTTAGAGCAGATTTGAGTAATTTACAATGAAAATACAGCTAGTAAAACTTTTCTGTGTCACCTGTGTCATCATTGCAGAAATGCTAGATAAAACTTGTTGAAAAGGACATGAAAACTGCGCTGTAAACCTATCTTAATTCTATTCTAATTCTATGCACAAAATAATGAAGCTATGTTCAAGTTGCTTTCTGGAACAATATGTAGAAAAACAGATGCAGAGAAACATGCAGTTTGAATGAGAGAGACTTTTTACAGTTGAAGCTTTCAGTGATCAGAATTACCTAATCCCAGTGCCAGGAGTATTGACAGGCCCCCAGTTCACATGTCCTAATCATTCTAAAGGAGAGGCGATTTCCAGGCTTTCTAGAAAAAAGTTATACAACATTCAAAGCTAATTTCTTAGAACTATTTTGTGGGCTTAACCTTAAGCAGTGTTTAAAATTACACATTATATTTCAGTGTTGGCTATATGCAGCAGACGTGACTTTTTTTCATCAACTGCAGTGCTTTTACATTGCTATTTTAATTTTGCTACACTGGGATGTGTGGCAGGATTGTTACAGTTTAAATTAAACTGTCGTTATTTATACAGTTATTAACCAAAATTATCATTAGAGCATTAATCAAGTAACTGCTATCTGAATGCCTATTATTTCATTAAGCCTCCACTGGATAAATGGCCCGATGAGCTTGGGAAAGCTGTAGGCATACTTTTATGGAGCTTTTGCAATTACCAGTGAAAACCAGTGACCTTTCCCCTGTGCTGATGAAATCCATTACTCAGTTAGTACAGAACTTAGCAGCTCCCCTTGCTATGTTCGATTAGAAGCTGATACTGAATGGTGTCCAATGTCAAGCCTAGATGCATGATGAGATTGGGAAAAATGTAGCAGCTCTTTGCATTTTCTGAATGCGGCTTCATAGCTTTTTGGATTCAGTGTACCATGTTGATCTGCTAGGTCTTCAGTACCAAGTCATTTCTACCATAGCTTGTCTGCTGCAGAGCACAGAGACTATGGAGAGGTATCCAGCTTAGTCCTGCTAAGGAAGATGTATTACCCCACAGTATGCTGCAGCCATTGCATGCAGATCATCCTGGTTCCGAGGTAAATAAGCCAGTGTTTATGCTCTTAGCGTTCAGGGCACTGCCCCTAACCATCCAGTGCTGTGGCTGGGGAACAGCTGCCAGCCTTCCTGTCTCCCACAGCGGCATGGAAGTGGTTAAACAGAACCTTCCCAGCCACTTCTTGCACATTGCTCTAACATGCTCACAATAATTCTGGCAACTTTAAATCCCAGTTTTGGGGGAACAGCATGTGTATAGAATTAAGCATGGGAACTGTCCAGGGGACTTTGATGGGTTTATCTGTCAGGCCAGTATTTAGGTACTCTGTTTGAGTAAGTATTGGAGCCCCTGGTTTGCTCCTGCAAATTGTATTGGAAAAAATGTTCATTACAAGGAGAACTCTCCCTGTAATCACATTCATCAGTGTATGTAAAGATAGGATTTAGCTAGTAGTACAACCTTTCCTGGTGTATTTCCAGACTTACGCAAGGTGAGTGACAGTAGATCAGAATAAGAAAGTGTCAACTTCCTAAGACCTTCCTGGCCTTCAATAAATCACATCAAATTTGTGACTTACTCTTCTTTAAACAGCCAGATGCACTTGGATTAATCAACCACTAGATAGAGCTATGCTATATAGAAAGGACCTCACTATTCAGTTTTACACTAAAATTCGTATTTTCCCTAGTAGTGAGCCAAAATAAGGACCAATTGTTGCACAAGGCAGATATGACAGGAAGAGTTCTTTCTCCAAGATACAATAAAATCCCTCCTCCCCCTTAATAATACAATGAAGATCATGGATCTTTTTCTGAGTATACCTTATAATAAGACTTCAGTGAATAGTCCAATTTAATTCCCATACATTAATTATTAAATAAGGCATATCTTTAAATTACCCAAGCAATTAATTTTTAATCAAGCAGTCGTCATAGAGCTATTTTATTATGACTGTGGACAGGAACCTTGAAAGCAAAGGATGTATTACCTTTTATTTTTTCATTCCCCACACTCTGCCTCTCCCTCCCTTCCCCCCACCCCCTCCCAGTGCTGAGAAATGCTCACATATTGATCAAAGGGTCATAAACGTAAGAAAAAGGAATTACCTATCATATTATCTCATGTAACTCTGAACCAGCACAAGATTGCTCTATTTACTGATTTCTCCACTTATGTAATTTATAGTACTAAACTTACTTTTGATTTTTGAGAAGTGTTTATTACAAAAGCTTACTAGCAAAACAACTAATGATGGATTTAGTCTTTTGACTGTGTTTAAGATTTTGTTTGCCAAAGTTGTACTGAGCTGGTAGAAAAGCTACACTAAGTGCATGAAGCTGCGGAACACAGTATAATTCAGACTGAAAGGTGTGCAAAAGTTGTAGGGGAGTTGAAAATGTGTGGGTTTGACAGCTTCTGCTGGCAGTAAATGCAACTGTAAGAAAAGGACAAAGCCAACCTTCTTCCAACAAAAAAACACCACACCTGCCAAAACAGGTATCAGTGATATCCTGTAGCTTTCAGCAGGTACAGGTGTAGCTCAGACACTGACTGTACAGATTATTCCATGTTTATTCTGGCAGCGTGCCTCAGCCATGAACAGAAAGAAATACATCTAGGTTTTTGTGACACGTTCAGTTCTTGGCTCTCATTGAAACGGTTCCAAAGTGCAGGACCTGGGGCCAGTTCAGTGGGTCTATGTCTTGCAGCAATGAGGCTATAATAATGAAATTATTTTCTAGAAAATTCCTACATTTAGTTTTTCTATTTTCACTTTTTAAACTTCTGTCACTGAATTAAGCAAAGCGTCCTTAATACATACTTTATCAGACCCAAGCAAAATTTTTAATAGCCAGTATTATGAGCATGTATCTGATTCCATTTTGTTCTTGATTCTTGCCAATAAAATGGCACTCAGCCTGCTGGTTGAGTGGATTTGTGATTCTTTCCAAGGATCAGCCATGGATTAGTGAAGCACAGCTGGTGTGTTTCTCATGCCAAGTGGTTTTGGCACATTTTTTTTCATTTTTAATGTCCTTCTCGAAATAAATCCTGCGTCTTTTTCTCCCCCTTTTCTGGGGATTTGTTCTTGTTCAGTAGCAAACTTCATCTTTCAGCAAACTGTATGTTAATGAAACTGAGCAAGCAGGCATTGCTCACATGACTCTTTACCAAAAAGGGAATTTAAAGAAATGTTTTTAGTTTAGTTTAACAAGTAAAAATTTGGTTTTGTTTAAGGAGTCTAATTCAGTAGTGAGTGAAGCTAGGTTTTTAAGCTACCAGTCTAAAATGCCAATGATCTTTCCATGAGGATAGTATACACTAGTGGATTCTTGAAATGTAGAATTCATGAGACATCTGGCTAATAAAGCTGTCCTCGTTTATGGTGCTGCTCTGGTAGTGACCAGAGCTGTAATACTTTTACTCCAGTTCAGGACCTGTGTTCCATATCCACCTTTCATTTAAAGTTGCAGACTAGAAAGTTTAATATTTCTACCATGATGTATAAAGCTATCAGAGTTTCTGAGCATCTTACAACTTTTAAGTATTTAAGGTTTTGTTGTGGTTTTGTTTTGTTTTGTTTTTTACTACCTCCCAAGCTGATCTACTTTCCCTTCTGTCAAAGATGGAACCAGCCAGAGTAAACTCTAAAACTTGCCCTCTGGTCTGGCCACTAAAGCTCAACCCAGCAAGCCCTGCTGTGTTTGGCACATGCCAAATCCTTTTTCTCCTCATCTAGCAGTATAAAGCGTTCAAGGTAAAAGATTAAAATAGAGGTATATATTCATGGCTTTATTTTTCCTTGCAACTTTAGAAATCCTATTCAGTTCACTCATTTTCATATCTGTGGTAGATACACATTCATTCTGATACATAAAGCAATGCTTACTAATATTGTCTGTTACATTATTTCTTCTTATTCTTGTTGAATATAACTATACAGCTAGGTTGTGCTTTTAATGATTTATAACTTCTAACACCAACATTTTTCAAAATGGGTGCTTGCACCTAGGCTCTTAAATCCATGCAGAAGAACCTGTTAAAAAAAAATCTTGGTTTTGGAAGCTGTGAGTCCTTCATATCTCCCTCTGAGTAGTGGGGAATGAGTAGTAGTTTTTAAAAGCTCTGCAGGTCTGGAAACTAAGGCGTGTTTATTCAGATACTTACAACTTTTTCTATTAAAAAGCATGTCCCACATCTTAGAATTTATTTGATTTTCTGTCATTTCAAGGTTCATTTTCCTATGAATCAGAAATTTGTAATAATTAATTAAGGGAAGGATTTGATTTCATAGCACATGTCAGTAACTTCTATTTCAGCTGTCTATGTCTGTTAGTTTTGCCTAGTTTCATCACAGCACTAGTCAATGCTTAAGGCATCTAATGTTAATTGTTTTTCTCCCCATGTAAAAAACATGACTGAAGAATAAAAGCAACCCCAACCTGTCAGCAAGGAATTGCACTTCAGCCATCGAAGCGTGCAGACTCATCATCTTTAATGGCAGATTTTTCAGTCATGGTACTGTTGTTACGGGTAATAGTAGAAACTTCTGGAAACAACCTGGGTGGACAGATCCATTTTAGGATTCCCTCATTATAGATTCATTCCATTCAGTCAGTGCTGGTGCTGGCAGAGTCATAGACTCCCTGGCTAGATTCCTCCACCAGCTGTGATCTCTGTTAGTGACACTAAAGGAAACCTAATGTCAGTTTTAATACGGAGTCTGTGCAATTGAAAATGGGGTATCTTTCAGTTACTGAGATGATGATTGCTCCATGTGTGCAAAAGCAGCCCACAGCTGCAGCAATGAGCATATTAGCAATTTCTGCTGCAGTAATCGTCATCAGCATTCACTGTTCTCTGAAGGACAAAGACGAGGATTTGTAAGAATGACCATTTTTGCACTTAAAAGCATTAAATAGATTAGATGGATGATGAAAAATGCTACTAACTGCTAGCAAATAACTGCTAAAATATCTAGTAAGTATATTACAAGGTAATCTAAACCTGGTTCTCTGTCTAGATGTGTATGCTCCATGAAAATTTCAGTGCGATGCTTAAGTGAGTTGCTTGAATCTTGGCTCCTGTTTGGTTTCATTTACAGTGAAGAGAATAGGCATTTGCTTTCAGGAAGTTCTCAAGTGAGATTTTTGCACTATTGCTGTTTCTGATACAAAACACCTCTTTGTTGGAGAAGCACATAATATCTTAGACATTTAAAGCTATTCGCAAGAAAAGACTGAAGAGAAATGTTATAAATCCCACCTTTCTGTGTTGGAAAAGTGAAGGAGGTGTTTGGTCTCTGTAATTCAGCTGTGCGGCAGAGCATGTTGAATTACAATGCACTTTCAACTCCTGCTTGTAGCTTTGCATTCTGCTTGTATTTTATTTGGTCTTGCATTTCAGTGCTTGAAAGCATTGATCATAATCCTTCCCTTTTTGAAGGACTCATTTAACCTACAGCCTGTAACTGTAAATCAAGCATATTGCTTTCTTGTTCAAAAAAAAGCGCAAAGTCCTGAATATTTCATTGGTCTTTTCCCTGACAAGACAAACCCATGGTGTTGTGCACAGGTTTGTTCACTGATAGGCCTGAAATAGCATTATGATAAAAGGAAGATTGCTGGCAGTGTTTTAAATAACATGTCTATTTCCTATATGACACTTGTTTTAGAATGTTGTTTTCTTTCCCCTGTACCCTTCTTGAATGACTGCCAGGGACAAAAAAGTAAAATCTCATGCTAATGCTTTATGCCAGTGAGCTGTAATTCTGTAGTAATCAGAGTTTCATGGAACTGCACATTCAGCAAAATTGAACAGTGCTGAGAACACGTCCTGAGAGCATCCAGCTTAGCTTGAGCTTTGCAACTAAAAGGCGCAAATCATCTTCTCTAATCTTTCATGGGAACTTACAGCCTGTGGAGCCAATAAAATAAGCACACTGATGCTTTCTACTGTTCACTGAAAAGGCATTTTTTTAATCTTTTGGCATAATTTACGTATACTATATAATTTATATAGATGCCTCTATCGGAAGTGTGAACAAAGTAATAAATGTAGTGAAGAGAGGTATACACAACACAAGGAAGAATCTGAATTAATCTGTGCAGTGAATAATACACGGTCAGTACCTTTATGAATTCAAGCAATAGGCAAGCCACTCTGTGCAGAGCAGATAAGAAGACATGATGAGGGAAGAGTATGTGTTGGTTAATTGATTATAATGCAATGCTTGCAGTATCTGTAAGATAGGGTTTTGTTTTCTGTTTTTTAATACTTGTCCCTGACTGTCTTCCGTGTCAAGTCAAATACTGACATAAATAAAAACTTCAGTTATTGTGAATAATGCTGATAAGGAAAGCCTAGATTCTACCTAACTATAGAGTTGCTGACGATGGCTCTACTACATGCACTAAGACTTGACAATACCTCTGTGCCTTCATTTATACTGACCTTTCTTAAACTCCTCAGTGTCGCTGGATGCCCCTCCATAAGGATCTAGTACTTTTCTGGACCTGTTCAGGAATCCATTCAAGAAGAAAAGGAGTGCATCATTTCATGATTTTTCAGAACTGTGGTAGTTTGGGGATAGAAGAGGATTCAAGACAAGAACAGACTCCAGCCTATATCTCTCAAACCACAGTCTTAATACCAGACAAGCTAGGAAATACCAGACAAGCTAGGAAAACAGTGGCAAGCACTTCAGAGGACATTGAGATAAATGCAGTGGGATGTATGGAAGTACACTTTGAAATCTGCTTGTTTTTCACTGCTGTAAGTTGACAGAGCTCGTGTTCAAGCCTACCTGCATTTATCAAGTATAGCAAGAAGTCAGTGTACGAAACTTTTACATGACTTTTAGTAAAAGAGAACCAGTGTCATACTAGAGAAAAACATCCTAAACAGGCCCAGGTAGCAGAAAGTTTAGATCAATGTTAGGCTCTCTCGTGCGCTCTCTCTCTCTCTCTCTCTTTGGTTCTACTCTTCCCCCCCCACCCCTGTTTTCCCTCAGAAAAGGGAGGAAAAAATAACTAACAGGAATGCTACAAACCTTCACTGAATGAACAAATGCCGTAAGAGTTAATATAATTACGTTAATGAAAACTGGTAAGTATAAGGTCCAAACAGAGTGCACCCACAAGCTCCCAAACAAAGGGAAAGCAAGCAGGAAAGCCATCTAAGAGTTCTCATGGGTTCCAGCCAAGGAATATAGTTATCTGAGACAAACATACTCCAAGTAACTTGATTAACCAGAGCACTGCAGTTCTGTAAGTGTAACTTGTTGTGATACAGCTTTGATGAAATATGAGAAGCATTCACTCTTAAAAGGCAGGCTAAGAAGGTTGATACACACTGTACATTCCAGCAGGATTATTACAGACAGGTCTTGGAAAGGAGAGAATGCCCCAGATTTCAGTCTACCACATTAAAGCAGCATAGATGTGATTGCTACAGCTAGATTACCAGAGGATTTCTGAATGTTTTTAAAAGGTGTGTATAATATATTGCACATGTACTTTAATTCAGAGATATGAGGTCTGTATTTATGCTTTGTGCTTTATAAACAGAAAAAAAATCTGTCTCTGCCTTGGCAAGCTCTCAGTCTCAACAGCAGTGCATGATTGGAAGCTCAGATCAATGGTTTTGAGCATGTATTTTGTGCTTCCACATGTTCAGTGTTGACATCCTCACATTAGATCCAGGAGGGTATCAGACCTTTTGTAGGGAATCTGGATCCCTTATAATCTTTTAAAATGAAATTACAAGAGTCAGCATAGAAATAGGCACAGAGATACGGTCAAGTCTTCCTATATAACACCTGTTACAGAGTTTCATTAGAAGCTCTGTTTACTTCTTGTATTTTCAGAACTACTTCTTTACTCTAAAACTATGTTCTATGTTTAATGAACTTCCCTCACATGCTAGACAAGTCAGAAAAGCAGTCTTGTGAGGGTTATGTCAGTAGCACTGACTAGGAGAACGAAGAGAAAAATCTGTTCTTTGAACTCACTTCTTTTTTTCTTTTGCTAAGAGAAACATCTAAACTAATTAGAGTCTTCCATTGAGAATAATTTAATTTATTGCAAACTATACATTTGTTCAATATCAACTTAAGTTAGTAAATGACCATTACAAGATTAGAGCTGTATTAGTATACTAAGCAATTCAAGATGTAGCTTTTAGGGCGATAAGAGAAATACCTTTTAACTGGTGGTTCTCTGAGCGTGTTTTCATGCAAAGTGAATATATTACCTGAAGAGCTACCTGAGTAGAACCCAATGACCGGATAACAGTCTCCTCTTTAAAAGTTCCAATTTGACTAAAACCTGTTCAGAAACCAAATAAACATCCCTTAGTGCGAACAGTTTTCTTCTATTTTATTAAAGGCATGTTTATCAATTCAGTTTTATGTCACAGAGTTAAAGCTTCATGGGAGCATTATTAATTTGCTTTTACTGGTATCCATGTTATTTAAATAACATGTATTTAGTCATTTCATGTGTGTGTAAGAAAACAAGGTAAAATAAGCCAATTGTGTCTTTCATTTTAAAAGAAGAAAATTGTCCCATTGTCCCCTCTCCCCCTTCACCCTTCTTTTTTCCTTCTTCATTCACCTGCCTGCCTTCCTGCCTTCCTTCCTGCCTTCCATTTGTTTGGTTTGGGTTTTGGGGGTTTTTTGGGTGTTTTTTTTTTCTTTTTCTTTTTTTTTCTTTTAACCATGGGAGCAATTTGGCTAGCTGAGTACAAACATCACACTCATTTTAGTTTAGAGCAGGAGGGTGAAGCAAATCTCCCACTCATTCCTGCTTCCCTTGCTTTGGTTCACGCATGGAATGGTCTGACAGGTGTGAACTGGATTCCTTGTAGGTGAAATGGAAACAGAAGGTGTAGCCTGTAACACACCTAGTGCACACCGGTTGCTGCTGGGTATTCAGTGCATAGGGACTAGAGTTAATCTGAGAAAATTCCTCTGAAATACATTCAGATAGCCCTAGAGTACTGAGAAGTACAAAAGGCTTGTGTAATTAAAAGCATCTCTTCCCTGTTTGATGGGTATTATTGGGAAGGAAAACTCCCCATAGAGCAATCTTGGCTAACCTTGGCTCTAGATAAGGGCTTTTCATCCAGCTGTATGTTTTGTTCAGGCAGGACGTTCAATCTGAGAGAGAGATGGGCCTGGTGTGGTTTGTGGGGTTTTTTTTGTTTGGTGGTTTTTTTTTTTTTTTTGTTTGGTTGGTTTTTTTTTCTTCTGGTATTTCCTTTCAGCTTTCCCAATGGCTTAATTAAACATTCTCCATAATTATGAGTAAAGACTGGTTTTCACTTTGACTTTCATTTCCGGTTGTTTGTCCTGAGGCTTACTGGACCACCACAGGCATTTTTGCTTCTCAGGTGTATTAAGAACTGCAGAGATACTCAGAAAGATAAGTATGGAGGAATATGACAGCCAGTCCCAATATGACTTTTTAATGAGTGATAACGAAAAAGTAAGTACTTACTATACTCACGGTTGCCTTTTGATGTTGAGTCAAAAGGAGGAGACTTAAAATGGAGCTGGGCTGCAGCTCTGTAGTCTGAGAGGTATGAAGCTTATGAGAGTCATGGTTCTGCAGAAATGGCTGTGCAGGAAGAGGCACTGTTGGTGATCATGATGAGGGAATAAAGAGGTACTGAGAAGCCATATCCAAAGGATGCAACTTCATCAGCTTCCTTTTTCCATGTGTTGGCTCTTGATCATCACAAAACTAACAGACAGTTACAACATACTTTTAGTGAAGCTGGACATACTAGTAAGCAGTTGGTGTTTTTTCTTCTTGTGAGGAACCAGATGTTGCCCTTCTTATACCTCTGCCAATCCATGGCAATTATTCTTTTGGTAGAGGTGTCCTTTATCATAGTAAGCATCATTTCTGAAGGCTAAAATATTCTGTTCTATTTCCTATTTAAAGACACCATGCAGATTCATGCCACTATTTCTTCTAACCTCAGAAACATGTTTGGTAAGCAGCAGCTAGTGAAAACGTGAGAAATCTGAAAATTACTATATTTGTAACGACATAGAGCTGGGAGGGCTGGAGCAGGGGAGTACACCTACTGTTTCTAGTATTAAAAGATCATCTCTAATGTTAGTGAGAGGTGCTTTACAAGATGAGATCTATTCCTTCGCTGGAAAGCAGTTCAGTTTCTGTATCACTCTTAGTTGTTGTTGTTCCAGTTCCAATTTTTAGATTAGCACCTCTCAAAAAAATGACTGTTGTACTGTGCCTATATAGCATGTAAATCTATTAGTAGGTGCTGTAATGTTATAGAACGATCAAATCAGAAATGAAAAAGTAATCCACATTTCATATTTTAGAGCATTAGTGAGGCACAGGTTATTTTCCAACAAACTTCAGTTGATTGGATTCTATCCTTTGTAAATACTTCGCTTCAGCGGACAGGTTTAACTGCAGCTTGGAGCTTATGCTGCTGCTCTGTTTGCCACCAACTACAGTTCCTCTCCAGCTACTTTTGTGATGGTGCACGGGGCTGTATGGCTGTGCACAGCTGTGTGGCAGACTGGTAGTAAAGCTTAAGCTCAGCATATTTATACATGCTTAGAATGGCAGTAAGGGTTAAGCTTAGGTTGTTACTCTGTGCTTAGGTACCTGTTGATGGTGTACAGAATCACCAAGTACATTAAGTTACCACAGTCTTTCTAGGAGGAAATAATAAAGCTTGGGGCTGCCATATTTGAAACATGTGCTTTTCTCTGTCAAAGAGAGCTTGATAAGAATATCTTGAATAGAAAGATGGAAAATTGTCTATATAAATTTTCATACTGAGTTGCAAACCCTAGACTTTTCAAGGTGAAATAATGGTATTGTAACCCACGTGTTTCTTTTATGTAAGTGCTAGTCTGAGGAGAAGGTTGGAAATGCAAGTTTAAAGGGTGAATTATGCACATACGTCTCATGGCATAAAATGAAATTGAGCATTTATTCGAAACACTTGCATTTGTTCAGCCACTACCATATTTGTTAGCAGACAAAATATTTGCATAAAAATGTAAAACTAACACACCTGGGAGAAAACTCCAAAATTCTTTTTTAGCAGTTGTGCAGCTGAAGATTACTGAAACTAAACAAGATTTAGAGATTCTCCTCCCCCCCCCAGTAATTCTTAAAAGAATTAACAACTTCAGAATCTCTCCAACAAGAGTATTTGCTGCTTGCTGGCATTTCTGTTTTAATTACTGGGGGGAACATAATGCGCTTGACAAAGCTGAAAGCTGCAGTACCTCATACTGTTTCAGCAACTTACTGTGATTTTAATTTATCTTAACCCATGTATTGATCAGCAGGACCTGCATTTATGACAGTAGATTTCTATTGCCATTGAAACAACAAAGTCGGTACCGAGCCCACGATCGGGACGGTTTTCCGAGATGAATAACTCAATAACAACTAGTTTGTTATTAAGCAGGCATTCTTTAATACAGCGCTGGGCAGCACTGGGGATTTGTCCACCACGAGTGCTCCAACAGGTTAGCAAAGCACCTCAGTTCATATACAGAAAAATCATACATATTCATCAGATTTCTACAAAGGCTGGTCTTATCTGGTCTTATGTGGGTGAGTTCCTGGAATTCATTTGCATAGTCCAAGCATGCGCAGTAAAATTAGGGTTAGGGTCTTTTCACCCTCCGGTGGTCGTTCATAGTCTTCTTCACACTGTCTGCTAGTTGAACTTCGGGCTTCCTTTGTCCATACATAGTCATGGGATTGGCTTATCCATCCTTTGGCCTCCGAATGTTAACGAGCTACCTCAAGGCCCATTTGATCTTATCAGTAAGGGAGTTACACATCTTGAAACATCCTATTATCAATTCTGGTCAAGGAATAACTAAAACTATGCAAGTAAAGCTTTTATGTATCACAGTAGTGTCTCAGCCAGGGACCGTCAGTGATTTAACCCTTCATTCATTCCCCCCTTTTCTTTAAACTTTGTAAATTCTTTTACAAAGATTCAAAATTATCATATTTCAGAACACCTACAAGCTGTTTGGCTTGGGAGTAATATTAACTTCACAAAATTTTATGAGCAGGTAAATAGATGTTTACTGTATAAGGCTAAAGGGGCAATCCATGTTTGTGCATTAAACTATTCAGATGAACACTGCTAGCGAAGCACAGAGTATTCTCTTTATTGTAGAAGGCACTGTTTTATGCCATTTTAAAACTCCTGATCCTGTGCACACTTAGACGCAGCCTTAGCTTTAAGCCCCTGAATTGTCCCATTGACTCTGAACAGCTTTCTATGTATGGCATAGCTTCATGGAAATCGGGGGGGGGGGGGGGGGGGTGCTATTCATGGCTATAAAATTAAGCATGTGTGTAAGCGTTTACAGAATCAAGAGTTAAGCAAATGCCTTTGTGTTAAAACTTGGATGTGAGCAGTCCAGGTAGGAGAGGAATTCAAGTGCTCAGTCCCCTGTGGAGGGAGTGGCATGGGTGGTATTGGTATGTTGCTGCCCTGAGTGATCAGCACTTTTTTCTTCTTTGTTACAGCTCATCTTTGATGTCAGTTGTACTTAAGCAGAACACACAGTTCACTGCTGTTTTTTCTGTACAGAGCCTCTTCAAACACAAAGAAAAGGGGGGAAGGGAGGGAGGGAGAATTGTGAAACATACACAATCGCCACTGTTGCTATGTGAAGTTTAAAAGTGTTTCCATGAGGGAGGAGTAGTACTTAACGGCACTTGACTGAATTACAAAAACACTTATCAGTGGGTGCAATCTTGCCAAAAATAACTCATTTCACTCACACTTCTCACAGGATGGAACAGCCTTTCTTGCATTAGCACCAGATTAAAAAAAGCTGTGTCAATTTTCCTCTGTTCTGCTTTAAAAATACTCTTTCAAATTCTAACCACTTGACAAAACTCTAGAGGAATGCTGCAGATGAGTTCAGAGATGAACCTGGGCAGCAAAGGCGGCAACTATTTTACTTAGTTATACATGTATGTCATCCAGAGAAGAATTGCAGTGATAATATACCAAAGTTGAAAGAAACCATCAAATTTATTTTACAATCCTGTCCACCTAAAAGCACTCATTCCCTGCATAAGAAGCAATATATTTCTTACAGGAACTTGGTGTTTTCAGTGGATTGCAGATTGGGAACTTACACAAAGGTGGGACTTAGGGGAACATATTTTTTACTGCTGCTACACTGTGTGGTTTCATCAGATCCTACTTAGAGTAAATTTGCTGGGGATAATAGCCTGTACTTCAAACTAGGCAAATAATTCCATTGCACATCCAAACCCATTTTGTGCAAAGATTATCACATTTCAATAAATGTAGCTTGCTTTATAGGAATCAGATTGGGAACTAAGCCATTTCTCACCACTTCTGTTCATGGGTTATACTGTTAATTGATTGTACTTTAAAGCTTTTGAGTTGTTTGCATTAGCTGTTCAACGCCCAGAATGCCTGGGTAATTCTTCACTGGTATTAAGAGGATTTATGATCATTTTATTATCAAACTATTTCTTCTTTGGGGTTGCTTTTTAGCTTTTATAAAGTCGGGTTTTATTGGAGCTCTAGATGCTACAGTCAGTGCTTTATTTTAGCCCACAATGCAGTAAGGCAGGTGACAGCCGTACCTCCTCTGCACCACAACCACCTCACCAGCATGTTCCGTGTTGCAGTGAGACTTTGGTCTCAGAAGGGGAAAAGACTCAAGTGTTACTCCTGAGCAAAAATTATAGTTGCTTTTGGTGAGAATGTTGTTCTGCCTTGGGTGTTTTGTCACTGATTTCAGTGCTTTGTTTGAGTTTACCAGATTATTTCATGTAAGCCTTTCATTTGTGCTCAGGTAGCGTGTATCTGGGCCACAGCTAACTGCTGCCTCCAAGCAAAAAGGAGAATAACCAGAGCCAGAGACACTTTGAATCTAGTTCACCCATTCAGTCTTGCACAGTGATCGTAGCCCGAGACACTAAGATACTCTTTCAGTGTTTTGTCTTTGAGTTTTTCAAATAGTCCCATTTAGTTGCAGATCTGATAGTGGCCTCAGGAGATACGTGTTGTACCAGAATCTGTTGGGAAATGTACTTTTAAAAAATATTATTTTGAGTAATTAAGAGACCTGTAGTTCAAGGGTTGCTTTTGTCTTTTCATACGCGCTGCTGCTTCATGAGTTCTTTGTGGCCAATCAAAACATTGCAGTGAATGGTCATGAATTTTGCGGCTGCAAAACAGTATTATTAGGATGGTTATGAATAAATAACCCTATTCCATTTTCATGTGAACAAGCTTGTCATGAGCAATCCAGCCTTTCATCTTTGTCCATTCCTGACTGAGTCTCAGCTAGCTTATTTTTCCTCACAGGCAGATTGCTCTCACGTCATTTCTCATCTATTCTGACATCCATATCTGTGACATTTGTGTTAATGCTCATCACAAGTTTCAGTAGTTCAACAGTATTGCATTATGTGAAATCCTTGTCATTGGTTCAAGATTTAATTCAGCTATGAAAAAAATATGGGATCCTTTGAGCTGCAGTTTGTGTCGGTTATGATAACAGGCTTGGCTTGTAAGTAGCGTTCAGTTCCTCTCAAATGTTGAAACTCGGGTCCCAAGGGGATTTTGGTACTGTTTTTTGTGGTTTCTTAATTATGTCACAATGTAATAATTGTTCACTCCTTTATGACTCTCGCATTTATAGTTCACTGGGACATTTCAAATTTGAATTTGGTCTGATAATAACTGTGAGGAAGATTACAATATATTCCCTAGGCATTTTGTATGTAGTTTATCTCAGTTCCTACTTATGTACAATTTTATATATAGTTTTGCAGAAAAAAATCTAAAATATTTTATCTTTCTACACTGCATTTTGGCATGTCAAAGTTCGGCTCCCACATTTGCTATCCATAAATTTTACTTTTGATATATGAATGCAGTAGTCTCTACATGACATAACTTGTTAGATCTTACAGAATGCTACATAAACAGTGCAGAAGAAGAAAACGAGGGGAAAAATATTTCCTTCGTACTAGGTGAATTAATTTGCTTTTATTAGGAGAGTAGTTTCAAGACCAGTAAGCATCTGAAAAGAAATTATGTTGTTTGTGTTTGTATTGATTTCCGTGATACAGACACATTTGGGAGAGACCAGCAAATGCATCAGATCAGAATGTAATGTATTTTATCTTTTTATTAAGAAAATGCTATTAGCTGCATTCAGTGAGTGAGCTATCAAATGTGCTAGCTGAAACTTGTCACTTGGAAAACCAGTTATGTTTACTGAGTTTTCAATTATTCATACATAAATACAACTGATTACAGAGGTATTAGATTTGCAGCCGTTGTAGTAAAACCATAACAACTTGTTACTTTTTGAAGATAAGTTGTTTGCTATCAGTGAAGCAAGCATATTTTATTTTGGTGGTGGAAGTAATAAGGGCATGTGTTGACAGTGGAGGATGTAAATAAAGCTTTTTTTTTTTTTGGCATGGACTAATGCCTCCGTACTGTATGTGAAGATACTGTTTAAATCGATAAAACCAAATTCACCAGTTCTTCATTCCTGCTTACTCCCTGCAAGCATGTTAGTACTGAGTACCGCTGGAAACCAAGGGAATTTTTTTCTGAGACAGTCACAGTGAGGGCAGCAGGGAGATGCATATCTTTATCCCTTTCCTTCACAGTGCATTTATATCAAGCCATGTCACAAAACAAACTCCAAGTGCTGTGAGCCTTCCCATAGTATGAGTGCAGGCATCCATGAAAACTATCTTTTGTGTAGTGGCCTTTTCTCTCAGAATGTAATTTTTTTCACTCATGTGTTATGCCTTTGAACTCTGAATGAGCACTTTGGCTGAACTTGACAGAATTATATGTTTGGAATTAAATGCCAGTGATTTCTTCCTCTTACCATGCAGAATTTTGTCAGGCATTTCAGACAGTAAGCACAGGAGACTGTAGGCTGTTTTCCCTTGACAACAGAAGTGCATGTTTATTAGGTTTTTAGCCAACTTGGTTAAGGTTTATTTTACATATACTGTGTATAATTCCCTTTGCTTTTACATAGCTATTCCACGCCCCACCCCATCCCTGGAACAGGCTAGTTAATTCCTGTTATATTATATAATTATTACTATATTGTCATTATATTTTTATAAATATAGAATGATACCTTGTGTTACCTGAACTACTATTCAGAACATTCTCATTAGAGTGTAGACATCCTGACAAGCTTTGACTTTGCTTAAAACACCCAGTCAGAAATCTGTGTTTTTCAAAATTTTTAAAACTTGTTCTTTATTTGCTCTAGCAAATGAGGAAAATGTTCTTATTGCTTGTAGAGGGTGGCCTTGATCCCAGTCACCTTAAACTGAACACTTTAACACCTACAATTTTTTTCTTTTTGGGTAGATGCACGTGGCTTGGTTATCTTTCATCAGTCTCATTACTTAAACTGAGGTGCCAGAACAGTTACAGTGTTGTAGAAGGGATATGCTGGCAGGCTTGCAGGCCTATCAAATTTCCATTAAGGGAAGAGTCAGCAAAACTTGCATTTGATTTTAAATGATACTGTACTTTCTCAGGTGTACATTTCTGTCACTGTAGTTTGAGCTAACAAACAGAAGAACAAAATGCACAGGCGTGATGTTTCCATCATTAATTCTTAAAATGTGTCTTGTCTTCCAAATGCAGGTACCGTAGATACAACCTGCGTTCTTGCATAATGGCTGGCCAAGCAGAACTCATTCCTGGGCAAAAAGGAATTAATTCCTTTTTAACTTCTGTTGCTATAGAGAACCCAGCCAAAGAAATATACCACACTGCATGTCTGAGTTCCATTTTCAGAAGAGAGTTAAGTGCCCAAATCACTTTTTTTGTATAGATTTTCTGGCTTATATATCTTTGTGAATATTTTTTGCAGTTTGTCCAATAGGTCAACTTTTTCTAGCTCACAGAGTACACCACATTCCAGATAGAAGAAGCATCCATAAAGACCAGTATGTCTGAAATCTGGTTTTCACTGGAAAAAGAAACATCTGTTGACTTTATCGTATGTCCTCCATTTCTATGTTCAGCTTCCAAGAATGGCGGGTAGTGGCTTTGAGACAATCCCTTTGCTTGAACAGGGTATCAGACAGCTTCTTCAACAACTGGAACTTAAGCTTGATATGATTTCAGTGGTCAGAACTAGCAACGTGATTTTGAAAGCACAGAAGAAGAAATTATGCAACTGTGGAGTACGCCTGTGATATACCCTGTTTCAGTGTCTGTTGAATACATTGATAGAAAGTCTCTCACTAAATTTAGTGACCTTTGGATAAAGGCTACAAGTGAAAAATTCCCTAAATGAAGGAATGCTCTGTATTTCCATTATTAATGGAGCGCTGTGCCCCACACCTGACTTAGTTGCTTAATTTCTTTGACTTTGAGCTCTCTTACTAGTAGTGTCTTGCTTTCTTCAAAATTTACCATTTCCTCAAACAGAAATGAAGTTCAAACTTTGTTTGGCATTGTAGTTTTCCAGAGGCATGTCTTAATTCTTCTATACCCCATTGCTGTTTCTCATTAAGTCAGCAAGAACTTTGTCTCATTAGGAAGAGCAAGGGTCTGGTTCTAAAACAAAGCTGTTTCAGCTGCATGCTTTGGCATTTAGGGCAGGACAGAAGTTGAAATCATGTCTGCAAAATATTTCTATGCCAGTCACAAATGGGTATGTGTTCAGTACATTGGAGATCAGACACAGAACAGTGGAACAAGATTAGCGTCTAGCAGGCTACTTGTCTGCACAGTGCAGTGCAGCAGAAGCAGGGAGTTAGACAGCCTTTAGCTCTAGATAGTATGATCCTTAGATGTGATTCTAGATGTCATCTTTACCTATTGCGTTATGTTGGCACCCAGCACAAGAAGACAAGGTAGATATTTGAAAGTTGGAGCAGAAAAAGGAACTACCTGCAGCACACTGTGTCCTTTGCTAGTGGTAGTTTTAGAGTATGAGAAGATGCAAAAGAAGCCCTTCGCAGCAAAGGAATTAATTAAATTGCTAAAAGCAACAGGGTATGAAAATGCATGTGATATGTAAAGTTACGAAATTAATGGCTTATTTTCAACTTCAGCTGTTTTAGTACAGCATTTTGCCCAACTTCAAATTGTTCTAAAAAGGATTAGTTATAATTAATGCTGTATGACCTCCTTTTTTCTTCTTTTCAAAGAATGTAGAGCTGTACATCTAATGAGGACCCCTGAAAGGACTATTATGTCCAATTGTCTCAATTATGCAAATAACGTTGATATTTTAGCAGAAGGGAGGGGATACTTCAAATTAAAAGTTTCAGCTCCTGCTTTAGCCTTTCTGCAGTGCCGGCATTTTTACAGCAAGTACATCCACTGTTTGAAGAGAGGAAAGGAGGTTTAACAAATTGGAGATTTGGGCACTATCAAAGTAGATTTGTTGTGCCTTGTTCCACCATGAGATGAAAATACCCTCTGGGCAGGGAGATGGGTCATGAGACTTCTAAAGGATTACCTTCAAAGGGAGTCATGAGATTGGTTTGAACAAAGAAGCTGCTCACATGCTTATCATATGAGATTCTCTTCTTAAAGTGGTGGAAACCCATCTCCTTGGGAATTCTCATGAACTTCAGAGAGACTGGAAGTCCTAACAGTAAGATGAATGAGAAGTCTGAACAATAAACAGAAAGATGGGACAGAAGCTCAGAGTTAAATGCAATTTGTTTATTCTAGATGTAATTCATCTTTCCAAACTCTGAAATACTTCCAGTGACAAGCAGGTAGGACATGATTTTAAATGATTTTTCCTTTTATTCCTGATCATCTTCTGCTTTACTACCTTTTTTAACATCGATATGCATAATTGAAATTTGCGCTGAAGAGCTGTATAGTGACCTACGATTGATTGGAGAAAGATAATTCAGTTGAAATGACAGTGTTCTGATTAGACTACTTCCTAGATTTCTCATTCATTTTGAAAGACGTGAAACCTGAAGTACTCATTGCAAGAAGACAAAATGAGTTTTCAAGTCCAAAAAAGGTGTCTTGAAACATTTCAAAATTAGAAAATTGCTTTGGTATGACTGTGATAAGCTGTAGAAATGCTGGCAAAGAGAGATTAGGTGAAAACATGTCTTACATATTTCAATATTTTGAATGCTAGTTTAGAGCTACCTCTGCAGCAAATGGGGATGGAGTTCTGGGTTGGTTTTTTTTTTGTTTTGTAGGTTGGGACTTTGCTTTGTTTTGGGGTTGTTTTGAGTTTTCAAAATTAGTCAGTTACGCTTTCTGGAGTTCACTTTTGGCAACAAGCTTTCTGATAAGCAAGCCTCTTTCTGTGTGTGTTTGTTTCTGATTGAGTTTATCAAGGTCCGATGATAGGTCAGGTATTATGGAAGTCTTAGAACAGAAAAGGGCATCATTTATGGTGGTTTTCCTTACCCCAGTGAGGGTTGCTGGTAAAGGGGGTTTCCCAGTGAAAGACTTACAACAAACTTCAGCAGCCCCATCACACTTGTATCAGAAATGCTGCTGTTGGCATTTGAAGTAATGCATTTCTGCCATAAAGCATATTGGGCTCTGAGATGAGAAGTCACTATGAGAACTCACTCACCAAGATCCAACCTACATGTGATTCCTGAGTATTCACGTACCAATCTTTCAAATGATTGAGGAGTCAAGGAAGCTCAGTTTTGGCCCTTGTTACCCCCTAGCTCTTCAAATCACAACTCCAAAGAATGATGCTCCCATCTACTCTTCTGTCATTCTTACCCCTTCTGCTGCAGTGCAGTCGGGGTCTTGAGGAGGGATGTCTCAGTGTAACAGTAGCTCCAAGAGGGCATATCCTTGTTATTCCCCTATCGAGCCAGAGACAGCCATGAACACAGCTTCTGGCCTGTTTGAGTTGCCTTTAACTCCCTTAATTCAGACTTCAGATTTTTTTTTCCCCATCTTTGATAATGGATTAAATGCAGTAAACTGAAACCTTTATCATAATTTTTCCCCACTATCATTTTAATTCAAATGGTAGACTGTGGCTAACATTTTAAAGCCAAATATGTTAATGAGTTATACATAATATTTGACAACTGTAAATGATACTGTATATCAGTACAGGCAGGGTATTTCCTGTGTTGTGTTTCCTGGATTGTATTATGATCTATTGAAGCTAGGTGTATTCTTCTCACTCTTTAGAGAAGGACAATGTGTTGCACATCATGAAAAAAAAGTCCAGGAACATTGCTGAAGACACTGTTTTCTGGTTCTATGGCACCTATTAATTCTTTTCACTCACAGCTTCGAGGGTTTTAGATGCGTAAGGACTGAAAAGAAGATTGACCAAATTTTCTGAAAACTGTTTTTATCTATAAACTCGTTTGAAATCTCCCATTGCCCTCGCCCTTTGTAATTATTTCAGTCCTGAAGTACTCAATTTTTCAGAAAGTTCCCAATGAATGGTGACAACTCCTAGGTATATATAATACAGTATTTTAAACATACATATTTAGCGTCTCCAGGAAATAATTTAACCCTTGAATTCCAATGCTTTCATAATGATTTCTAAAATATTATAAGGAATAATTTTGTGCAAAGCCTGCAGCCCAAGAGTTAAAGTAGCTGGAAACTCTTTCTTTTTTAAAAATGACAGAAAGCAGCAGGGTATAAAATGCGGCTGCTTGTGGCATATTTTGTCAAAGCTTAGATATTAGCTAATGCCTGGAAAATAATTGCTTTACTGAGTGTGAAATTAGCCACAGCAAGTTGCAAATTTTCAACAGCTCAAACTATTTAACAGAATTCTACCTGGAGAATCTCGCTTTCAGCAAAACTGTATGTACTACAAATATGTTACTTTCTTAAGGGACAGATAGGCTAACTAGTATATTATTTACATATTTGCAAAAAGAGTGGATATTTACAGAAAGCAGATGAGGGAAGTAAATATTTATGTTATCTTTTCTCAAAATATGTATTTGTTCAGTATCTCCAGATTTTAGAGACTTCTGAAATATGCATATATTGTATTATATTGCGAATATAGAAATTTTACTTTGTAGTAATTTTAAAGTGTGTTTCATTAACATGACTAGCAGTGTGCTTAAATAGTGGCTTGCTTTCACCACATTTTGAAAACGTCAGTAAAATAAATTCTCCAAGACTACCTGTTCAGTGTGCTCTGCACTTCAAGTAGTACTAATTAGAATGGTACATTTAGAACAAACTCTCATAGATAAGTAATATCTCACACAACATGTAGTCATTATCTCAAAATGTTTTTCATTCACGGTTTGCCCTATTTCTTAAAGAAAATTATTGTAAGGTCTCAAACCATACTATTACATAATGTATGAAAAATCAGTATGTTTAACTGGCTTATCAGAAGTTTTATAGAATTTATCTCTGAACTAGCAACTTGTAACCTCTTACATCAAAGAAATGCTTATATTTTTAAACCTCTTTTCCAAACAGCACATTTTTGATCATTTCTACTGTAATAGTCATTATTCTTAATAATGTGGACTTGAACAACTCAGACCGCTCTCAGATAGAGGCAATATTTCAGTCCAATGTTTTTTGCATCTGCATCACTAAGTGCAGGTTAGTCTTTGTTTGTATGCATAATTAACATCTATTGACACAGTTTTCTAAACCACAAATAACCAGGAGAATTAAGCACGTGGGTCGTTTTAGTTAGAACTATTCATAGGCTTAGTTTTGTAATGAGGGAAGTACCTTGTTATGTCGATTAATATTTCATGAGTATTGATGAATTTCACAAAGGAAGATCTGATGTTGAGGGTGTTGAATCATACGGGTTTTCATGATAATAGCATTTTTCTATTTCAGGTCTGAATAGCCTAGATTAAAGGCTCATAGTTAAGAGTAGTTTAAGAGAAGTATCTCACGTTCATGTAATCAGGAAGCATACTGACTTCATTTAAAACCATAACTAGCAAAGAGTCTTTATGATAGACAGGGCAGGTAATTGTACAGTACAAAAATCATTCCTGAGCTTTGTCAGAGCTAGATACCAGGGTCATCTTATATCTTCAAATAAGAATTACTAACAAGTTATGTTATAGAGGAAACCAGTAATTACCAGGCTACTTTGGCTAGCATCATCTCAGAGGCTGCTTGCTGTCTCTCCCTGCTCATCCACTCTGCTATATTGGGTCTCTTGAGAATGGTTATTTGTAGGCAGGGATGACTCCACTAGCCATAGATACAGTTGTTCAGCACTTCCCATCCTAGCATCTTGGTTTGTGTTTGTTTATAACTCTGCCACTCATTAAGATCTTGGAGTAAAATTGGCTATATGGAGTGTCTGCAGGCTGAACATTTTTTTAGGGGGGAAAAAAATCCAAAACAGATCTCAGAAAGGAGGCTAAGTACGGGTATATATGTGTTCCTCATCTCCCTAGCATCTAGAACAGAAGGGCTAAAGGCAACAACATTGCTTACTGACACTGCCATCCTGCCTGTTGTGTGTTAGTCTCAACCACAGAGCAAATGGTTCCCTGACAAGGTTGCTACAAGAGCACGGGTTCAAATTGACCGATATCAAAAATACAGTAGGATGAGAATAAGAATTGTCTTGAGGAAATAGTTATTTATTTGAAAGACTCTTACAACTGTTATAAAACCCTTCTTGATGCTATACTTATTAGCAAATAATATAAGATATCCTCTTTCTATTGGATATTGTTCGGTACTTCATATTCTAATAATTGCTAAAGTTGTACAAATAACTATTTTTCATATAACTCATGCAAACTAGGGTTTTGGAAATTTAGTTTAGATTCACAGGCTGTCACCATGCTCTGTAGTTGGGGACATTTTTCATGGCTCTGGCTCCTTGGTGACATAACACAAATTTAAAGTAGCGTTATGGTTTTATGCCCTGTATTTCTTAGCAATGAACAACTTTTCAGTAAAATATCACCAGTTCATGAGTGGCAACAAAGTTGGCTATTAACATTCGTCACATAGTTTGGAGTATTTTTCTCCAAGCAAGAACACTGTTATTGGGAGGACAATTGTTCTGGGTAGAACTAATCACCTGAAAGATTGATTAGTCGGGCACTTGGAAAAACTATTCCTTCAAAGTGAAGAAAAATGATGGATAGTGTAATTGCGATGTTGCATTTAAAGGCAGCACAAAATAGAAGTCTTTCTAGTATCAGTTTCTAAGTTCCAGATAACGGGGATTCTGCTGATACAATGATTTATTTTATTTTTTCTCCCCATTGTTTATTGGGCAGAGCTCTTACTTGTTTTCTCTCAAGTAACAGCAACTGAATGTGATTACCTACATGGCATTTACAAAACTCTGTGGACTTGTTTACACGGTGAATGGACTTGGGCACACACCATGCACATGCTCATGGTATGAATTCCATTCCACCTCCAGATTACTACTTTCTCTCATTATCTCATCAAAACAAACATATCTTTGCTCAAAGCTGGCATAAATATCCCAGTTTAATTCTGTAGAGCGTTCTAATCAAATAAATGGGCAACACAGTTGAGATTTGACTTCCCTGGTGATACCACCTTTTGCAGCGTACTGCAAGCTAAAGGAGGATTACCAAGAAATGTTGGTAAGATGGTGTGAACAGGGTTACAGCTGAATGTTTTCATAAATGACAGTCATCAATCCACATCTTAACAAGATGCTGGTGAAAGTAATTTGTATTATTCCATAGATCTGAGCTCTGCTGCCCAGCCAACTCCCATTTTTGTATTATTCTGTGCTTGATTTAGCCTGAACAGCTTTGTCAAACCGTGTATTACGCATGACATACATTCATTTGGTCCCCTGCCTACTCCCTCATTGCATCTGTGTGCCAGCCGCTGTCTGCTGTGTCTGATCCCTGTACCTGGCTCCATGCACCAAGCAGTGCTGTTTGCATGCTAGCTTGTCTGCTGACCAGCTGTGCCTGGTACAGGCAAAGTCTCACTGGAGTGCAGCAGCTGGGGAGTGTGTGCTCTTTAGTAGGGCTCCAGGTGCCAAAGAGCTGTTCTACAGTGGATGCTCTCCTCTTGCAAGATAAGGCCCCATCCTATGACCAAGTCAACCATGCCAAGCCATCCAGCAAAGACATGTGTCCTTGTTGCTTGGAGCATCTCTCTTTGAGGATCATGGCAGTTGAGAGGGTTGACTACATTGGCTTTAGGTCTAGTTGAGTTTGGGCTTTAGATGTACTCCAATGACACTACAACTCTCATCCCTCCCCCTCTTTCACCCCCCAAATTCTTTCATTTCTTTTGGTAGTAGTTTTTACCATTATGATTATTCATAGACACTAAATACTGCTGCTATCCTGCAGCGGTGTATGACAGCTGAAATTCACAGCTTTTGGTGGCACAACAGTATGTAAGAGTTTGTAGCATGATGTTTCCAGTGGCTTTGCTCTCTTCTGTGGATTCCCACCCTGGATTTTCACCAGAGGTGCATTGATCCAGAGCCCACCTGCTGATCTTTCATGAAGCTGCAGTGAAACAGAGCTGCGGGCTCTGTTTTGGTACAGCCTGAAATTCAGGCCCAGTACTTGTTCATTGAATGGTTGGTTATATATGAAGTGAAATACATAAAATTTAATGTTAATTTAGCAGTGAACTGCAATTGTCTGTGTGTGGTGGTGAGAGAAAATTTCAGTTACTGCATGTCTGCAGCCCAAGATATGCATGTTTCTCAGCAAATAGTGTAGTTCATTTCTGATAGTCAAAGGACAGCTGGTCTTGTAGAACTAGTTCTTGTGTTTATTAATGGCTATATTAGAAAGGTGACTATTAGTTTAGGGTCTTGATTTTGTTAACTCATGATTTACAAACCAACAACACTGATTTCCATTCCTTTCTGCAGGAGGATACCTTCTTTTAATGCTAAAGAGAACTAACAAAGCCATAAAGTGGAATATAAACCCAGTATTAATTAATACTGTTTGTCAGCAACATAGTGGTTTCTAGGCTGATGACCAAAAATTAGCAGCGGTTTTGTTTTGTTTTGGTTTTGTCATAATTTAGAAGACCCATTGTCAGTTTTTATAAAGGAGAACAAATATACCACTGAACATCTGAAATGTATTTTTTCAAAATTAGATTTTGTTTAGTACATTCAGGATTTGCAGTAATAAGCAGGTTTGAACTTCACTCTCAGCAAGTTGGGATCTTGCTTTTTTTGTGTTTCTTAGAGGTGAATGGGAAATGTGCACTGTTTTTTAGTGCCATGATCTTGCTGGCAGCAACTATTTGTCTGTCAGCCTAATACTCCTGCTGGCTGTTGGTCTGAAAACTGTAGCTGATCGTCCATTCCAAGGCTGTTAAAAAGTGCTTGGTTTTTTTCAAACTCTCAAGAGATAGTATGCGTACTTATGTTTTTTTCTCAAGAAACCAAATAAATTTCAATCCAGAGAGAGGAATGTACAGAATCTGTATCAAATAAGTGGGAAAAGTGCCTGTTTTCTGACAGTGGATGTTTCTGCTCAAGTATTTGCACTGGATTATAATGAAGCTTTGGTTAAGCAGATTAAACAGACAAAAGCAGTGAAACTTCAAAGGCTGACCAAATGTGCTGAGGTTTTACTTCCCTAATCTGTAATGCCTGCTTTTGCCTTCCTCTCATTAGCACAGAAAAATAAGCCAGTAAAGCATAATGTGTTGTCCAACTGTAGTGCCTATAGTGACTGATTTCTAACGGGGTTTTTAGATGTGAGTATGTAAGGTTTTTTTTCAAAGTAGCAGTAGATAATAGACCTGCTATGAGAGGGATTTTAAGAATGACTGCACAGCTGAGAGCTCATTTTAGATAGTAAGATGCAAAAGCTTCCTTCCAAACACAGATACTAAGTTTGTGACTTAATGCAGTGGGTAATTAACTTTTTACATGAAGCACACAAAATAGCAAAGGAAACTCTGTTCTTTGGTAGGCTACAAGGAATAAGGTAAAGCAGTACTCAATGACATGGTGTAAAAATCCAAGTTGCTTTGATATTTCTAGCTTGCATTTTCCAGTATTCTCTACAGACAGTTAAATTTGCAGCATCTGTTACCATCTACATTTTGAAGAGTGTTTCCTGCCCTATGGGATTGATTTCGGCATTTGTGTCACTCAGTCAAGGAGTTATCAGAGACCACACAGAAGCATAAAATTTTACTTGGGGGTAAAAAAGTGAATATGTTTAAAATATCTAAAATAATAATAAAACCTAAATTAATTAAAAATTAAAAATGAAAATATGTAATTTTAAAACTAGATAAATGACGTAACCTCTAACAGTTTCATGTTAAGCTCATTTTATAACATTAAAGGTCATAAGCTAGTACGGTGTGTATAAGCACAAGTAATAGCATTGGACATACTTGTAAAACAGCAGTGAATTTGGACACTGTGTGGTTTTGGATTACTTTTGAAGAACTTGTGTAATTCCAATCAAATAGACTATTTTTGGCTCTGAATATTTTGATCAGCCTGAACACCTGTGAATTAGCAAAATCTGGTTCTGAACAGGTAAACAGCATTTGTTTGATGTAACCACCCACTTCCACACACCACAGAGCCTCATGGATCTCCCTGTCTGGAGTGTTTTCTTCTGTACTTCTGTAGAAGTGCACCTCAATAACTAGATGCTATAAAATTAAAGCATTTTCTCAGCTCTATTTCTAATAATACTATTGCTAAAACTTGTTGTCTTGTAAAAGCCTTGCCAGAAAGCGTATGAAAAGAACCTTTTAAATATTTTGGGGAACAAAGGTTCATTTGAAGAAGGAATGTATGGAGTCGAGACAGGAAAGCTGACCAAGTCACATGGCCTTTAGATATTAAATTTAATACTCTCTTCCGTCAAAATTTTGCTATATAATCAGGCTCTTTGTGCTAAATGCCTGAAATTTATGCCTTGTCATTCAGGAAGCAAGTAACATTGTAAGCTACATGAAGTTTTGTCTGATGAGTTCTTAACTCTTCCTTGCTCTGTGGTGCTATGAACCCCTGAACAATTCCTTCTAAAATGAAATGAGGTGGTTCTGCCTAGGTAAATCAGTAAGTATATTGGAGTGGAGAGCAGAAGTGCGGAATCTCCCAGATCACTGACTGTCAAGGCATTCTGGCTCAGAGGCACGTGAAACAGGCAAACATTTACGTACCTGGACAGATTATGGACAGCTTGGGTTTGCAACTTATTTGCAGTTATTTGCAATGAGGGAACTTCAAGTAGTCTCCTATTATTTTAGACATAATGGAGGAAACAAAGAAGCCAGACAGGAACTAACAAGTCAACAAACAAAGGAACTTCAGAGACAGCTCTTGCCTCACACAAGAAAAAAAGATGAACTACCACACCCTCTATTCATCATGCTGTAGACTATGCAGCACTTAGGGGGCTAGTCCAGTCTCGAAGCTCTTACCAGACAGGCTGACAGAGCATTCATCCCACAGAAGTCTGCAGCTGACTTCCTCAAGTCAGGAAATCAGCAAGGTTTTTAGTTCTTTCTCTAGGAAAGGCCCATTTTTTTTGTTGAAGGCACCCCGAAAGTTCTTGTGTCATTTTTAGCTTTTGTCTCTGCAAAAATTTCATTTCGCTTCCACAGAGGAAACTAAAGCAAAACATATGACATTTGCTTGCTACTTGAAAAACGAATTAAGACACAATTCCCTAATTCAAACTGAGAAGAAGCAGCTTTCATCAGCAAGGCAAAGTTATCGATGTCATCGAATCGTGAGTGTTTTTTAACATTTTGCATTCCTTTAAAATTAAAAGGCTTCTTTTGAGTTCACTTTTTAAAATTCACCACTAAATGTTGGTTTATTATTGCAATCATGATGATACTTTGCCCTGTTGATGGTTGCAGGGACAGAGAAGGCCTGGGGTCTGCAAGTAAGAAATTATGGGAAACTCTGGCCTGCAGCTATTTCTGAACTCACTCCCTTCAGTGTTCCCAAACTCAACTGGACTACGCTTCTGCAACAGACTTTCTAACTGCATTGTGCAGATCTATGATTTTGTTCTAGCATACCTACACATCATTGTTTTTAAAATGGCTGTGAGCTTGGTCTTAATTTCTGGTTTGCAAACACAATATAATAGGCCAACACAATTTATTTTGACAGATACACCGTGCATGAAGAGTTTGTACTTTTTCTGTCAAATGTTCTTTCAAGGAATGCCTCCTCCTGAGACACGTCTGGTTAAGAGTAAGATGCCTTAGGAATGACTGGAACTTGATTTACAACAGGAAAAAATGATTTTGAGAAGATTGTTAATCAAGCAAGGAAAGTTTTTGGGAAGCAATTTCTACATACAAAGTACAATACTAAAGTATTATTTGGAGTAAATACTATTAATCTATTTATGTCACAATTTATGCTGGTTTATGTACTACTTTGAGTCCATTTACTGTTTACTAAAATAGGAAGAAGCAGCTGCATTTTTTGGTAGACCTTCAGACAAACATTGTAACTTCAAGACCAGCATCTTTGAGCATAAAGGTTTTTAGACACATTTGAGATTTGAATTTTATCCAAGTCATGGAAAATTCACATCACCTACTTGCTTCATGAATAGATACAGCTGGTGTTTAAAAGTGATTTAATGAATTCAGTGCTTGTTTCTAAAAGCAGTAGCTGAAAATAGAAGGCAAATGTTACTATCTCTGCCACACAGAAATATTTCAGTACGTTCTTCTTATTTTTTCTCCCTTTTAAGGGTCAGAAGGCTTGGATAGAGAAGACCTTTTCAAAAAGAGAATGCATCTATGTAGTTGCCAACAACAAAGACATTAGCAGGTAACATTTGAAATTTTTGTTTTGGCCAACAGAAGAGGTTAATACTGAAGAAACTGGAGTTGAACTGAGACCCAGTTTACTCACTGCCCTTAAAGGGAGATGACAGGGGAACAAAAGGGCAAGACATGCTTGCACTCGAATCTGTACAGAGCCATGGGACATGTCATACGGAGATGATAAGGCTGGGCAGCAGGAGAGGCAGTGAGTTGTTAGTTCATAGCTTTGCAAACTAGAGCATAAATTCATACTGAATTCTGAAAGCAAGGGTGCAGTAATGTGCACTGTGAAGCAAGTGGTACCATTCTTCATGGTTGGTATGACACTACCAATAATAATACAGGGGAACTGGAATTCTTAGTCCAAATATTACTATTACTGCTACTGCATGGGCTAGCTAAATTGTGGTCCAGCTTGTGTGGATAGCATAACAGTTTGTGTCACATGCTAGCTGTCACCTCTGAGTAAGAAACAGATGGTCACTGCTCCTGTTCCACATTCTTCCTCCTTCCCTGTCCTTAAGCCTAGAACAGCTTTCCAGTATATAACAGAAGTGAAGTGAAATTTTTTATCTTTGCTTGTTAAGAAATACCTGCAGACTGGTAATTCTGGCATATGTGTGTATGCAAATACAACAGATATGACCCAGAAGAGGTGTTTCTATGATTCATGTAGAGCAAGGTATGTTCAGTTGAAAATCTAATTTCTGATTTTTTTTTTTTTTTTTTTAAATCACTATCCAGTATTGAAGATACTGTACTCAAAGTTGCTTCAAATTTTAACTTACAGGTGCTGCTGTGGCCAGCTCATTAACCAACATATTCCACCTCCTCCAAGTATAACAGCTAATAAAAATGGAGAAGAAACAAAGCAAGTGGAAGCTCAGCCAGAGAAATGGTCCGTCAGTAAACACACCCAAACATACCCAACTGATGCCTATGGAAACCTTGAATTCCAGGGAGGAGGACATTCAAATAAGGCCATGGTAAGGAGCATAGGTAGGCTACTCTAAGGTATTAATCTGGTGTGTTAGCTTAATAGGTATGTGTCAGGATTCCGGCTCGCTCAGTGCATAATCCACTGAATGGATCCACGCTCTTTGCTGTCTCAGAAAGATGTGGACAAGATGCTCAAAAAGAGAAAGAGAGAGAAAAGGCAAGAGAAAAATAATAGCTACTTAGGAAGCACCTTAAAATGTTTTGATGAAACAGTTTCATTAAATTTACTGTCAGTAAATATCAGCTAAGGAGGCAGCTGCATGTATTAATGCCCAAGATTCTATCTGTTCGTATTAATTTGTGGGCCAAATAACCCAGCATGGATACAGATTTTTTTCTAAGGTTTGAAATCTTAGAAAAACAGAAATTAATCTTGCCTTCCTGAAAGACGGAGGCCTGACAGAGCTGGAAAATGGGCTGTTGAGTATTCTTAGCAGTAGAAGTAACAGCAAGTCTGCAGCTTCTGCAGAAAATCTTTCTGTTTTACCCCTCTTCTGAACAAATCCAAACCTAGATTTGTTTCTTTGCTCATTAGCTTTCTTGTCTCGCTTCTAGGACTGCCACTCGAGACAACCACACTGCAAAAACTTGTTTAAAATGTATGGGAGAGGTTGGTAGTTTTTGTTAGTGGTGGTTTGTTTGATTTTAAAGCAGAAATAAATAGGAGTTTATTTCATAGTTTTCTTTGACAGATTAGTAGTTTGAAAAGAAATCACAATGGTGGAACTAAACTGAGAAGAATGCAAATCATTGCTTTGGATGCAGAAATATGTACATTAACAATGAATGGGATAAAATGCAACGTAAACCTCCTATTTCTTATAAAGGTCATTGCTTCTCTTTGGCAGTCAAACCAGAGGTTTTAGGAACGATACAAAACACCTTCCAGTCATTTTAAATAGACAGCTTCCAACAATGCAGATTTGTAATAAGAGCTTAGGACCAATTGATTGCAGTCAGTTTTGCAGGTGAAGAGAGGAAAGTGGTGCTTTTAAAATTCATGAAGTAAATGGTAAATTCTCAATAGCACAGTGAAAGGTTTCAACCTGTTTTTTCTAATCATAAGCAGCAGAGAAATTTAAGAACGTGTTGCTTAAAAATTGTAAAACTCTTCAAGATGAAAGGCTTAATATAACCATTCTTTGCTCAGTTAATAGGCAATTTACAGAGCAGATGAAGTGATAGTATTACACATTGCTCTTTGCAGTATATCCGTGTGTCATATGACACTAAACCAGATTCTCTGCTGCATCTCATGGTGAAAGACTGGCAACTGGAACTGCCCAAACTCTTAATCTCTGTCCATGGAGGCCTCCAGAACTTTGAAATGCAACCCAAATTAAAGCAAGTATTTGGAAAAGGTCTGATAAAGGCTGCCATGACCACAGGAGCTTGGATTTTCACTGGAGGTGTTAGTACAGGTAAGCAATTACCAGCACTTTTAGTTTACTTAAGAATTCAGTGATGTCCATTCACTAATCTTTCCCACAGGCAGAAGATTTAAGTCTACATGAATGAGTCATTAGCCACTAGACCAAAAAAGGAGCATTGTAATCATTTGTGTTAATCGCCTACCCAGCCCAGACCATAACATTTTCCTGGGTCAATATCGATTTGCATTACTCGGTGTTTCCCCTGAAAAAAATTTTCATCCTTGGTTTCAGTAGCAAGGAATCTACCACTAGTTATAGTACTTTTTTTCAGTGGTTGGTTGTCCTTGTAGTTAAGAAATCTCCTACTCCAAATTTGCCTAGCTTTAGCTTCTTACTGGTTTTTTGTACAGAGATCTTTCTGTTACTAGTAGATTATTTCCAGAGCCTTTTTTCATACACAGCACTTTTGTCAAACTCAGCTTTACGGCTGAGATCCATAAAGCTCTCATACTAAGCATGTTTTTCAGTCCTTCAGTCATTACCACACCTCTGCTTTGAACTCTCTCTAGTTTTTTAACAGCCTTCTTGAATTTTGGACGCTGTCATTTTTGAGACAGTGCTTGATGAAGCTTTTAATCCCTGAAGTAAAACAGCCTTTCTGCTTCCATTTGACACTTCCCTGTTCATGCAGCCAAGGACTGAGTTAGCCTTTAGGCTGTGTGATCTCTCTGAGAGTTAGTGATCAATTGATAATCCGCCTTAAATGTCATATCCCTGAGTCAGTGTCTCCATGGGATCACCCATCACCACGCATGCACACATTCTGCCTTGTAATTGTATAAGGCATTTGTTCATAAATGGATGACTGTAAATTAGCAATCTTGAAACACAACCCTGAGGTCAGTTGTAAATGTCTCTACTTGAAGACATTGCAATCTCCTGTTTGCATTTTCCTCCGGTCTTCTGGCCACTTGAAACAGTTTTACGTTTCTCTGTTTCCTTTTTGACCATATCTGAAACATCAGTTGCACAGCAACTCCACGTAACTCCACCAGGAGGTTTTTGTCACTGATCCTAGACTCTGTCCAAAAAATGGTGTCTGATATGATATCCGAAATTTGAAAGACATGTTGAAAAATAGATGTTTTGATGATTCCCTATGTATTGTTACATTTTGAGACCAGTTGGTTTCTAATTAATACCAATTCTGAATGATCTTCAAAAAAAAAATCAGATGCAAACTTTCATTATAATATTTCTATAACAAGATCTTTATTTAGCTGAAATAAATCTTTATATCAAATTATTTCTCAGAAAACTATCTAAGATAAGAATGAATTCCTTTGACATTCGTTTTATAACAAAGGTCTGATGTCTTTAAGGGAAGGTGATGATTGCTATTCAGAATAATTTTTTAGTGAAAAAATATTTCTTAGATAACTATAGGGTTGGGGTTTTTTGCTTGCTCAGACCCCAGTGATAGCATTCCAGCTGTGAATAATATAATTCCAGACTACGGTACAGATTACACTGTTGCAAGTTAAGTAACTGGAATAAGTCTTTCAAAGTCTTCATTGAATTCAGAACAAGGATGTGAAAAGGCAATAGGATTTACACTCAACTATTACAAAATAAAAGCATGGATTTGTCTGCATTGCATGTTCTATTACAAAGTTGAGATACCAGTTTAGTAGTGAAAGCAATCCAGAAAAGCAGGTAGCTCCATGAGCGGCAAGAAGAAAATTCTGTTGTTTAGAGATCTCTCAAAAGTGCCAAGAATTAATTAAACTAATTGTAACTGTAGGTGTCATTCGTCATGTGGGAGATGCCTTGAAAGATCATTCTTCCAAATCTAGAGGACGAATATGTGCCATAGGAATTGCACCGTGGGGCATTGTAGAAAACAAGGAAGATCTGATAGGAAAAGATGTAAGTCTTTAAGGAAACTCCTATGTAATTAGCAATGTCAGCTGCGTAACAAAATACGCTGTTCATCTTTTTGGAGTATTAATATTTTCAGTTTCTAAAGCATGCCTAAGAGCTGAAATTGAACAATTTCTTGAAGAAAAGCTGTTGTTTAAGTACATTTGTCAGGTTGTCATATATGACCTCAAATATGAAGCTAGTGAGGTTTCCATTGCTTTCAGTAGTAGAGACCTCTCTGTGGTGACAGAGTTTTAGGTCCTAACTTCAGTGTGGCATACTCAGACTTCTGTAAATCATTTAAGGGCCTTTATGTGTGCAAGACTGCCATTTATTGTAGATGGGTACTCTGCAGCGGCATATTAATTACTAGGAACTCCAAATGAGAATGTATTTTCTAATGCAGTAAGAGGATTATGTAACACTGTGTGATCAAGGAGAGTACATTAATGAGCTTAGGGGAACATGCAGGAGGGTGCACAGATGTGACTGTCATCCTCCAAAGAAAACAGTGCTGTGAAAAGTTCAAGTTTTGAATGTAAAAGCAAGCTCCATTTCTAATTCTCCTCTATTTTTGGTTAAAAAGGTCAGGTTGATTTGTTTCCTCATAAGGCATGTGCTTCTGTTGGGCGGTGTGGGGGATTTTCACATTTAGTTCCTAGTTCTAATCTAGGTGCATCTATCCTTTTGACACACAGGTAACACGGGTTTACCAAACAATGTCAAACCCTCTAAGTAAGCTCTCTGTGCTCAACAGTTCCCATACCCACTTCATTCTGGCAGACAATGGTACGCTAGGTAAATATGGAGCTGAAGTAAAGTTACGACGTCAGTTGGAAAAACACATTTCCCTCCAGAAAATTAACACACGTAAGTACTGTGGGGCAAACTGTAAATATACCCCCTTAAAGGAAGGGAGGGAAGAAGGGCTTGATATATTTCAAGGTACTGAAATTAAATGTTTCTTCCAGCAATTTTTAGCAGGAATTTGATCAGGACTATGTGACTAAACTAGAACATATGTTGTCTGATAAGCAGTGAAAGAGCCTACATCTAAAAGCACAGAAAACCCAGAAAAGTAGGGATTGCATAAAGGGAGGAAGAAAAGTTGACCAATAATAGCGAGAAGAAGCAGTAAGAATTTAAGGAAAGTGTAATGTAAAGAATTTGTGCACTTCTAGCTAGAATTCGTAAGCATCGGTGAGGTGATGCAGAATGGGGTGATTTTGTACACTTCCTCTTTACAGGAATCCTGTGCAGCTCAGTGGTTTCTGATTCCAAATGTTCATATTAACATTTTATTTTCTCTTTCATATGAATTAGTTTCATTTGAAATATCACACTCAAAATTCTTTGATCTTCCAGATAAACTCAGCTGGGATTTTGATTTTTAATGAAGCCATTATCAAGATAGTTTTACATCAGTGCTTTCACATTTAGAGTTCTGTGCAGTTTTAAAATTTCTGCCAGTTGTTACAGCCTCTCTAAAACAACTTTCTAGAATTCTTTGTCATTACTTAGAAAAAAATTCTTTTAAAAGACATCTTTTCATTAACATCATTGTAGAAAAAAATTATTTTTTTAAAGATTAAATAAATAAAAAAAATTAGTAGCTGTGGTTTTCCAGCAACTTTGAAAAAAAACCACAACCACCACCTAATTAAAAATGGTCCAAAAAAAGTTAATAGTCTTTGAACCCAGACTTCAATTAAGAGCAACTGGAGAATAGACATCAGTTCTAACAGTTGCCTTTCTGACTTCTTACAGATGTCGTTATAACCTGTGTAGGCCCATATAAATAAGAAAAAACAAACATTCAGAACGACAATTGCATTGAACTCTACAAAAGTTTCTAATAGGGTTTAAGTGCTCTTATGGGTAGAGCAGAAAAATGAAGTAGAGCACCGGGTAAAGCCAAAAGGCGCAGTTAGAGATCAGCCACAAGACATCTAAACGTTCTGGGAAGTCTTTAAGTACTGCTTTTTGCCTACGGTAAGTTTAAGAAACTGAACTCACCAAAATTATGCCCCTTGCCTTTGAGTGTGGAGACAGTGTCGTGCACTGTTGCCCACAGACATTAGGAATAGCTAACGTTAGCTATGCTTTTTTCATCTTTGTCTTCTACAGAAGTGCTGGGAGAGTTGTAACATTGTAAAAGGGAGCACTGGCTTGGAAGATAAGGAAGTCAGGGCCCAGAGGCAAGATATTCTGTATCATTTGTTTTAATACCACTGGGGATGGGGATATTGGTTCTGATTTAAGTAGTGTTTGGTGGTTTTTGTCATGAGAAGGGCAAAGTTGGGAATACACATAGGAATTTAGAGTTCTGTGAAGGGCTGGAGTACACCTACTAGTAACAACATACAGGGAGTTGTTTTGTTTCTTTTTAATCACTTCAAGCACAGGCATCTCTTCTGGAAGTCTCAGCAGGAATCACTTAAGATTTCATGGACACACAGGCCGGCCCATGTTCTGTGACTCCTCCTTATCAGGGCTGGGGTGTACTGATAGGAGGATGTCAGGAAGCTTCTGCTGTTATTGTGCATGGTATTCCTGTTCTTCAGAGAGGAATGAAGGTCGAAAATACGAACTCTTTCACGCATTCTCAGCCATACAAGAAAGTGCATCTTCTTTATAAAACGCTGGTCATTTTACAGATTAAGAACTGAATTCAAATGCTTATAATAGTGGGATTAGTCAGCCTTCAGGTAATGTTTTGTCCTTCATTTCCCCAAGTATCTTGTGACCAAGGCTACTGAGACCATGTGACCTGTGGGCTTCCCTTTGTCATCCTATGCCTGGAGATCACAGTGAGGCAGGGACAGCAAAGGGATGCTCAGCTGTCGTCTCTTCCATCGGCCAGCCATTTCAGCCTCATAATAAAGACACTAATATTTTTTCTCTTAGGAGAAAGCATAGGTATATTATCACCTTACTGAAGACTTCCTGTAGGTAATCAATGAAGAGTTACAGCATCAAAGACACAGTAGCTGGGAGCCATCCAAGTAACAGTGAAGCTAATGAAGTAATAGGAGAATCAGGTTAGCTGTTTTGTCTGTACATGGTGTCTGTCGAAAGAGATTACAAACAGTTCACCAACACTGAGTGAATAAATGATCAGTATGGAGCTGATGCAAGAGCAAGGGCAGAGAGACATCTTACTGTTTTCCTTTCGGGGTTATGAAACGGCATGTGGACATTTTTCCTGGTGTTGGCCATGAAATGGCCATCATTTTTCCTAACTGGTCTGGTTTGAAGCGATGCTGTAACACAGCAATCTCATCCACTCATAATATCTCAACCTCTTAAACTAAGTTTCAATGACACTTCTTTTTTTGTTTCTGTTCTTCTGGTTTTTGCAGGGCTGGGACAAGGTGTTCCTGTAGTTGGGCTCATAGTGGAAGGGGGTCCCAATGTGATCTCCATTGTCTTAGAGTGTCTACGAGAAGAACCCCCTCTCCCTGTCGTGATATGTGATGGTAGCGGACGAGCATCGGATATTCTGTCATTTGCACACAAGTATTCAGAAGAAGGAGGGTAAGATTTTGAGATCTTCACCAAAGCTGTGTCTTTCTCAGGAGGACAATGTAGGACTATATGCCTTTCTTTCATTAAAGCTTCATTAAAAAAACACCTCAGGGACGGAATGCTACGGACAGAAGCATTCTGTTGTCGTTCAACTTTTGTTGCCTGTTTGATCTTAGCCCTGGCGTTAGTCAGTAGAAATTGTTACCAGTTGGAATTTATTTGACAGTCCATTGAAATAAGCTTGCTCTCAGTGCAGTGCACTGTTATACAAGCTCCATCAAAGTTTGCTGCACTATACTTGGTGCTGGGTTGGGCGTGTTAGAAGCAAGGAGCAAGTGGTTCCCAAGAATTACTCTTTTTCTCAGGCCAGGGCTGAAGTTAATTAGTGCATGTATTTGCAAAATTTGTACTGCCTGATTCTACTGTGTTGTGTGAATGAGCTTCATACTCCAAGAGTGCCAGACCAGCTGAAAAAATGTTGGGCTTCCTTCCATTCTCTTGCTGGTTTTTGCACCTATGATGGTTCTTCAAGGCAATGCTGCCTGATGTCATGAACAGAGTGGAGGATCTTGTCTGGAGCATTCTGCTCCACAGTCCTCCTGTCCATTGCCCAAATGAATCTGTAAAAGTCACTCCTAATCCAAAGTTTTCTGGAGTCTATTATTTTTATGGTTGGTTGTCTGCCCCTTCGGTTGATAGAAAGTATTGTTAATTTAAAGAAGATACAAAGCCTACACTAGCAGCGTAAAGCTCATCTGCTCTGCAGAGTAAAAGATCTGTCCTGACAAATACTCCAAGTGGAAGTGGAGTATTGCATTTATAATTTAATATATTGCTTCTCCCAGTCAAGTAACATACATTCCCCATTGTCATTGTTAATATCAGGATTTTATCTTTACTATCCAGATTCAGGCAAAAACCTAGTATATTGTCTTGCTCAGGGTATGGCACACCTGTCTTGCATTGAAGAAGTATCATATTTCCTCAACTGAAGTTGGCTCTTAGCTTGGATTAAATATTAAGCAGACAACTAGTATTGTCAAGCAGTGCAGATGTTATTTGCTGAATTGGGAGAGCAGCTTTGATGCTGGATTTTTTTGATGTTTATATATAGTACATATTTAATCGTACCAACAGTATTTATGATTCAGCAACTTTCTTTTCCTTTCCGTCCACCAAGCTTCCTTAGCTTAGATCAAACTTCCCTTCTTTTTTTTTTTTTCTTTCTCATACATCCTTCCTGTCAGCTCATAGGTAATTGAAAGAGCTTATCAGGATCAGTCTGCCTGAGATCTGCTCACTGCATGAGTTTCTCTCCCAGTCCATATGATGCAGTGTCCAATTTTCCTCACCAATAATTATGTTGAGATAAATGTGTTCATCTGGTAAGGCAGGTCTGTAATGAGAATTTTTTGTCAGGCCTGCTGTCTAAAAGAATCATTTTCTCACAATGAACTTTGAATTTTACTGCACTTCACAGGCTCAGCTGTCTCACTGCTTTGAATGTCTGCTGGTAATGTTTGCCATCATCTGAAAATACGTATGTTTTATTAGGAAATGGATGAAGATTGAAGGGCTCTGTTTCAGATTGCTTTGAGAGATCAAACATTTCTGACCTTTCTAGAATGTTTTTGATCTAATTTCTTCAATCATCCTTTGGTTTGTTTGTTTCTCAGTTGGGTATTACGAGGTTTCAGATACACTAGCAATTTAAATCTTCTGATTAAGAGGATAACCAGGATAACCCAGGTGACATATCAATAGTGCGAAATATTTTTGGATTTTTAGCTATATGCAACGGGCCTTGTAACATTTAGAGGCAAAGGTAGGGGTCCTGTAAGTTGTACTGCTGAAATCCTGAAGACTGAACTTCGTAACAAAAATCTATAATACATAACAGGAGCAAGAGCTATCTGCATTATATTCCAGGGTGAAAGGATAGTTCAAGTTCCCGGCCAGTTTTTAAATCAGTGCTGAGGTACTAAGATGCCTAAGAGCCAGTCTGGGTATGAATTTCGTGATAACTGTTAACTCTTCATGAAGTCCTTACCTGTACTGAATGCAAAGAAGCTGTGCGTTTTCATTTATTTTCAAAATGAAGTCATTGCACTGGTGGATGAAAAATTGTTTCTCAAACAGCAGGCCTTCTGAATATGTATTAATTCTGGCAATGTCGTCTTTTATGTCTCATTTTTCATTCAGGATAATAAGTGAATCCCTTAGGGACCAGCTTCTAGTTACCATCCAGAAAACCTTTAACTACAACAGGAGTCAAGCTCATCAGCTGTTCGTCATTCTTATGGAGTGCATGAAAAAAAAAGAACTTGTAAGTGTCCTAAAAGTAGATCACAAAGATAATTTCTGTGATCAAACTTTACGGAGTACTTTCAAGTGCTACTCTCCCAGGGTTATAGTTTAACTTTTTTTTTTTTTTTTTTCCCCTTTCCATATAGCTCCATTAATGTACACAATCATTCGTTCATAAGCATAGGCCAAGAAAGGGGTTTTGCCTTCTGGAAGGCCTCTAAAACCAATTTCAGCTTCTTCTCCTGTGTAAGTTGATAGGAGTCTTTTTTCACAGACTTCCGCAAGGCAGGCTAAGACCCTGAGATAAATGCACTAAAACCAGGATCAACAGCAGAAAGTAGAGGAAAGATAATTGAAGAAAGGATTCCTAGGACCAGTAAGCATTCAGAGTGCACCAGCACAGTTTTCGTCTTCTGATATAGTTACCTTTTAACAGCCTTTCATTCCAGTAAAATGGGCTATTCAGGTCTTTCTAAAGAAATTGAAACATTAACTGTTCTTGAAGATCCCAGCCTTGCTTGATCCTGGCTTGCTGCAGGCCTGTTCTATGTACTGTACCACTCAGTCAGGTTGCTGCCCATCTGCCATATCCCAGCTGCAGAGAAAAGTGTGCTCAGGAAAAGAAAAAATTTAACATTCACATCTGTCGTCAGTGAACAGTGTCTTGAAACTGTGTTCACTGTGCCTTTGCAGGCAAAATGAATCTTTGAGTGTTTTCCTTTGACTAGTTGTCGTAGTGAATTTTTGTAAATATGACCTCTCCCTCGAGTCCTGGTATAATTCCATTTCATTCTTTCACACAAATCCTAAGCAGCTGTTTTAATAGCAGATGAACAGTCTGATGGATTTTTTTGTGTTTTTTTTTAATTACAGCTGGAACTGGTATGGCTGATATGTTTATCTTTTTTTGCTGAAGTTGAGTATTTCTATTAGACAGAAACAAGAGAGAACTACCACAGCCTTCTCCTCAGATTGTGTGTAGGGAATCAGATAACCAAACTGCTATTGAATTTAAGCATGAAATGTGGGGCAGTTTCATTGTTCAGGATGCCTAATTGTATCATTAAGGAAGTAACACATATAACAGGAGCAGCTATAAAAAAACCTGTTTGAATGACAGATGAACCTTTTCTCATGAGGGTGAGAAATGAGGGAATTTTTTCTAAGTTCTTAGAAGAATGGTGTTTCATGCTTTCTTAAAACTGTGTTTTCCTTCCACAGAGCCCACACTTTCTGTCTTTGGTCGGCTTAGAGACAAACTCTAAACTCTGGCCTTCCCAGGTTTAGTTATGTCTCCAATAGATGATGTGAAACTTTTTTTTCTTAAAATTTTAAGTAAACAATAAACTGAATGTGGCATTTCTTATGGTTCTTACTCTTCTCAGTAGGGAATGTTCTTTTGATTTCTAGAAGTAATTGTTTAGTTGTTCGATGAGAAATAATAAATCTGGCTCTGGTACCCAGAGAAGTATGATGGAAGCGGGGAAAAAGTCTTTTCCCCGGAGGAAAGGTGCTTGTTACTTGCCATGGCAATACGGCATGTAGTAGCTGCCAGTGTTTGCATTTCCAGTCTCAGATTTGGAGCAAAGAAGATGAACACACTGTAATTTTTAGTTATCTAAGCCTAAATCCTGACATACTTACTTCAGAATCGATGCAGTGATGTAGTTTGAGCATGAGGTCAGGTGCATTGCTGTGAAAAAGGGGAGCAGCCCCTATATGTTACTTCTGTAAGTGCCATTGATTCTTAAGTAATAGCTTTTGTGCAAATAAGATCTGAATCAAATTGTCTAAAATTTGACCTGATTTACACAGACATCACAGAACATGAACAGTCCCACCATTTTTTGCTAGAGCTGTCACTACCATGCACAGGCATGCTTCTGGTTCCATCTTTTTCTGTTGTGTGGCTTCATACTGACGTGACATTATTAACGAGTGAACAGCTAATGCAAGAAGGATACCACTTGATCCCCACTTAGAGTAATAGGATACAGAGCTGAACTCAGCACAGTGGTACTAATCGTAATGCAAAGAAACTTCCTCAAATCTGTACATCAAGCTTTATGCTAGTCCTCTTTTTATTCAAGCTGCTCCCAGTGATCAAAGTACCAATCAAGGCTTGGTACATTATGCTTTAGCAATTAAAGTAAACATTGGAAATGAGGAGAGCGCTTTTATCAGATTAGAATTATCGCTGATGTTCCAGTCAAGGAACAAAGAGGAGTACAAAAAATCTCCAGAAATCCAGTTCATCGTATCCACTGAATGAACTCTGATCCTCTGAGATACCCTGTTCTACTTTTCAACACTCTTTAAGACTCACGTCCGTAGAAAGGTGGCTAGCAAAGAATTTGGAACATAAAGGAAGTTTACATTATGAAGAAGTTTAATGATGTTTGCTATTTTTTCTTTCTCCTGCTTTGGAAAGATGAATACTGAAATTGGTTTTGAAGTTTTTCAAATGTTAAGTAAAATTATTTCTTCCAGTATAATGCCAGTTGTACTGTTGTATGTTCTCTGTCATAGACACATGCCCATAGGAGCCTAGCCTCTCACAGCTAAAAGCTCATACAAAATACTCAGTGAAGTTAGAGCATTTTGGCTGAGTCAAGGAACACATGAAAAAACATGTCAGTAGCTCTCAGGATTAATCTACAAAGCCATTCTCAACGTCTTTCAGGAAGGTGTCCTATGACAAATGAAATGACATAGGATTGGGGTGGGAATCTGCGTCAAGCAATCGCCAGGTTGTTTGCAGACTTTCTACCAGTTTCATATTCTCCACACTCTCCAAAAAGCTGGCCTTTTTCCAGAGATTATGCTGGGCATAGGCTTATGCCTCTGAGTTTTCTTTATAATGTTGATCTTAGCTGCCAAGGAAGTGCTTGCTTACATATCTATACATTTCAAGATAACAACAAAATACTTAAATGCCAACAAGTAGTTCCTCACATCCTATATAGTATCATAAAGTCTCTTCTCCCAATTGTGTTTCCCTTCTTCTTCCATTCTCTCCAGTGCTTTTTTCTCCAAGGTTCATTACATTTGATGCTGAATTCCCTTTAGTGTGGGAGGGACTTTTGCAAGAAGAGATGGTCCATTTTCATTTTATCTCTGTTCCTTGATTATTTTTTTTTTAATCAGCTTTTGATACTACTTAGTTCTTGGGTTCATAAAAGCCACATTATGCAATTTTGAATGATTTTTAGCAATATGTATTTAAATACCTGTGCCAGAACTAAATTCCCTAAGGATTAATCCAGCTGCAAATGCCACTTGGAAGAGAATATGACAAATGCTGTATTTTCTAGTAATGCAGCTCTGTACTGCAATCAAATAGACACCCATCCGTCAACTAAGCAAATGTGACTAGAAGTAATTGCTTTTCTTTAATAGTTGATTCTGCTTTTTTGGTTGTCAATATGTGGGATATCCTGCAACTAAAAAAATGTTTCAGTGTTATTGTCAATAAAATTAATGCTATGATAGTTATCTTGGGTAACTAGCATTTCTATTTTAAAGCTGGCATTTCCATTACTACTGGAAAGTAATAGAACTGTCAGAAAACAATCAGTTTGGCATGGCCGTTTTGTCACCACTTTTCAAAATTCACGGGTTTGCTGAAGAATTTCATCAAGTTTGTCACGTTTACCAATGCAGGGATATTTTAGGATAACTTTATTGAAAGAATTTAATTAAATGCTTTTGTGAAAATTAAATTTCAAAAAAAAATTTAGTGGAACTGTACTTTTTGAAAATCTCAGGTCTTAGAAAATAACAAAGCTTCACCAATCTGCTCTTTTTTCTATCTACATGTTTAGTCTCTCTCTTTCATGTGTTGTAATTTTGTGTGTTTGGTTTTATGCTATCCTTTAGATTACTGTGTTCCGCATGGGTTCTGAAGGGCAACAGGACATTGAGATGTCTATCTTAACTGCTCTCCTCAAAGGTGGGTTTTGCAAGCAATTAGGAAGGATGCAGGAATTGATCCCAAGAAGCTAGTCCTATACACTGTCTGAGGTTCACTCTTGATGTTTAAGTCTTTGATTTATTCACTTGGATTCTAACAAGTAACCTGAACATGCTTGGCTTAAGGTTCAGATTAGTTTGAAGCATAAAATCTAGATTGAAAGTTTTGTGTGGCTTTCCTCACCTGAAAGCCTGGGATGGGAATGCTGCAACAACTATACTACTGATATTTCAAAACATTTTATTGCAGTTCTAGCGTATATTAATGAAATTGGAAAAAAAGGTGCGAAGTTTGAAAGACTATCTGGATTTTTCCAGATCTCAGATTGTGCTCTTTAAGCCCTTTTAGGATCAGTTCCATATTTATTTGGAGTTTATTATGTTTGCTGAAACAACTGTTTTCTGTCTGCAGGTATGTAACAGTTGATACGGGCTCAATATGCAATCACTGGAGTCCCCAAAGCTAAGAAATAAAGAGAGGAATTACTATACTCATATCTACAGCATCAGCCAGAGGAGCTGAGAGGAGGAATCTTTTGGAACAATTAAATGTCTACCTTTAGCATCAGAATATAAAGTCAATGTGGAGGCTTTAAGGAAAGAAGGGAGAGAATGTGGTTAATCCTTTTGAAATTAGGATTATGGGCTTAAATGGAAGTTGCTATAAATTGATTTGATGAATCCACTGCTTTGTGGTATAATTATTCTAATGGTAGTATGATATGGAGTCATGCCTGCTGTTTTTTTAGTTCTTGGAGAAGTGAGTTACAGAACGCTGTTGAATCTTGGTTTATCGTGCATGAAATACTAAACATCTGTGTGTTTCTCTTTAGGTACCAATGCATCTGCTCCAGACCAGCTCAGCCTGGCTTTGGCCTGGAATCGTGTAGACATTGCACGCAGCCAGATCTTTGTCTTTGGACACCACTGGCCAGTAAGACAAAGTTTTTTCCTGGTCATATTGTTTGTTAACAATTTAAAATAAGTGATGGAATATCCACACCTTGGATTTTGTTGGCAGGAGAAACAGTATTGAATTCTGTTTTATGCCAAACTGATGTAGGATATCTCCTTAATTAAGGATGACCTATTTGTTTTGAAATTTCCTTATACTGCCATTTGCAAATATTTAACAAGAATTTAAACTCTGTGAAAGAAAGAAAAGCAATTTCATGACAAGCAGAAATATAACCTTATTTAAGATTCCTTGTGGGATTTGAAAGAAAAAAAAAAAGCATTTACTGGAAACAGTCTGTGGCCTTATGTACAGCTGGACTATAGCAGTCCTGGTCACCCCTGGTGAACTTGTGTGATGCACTAGTGTTGCCTAGACTTCTGACTGTGTCTGTGTCATTGACATGTGCTAGCAGTTGGCAAGGTCCCCAGCTACCTATTAAAGTATGCGGCCAGTAAATTCACGGAGCTGCTTAGAAGGAATTGTATTGCTCACTGCATTAACAGCTGTAAAAACTGCTGTTTGGACTAATGGAGCAAAATCCTGATGACCGGAAGAACCCATTGCAGAAAACAAGGGTCTGGCAGGCAGAGCTGTGCCAGATGAACTAAGAAGCAGATCTTCAGTAAAGCTTTAGGTCCTGAAATTGGATTTTCTTTCTCAAATTATTGGAGTTTGATGCTGCACTAGTTGAAATCAACGGTGAAACACTGCAGTGCCTTTGTTCATCTTTGTAACTAAAATCCTCTATTTAAGCCACTTCCATGTCTCACTGTATTGATGCTTTTTGCTTTACTGTGTGAACCATCTGGTGTTGGATTACTGTAAAGTGTCATGAGGAGACCAGCCTAAAAGACGCAGTAAGAATGAAGTGCAAGAATTTTTTTAAATTTTTTTTAATTTAGTTGTCTTTCCTGAAACTATACAATAAAATGACACTCAAAGGAACACTATTCATGTGCACGCTCTACATAATGGTGAGATTTATTTCATTTGGAAGCCCATATAATTAAATTTAAACAAATGTTGCTGCATATGCTGCTCTATTCCTTCACTTACAGTAATGTGATGTTTCCAATATTTAAGGTTCATTAAAATGCTTATACAGAGAGGATTTAAGCATCCTAAAGATAATAAAGTATTATTACTATAAAACATTTATTTGAACGGAATGTTCCAATCTCTGCATTCTTGTGCTTAGATTCAGAGGTACCACCTAGCAACTGAAGCCAGTTACTGCCTTGGCCTATTTCATACTCATACTATGCAACAACTTGTGGAAACAGTATCAGCCAACTGCGATTCATTGTAATTTCAAATTCATAAAGAGTGCTTTCAGACTAGCCTGTAATGCAAGTTGACAGCTGCAGTTTTGTCCAGGCTTACGAATGGATTCATGGCAGCTAGGCAGAGAAGTTTTGTTTGTTTTTTTTTCTAAGATTAACAAAACCACAGAAAATAAGCCTTGTTAAAGGCTTTGTTCTGTAGTTCTCTGAGCAGAGCACAGGTAGTTGTAATGCAGTTTATATGTTTGTGGATGTTGTATAACCTAAACATTAGCAGGAGCAAGTTAAGCCTCCAGATCACAGACATGCAAAAGTTACTTGCATGTGTGCCTGCCTGTCTTGGGTAGATAGGTTGGAAAGGGGAAGGACGTTGCAAAGAGCAAATGTGTCTGAAGTGGTATAAACAGAAATATTGTCTGCAGAATGTAAATGAACCAGTTAGTGGCTCTTTTCCCTTTCCTTTCTGCCTCCGCACTATGGGTGCTATTTGGCATCATGCAACATTCTTGTTAAGCTCTTTCTGTCCAGCTCCTTATCCTGCTTGTTGCTATTTATTTTGACAACTATGGCTTTCACTGAGAGCAAAGAAACTGAAGTGTCACAAAATTGAGTAGTGTCTATTCCCAGTCCTCTCGCACTGATTTTATTTTGCTAGAGAACTATTCCACAGCCTACCTACTTCACTCCTTTGACTTTCAGTGTTATTGACTACATTAGACATAACAGCTTTTAAAAAAGTGACTATGCAAAAAGGTCCTTATACTTAAGGAAATTATCATTTTTAATTGAATGTATGTGAGAAGTGGTGACTGGGGAGCGAGTTCAATAGGAGTGTAGTCAATGAAATAGTCACTGTAAGATCAATTAATCGGATTTCTAATACTTCTAATGCATTATTAAATACAGCCTTTAGGAAGCCTTACAGCTCCTGATGGTACAGCTCCTGAGAAGGAAAAGAAATCTCCAGCAGCTCAGACTAAAACAGCCAGAGGGAAAGGAAAAGGGAAGAAGAAGGGAGGAAAAGGAAAAGAAGAGCCAGAAGAAGAAACAGACCCAAGAAAGCTTGAACTCCTGAACTGGGTGAGATGAAAATATTTGTATTAAAACTGTTGAAGAATTTTTTTTTTTTTTTTTCAACTCAAGGGACAAAGAGAGAAGGAAAATATACATTTTCATTCTATAGAATGCTCATTTGCACATTCTCACAAGATCAGCAGTAGATTCTGCAGGGATGCTGTTCGGTCTTTGAGCCAGGAATCCCTCTCTCATCCTGTGTGCAGCACATGCAGCCTTACCACAACAGTACAAGTCAGTGCTTATCTGCTGCATCTTCTTCCCTGCACTTGTCAGAAGGAAATAAGAGCACCAGTGAACATATTCATCCTTCCTTGTACACGTTATTTATCTAGTGAAGGTAGTTTAAACATCTCAATTTCTAAGTGCTTCATTGTCCGGTTGCAATAGGTTAGATTGTTTTGTTGTCTGGATTAAAGTTCATGTGTCAAGGGGATTGCTGCTCAAGGGATTTTCCTCTCGCCTACTGGGTTCTAACCCCTTAGACCATATTAAGAGAAGAGCCATTAGACTTCCTGACCAACATTTTCCAAAGGCAAAGCTAAGTTGATGAAGGAAGAGGAAGTGCTTCTTCCCAAATGATTTGAGTATTTCAGCATTATATGTTGCCTTTTCTCTGTGAGGCAGCAATTTGAGTGGATCATACATATGTGAGTTATCAGGGTAAATGATGTCAGCCTCTTCTTAAACGTATACAGTACACTTAAATGTATACAGTACATTTTTCTTAATTTTTAACTTGTTCCTATCATGTTGAGCAAGTAAATCTCTTTTTCACATAATGTGTCAAGCATGGTAGGCCTGGCTAGTTAAAAGAACTAAACAAAATGATTGAAAGCTACAGTTGTATTGCTAAAGGTTTCTTTCACTGCTTTCCTCTCGCCCAAGAACCTCACTGGAAAACTCTATCATCTGTATTGATTTGCACATGGGTAAAATACAATTTTCTAAATTCCTTTTCACTTAACAGATTAATCAACATATTTGGCAATTTGGGAATATCCCAAGTAATGAAAATGTTTGTGGTTGTTCGCCAACCAACTCTTCTGTGCTCATGTACTCTCACATTCTCTGTTTTGCAATTCAGGTGAATTCCCTGGAGCAGGCTATGCTGGATGCACTGGTTCTGGATCGAGTGGACTTTGTGAAACTACTTATTGAGAATGGAGTGAACATGCAGCACTTCCTCACTATTCCTCGACTGGAAGAACTTTATAATACTGTAAGCGAGCAGAAATAATAAAATGCCCTGTGATATCTTTGCTACTGTATTTAACAGGGGCATCCTTTTTCTTCTTCTCCTTCTGAGATGTGCTTGTTTTTCCAAAAAGCTCTGAGCTCTGACAATACACAGATGTTGGATAGCGGTAAAGGGAGCCATTGCTACTACATATAATGTCCTATTGGTTTACTACATATACACATTCCTAATTAATAAACCTACAGCAGCTTTCAGAAGCTATTGCAGTTTGTTATGTAAATATAGTGATGTATTTAAAATGTATGTTCAGAACACTTAAAGAACTGATGTAGATAGTAAAAATCTAATACCAGCTAGTAGTGGTCATTTACTTTTAATCTCAATTACTTTTCATGTATGTATACCTTAATAGTATTGAAATAAGCCTGTAAATTTGGCAAAGTATGTACACAGCAACTTTTATTCTTAGCACATTGCAGAAGTCAGTATCATTTTTCCTTGTGGCCCAGCAAAGCAAAATGTTTTTCCCTAAGCCATAGAACGTCATGCTTTTTTATTCAAATTCTCCCCAACCCACAGCAAATTCATCAGGAACATAACTATTTCTAGACTGTTTTTCTTCCCATCAATTAAGTGGCAGGTTCTCTAGGGCAGCATTCATACAACATATAACCTCAGTCTAGTCCTCCAGTCCCTTTATGGCTCCTGCAGCAAGTACAAGTCCAGACAATACCAAAAACTGCTGTGACTTGAATCACCACTTAAAGGATTATAAAAAAGGGATTACACAGCTCTTGATAGAAATGTGTTTGTCACTGTAGCCCAGTTCCTTCTTTTCACCCCTGCAGAGTGTGATGGCACATGGTTGCCTAAAGTTCTGCTTACAGTGCCAGATCATGAATTACATTTGTGTTTGCAAAAAATCTGAAGAATTGAAGCTCTAATGGACTGTGAATGATTTTTGTTTCAGAGATTGGGTCCACCAAATACACTGCATTTGCTAGTCAGAGATGTGAAAAAGGTAAGCTTAACTAAGAGCAGCATTACATTTGCATGATTACTGTTGACTCACATGGTTAATGTAAAAGGAAGCATAGCATGAAGGAAAGTAGGCATTTGAAATTAGATGTTAGCTGTTAAGGAAAGTTAAATTACTTCTTGTGACAAACAGTGATGCCAGTCTAAATCGGGTATGGCTGTAATGCACTGCTAGTAATTTAAAATCTATGGAGAGGAAAGTTAAGCTCTTGGTAGTGTAATATATCATCTGAGATTTAGGTTGATACTGTCTGTTCTCCACAAGATGCTCCCAATGCAGCATTGTAAAGGAGGAGTGGAAGGAAAGGCCTGCTATGTTAACTGGAAGCCCCACTCAAGAGCACAGAATTTGTTCCCTTTTGTTTGTTTCCTTGTATGTTTTTTAGTTACTTTTCTCCCATCAATCCTACTTTTACCTGGGAGAAAACCTGCTCTGTTTCTCAGTGCTACAAGTCCTAAATTTGTTATTCATTTGTTTCCATTATGTGTAAATTCATTCATTATACATGAATAGGGTCATTGTAAGATTTGTTGTTGCATTTGCTCTCTTTGAGGTTTTGGAGCTTTTATTCAGTAAAATTCAGCTACATTGAATAGCCTGTATTCTTTTTTGCAAGGAAATCTCCCATTTATTTCTGGGAGGTTTAGATGTGGGAATTACGCAGTACTGGGTTAATGTATAATTCATATTGATCTGCTTCATAGTTTAACACTTTTCTCATTCAGTGTTTGTCTTTTTGAGTGTTACTAATGCTCTTCTGCATTCTGCTTTCTGTCTGTCTCTCCTCCTTTTCATTGCATTTTCATGGCTCACTCATTCAGCGGCAGTCTCGGGGATTCGGTTGGGTTAACATGGAGGTGATGTGTTTGCTTAGGATATAGTTGTTTCATCATAGCAACTGCTCGGTGGTGCTGTAGAATCAGTTATTGATGTAGGATGTAGCTTGAACAATGAAGCACAGTTTTCAGCTCATGGTTCCAGCAGAGTCAATACCACTATCCAGTTTTTAATTGTAACAGTGGAAATTATAGTCTGCCTTTTTCTTTGATTCTGGGCTGCGCATTAATCTAAAATCATATTCTGCATTGTAGTCTTAACTCTGTAGATAATATTATGATTAAATATAAGTTTCCATAAAATGTAAAGTATGCCTGATGCTCACCATGAAAGTAAGTCATGCTTTTATATGATAGTCAGTACAAAGTTATTTAATTTCATCAGTATAACCCTTGCAAACAACTCGGGCTTGTATGGACACTGACATATTGTACGAGTCAATCAAATGAAAATTTGTCCTCAACTATAAACACTGCCAACAACAAAACAAAAAAAATCTGGCCCCAAAAATTTGTGAATCAGTTATCATTAATTTCGTACAAATATTCAGAGACTGAAACCAGTGGCTGTAAATAATATCCGTGTGCCAGTTTAAACATGATGTGATATGTCTAGCCAGGCAATGTAATGTATGTTATGTTTTCTTATTCTGAGTCCCTATTTTGGTGTGTGTTTTTGGGGTTTTTTTGTTTTTGTTTTTTTTTGTAGGGAAATCTTCCACCAGATTATCATATCAGCCTAATAGATATTGGTCTTGTACTTGAATATCTCATGGGTGGAGCTTATCGCTGCAACTATACCCGAAAAAGTTTTCGGACTCTTTATAATAATTTATTTGGACCAAAGAGGGTAAGAATAAGTTCATTCTGGATGTGGCCATCATGCTGATGGTAAAAAATAAGTAATACTCTGTTCCTTTTTCTTTGTGAAACACTGCATGTTAAATTCTAAAGAAATGCTGCAAGAGCGAAGTTGAAACTCTGGTAGTGAAGTTATGTAAGGAACCTGTAAAACATCTATGTTAAAGGGTGGGAGGACTCAAAAGGTGGTAAATACATTGATCTGAAGGTGAATTTCCTCCTATTTCAGTAGTTTACAATCCAAGCGTTTCTAACTGTGGTATTTGCATATTTACTTATTCCTACTTGAAGCTGTAGCTCTCTTATAACTGTAAACTGCAGTGGTCAAGCCAAGCCTATTGATCAAGTAATTATAACCAACAGTAGCCTTAACTTGGGTAAGGCAGAGACTTTAGTCTGAATACAGAAGAGCTATGAACCTGTTACAGTAAGTCCCGTAATGAACTACTCTGAGCATAAATCTTATCCTACGGAAGCCACTGCAATCTCAGTAAAGCATTTCATAGTCATGTACCGATGTGGAGAATATCAAGCATGGCCCTTGCTTTGTTAAAAAGTCTGGTTTACTCAAATAGAATAATTTTCTTCATTAGCCAGCTTTGAAGGTCAAGTGAAGCTTCCTAACCTAATTACAGAGAGCCCCACACTAGGAAACAGACTAGGAAACTAGCCCCACAAAATGGTCAGAAGGCCACTCAAAGCACACATATTCTGTAGCCCATATATAGTACGTATATAGTGTAGTACTACCTGATGGAACAAACGAATAAACTTTTTACATAAAATGTAAAACAAAGATTTCACAATAGAACAGAGGGATTTTTTTTTTAATGGGAAATTGTGAGAGATTTGAAGATCTGTTATGTGTTTTGCTGTTTTCTGTGGGTATCTTTACCTTGTGTGTGCTTAGAAGCCCTATTTTTTTTTCAAGCTTTTATGACCATGTGGTGATTTTAATTCTCAAAGCAGTATATTACTGAATGATTTCATTTAACTCTTCCATCTGAATCTAAATATTTCACTTGAGTGCAGGATGGAAAATATTTTCTAATCCATTGCCTTCCTGCAAATACAATTAAGAGGGAGATTAATTAATTAATTGTGCCATTATTGGTACAATTATTTAGAATAGTAAGTTTAAAAATAAATACTGTACATTTGTAAATGAAAATGTGTTTTTCCTTGGTATTGTTTGGTCTTTGAATTTTCCCTCCCATCTAACTGATTCTCTTTTCTATTTTTGATATTCAGCCAAAAGCTCTTAAACTACTCGGGATGGAGGTAAGTTGGATTTATTGTAAAATACTAGTTTCACCAAAGCATTTCTTGGTACAGGTCTGCTCTTACTCTTAGCTTTTTCACTACTACTGTGGCTTAAAGTAAATTTCAGCTAGACAGGATCTTCCATTTTGCAAACAGCCTATGAAATACTTCTGACATTTTGTTATGAGTAGGGTCTTGAGAGCTGCTTAAAGCTTTGCTCAATAGTCTTCAGGCAGTTTTTAGCACTATTATGTAATAACACGTTCCATGCTGGAACATACTGTAGATTTAATCATTCAGATATGAACACTGATGATACTGAAAAGAGAATGGGATCCAGCAGTGTTACTTACGGTCAAATTCCCTTTAACCATGAAGTTACAATTTATGCGCAAATGAGGTTTTATCATAGAGAAAATGTTTAACTGGAGTGAAAAAACAAGGTGGTCTTGACATGTTAAATGCTGTCCTCCACTATAAAACATCCTTGCTAACTGTGATGGCACCATGCTTTGTAAATGATCCAGAATTAATTTTGGGTCCAACCCCTGCCTCAATTACTTGTGTGTCTGCAGAAATTTTGAATTGATCAGAATCAAGTCTGGGATGATGCCTAAAAACTCACCCTGTTATGGAGATAGTTGCTTTTGTTTCTTCAAAAAGTATTAATATAGACCAGGAAAGCATTTACACATAGGCTAGGTACATTTCTCTATGTAGTATGCTTTTATTAATGCTGTGATAGTATTTGAACACAGTATCTGTACATGTTGCTTGTGTTACATTTGATGTGAACCATACCCACACACAAAAACCTCTATTTCCCCAAGCAGATAAGCAGCTTTCTTCTCTACAGCGAAAGTCCAGGTTATGTTTAATCTCTTTGATCAGCTTCCTGTTTTCTAATGGCTCAAGGCCAAAAGCTCAGCCACTCGGAGGTGCGGCCCTTTTTAATCAGCATTGATTGCATGTAGGTTGCTTAGTGCTTCTCCAAAAGCACATGTTGATTTTCCTATTTCTTTCAGTGAGAAATGTTTTATGTGGCACAAACTGAAGTGTTCTCTCCCCTACAGTGGGTGTATCCCACTCCATTCTTCTAAGAGAAAGAAAAGGTGAAAAGAAAAATTAACATTTCTTTTGCTGAAGTGCTCAGTAAATACATGCAACTCCAAGTGTTTGGGTTTTTTTCATTTGTGGTGTTAGCAAGTCTAAAACAGGAAGTTTAGACTCCTTAGCACTTTGTCTTTCTTACCCAGGGTTTTGTTTTGATTTGATTTTCCTAGTGTAGGGAGGACCTAATTTTTGGTCCTCCATTTGAGATTCTATGTCCTGTCCTTCAGAGATGCTGAACACTTTCTTCATGTGCATGCAATTAATGACCCCTGAATTTTCCATAAGAGACAGAGGTCACCACTTGTAGTTCTTAAAACTGCTGGAAGAGAAATTCATACTTGATCGAGGTGAAGAGTCGTCTTTGGAAACCTGGGGTGTGAGGCTGAACCCTGAATGTGGATTTAAGTTCATATTTTGTCAAAAAATAGTGCATTATGCTAAGCTTGCTTGAACAGGAACTAATTTTGTAGAATGTTAATTGCTTTTACTTGCAATCCACTTCTGAGACTGGAATCAAGGTCTACAATGAGCTCTGTCTACACCTATATATGCAATGTTCTTCCTACATTATTTAAACCCTAACTTTCCCAATCATGGCTTTTCTCCCTTCAGGATCCTGCTTCATTGTCAGTACTTCCCTTCAGTTACTTCCATGTTGGTTCCTGTAGTAATGGCCTATCCTCCCTATCCCTTTAAGAAATGGGCTACTTATACCTTCCATTTGCACTGCATACATAAGAGGAGATTGCTTATTCAAAGGTGAAGACTCCCTTCAGTATCTTGCTGTTCTTAAGGACGCTATCTCCCTGTCTTTTCCATTTGCATGTTACCACTCTCTCCACATGCATGTCAGTCTGAAAACTGCTTTGATACCTGTAAGATATGCAGCACTGTTCTTCAGGAATAGATGCAGACATATCAAATCAGAAATTACTGTGGAACCTATTCGTAGTGAATTCAGGTTTGTTAAAGCTCCATTGACACTGCAGTGGAATTAATTAAATATTAATTCATTGCAAATCAACTTGTGAAATTACACATGCAGTAGAGATCTACTTACAATGTAGTGTTAAAGTGATGCCTTCAGTACAATAGGGTTCTACTGTACTTATCGAAGATGGGTGACTTGTAATTAAGTATGTAAGAAACGGTTCTCTGAATAAAATATTAAGCTGTGTGTGCTGGCCCAGTGCATGCTCTGTCACATATTCTTCATAGTTTTATCATTATTGACATTCATTGTAGCAAACAGCAAAAACAAATTAGTACTTTAACTATTAGTATGTCCTCTCAATGCTTGTTCTGTGCATGGTGCCATTGTCAGGTAAAAATTGATGGGAACACTTTTTCTTCTCTTCTTCCCAGGATGATGAGCCTCCCACCAAAGGGAAGAAGAAGAAGAAGAAAAAGGAGGAAGAGATTGATATTGATGTGGATGACCCAGAAGTCAGCCGCTTTCAGTATCCCTTTCATGAATTGATGGTATGGGCCGTGCTGATGAAACGGCAAAAGATGGCACTCTTCCTTTGGCAGCGAGGGGAGGAAACCATGGCCAAGGCACTTGTGGCCTGTAAACTGTACAAGTCTATGGCCCATGAGTCTTCTGAGAGTGAGCTGGTGGACGACATCTCTCAGGATCTGGACAACAACTCAAAGTTAGTAGACACAGAGCAGACTTTATGTCTACTTGACATAGGGGGTTTTCTGACCTGCTGAGAAGCTTTACTTTTAGTAAAGTACAATTGATTTCTAGAATGTAGGTTTACAGAATGCTATTTGGAGCCGATTTATCAACAGTAAACAGGCCAAAATGTGGTCAGAGAATTGGAAGGCAACACTAGCAAGGAGAAGACTTGCATTTTTTCTGACAGAAGACATTCTTTCTTCAGCTTCTCTCTCTGTAAAACTAGCTAGTTTTATTTCACGAAGTTATTTTCAGGATTTACTCACATAAATTAAGGGGTATCTGATGGTGTATCTAAACTGGCCTTAAGATGTTATCGGTCTAAGCTAATTCTCTCTGGTCGCTAAAAATTCATTTGCAACTTCCGTAGACTGTCCCAAATCAAGCTTGAGACTCAGTTGTTATTGTCATTGTACATGTGTGTGGAAGAACGTGACCCCCTGTGAAAGGAATTAAAACCCCAAATGCAAGCAAACACTGATTTCTAAATCAAACTTCACTGGACTTACTTTGCCTTTTCCAGAGATTTTGGCCAGCTGGCTGTTGAACTCTTGGATCAGTCCTATAAACATGATGAGCAGATTGCCATGAAACTACTGACCTATGAACTGAAAAACTGGAGTAATTCTACCTGCCTGAAATTGGCTGTGGCAGCTAAACACAGGGACTTCATTGCTCACACATGCAGCCAGATGCTCTTAACAGATATGTGGATGGGGCGACTACGCATGCGGAAAAACCCAGGCCTTAAGGTATTTCTTTTCTGCAATTGTTTTCAAAGATACAGTTTGTTGCATGTAACACTACATTATACATAGTGTACGCATAGAACAAATTGGCTTAACGATTATATATGTTTTAAGAACATACCTGTTTTAAAGCTAATTTTTGTTTATTCCAATTCAAGATATCTAAGGAACATTACCCCATGACAAAGGAAGATATAAATCCATAAAAGGCTTAGCATGATGGGAATCTGAGAGCGAAGTTGTGGCTTTCAATGGATGATGAGATCTGTTCATCGAAAACATAAAGCTTTGATTAAAAATTAGTTGGATACAAGCAAAAAGATCTCCGTTAGCGTTCCACACAATGGGAATAGAGAGAAAATGAACCAGACGTGGACACATGCTTCTTACATTGCTTAATATTGTACCAGAAGACACAGAGTCGAGACTCGGTGTTGAAAAGAGTAAAATCTGTGCAATTGCATTGTGTGAAGCTATGTGATTTTTATTTCCCTCTTTTGTGATTTGCTTATATGGTCTCTCTTACTGATTTTTATATTTCCTGATTGTTGGATTTACAAAAAATGAGTAATGTGAGGAGGCTGGCACAAAGGAGGAACATGAGCAAGCCAATGTTAAGGAAGCAGAACAGTGTTTGCTTGTGTGTGTGTGTTCATGTGAATATAATCCTTTCTTTGTTACATTATGCAGTTGCTGTCACCTGTAAGGAGGCCCATCCTGACGGTGCCACCTTCAGTCAGTCTCACCTCCTTATTTCCCTAGATCCCCCATTACTGACAAAGTGCCATGCTTATCTTCTCAGGTCATACTCCCAAGCTTGCTGACATACACATTGCACTCTCTCTGTCATTCTCAATTTATTTCCACTTTCCCATGTCTCCCTCTTAAACCTGTTTAAAATCTTCAGGCAAGTGTCCTGCCTTTCAGATTGCATCATGGTGCTTTCTAAATCTGTTTATTGATATCCTTTCTTTTCTTCAAAGGATTAATCAACCTGCTAATGTTCTAGTTTCATTACCTGCATTCTTTTCTTTGCTCCTTTTCTGTACTTTGGCAACTCATGCTTGTGTTTCTGTATCTCAGCAATCTCATGTAGTAAAAGAACTCTCCCAGTGCTATCTGCAAAGCTTCTTTTACCTTTCACAAGCTTTTTAGCTATTAAAACTAATTATAGTAGGTTACTAAAGTAACTATAAACTCCAGTAACAAACCTGAAGCCCTCTTCCAACTGCCACTGTGTCCACTGCATGGAATTTCTCTACACAACTCTAATTCTGGAGCACAGTTTCTTAATTGCAATGTATTTATGGAGATGGGAAGCCTTCTAGGGTGCCATCTTTCCATACAAGACCTTATTGTCAATGCTTGATAAGTACTACTTATAAGTAGTACTTGATAAGTACTTGATAACTACTTGGTAAGTACAAACCTACATTTTTGTAGGTTTGAGGATAGCAGAATATCTTGAATACTATACAAAAGAAAATATTATGGGATTTGGCTTGTTATGAAATATATTAATGTAAACAAATACTGCCATCTGAGTTGAATTTTTTCTTGTTGTACAGGTTATAATGGGGATTCTCTTCCCTCCCACCATCCTTTTCCTAGAATTTCGGAGTTACGATGATTACTCGTACCAGACGTCAAGAGAAAATGAGGAAGGCAGAGAAAAGGAGGAAGAAAATGTGGTCAGTAATGGAGATTGTTAGGAAGCTCTAATATCTCGAGAGTGCTCAGTTTTCTAACTTCTGTGATTATGCTATAGGTCACTCAGGTTAAAATCTCACTGCCTCTGTGGGATAAAAATCAGTGAAGAGTTTTGGGAGTGTATAGGCTGGATTCTCCAGGCATGTAAATTATCTGTGTAGTTGCACAGATTTACGGAATTTTTATTTTTGTATTTTTAAAAAGAGGTCTGTTCCTCAGAGGAAGCATCATGTAGTTAACAGTTGGCTGGGGCTGTAGTTGAGGAAAAGCTACTATTTTTGCTATCGTATAGCGATGAAAACTGACAACTTTGGTCTTCCAGGATGCAAATGTGGATACAGGCTCCCGAAAAGGAGACGAAGAAAATGGAAATAAAAAACAAAAGAGCCTTCCAATTGGAACAAAGATCTATGAATTCTATAACGCACCTATTGTCAAATTTTGGTTCTACACAGTAAGTCATGATGATTAAACTGATAGTGATAATTTTTCTCACACCTGTGAAACTTAAAGGATTCCAATGTAAAAACAATAACCAAGTAATAAATAAATAATACTCACTTCCATGGAATCTGATGACTAAAGCACTCCCTTTATTCAGCGAAAAATGCAGAGACAGTGAAACAGAATGAATAATTGAAGCTTATGCTGTCAGCCTCTAAAACTCCTACAGACTTTGAAGGAGGCCCTCTCTAGCTAATCATATGCCAAATTTAGTGCAAGCTCCACAATCCAGTCACTCAGTCCAAACTAGGCTGGATTCTCTTGCTTTCTAAAGGCTCTGGCTCCTGTTCTGCATTGAAATATACTTTAGGACCCAAGAGGTAATGTCATGGTTATCAGTGCTTGCCATTTGCTCTGTTGATAATTAGGCTCAGATGAGTGCAACCTAGATGGAAGCACAGATCCCAGTCTGCTAAGACTTAATAGGTACTTTTCTCTTATTTATATAATTAAAACCCATCTAAACTAAAATATTTATATTTGACAAGCATCTCATTTTTCTCTTTAGTGCATCAAGAATTATCTGGTGCTAAACTCTGTTTTAGTAAAACAGAAGAAGTATTCATGCTGCTGCTCATAAATTTTGTGTGTGCCCTGTAAAAAGGATACTGGTTTCTTTTTTATTCAGACTTAGGGCTTCTGATACCTAGTACGTCATAATATTATGTAGGTTTTTAGTTTTAGCACATCGTAATCACAGAACACTGTACTGATCCCTTTCTGCTGCCTGTATTAATATTTTAAAAGCAAAATTCCTATTTAATTTCAAAGAAAAGTATTCAGTGTGGTTTCACAGTGTAAAGAAGTTACATTTCATAGATTAAAAAAGCCCCAGGTACAAAGGGCCTGATTCAGAGTGCTTTGGAATTGTTGTTTTGCTTCTTCCAACAAATGAGAGAATTCAGCTGCTTGGATCATATGTTCCGCAGCATCTGTCATTCCTTCAGCTGCTGGAGGCCCAGTGTGCATGGCAGCTATAGGAAGGGCATTGCAGCAGGCCTGCTTCCTTCAGAGAAGAAAATCTTTTTTCTTGTGCAAGTAAAGGTCTTCAACACCTGAATCTTTCAAGCATAACCTCAATGTATGCGTTCATACATGTTCATATGAACGTCACAATTAGGACGGGCTTCGCTTTCATGTATTATGTAGGCCCCTCAGCTAAGAGAATTTTACTGTCTTCTGTTTGGTGTTTCTTCTCTGACATGGTGATGCAGCCTTCTGTGCTCTTACTGAATTATGCTGCAGCAAGAAACTGGCTCCTGAGACTAGGGGCTACTTAAAGTAACCAAAATACCTGCAAGCCTACTGTTCGTGCAGATGGATTTAAGTAACAAGTATAGGAAGAGATGTCATAGGTACTGATATATGAAGTCTGTATGCCTCTGGCATCACATAAAGAGTATGTTCTGCCTAGACGGTCTCAACCACATTATTACAGGGTGGAGAAAAGCAAGTGGGCTGTGTGGCTCTTTATTTTCCCTACCCCTCCAGGCAAGTGCTGCTCACAGCCCTGCCTCCCCATTCTGCTTTAGATCTGTTTTGAGATGGTGGGTAAACATTTCACATTGAATACCTCATTCTTTAGAAAACTCCATTTTCCCCCTGGAAAATCTTCTGGTTTATTACTGCTTTGTTTCCCTTTTCTTTTTCTGCAAAGCCATTGAATCCATTTTGGCTTCTTAACTCTGGACTTCCAAGATCTCTGAAGTTTTTAGTTTGGCCGGTCACCAAAGACTGCTGTGAGGCATGGAGACACCAGCATCATCAGTTTGACATTTACACCAGTAGTTATAGAAAACTGAGTGATAGCTCTATTGACTTAGACTAATAGTCCAGAACTTCTAATGGAAATTAGTGGAGACTGATTTTTGTGTGTGTGTGTGTGTAAGTCATCTCAAGTAATTGAATACTGCCTAACTGTGGAAGAACCCTGGGATCCATCACCTAAAGTCCATAAAGGAGATTATTTTTTTTTTTTTTAGATCTCATACCTCGGTTACTTGATGCTATTTAATTATATCATCTTGGTGCGGATGGAACGGTGGCCATCAGTCCAGGAATGGATTGTCATCTCCTACATTGTGACGTTGGCTTTAGAGAAAGTAAGAGAGGTAAAGTCTGATCATACCAACATCTCGTAATCCTTAAAATGAAGCTCGTTCTTAGAGGTAATAATGGCATGGACTTGTGCAGAGGGTTGAGAAGCCATACATGAGAGAGAAGACTCTCATATCCACAGAGTCCCAAAATGCCCATCACTGGAGAGAGTTTCATTTATAACCCATTCCCGTACATTAAAACCTTCTCTTATTGGGCAAAAAGGTCAGGCAAAAATGCCCTGAGGTCAGTAGTCAAAATGAATGCTGTCATTCTCTTGTGTGTATTTCCAAGGAAAGGCAGGGCCATTGCCAATGAAGGAAATCTCGGTAGATACTGTCTTTTTATTACTGATGCAGTCCTTGACAAGAACTGCAGGCAGAGGTGTTTTGGGGAATTAGCCAGGAGTACCAGCTGACTGGTATCGTTACTTTTGTATAAGGAAGATAGCATAAAAACTTCTGCGGTATTCACATGCTGTAGTGTGGGTTGCACTTAGTCTATCCTTCTCTGATTCATAATTCCCACATCTCATACTAACTGTATTTGGAGATAAATATGGATGCCAAGTCAGTAAGCCAGATTGTCTGGTTTAAATGTTATTGATTAAAACCTACAACAAAAAAGGCTTAATAAAGCCAAAATAGAAACAAAGAAGGGAGTCCAGAGCAGGGCCACATAAATGATCGGAGGACTGGAACAGCTCTGCTATGAAGGCCTGAGAGAATTGAGGTCGTTCAGCCTGGAGAAGAGAAGGCTCTGGGGACACCTTACTGCAGCCTTTCAATATGTAAAGAAAAACAGAGAGACTTTTTACCAAGGCCTGTAGTGACAGGACAAGGGACAACCATTTTAAACTGAAAGAAGGTAGGTTTCAATTGAACATAAGGAAGACATTTTTTATGACGAGCGTGATGAGGCACTGGGAACAGGTTGCCCAGAGAAGCTGTGGATGCCCCATCCCTGGAAGTGCTCAAGGCCAGGTTCGACAGGGCATTGAGCAGCCTAGTCTAGTGAAAGATGTCTCTGCCCATGGCAGGGCAGTTGGACTAGATGGTCTTTATAGGTCCCTTCCAACACAAACCATTCTGTGTTTCTATGGAAAGGAAATTTTGCCTGCTAGTAATTAAAAATATTGCTGCTTTTGAGACAAATTTTGCTGGCAGTGGAGAGGGTCTCAGACGCCTATTGAATGTGACAAGATTGGTCTTTTTTCGTGACCAATTCATGTAACTTTTTTCAAGTTACATTTTCAAAAATGTAACTTCAAGTTTTTCCTAATGATTTCTTTGTTGTTTCTTTTTGGTTTTTTTTTTATTTCAGATTCTGATGTCAGAGCCTGGCAAGCTGAGCCAAAAAGTGAAAGTTTGGCTCCAGGAATACTGGAATATTACTGACCTGGTGGCTATTTCGGTATTTATGATCGGAGCAATTCTTCGCTTACAGAACCAGCCTTACATGGGTTATGGAAGAGTGATTTACTGCGTAGATATAATTTTCTGGTACATTAGAGTACTAGATATCTTTGGTGTGAACAAATATCTGGGACCTTACGTCATGATGATTGGAAAGATGGTTAGTGTCTAAATTGCTGTAAATCATGTATTTCAGAACTTCATGGGAAACAAATTCAGTTCTGATTTTAAAAAGTTTTTCCGTCTGAGTAGGAGTCTGAATAAAGGCTGTGAAAAAGTTGCCATATGAATTTCATACACACACGAGATGCAATATTGCTAATAATTGCTAATTGCTTGATGATTTTGCTTTTTTTTTTTTTTTTTTTTTGATCCAGCCTTTAGAAACTTGTTCACTTTGCCTGTCTTCTGCCTCCCAAAGCCATAGCAATAACAGATTGCCAATACACCAGGGTCATCTACAAAACCATCAGTTGTGGACAGGAGATGAAACAGCAGTGATTATATATCATCTCTTTGCAACCACGGTAGAGGTCCATGCTGAAAGCACAGCGTAGTGCACTTGATGCAAAAGAGAATAGGCATAGCAAAGATTTTAGCATTTTAAGTCTTTTTAAATATAAATCTGGTATTCCTTTAAATGACTGTTTTTACTGCATTTTTATGTATGATTAATTCATGAGCAGTAGTTAAATTCAAAGAATAATATCAAGAAAATTATCCAGGGGAATGTGTTTGTTCTCTTGATGTTTTCTTGTTTGATTTAATGCATGCTGGTGAGCACACATGCTGGTGCTAACATGCTACCTGTATGGTCTCTCCATGCAGATGATTGACATGCTTTACTTTGTGGTCATCATGCTTGTGGTTCTGATGAGTTTTGGAGTAGCCCGCCAAGCTATCCTGCACCCAGATGAGGAGCCTTCCTGGAGACTAGCTCGCAACATCTTCTATATGCCCTACTGGATGATCTATGGAGAGGTGTTCGCAGACCAGATAGACCGTAAGAGTAGAATTCATAGTAAGAGTCTGTTTCCTGTTTCTGAGGCAGATGATCACATCCAAATTAATGACTGTTTTTAATTTGGAAGTAGTGTTTTGTCTTTATGATTATATTGTTGTTGTTGTTTTCTTGTGACAGACTCCAGAGACCAAATAATTTTCTGTTCCCCACCTACACATCTTGTCTCTCAGTTTATATTTAAATTCAGTTAACACTGAGAGGGATATAGTCTGGAATACACTCCTGTCCAAGAGTATAACAGTATTAAGTGTTCTGTTTACTTGCAGGGATCAACAGAGATCATTCTGAAATGTTCTTTTGAATCAATATTTTACTAATAGTTAGTTCCAACAAAAGAAGAAAAACATAAATACCTTGCACAGGAGATTACAATACACATATCCTTTCATCCACAACTCACAGCACAGGCAATGAGCTAATACATTTTTACTCCGATTGATAGATGTATCTACTTTCCAGAAATGTTTCCATTTCATGAATCACTCATGTTCTTCTTTTCTACACCTGTGGAAAAACAAAACAAAAAAGGAAAACTCTGCTTGATTAGCTTTGGGTGTGGAAATAGCCGTTCTTATATAAAAGCTGCACAGTTTAAAAAAAATAACTGCCAGTATTTTAGAGGATATTGAAACTGTCATGTTACTGCTAGTTTTGTGTTACTATTTGAAATTTTTACGGACAGTCAAACATGCAGCTGGCCTCCTCTAGTGTGTATCACATAGTTTGCACTTTATCTGAAATAATATAAACTGCTGTTTCAGCGTTGTGTATGTGTTTTCAACCATCTGCATATATTGACAAGTTATAAAGTGGAAGGCTGAAGAAACTGTGAGGTCTAAGTTAAAAAAAAATAAAGATCCATCATCATGAGAAACCTTTATACCAAATGTCATTAACGTGTACTTTAATTGCTTAGAAAGGAATAAAATGTCATTAGTCTGTTTCTCAACAGTGTACACTGTTGCAAAGATCGTATCATCTTCATTTTCCTTACAAATGCTTGTCTCATTAATGTAACTTATGATACAGTAAATTACTGTTGACAAATAAAAGGTCAAGCCAGTAATTTATTGTCTGATATTGCAGTTCTAGTGCACATGTGAGCCAGGATAAGCTCAGGATTTCTCAAGTGGGTTAATTCTCTTATGGGGAGGAATAGACTGTAACGGTATCCCTTATCTTTGTAGCTCATAGTGTGCATTCAAATCCTACTTCACTTTGAACAAAGAATTGTTTACCAATGTAGACAGTTTGATTTCTTTGTAAATCAAAACTCACACCTTACCAACAATGCTGATGTCTTCAGTGCAAGTGGTGTCCCAGACTCCTCTCATGCTTCCAGTCATTTCTCCGTTATATACTCAGCATCCTTTGAATTAGAAATCTTTTTTCAGCAGTGCAAAAGATTTGGGGGAAAAAAAGTTCGGGCTTTCCAGGTACTCAAGTTCAGTCCAGCTACTTGCTCCGCTAACCTTCCCAGTCAGAAGCTTTGCTGTGTCAGTAGCTTAAACATAAGCTAACTTGGAAATGTGTGGTTTTGTTGTTGTTTTAATATTGAAATAAAAATGGCTATGCAAGGAGTTCTACTGGTATAACTATACTGCATTACAATTATTCTGTAAATTTCTTAGGTCTAGAAGTCTATGGACTGACTTCTGAAGATCGTTTTGCTTTCAGTAAGAAATTTGCACTCTGATCTTCGCGTGGTTCTCTGTAAACACACCACAAAAGCAACCTCAGAAGTAATTGCTATGGACAGTCTAACCTGACTCTGTGTCAAGTGCTTATGGGTAGTTTTGCCAAGGCCCATGAGTGTAAACAATTTATGGAAAAAGTATTACATGAAATTTCCCATCTGAAAGAAGGTAGTTAGACTTTTGTCAATAGCTTCACTGAGGATAGGGTGTCACCTAAAGATGAAGATCACAAATCACAGAATTGCTGAGGTTGGAAGGCACCTTTGGAGTTCATCTTGTTGAACTTCCCTGCTCAAAGCAGGGTAAATTAGAGCAGGTTGTTCAGGGACTGTCCAGTCAGGTTTTTAATATCTTGAAGGATGAAGGCTGTGCAACCTCTCTGGACAACCTGGTTTAAATGAAATTTTCCATATTTCTGTCTTTGCCCACTGCCTCTTCTCCTTTCACTGGATACCACTGAGAAGAGTCTGGCTCTGTCTTCTTTACTCCCACCCATCATCAGGTATTTATAACATTGGTAAGAGCTCCCTTGACCTTTCTCTTCTCCAGGCTAAATTACCCCAGCTCTCTCAGCCTTGCCTCATTTGTCAGATGCTCCAATGAACTTAATAGTCTTGTGGCCCTTTACAGTATGTCCATGTCTGATTTCTATGGGGGAGCCCAGAACTAGACATGCAAGTCCACACACAAGTCCAGATGTGGTTTCACCAGAGCTGAGTAGAAGTGAATAATTACCTCCCTTAACTTGCTGATAACACTTTTCTTAATGCAACCCAGGATGCTCTTGTCTGGTTCACTCTGTTTAGAAGGTGTCCATGAGCAAGAAGTCAATGGCATGTAGTACTCAACAGCAACATATTCTTTGAGAATCCTGGCTGAGTTTCTTTCAATAGTGTGATTTTTCTCTACAATCACCATTTAGGAGTTGGCGAGCAAGTATCCATACTGGTAGTCAAAATGGGCTTTAATGATATTGTATGCTGTAATGTCAGTATCATGACTATTAACGGAAACATAGCTATGTTTCCAGAAACAGCTGGCAGACTCAAAGCCACGGTGGTTCTTAAAAAAAAAAAAGAGAGAGGAAATATTTCCATAATAGCAAAAAGATTGATTTTGTGTGATAATTTTGAGTTGTTTTGTGTTCATGGTGACCACCAGTTTGTTTACTTGCCTGAAATATCACGTATATTTAAACGATCATCTGCCAGAAGCATTTTGTGATTTATTATCAATATAATGAATTCACTGCCATATGTAACACTTGGGGAAAACAACATGAAAAGGAAATTGCAGAATGCAATGCATTTTTAGCAAAGACATTGTTTCTAAGCATATGTCTCTATTGTTCTGACATTTGAGTTGCTTATCTTTTCTTGGCGACAAAACTGTATTTTCAATCACCTGTTTTGTTTTGTTTTCCCTATATTATTCTATTGTTTTCTTTCTTTCTCTCCCTGCATCCTTTTCTATTTCGTTCCTTTGGAATGCTGTTCAGTCTATGCCATGGAAATTAATCGTAAGTTTCTGTGGAGAGCTGATTATCTCATTTAGCTGAACATGTTCATTAATCTTTTTCTTCTCTAGATAACGACATTTTAATTATAGGGCTCATCCAATATTCAGGTGTGAATCTTGTTTTTCTACTGTTTCATTTGAAAAGAAGCAAGGAAAAATATTTTATTTGAATACAGATTGCAGATTAGAAGCTTTAATTGAGCTTATGTGGTTGCTATGACTTATTTCTAGTACATTGACAGTAAAATAATCCTTTTTTTAAATTATGATGCATGAGTGTCATGGTATAACTAATTCCGGTTGATTACCTAGATATAAGGTTAGTGTGTCTTTGGCAGTACTTTTATCGGTCCATGTGAATAATACTATGATTCGCTTGACTTTCCTGTTACACTTTTCTTACGATGAAGAGGAAAAATGTAGGTCTGATGTTTGAAAAGCAAGTAAAATATATTTTATTAATCATAGTCTAAATATCTCTTTCAGTCCACAGTAAATAAGATCAGTCTGTTTTTAAATAATTTGAATTATTTTTCAGGTGAGGTTGAAGCATTGGGTTTTTTGCAAAACGCTTAAAAAAACTGGTTTGTCTATTCACATAAACTAAATCTGTAATGAACTCATTGTCAGACTTAGTATTTACTAAGATTTCAGCTGAAGAACCTGTGGTTGATAAACACTTTGCCTGCTACTAAACATTCCAAAATTTAGCCTTCTATTTGAAATCAGATACACTGGCACTGCGCTTAAAGACAGAACAAACTTGCTGCATTTACCAAACTCCAAAACAGCTCTTACCCCAAGACAACCTATGTATTCTTAGGATTACTTGAGGCAATTATTTTATATCAATTTGATCAATAATCTTTATTTTTGTCTCATTCTCACCAGTCTATTTTGCTGTTACTATATCATTTTCATTTCATGATTTTATCTCTTTGGTTTAAAATTTTATCTAAAATTTAGAATTATTGTGAAAAATAAGGGAAACAGAAATTGGCCCAAAAGTGGTGGCAGGGCCACCTGCTGATAACATTAACAGCCCCAGACAGGACAAGTAATAGCCTAGAGTTCATCTGTCGGGTCCAGTCAGGGGCAAAAGGAGACAGGGCCAGGACAAACACAGGTCCAAGGTCCAGCCAGGAGGCAGAGCTAGACCTGCACACCTGACATAGCTCAGGCAGGGAGAGGTATGCATAAGGGCTGTAGGTGTAGACACCAGGTGAAGTTGGTCAGGATCATTAAGGCCTCTTTAGTACACTCAGGGCCCCAATAAAGGTTTAATTTATGCTCAGCAATCTGGGACCACTAAGTAAATCCTTTTATATTTTTGGCAAGGTGTGCACACAAGTTTGGTTGGAGAATTTTTTTTAATTCCACTATTAATATGTACATATGCACATTAAGATCTTGTCCTAGACTATTACTATGAGAAAAAGAAAATCCATATGAATTTGAAGAGAAAGCCACGCTGTACAGTAAACTCGGAGCTGCCTCTCTGTTCACTATTACAGGAAATTATTTTTGTATGCCATAGTTAGAAGCAGAATTTGAAGAAGAAATTATACATACTTGCTACTGGAAAAAAACTGGCAAAATTTGTTTAGCTTGGCAAATTTTATGCATGTGTCGTCATTAAATAAATGTGAATAGTGTTTTTAAGTATTGGGCAATTTGTGAAAAATACCTTTCCTGTTTTTTCTTCAGCTCCTTGTGGGGACAATCTTTACGATGATGATGGTAAACGCCTCCCTCCATGTATACCAGGGGCCTGGCTCACTCCTGCTATTATGGCCTGTTACCTCTTGGTAGCAAATATCCTGTTGGTAAACCTGCTGATTGCTGTCTTCAAGTATGTAAATGATCATGCACTATCTTTACTTTCTTATTGCTGAGATAGAGTTTCTGAGAGCTCATCAACTGATTTTGCAAGGGTTTGCATTCACACCCAGAATCTAGTTATGAACATGATTGGCAAGTACTTGGAATAGTGTATGCAGTGGGAAAGAGTGAAGGGAAGGTTGCTTTGAATTTGCCAGCAATTGCAGTAATGCATATGAGAGAATCTGGCTACTTCCAATTACCGTTTAGTGTATAGTGACAGGCCTCAAAATTGCTCTGGGAAGATGAAAAACAGAATCCATGAATTCTGCTGCATACCTGATGGAAGCCCATGTAACCACTAGCAAACGTGATTCTGCAATAGAGCTGCAGAATGAAAATCTGAACATCAAAAGCAGAAGGCATTTCCACTATCACTACATTATCTGGCATCTTCCTACTTTTTTCTTCTTGTTTTGCGTTTCATTTAGAGAAAGAAATTAGTGCCTTGCAGAGTTCTTATACGACCCAGAAAAGGAGTCTATATTGCCTTGAACCAAGAGAAAGGATGGCTACATGTTGCTAAGATCTGTGGCCAGTCCAAGCAATGTGCACTATGCACATTCTTAATGTTACTCCACAAATCTATATTTAGACTTCTCTGGAGTAAAACTAAACAAATTTCTGCTGCTTGTTCTTTCTACCTACAGCTATCTTGCATGCTTTTCCTGTCATGACCTAGGGATGAAAAAAAATAATATAATTTAAATACCTACTTGCTAGTAAGACTTTCTGAACACACCACCTGAGAAAAGCAGGTGGTCCATTTTTGATGCCCATAAACATGTAGTGTTGGAGGGCTTGTTGGCATAGGTAGCTGGTGTCACAACCACAAAAATAGTTTATCGTGTGCCTAGAAATCTACAGCTCACAAAGCCTGTCTTTCATTTGATGTATGTAGCTTAAAAGGTCATGAATTTTAAAGTGCTGAAATGCCAGTCACATCGCTAGGGGGAAGGGGAAGAATCTTACAATGGTAGTTATTATTGGCTGAAGGACCAAGGAATCAGCAGTTTGGGAAGTGGGTCATACTGTTAACTCCTGCCATCCCAGCATGGTTGCAAGGGGGTGAGATCTAGCTGGGCAATTTCTGCTATGCAGGAGACACAGAATGAAGGCAGATTGTCATTTATCATTGGTAAATAATCTCCTGTATACTTAGCCAAAAAACCCAAAAGCTATGTGTACTCAAGAATTCTCTGGTTTCAAAGAGATGTTTTAACTGGTTTTGTGAATGTAGATATTCTAAAGCACAGAAAGTTAGAAAAGAAGAGGACAGAAAATACAAAAAAGGAAGTGCCAGTATCATCATCATCACAGAAGTGGGGTGAGCTGTCTGAGCATACTTTAAAATAGCTTGAAAAACTTTATCTAAAACAGAATATCGAGTCTGCTTTCTCTTAGTTGGTATTTCATCACATTGACTATTGTTAGCTCTGGATTGAATACTATCACTTACACTCCTTCATACCCAATGAATTACAAAATAAAACATCTTTATAACACACCTTATTTTGGTGTAGAAATAATGAAGCCATGGCTTCCAAGAACAAATTCCTTTACAAGAACATGCACCATGTTTCTGAGTCAGAAGTTTGAGTGAATAAAGTTTGAGTTTAGGACATCTTCTGAAAACTTGAAAAGTCTTCTATGTAGGTCAAGCTGATTAGCATATTAAACACAAACTATGTGAAGCTTCTGGGTTTAGCATACAAAATACCTTTCATGGATTTAATAATTTGTGTAATACCAAATGCTGGCATGTGTTAAAAGAAATACTTCATAACCACACTCCAAAATACCAATTAAGTGATTCATAAATTGTGCAAGTTTCTTTTCACTAACACCTAAAGGACTTCAAACAGTAGGAGCAAATAATCTAAGAGACTGTTCTGGGTGGTGCATAAGGGGTGCAGAGCACCTTCTGCTTTGCCACTCTCAAAAGTAGTGAAATCATCAGTTCAGCAAGTTCAGCAGCATCAGCAAAGAGCTGAACCAAGCAAGTCATGTGGCTTCGTATGTTGTTTAGCTGCTACTTTTTTCAACGTAGTACTTGCTCAATGATAAGTAAACTTAGGGGTCTAATAGAAATTGTACCTATGTTCCCTTTCAGCAATACCTTCTTTGAGGTAAAATCAATATCCAACCAAGTCTGGAAGTTCCAGCGGTACCAGCTGATCATGACGTTCCATGACAGACCTGTCCTCCCACCGCCAATGATTATCTTCAGCCACATCTACATAATCATAAAGCGAATCTGCTGTCGCTGCAAGAAGGGTGAAGGAGACCAGGATGAGGGTGACAGGGGACTGAGTATGCAAGAAATCTTCTCTAAATTGAGCTCTTTTCACCATGTTAGCAGAAAGCAGCAGCTTTTCCAATGCTCAACTATTTTGTTCACGTTGACAGTCAAGTGTATTTGCAGAAGACAGTATGGGACAAAATTTATATCAAGTTAACAGCTCTTGAGCTCCATGGGCTCCTGAGAATGTGCAATGCTGTGCTGCTAATGAAGACTTTCTTTAACATGCTTTCTTAAAACAGTGACATGGCATCTACTTATTCCAGTTTTACCAAGTTCTAATGAAGTCCATATGTTGGGAAGGACAAATAGGAAATTGAGAAGAAGGGTTCACAGTTTCAAATGTCATCTGTTGCGTCAGCTCTGTGATTGTGAGCAATCTGTGTCTAAGAGTATCCCCACTTTCATTTCCCCATGTTAGACAAGTATCTGTCATTTCACAGGGGAACTATGAGGATTCTTCTCCTAACATACTCTGTAATTATTGATTATTATTTTCATTATATGCCTTACTGAAATAATCAGATGCTCAGAATTATCCCTGTATTTCTACATTTCACAAGAAACATTTTGTAAGTAATTATACTTCTGGACAATAAGCTTCTGAGTTAAAAAAGGAAAAAAGGGAAAAAAGTAAATGTAACACTCCCTCCAAATACAAAGAGACAAATTCAAATACAGGATGGAATTTCCCAAGAGCTTATATTTCCCTTGGATTTTCCTTACTAGATTATCAATTTTTGAAGCTCTTATACAAAGAATGTCTGGGAAACAGTTAGATTATCTGTTGCCTATAACTGGCATTCTTTTAAGAACAATATTTGAATGAAGGAACAGTCAAACTGGCGGAGATTGCCCTAGTCGTTATCCTGTAAAATCTAGTCAGTTTGTTCAACGTGTAGCAGTGCTGTTAAAAAGTGCAAAGGTCATTGAGAAAATACAGCCCACAGTGGATGGTCAGAAAAGCAGATGATGGTCATAATGCATTACATTGCCTTCAGGGCTGTGGCCATCTTTGGCTAAGCGCTCATTCCCTATTTACAAAATCATCTGTTCATTTAGCGTAGGAGTAGAATTTGCAGTATCCTTATGTCCAAAATAATCTGCTAAATTGGATTTAAATTGACTGCCAGAAGTTCAGAAAAAGGAAACTCATATTTTGTTTTTCTGTTTTGCACAGAGTTATTTCTGAATGATGAAGAGCTAAAAAAACTATATGAGTTTGAAGAGCAGTGTGTAGAAGAATACTTCCAGGAAAAAGAGGATGAGCAGCAGTCATCTAATGATGAACGCATCCGAGTTACCTCTGAAAGGTACCTATTATAAGAAAAAAACCACACCACTTATCTGCAACAATATTTGCTTTTTTGTGTCTTCATTATAACCAAAGTTGAGTTAAAGTACAAAGGATTTAGATCTTGAAGAAAACCACCAGCAATTCAGAAGCTGATCTGAATCCTGAGTAAATATCTGTGCAGGTGCACCGCTCACAAGAGCAAGCTTTTTGTTATTCGTACTGGTATGTCACTAAGGCTGCTGGTTTGGGTAGCTTTGGTATAAGAAGGTTCTTTTTCATGGTGAATTTTTTCCCTCCCACCCATCTGAAGATCACAGTTAGGCTTTTTATCCGTTTGAGCAAATTACTACTTGTTGAGCTTCCAACAGCTCATCCAACCATGAGAAACATGTTGGAGCTTAATGACAAAAGCACTGAGGATTCTTCCCTTAAAACTGTGGTTTACACTAGCACTCACAACTGCTGAATTTTAATCTCTGCCACAGATGCTCTTGGAAGCTTTGAACAAGGCATTTAGCTTTTCAGTATGAACTTCCCCATTTAAAAGACATAGAGTATTCACATTTAAATCATTAAGCTATTCTGAGGACTAGGTAATGTTTGCGTATTGCTGTGAGCACACAGTGAGAATGGCAGCAGGACGTTTTTACCAGGTCACTTCGCAGGAGTGCCTATCTATCTATATATAGAGATATATCTCTGTCTTCCTTTTAACATTTCGTGTGAGGTAGCTCTATGAGCCATATAATCCTTTAACAGATAAACATCTTTCTCTTGAAGGGAGGCCCTGAACATCTTGCATTGTTATATGTGAAGTTTGAGAATAGAGAAATAAATCTGCTACATGTATTTGAGTAGTTTCTATCGCACTGTTTATCCATGGCAATTTGTCAAAATCCTAGGTATTGTGGCAGAGAATAAAGCAGGGCTAGTAAGCCTCACTGATTCACTATGTCTATGGCCACAAAGCAGATTTGCTTATTTCTCATGGCTTCTTGCTCCAGATGCTTCGTCATCTTTTGTGTGTGAGAGTGAAAGAATGTTAATTTAATTTCCACAGTTGATTTACTAGTGTATGATCTCTAAGTCACATTCTAATGCATTAGTTTTATATGCATTCTTCTGGTACCATCACTTCCATTATGACATAAACGATAAAAGAAAATGGGAAAAAGTATTATTTTAATTGAACTAGACAATAATTCCACTCCCTTCAGCTGATACATAATTGAAAGGTATTTCAAAAGCTAAAGTAATGCCATACACACCAGCATATGTTCTCTCTCATACAGCTACAAAACCTGTTTTACAACATGCCTTGAGCTATTTTAAGTCATCCTGTGAGTGTGTCATTAGAAAGTGTTTTTCATATAATTAATTGATGCTTCACAGTGAAAGAGGACAACCGAACATGAAGTGGGTGGCACACTCAGAAATGTTAATAGTAGGCTGTCCCCAAGGGCTGCAACTATTGTACTCTCCTGGCGTGTAAATAAGGGCAAAGTTCAAATAGCCCTCTAATATGATGTATTGAAAGTGTAGATAACAGGAAAACGCACATGCTTTTGATGCTGTACATAGGAAAAAAGAACAGTGCATGAGATATAGCACAAAATTCTGCCTTACAAAGAAATCAGTAGCTGGGTGCCTATAACGAGTTACCGCACCATTCCACAGCTTCTGTTCTATGCTTCCTCTTTTATACCCAACAGAGTTGAAAATATGTCTATGAGGCTAGAAGAAGTGAATGAAAGAGAACATTTTATGAAAGCTTCTCTTCAAACAGTCGACCTTCGACTCTCTCAGTTGGAAGAACTGTCTGGTCGGATGGTGAATGCTCTTGAGAAGCTGGCAGGTATTGACAAATCTGAGCTGACATACACACGTTCACGGGCTTCGTCTGAGTGCGATGCTGCATATCTCCTAAGGCAAAGCAGTGTTAACAGCTCTGATGGCTACAGCATGTACAGATACCATGTCGGCGGTGATGAGTTAACCTATGATGACAGTACCACTCCTTTGTCACCAGCCACAGGATTGCGTAAAAAAGCCCATTCTATTGGTACCAAAGAAGATGGAGCAGACCCAAGGATGCTGGTTCCAGAATACCACACCAGTCTCCATTATACCTCTAGTGCTAATGCAGTCACCACAGCAGATTACAGTAGATCTACATTAGAAATAGCACAGAATGTTTCCAGACCCCGTTCTGGTTCAGGTGGTTTTGGGGATGAAAAGCAGGAGATTTTCAGGAGTGATGGAATGGCTCCTCAAAGTATAAACCAGATGGATGCTGTTATGAACAGAGAGTCAGTACCAAGATCAGCTTTTCAGAACACTCAGTTAAAAGTAGAACGTACCAAGTTAGAAGCAACCATCTCTTATCCCTTGGACAAATCTAAAGCAATGCGCTACTTTCCTCCTGAAACATTCAGTGCTTGTCAAACCACTATGATGAAGTCAAGGAGCTTTATATTTGCACAGGGTGGGAAGCTGGTTGGAGGAGTTAACAACTGGACCACAGAGTATAGTAACATCGTGGATCAAGTGTGCCCTTCTACAATTGAACAATGGGCCACAGAGTGGAAATATGAAGTTGAGCAGCAACTTTCTCAAGAACGTCCTCCAGAATACCCTGGGTTTATCTCTGAAGCAGAAAGGCAAGCAGAACAGAAACAGGTACAGATGGACACAGATGATGATAGTGATGTTGGTGAAGCAGGTATGAGTGCCTCTTACACCTCTATGCCTGCCACTGTCAAGGCTGAGAAAGAGAATTTACTATCAGTAAAGCCAGAAAGGACTTCTGGGTTCCCATCAGTACGGTCAAAGAGTTTGCACAGTCATTCTCGGAAAGCCAAATCTGTAAAGGACAAATTAAATAGACCAGGACATGCCAGCAGCGTAACTAATTTGGTGGTAGCATTTGGCAGTGCAATAGAAGAACAGAAGGCTAGGCAAGAAAATGTATCCACAGAAACTGAGTGTTAAAGTGGCTTATGGTCCCTGTTTCATTGACAGTCAAGAAAGCAGCATGACTAATTGAACAAATGATGGATTTAAAAATTAATTTCTAAAGAAGAATTTTGCATATATTTGTTTCTTTTCATTTTGAACTTAATAGATGTATGTTCTGTTCTTAAATAAATGCTTGCTGGGTCAGGTGAAAGGGAAATGTTCTCTCAGGGGCAGGTAAAAAGTAGGCACAGTCCACAGATGTCAACGGTATAGATCTATCTTTGTTCCATTTCGACCTCCCTCACAAGCTTATTTACTGACAAGCTCTTTATAAAAGCTCTTGGAAGAAGGACAATATTATCATGTAATAATTTAGAAAATGTTTTTTCTTCTTTTTTATCAGAAGAGTTCTTAAATTGAACAAATTTTTAACCAGCCTTGGTTTTTATCCTTACTTATGCAGCTGCTTTCTTTGTGGCCATTGCATTTTTCAGATAAAAACAAAATTGTTGGAGACAGGGAAAAATTATGCAGTTCCCTCTTTCACTTTTGATTTCATGCATGCTGCTTAGCTCCTCTTTCAGAAATGCACAACATAGCCGTTTTCATCCACTAAAATAGGTCTGAGTGGCGAAATACGGTTGTGTTTGGAGAAACCTGACCCAGAAAGCCATGCGTAGATATATTCTTGACCTGTCCTTGAACTTCAGTGACATCATCTTGCTTTCAGGATTGTATCTGTGTCCCCACCCCAAAGTATGCTGACAGCCTTAAACTGTTGAAAAACAGTGACCATTGTTTCAAAATGTTTAGGGAGGTTTTAAGTATATGAAGTATACAGAGATTTTAATAATATGAATCCAAGATCTGCATTAGTGTTTTATATAAATGGGGATTACAATAGAAGTCCTGTGTAGAGTAAGAATCTGGCTTTTTTTAAATGCCTGCAAGCGAAAACAAAACAAAACAGGAAAGGTGTTCTGAGCAGGTGAAATCATAATGTAGCCAATCTGTGTTTGAAGCAAATCTACTGTGACAAATTCATCTTTCATTTTGCAATTTCATTATGACAACACATGAAGAACAAGGAACGGTTTCTAGGAGTCAGTCTAAACAAAAAATCAATTTTCCAGATGAGAATAGAAATTCCATACATTTTCTTGAGTAAATTTCAAAAACAAATGTCAAAGGGCAAAAAAGTCTCTACAGTGAAAGTGTTTTCTATCCCTCAAGGACTAAGACTGGAAATACACATCTATAGTTACAGTTTCCCAGCACACTTGTCTCAACAGCGGCATTCTAACTACTAGTTTTTGATAGTTTTCTTCGTAATAGTATGATGTTATTTGCCTCATTCTTCTCTGTTACCTTTTTGGAATTTTGTTTCCCCAAATATTCAGCACCTTTCTTTGCAGGGGATGCGTACCATTGAACAGACAAGAAAGAAAATGTTACTTGTTCACAGAATACTAGTCAAAAGTTTATGCTTAACTCATTAACAGTCAGGACTTACTCATATACTACTTTGAAAAGACAAAATTTCTTTTTTTCCCCCCACCATCACCTCCACAGTATGTAGGTCTCAGTATCCCCCTTGATAATGCTGCTTACAGCATTTTGAAATGCAGAGATTGATGGCAGACTCTACAAATGCATTCATGGCATCAGCTTTTTATTGTTTGTATTATATTTTCATACTCCATCCATGCTTATACCCTGAAGTACTGTTACCATACTCAGTGATCATGGTAACTGCATAGACATTTCTGAAAGTTCAGTTATCATTTACTATAGATTTTTGCTAGCTTGGTCGTCTCAGCAGGTTTACTGGTTTCACTGTTGTCAGAACAGTGTTGACATTCTGCTTTTCATGTGGGCTTCTCTTTTATTCAACTTTAGAAGAACTTGACATTTTGTAAAAACAGGATGACATTTGAAATTGTTTCACTTCCATGTTTACTTCTGTATTACCATTCTATGCAACTACATAGCCATTTTGTATGTGTGGTTAAAATAGCCTCCAATTTGCCAATGCCTTTTTATTGTTTGCCTGCACAGTCACCAGAAACTGATTCATTAACAGACATAAAGGGATGCAGCTTTTCAGCACTTTGCTAAACAAGCAGTATGCATTGTGGAACGAAATACAGTTGTGTTGCATACCTCTTGTTACATTGTCTTTATAAAATGTGTGTTAAATCGTGCTTTGTTTGACCAGTTATTTTTTTAGCATTTACATAACAAATTTATCAGATAGCATGTAGATTTCAAACAAAAACATTTTACATTTGTATTTATTTACTTCCTTTGTGTAAAAGTATTTATAAAGAAACCCATGAAAAACATGTGAAATGAATTCAGTATGACTTTTTTTTTCAGTCTAATGATATCAAAACACTTCACTTACCTGTTTCTTCTTATGCAGTGCATGGGCTGAACATTTTCTAAGCAAAGTTTATTTTTTTAACATTTACCAGTAATTTTCCATTAAGTTCACTATACACTGATGACTTTATAAGGCTTGGGTGTTTTCTGTGCTCTTGCATAGCATGAACTGAAATGATAACCTCTCTGCCATTCAATGTGAAGTAACTACGCTGACTTTGGCAGAGTTATTTTAGACATACAGCCATTTTAATAAGATTTAAATATGGCTCTGTATGTGCATAGAAGACTGGCAGTAGATTTGGAGCACAGTAAACAGAATAACGATCAACACATTTGCCTATCTGCCTATATGCTTTCTTGAATACTGGCTGAAAGGGTGCAAGCACAGAATTTGCGTTTCTGAAGAGGCATGCTTAATACTGCTTTTCAGGAAGATGCATCCCTCCTACTGCTAAGTATGTGCTGACTCTACAGCGATGTCACTGTGAATTCCACTGACCATTTTTTATTGTATGCTTGACCTATACTGAACCAGGTCAAGCCTCAAGAGTATGTACTTTAAGGCTATGTCTACACAGAGACATTACACGGAGGTAATTTAAGTTTGTTCACCGTCCAGTATCTTGCAATACAGACATTTCCCTCTCCCTCAAGGCAAATGTTTTAAACACTGTGACTAACAGTAATATTCTCATAGGCAGTTTCTTAACTATACCAGCTGATACCATGAATTACCCCTTTTTACATTGCATTATTTTGGGACTAGCTTGACTTTGCTCTTGCAAGCCTCTCCTATTGCAGAGTCAGTCTTTCCATTTTAGATGCTGGATTTCGATACCTGAGAACCAAGAAAGTCTATTTTCCATATTATTTAGTAATGAATTAAAGGAGCCATTGAAACTTTCTGACTATGGTTTCTCCATACTGCTTCTTTGGATGCTTTCCTAGGTTCTGGGCTTGACTGTCATCTTTGGCAAAATGTGTATCTGTCCTTCTAAATAAAAATTAAAGGAATGCAAGTATCTGTAAGGCCTTGTCAGAAAACAGGAACACGAGGAGGGTGCATGACCAAGGATGTCAACAGGATTATTTCATTAGATCTGCAGGATCCACAGGATTGTGCCCTGTTACAGGTAGTCTGGGTAGTTAACCCACTGACACAAAGCCAGTTTGCTGCTGAGCACTTGCAGTGGAGGAGGTGAGTTTTCAGAGTGACAGCAGTACTTGGGCATGTTGCTGGGGTTCCGCCTAGTAGTGCCACTGCCAGCATATCACTTCTGTACCACCGTCCTGTCTGACTGGTCACTTCTAGTTGAACTAGTATTACATTCAAAAGCTTGTTATAAGCAAAAAGGAGACACACCTTGTATGTAAAGTCAGGAATTTATTGTTAGTGTAACAAATTTTAACAGTCTAATATACGAATTATTATCAGTCTAGATCTAGTTACAAAAGAGAAGAGAAAAGAAGAGAGGAGAGAAAAGAATACTACTATACTACTGCAGGAAAAAACCTCAATAAGGTAAAATTGATAAATGCACACTTCCTACTATCTCCCCCCTTTTTTTTATGTTATGCTCACACTTGCACTGATCCTCTGGGTCTAACGGTCAGTGGCTGCAATGGGGGTAGTGAGGAAATATTGCCAGCTGTCAGCATCCCAGGTCCTTCGCTAGGATGAGCATGATGTTGATGTTGTTGGTTTTTTTCCTTATTTCTGGCTTGCTTAGGGTCATTTTTATGTTTGCTACCAACTTCGCATCTTGTTTTTCTTCATTGGCCTTCAAATCCTACAATTAGACCTGAATTTCCTAGTCATTAGAAAAATTGCTTTCACAGTTAAACGAAGGGACAGCTTGAGGCAGGTTAAGGTGGGTTTGGACAAGGCAATCCTGACAAGCCTCAGTCCTGAGGCCTTACAAGGTCAGCATGAAGCCTATGGCCTGTTTCTAGCAGTGAATACTCTATTTACTGGGCTACGAGGCTACATTAGCCCTAGAGGTGTTTTCCTCTCACTGTAGCCACTGCAGATAAATGTTCTACTTCGTGCAGTGGTCACCTGAGCTGAGTATTTCAGCCTATTTGTGGATTTTGATCCTCCATTAGGATCCAGCATCAGACAGACAGACAGGCAAAACAGATGTAAGGACCTGGTTGATATGACCATTTAATGCCCATTTCAACTGGTGCCAGGGTCCAGGGGGGGTGGGGTAGTCAAAAAATGGTACACAGCAGTAGTTTGGATTGCAGGCTGACAAGCCACGGGAGAAGTTAGACAAGAAATGCACTGCAATCTTTTGCTTTTTTTCAACTTCTAGGCTTACCTGCAGAAATAAAATTTGATATGGCAGAGTGATGCTTTATGGTTGATGCCCTGTATCTTTACAATGGCTGTAAGGTATGTCTTGATAATAGGCTCTAAATTTTTCTTTACAGTTGTTCAGACAAAACATTTAAGTGCCTGTATCCACCTTTCGCTTGGTGGTAAAGTTAATGAAAAAGGAATTGCATAATTTCATCTGCCTGCTCCTCTTTTGTCTCTATAACATTAAAACCCCTATGAAACCACAGTGCTTCATCCTGCATGATTCTAAATGCAAGCATCTCCTTTTTCTCACGCTAATGGAACTAAATGGACTGCTAAGCTATTATCTGAGCAGACCAGCAGCCTTCAAAAATGGCCATGGAAAAAGATTGGATTCTAGTTTAGGAGCACTGGTAATCTGATAGTCACTATCACAATACCTATGTAAAATAGCCCAATCCAAGGTGGAACGTTGTACCAATGAATAGTTCCAAATAACTCTAGGCAAGTAATACCTACTTAATGATTAACAAGAGAAGTACCCTTATGTAACACAGCAAAGTTCAACATCATTAACTCTCCACACTGAGAATACTACCTCCACTTCCCAGATGTGCCTTGAAAAGGAGGCTTTTTTCCTGAGATACCTCAGGTTTTATCTCTTTTGTCTATCTTTGGCCAAGACTATCAAAGTTGCTGGTTTATGTAAATACTTACATTTTAAATATTCTTCTACTGGATCTTCATCAAGGACACTCAGGAAAGAGATTTTTTTTCCTTCACCTGCTTAATAAATTTAAGGCATAATGTTTTTCTTCTGTAAGAGGTAACACAGACCTGTAGGGCTGGCTTCCCCACAAGTCCCAGCAGAAGTCCCACATGTCTGAATGCAGACTGAGGCAACCTGGGTGTGCAAACTGTTGAGTGCACAAGTAGGGAGGTGTCCAGGAAAAGTAATAAACCTTAATGCTTTCAGTGAAAAATAGAACAGACTTTTCATCAGCGAATCCCTGACTTTGCAGACCTGCCACATACTTGTTGTAGCTCTGGGCACATAGCTCAGCTGTGAAATCAGACAACACGTATGTCTTTGTGTCTTCGAGTTCAAACCAATAATTGAACCATTCTTCAGAAAGCTATGAAAACACCTAAGTTGCCATAGAAATACAGGCCTTTCAGTTCAGCTGGCTTTGTTGCATAGCTAGCTTCCCACCATTCTTTCAAGACTGTTCTCCTAGATCAAAGGCATTCTCAGAAACCTCTGGTTTAGCAGAACTGTTTGAAGAAAGTATGCAAGTGAGGCAAGCCGGGATGGCTGGAGATGGGCAGACAGTTGAGTGCATTGCCAAAAAGGAGTCAGGGGATGCAGAGGATTTCCCTGCCTGCCCTACTCCCGCCCCCAACCGCCTATCCTGCCTGCCTAGCCTGACCTGCCCTACCTGCCCTCTTGCCTTGTCTGCCCTGCCTGCCTACCCTGCCTTACTTGCTTGTCCTGCTTTGCCTGTCTGCACTGCCTGCTTGTATCTCACTGCAAGTTGTGACAGAACTAACTTGCTCCTCCAAAATACTCGCTTCTGTCAAATCAGCTTTCTCTTCCCACTGGCATAAAACTCTTCCAGTGACAACTTCTGACCAGTTCCAACAACAATCCTCACAAATCCTATGATCTTATGTCTACTGAGAGCTTAGTTTTGATTTTGTTTGTTTGTTTTCAGAACGGCACTGCAATTTAAATGTGTCAGTGCAATCCTTAATGGAAATTTGTGCTATCCTATGCTCATTCCCTCAAGAGTAAGATTGCATTTGCAGCCACTTGTCAAAAGGCCCTGTGCTGATGCAGAAACACTCTTGTAATTCTGATATAGTATAGATAATTGTAATTTTCAGTATCAGTGGCAAATTTGTTATATGCAATTTCAAGCCTAGCTGATTTGGGCAGTTTCTGCCTTCCTCGCCCCCTCGCTTTCTCTTCCCCCTTTTCTGATTTTAATTTCCTTTCAACAATGTTCTGAATATGAACAAAAAACTTTAAAGAAGAATAAAGATGAGGGCAAGTCCTGCAGTACTTCTCACTTATCAAACATCCAAGGGATTTAGCTTCTGAAAGGGGTAAGTCACCACTAGGAGAGGAGCTGTGGCTTGCTCTCACAGCACTGTCGGGCACTCAGTATTACACCACCAGCAGCTTCTGCAGCACAGTACAAATGGACAGATGCTGAGCCTGAGCCCATGCCAGGCTGAATAATGCCACTTAGACAATGATGTTTGCAGCATAAAATAAAAATCTTTTATGTGAAAATACAGGATAAAGTAAAGGGAACTGTCTGCCAACACCAAGTAAGATGGGACCCTTTTGCAAGGAGGTGCACTTGTTTTAAAAAAACTACACAATGGGATTGTTTTTATCTATCTTCTCCACCTGCAAGTCCAAGACTAGTGTATTGTTACGGAGGTGCTCGCTGTTCTCCCCTGGGCTGCTGAATAGCTTTAAATGTATGCACATGTACTTCTTTCTTCAACCTAGGCAGGTGCCAATGGGTTGTTTCCCTCCTTGCTGTTTAAACAAACCTCCCTGCTGGCATCAGTGGGGCATCTCATCTAAGTCAGGGAATCCAGATTGTGCCCTAAAGTCTGTTCTTTCATTGAACATCCACTCTCTGACTTCACCAAAAAACCCCTTGGGGCTATAATGCAATGTAATGTGCTTCCTATTAACGATAGTAAGGGAAGACTTTGACCCTGTGGCTGATGCTGGGTGCTGCATGTGTCATTTTGGGTCTAAAAATATCAGGCTTTCTGGAGTCTTCTAGTTCTTTACTACCTTTGTGTCACGGTGATATTACAACACTACTATGCTGTAGCAGGCCTTTACTGATGTTATGTTGCATGTGAGCTATTACAGAAAAATTACAGTATACTGACCAAAACCTTTCTTTTTAATAAGGTGAGGCTGCAGTGCCCAAATACCAGCAGTTCGTTTTGCAGGTCCTGGCCTTCAACTCTTGCCCCTAAACCATGGGCCTTGCAGTGAACTATGATTGGCTTATAGCTGGAACCATCACTATGGTGCACCAGCCGTGGGGGGAGCAGCAGCAGGCACAAGAAGCAGCAGCCCTTCTTGCCCTACCCGATGCATCAGACCTGCCTTCAAACTCCGGAGGGGCCTGGCTGGTTTTACCCAGTTCCTTTGTGCTTGGACCACCAGCAGGAGAACCCAGACTCTCCCCCTTCCCTAGGTCTCACAGCTGAAGGATCTGTGTGGTCCCACTCTGGGGCTCTCAATTAAATCACATTTTCATCCAAACTGTTGCTTCTTGTAGGAGGTATTTCCACTGTGGAGGCCAAGTTCATTGCAGTCAGTGTTCATGAACACCTGCAACACGGACCTTCAAGGGTGCCAAGGGCCACTAACCAAATGTGAGTGGTTACTCAGTTTCCTACTTAACAGAAGAGAGAGCAGTGTTAGATTTTGGCTGTTTAGGTGGGCAACCGTGTTCCATTTCCATGTTCTAGAGAAGCTCAAGTGAGCAATCCATGAGTGCCTGGAAAGCTTAAGGAAAGGGAATTACACGGATGTTAGACCTGCATCCACCCCCAGCCGTCAGCACGGTTACAGCGACCGAGCGGCAAGAGGGTGACTGTGGCAGCAGCCTGGAGGCTTCACCCACGGATCACATACATTCCACGGCTGTAACGTGATCCACCTTGTATAAAAGGTGACGGTAAGAAGAACTCGGTAGCAGCAGCTGATTCATGCTGGAGCTGGATTTTGACTGCTGATCTGAGGCAACGCTGGGTCGCAATAAAACCCTGCCTTTGCAGGCCCTATGCGGAGGTTTCCCGGCCTCCAAGTGGCTCCAGGGCCAGCCTGCGGAAATCCTCTGCTTCAGTCCTCACTTTAACGTCCCGACCCGCGGGCCCCCGCATCTGTGATTGCTTTGCCCTCTCGAAGGCCAGGAGGCCAGGCCGCCCCTCGCCCACAGGCAGTGCCGCGCAAGGGCGCCCACCCGCGCGCTCCCGGCCTGCCCTCGGGCGGCTCCGCCCCCAGACCGGGGACGGGGGGTGAGCGAGGTCTCCCGGGGAATCGGTGAGATTCGGTAACCGGCACCCACCCTCAGCCTGGTCAGAAGCGGCAGTGCTGGCTGTCATTGCCGTGACAGGAGGTGCCCGTTCAAAGCGGACGAGACGTTAATGACTCGGCTGCGGGCGCGGGCTAACGGCCCCCGCCGGACCGCGGCCGCTTGGGCCCTCCGCGCCGCCGTACGGAGGCCGCTGCCCCCGCCCCCTCGCTCCCCCCAACATGGCCGCCCCGGCTCAGCCCCTCTCAGCCTGCCGCCCGCCGGGGCCGCTGCCGCCCGCCCGCCGCTGGCGGTAGAGAGCCGCTGGGCCGGCACGCGGCCGCCCTCGCGGGGAGGCGGAGGGAGCCGCGGGGGGCTCCATGAGGGGTTGCGGCAGCCCCAGGCCGGGCCTGCCCAGGCGGCTGACTCCTCCCTTGGGGAAGGAGGGTGCGCTGGGGCCGCCTCCGCCGCCGCCCGCCGGGGCCGCCGCCGTGTGACTAGGAGCGCGCAGCCCCGAGTGGCTGCGGGGCGCCGGGCCTGAGCCGGCGGGCGTCGACACCCTGCCCCCGCGGGACGGGGCCTCCTGGGCCCGGCCCGCCGCCGTCCCCGCCGGCAGCCACAATGTTTTCTCTCAAGCAGCCCAAACCCACCTTCAAGTCGTACCTTCTGCCGCTGCCTCAGGTAACAGCCTTTTATTTCCACCAGCGGGTCGCGCGGCTCTTCCCCTCCCCGTCCTTGGCCCTGGCCGAGGTGCCGCCGCCGGCGCTGCCCTCCCGGCGCGGCGGCTGGGCTGGGCTGGGCCGGCCCGGAGTGGGGCCCGCGGGGCGCCCGGGGCTGTGCCCGGAGCCGCTTCCCCCGCTCGCCTCGAGGTTAGCGGCCTCGCAGGGTGGTAAACCAGCACCTGCGCGCCTCCGGAGGGGCTTCCGGAGGGCCCCTAGAAATCCTCCGCCGCCCGGGGCAGCAGAAGCCGTGCGGGCGGTTTGAAGTGCGGCCTCTCGGCCTTTGAAGTCGCACGCAGACATGAAGTGAGCATGTGCTGGTGACAAGCCCAAACTTCGGTCGAGGAGCACAGCTTTTAACAAAATAAAGTCTTGTGTTAATTAAAACCGGCCCGTGCGAGACTGCTTTGGAAGGTTATGAATAACGCTTCAGGTGTTTGGGCTCGCTCTCCTCTTTGTGCTGGGTGGGGTCGGCGTTACCCGCGTACTTCGAGGAGAAAACAGCTGGTGCTTGTCTGTTATGCAGATAATTAAACTCTCGCTGTAGCTGTCGCTTCACGTTTAAAACTTGGCTGATGGCATAAATGAGAAAATCAAGTACAGGTATCAAGTGTACGTAGTAGAATACTATATATAGTGCGTATAGTATCAAGTATATCTAGTAGAACCACCAGGATTTTTTTTGTGCACTTGACAGAATGTGATTTTTATTTATTTTAGACAAGGCAGGACCTCTTCTAGCAACATGTTTGACATGTTGACTCATTTTTGCTTTTTCACAATTTCTTGGTAAAAGTGGAATGTCGATGCAACATAGTTCTGGATATTCCTAGTCCCTGGAAATGGTGATATTGCTGTCGGTGTAGGAAATATAGGCATTAAGGTTATTTCACTGAAGGTTCCAGTCTTTTTATGGAAGTATTTTTAAGGTTTGGAATTAAAGTGCAAGCAGGCCTGTATGTCTTCTAGGCCTTGGGTTTTTTGTGAATTTTTTACTATGTCAGAAAGTTGTGCACATTCAAAGTTGGTAGAGTTTTATGCAAACTTGAGTGTCCATATCTGTGTAAAGCTTGTTGTAGGACTTGAGCCTTTATGGACTGTCAAGCCAAATTGTTTTTCGTTTGTCCTGTGACTTGTCATAGCCTAGGTTACACAATTAGTTAAACATTAGCACTTTAAATATTTTATTATTCTTCTGGTACAAAGCTAAATGTACACAAAAATGTTAATATCTTTACAGAAAACTGCTGGTATGATTGGATCCTAGCTCTTGAAGATCGGCTTTTTAAGTTAAAAGAAGAACTTTCTCCTTTGTCCAAATAGATCAGGCTTGTGTCTGACTGTAAAGTTCTGATTCTTAAGGAAATTCTAATTTTTTTTCTTCAGGCTGAAGACCATACAGCGTCAGAACCAAGGATTAAAAAACTGGAACCAGTACTTTTGCCAGGTAGGCATAAATCAGGAATTTGGCAGATACCTCAACAAGGATACATTTAAGCCTTTTGTTTATTATAATAGAATTGGTAAAATGTAAATAGTTTTCCCTATTTTACTGTGATTATTGATTTTGGTATATTTTAATCTCAGCGTGCTCCTTGAGGGAATATAACTTCTAAGTAGGAAAATCTAATGATATTTGTATCTGTAGAAGATCGTTCCAACCTGCTTGACATACTAAATACATAAGCGATTTTGCCTGTGTGATGCTTTAGTATGTGGAGAATAATGTCTTGGGTTTATTACGAGTATTTGAAATGAAACCATTGTAAGTTTTGTAACATTTATGACGCCTTTTGGAAGACTACTAATAATTACATTTTTGTCAGATAGTCAGACCTTTACCTGTATGCAGAACCCACTACCATAGCATGTGTTGTAGTCTTCCTTTATTTTAAAGGAAAATATTAATAGAATTTCCAGTAGGTAGGTGTGATTGACTTCTGTATTGGAAAACTTCTAATGCCATCTTTATTTGTTTACTCTTATTGAATATGCAGCTGTTACGTAACTTTGGAATTTGTAAGTGTCTTTAAACCTATGCAGAATAACCTTTTTAGTGTGTGGATGAGAAAAGCAATGTCTTTCTTATTGTTCATAACTACGTATTTATAAAAGTGTAGGATATTCAGGACTTTCATGTTTTAAATAAGAAATAATCTTTGGTAAATGACACTTTGAACAATGAGGATTTCTAAAAACCTTGTTCAGATACCAAAGCAACAATCCACTATTCTCAAGGTTACTTTCATTGCAAGCTGTACATCACAGAAACAAATTTGGCTTGCTGTTTCTAAGGGTAATTTGGAGTTTAAAACAATAGTATACTGCTTTTTTTTTTCCTAGCATTCAGGTTATGTGTTAACAAATACGAATTTACACACACACACTAATGTAGGAAGCTATTGCTATCATGTTGTCTAAGTTGATAAAACATGTTAACTTTCAAAGTGATTAATAGAATAAACAAGTTACTCTTAAAAAAATATTTCTGTCACTGCTTCATAAGGGACTGTTAAGCAGTACTAGTTGATATGTGATATATGGTCCAGTGAGACCTTAAGCTTAAGCTTAGCCTTAAGCTTAAGAGGGTGAAATATTGTGGAAGAGGTTCAGCTGAAAGAGTAAATAACAACTGACTGACACTCTTTGTGAAACAAAATCATGCAGATTTTGCTTGAAGCATATATACCTTAAAATACATTGCGAAGATTACGTGGTATTTGAAATACAGTTTTATTTTTATGCTTGCAAAACTGCTTACCACTTGGCATCTTATTGGTTATGTTGCAGTTGATATTCATCCAAGGTCTTTGACTCACAAGGAAGTGACTGCATGTTCTTCTCTGAGACATTCCACAGCAAATGCAAGGCAGTACGAGATTGCTTTTCTCAAAATGTAACACATCTTGCCTTTACTGTGGGACACGTGCATGAGCAGTTATAGAAAACAACTTCTGTGTAGAAACTTTCTGCAGTGTGGTTCATTCTTTATTTGTGAAACTCCAAAGTACACTTAAAATGGTGCTGACTGGGTTTGTTTTTCTCAACTGGCTTATATTTATCCCGTGTTTGCATCATTTCCCTTGTCTGCACTATCTTTGAAATCGGCATTTGATGGCTTTTGGGACATTTGAAATAAGTTGCCCCAGGTTATATAGAAACTGATTGAAAGAGTATGACTCACCACAGAATCAAAATTTCCACCTCCGGATCATTCTAAGGTGTTATTTTGAATTATTTAATAATAAAATTGACCTCTCTGTACAGCCACAGAGTAGCTCTGACAAAATTTTTTCATTTTTGTGAGCATCGGGGTGTGGGGGGGTTTTTAGAAGTGACTTATTTTAAATTACTTAAATTAAACTCTTCCTGTTTAAAGTTAAGCACTGGCCTGAACACATTTTTTTTGTTTCTGTCATCAAATGGTGCAGTAGAAAAGTGTATAAACAAGTACACGTTGTACTGTTGGATAGACTGGCTTTTGGATTTGTCATAACCCAAGCTTCTGGCCAAATTCCAGCTCATTTAATTATATTAAGGCTGACTTGTACTCCCTTGCAAATACAGTTTGAGTACGGTATTCCTCATATCTTATCCTTAATAGTTGTGCGAAATTGCTTTTGCTCTCAGAAACAGAGTTAAACTTGAGCGGCTGAATGTTTATTATGCTTCTTTAATTGGTGGAGTTTTTAAGGAGTTCTTTTGGAATTAAATTATATTAGCACAGGCAGTTACTGGCTTTAATAATCTTCAAAAACTGCAAATAGTTGTATTAAGCTTTTGATTCCTAAAACATAGTCACTTTGAGGGCATAGCTTACTAAAAATTGAAATTCCAAGGTAGCTGAATACCCTACTGTCTAGCTTCTATTTCTGTGCAGTGGAGGTTAGGAGAGGGAGTTCCAGACATGGAAATAATGAGTCAGGTTACAAAATGAGGAGGTTTTTATTAAAAAAAGGGAAAAAGAAAAAAGAAAAAAAAAAAAAAAGGAATATACATTGGAATCAACTTTTAACCTGTAGAGTTTGTTTTTAAAGTTTCCTCTGGTGCCCAGAGGAATAGAGATGCATCTCTTCACTTTTGGAACAAAAGCTTGTGTTCTCATTGGAACTGTGTGCCCTGAGGAGGGTGGTGTATTAGGAAAAGCAACAAACATCATTTAAAGCAAGTAAAAACCTTGGTTCTAAGTGGCAACACTGATACTGCACTAGGGAAAAGCAAATAATTTTACAGAATTTGGTATAATTTCATTCCAAAACACATGATACAGGTTTAAGATGGAGTTGCTATAAAAATGTTTTCTTTTTCGTTCTGCAGTTCTGTTCTCCTAGTGTAGCTATCTGATCAAGAGTTTGTGCAGAGTTAGTTGAAGAGTTGGCCTGTGTAACAGTTTCACTTTTTTTCCTTTGTTTATTTGCATAGCTTGTTCTATAAGCATGTCAAAGAGGAAAAATAGAGAAATAGCAGGTAGTTCACCAGTCAGTCTGTTAAACTGCCTTGCCTGGCTAGTAGGAAATTGGCTTGTGTACTTTAGGGGAGAATGAAGTTAAAGTCGTTAAACTTTAAAGTGTGTTTTGTTCTGGTAATCAATTGTAACCTATTTTCCACAACAATGTCTGTAGCATTTTTGAGACATCAACTTAAGCATTCAAAAAAGTGTACAATGTAACCGGAATGTAATGCAGCATATGTTTTCATGATTTGAGTGGTAAAGTAGCGTGCAGAGAGGTGTACGGATGGATAATGAGCCAGTCCAGTGTCTGTAGTGTAATCAGGGCTGCACTGCAGTCTAGGCAAGATCAGGCAGAAAGGTCCTCACTGTTGCTCACACAGGATGTTCTGCAGGAGATTATGTAACTAATGGAACATCTGGTTAAATGTGAGGAAAGGATTGTTCCTCCTGATTCTTAATACCCATTTGTAGTAATTTTAAAGTGTTTCTTAGTGTACTAATTTGCTGGCAGATTGTTAGTAGTTGTTACCTGTAAGTTTATAAAAGCCATCTAGAAATGGTTTAGTTGGTTTTGTTTTTAAAAGTTTATACAGTAAAATTATAGAAGTAAACTGAATTAAAATAGTATATTTTTTATCTTTCGGACCTGCTCACATTAAGGCAAGTTAAAGGAATATTGGTGGTGACCTGCTGTCGCAAAGCAGTTATTCATAGTCTCTTGTGTCTGCACTATGTTTCATGGTCGGATTGTGGAAGTCAACTTCAGTACCATCACTGGTGTGCGATCACACCCATGGTGGGTTTATAAACAGGTCATAAGTATGGCTGGACTGGGTCAGATAGCGCCTCTTGCTGACGGTGGCCACCAGCAGGCACGTCGGAAGAGGAAAGAACGGGACAAGCAGCACTCCCAGCTGCTTGTTCTGCCCTCCCTGCTTCCTTCAATCTGTGGCATGGGGAATTTCCTCTTAAAGTAATGTAACGGGGAGATCCAAGTGAGGAGTTACAGAGCATCATGGAGACAGTGCTATCATATGTAATTCCTCTTGCTGGATTTTTCTTAAATGAATTTATCTAGTTGCTCTCTATAGCTGTATAAACTTCTATCACCCACAGCTTCATCTGGTAAGGAGTTCAGCAATTTTATTATATGCTGTTACAAACTACCTTTATTTGTTTGTTCTGAACTTACCATCGTCTAGTTTCTTTGGATAAATCCTAGTTCTTGTATGACACAGCAAACATCGCGCTGTATTCCCCCATTCCATGTGATTCGTGATTTTCAGACTTGTGTTGCATGTCCACTCTGCTTTGGATCCCTCTGGCTTAACTGTCGTAGTTCGTCCTAAGAAGGAAGCTTTCCGTATCTTTAATTGTCCTTTTGATTACCTCTGAACATTTTCCAGTTGTGCAGTGTTCTTGCTGAGGTGGAATGACATATTGTCTTCAAGATTTTTGCCACTGGATATATTCGGCTTTTATCTAATAATGCCAATCTAATTGACTTTACCACCTGCTTTTTGGTTTGGTTTGCTTTTTTTGTATAGATGTGCCCTTTGAAAGGCAACTGACTGTAGAAATTTGATTGTGGGAAGTTTTTAAGACTGTATCATGGAAAGTTTTAATCTTTTAGAACTGTCTGAATCTCTCACAAGTTAGCTCCCAGCTATTCTTCTATTTTTTTTTTTCTGCTTTCTGCAAATCCGTAGTACACTGTCATGTGTCCCAGAGCAGCTGCAACACATCTTGTGATAGGAGGAGAAAAGAACACTTTTTGGTGAGGCACCCTTGTGCTTTAGTACCCCGGGTATGTTCAGTCCTGACTGCTTTGAACCCCTGCACCTCTTTCTTGGCATTTTCATTTACTTTGTGGTGTCCCAGAGCTGGAGAACAGAGGTCATGGTGTTGCAGTGTGAGTGCATGATGCCAACACTGTGAGCGGGGAGGCGGGGATAAGAAATAGGGACCAAGTTAGTGAGATTAATGCTTAACCCCAGAGATTTGTCAGGTCCGCCTTTCTTGTGTATTAGGAGTCATTTTGGTTTAGCACCTCAAAAGGGAAACTGGGTTTGTTTAATTTCTTGGTACAAGTAGTAATACTGTTACTGTCAGTGCCTTTTTCCATGTATATTTCTGGACTGAGTTGTTGATATTCAAGTAGGTATTGCTTGATCTGTTAAGGATGTTCATCTGTTGATGATGAGTAGTGATAGTGTATCAGTGCTGATGATAACTGAATAGAACTTGTATGAAGTCAGTTTCTGTTTCCAAAGCACATTCAGTTGTTGATTCTCATTTCCAGTGTTGTGGTGTGCTAGCCAAGGCTCTCTTACTCATTGTGCAGCTGATTAAGACATCATATTGCAGGGTTAGGGGTTTTTCCCTGCATCAAGTTTCTTACTTGAAATTGAAATGTTACAGTAAAAGTTTGTTTTTAAAGTTAGCTGTGATATTAGACAAATGAAATAGCTTTGTAATTTCAACTTGTTTTCAGGAATCAGTGTCATGAAATTATTTTCAAGATTTCAGAACGGTCAGATTAGAAAATCAGAATGGCAATTTGGAAAGCAATACAATACCCTAAAGCTTTTCTAAAGTAGAATTTTTCTTTTTTTTTTGTCTACACCAAGAACATTACCAAAAATTTTATTTAAACAAATTATGAGTATTTCAAATTCTAGATTTCAAATCTGAAACAGTGAACTAATTTTTCATACTGCAAGAAGTTTAAAAATGAACCAAGCATTTGACTTATATTTAGAATAAATGAGACATCACTTAGAGTAAGTATATAGTAAATACTCTTTACTATTATAGTGTTTTTGTTTGTTTGACTCAAAGTAAATTTTCAGGCATGCTTTGGGTTCAGTTAACTGCTTGTGTTGTTTTTGGTTTTGCTTTTTTAAGGATTGGCATGATTGACTACCGAGGCAGTCTGCATGTAGAATCTAAGTTCCAGGTACAGTTTTTACAAGTTGATTTTACTGGATGGAGTCAGTTTGTTCTGCCTTGTTATGAATACATAGAGGGCATTTCTTCAAGTTTCTGACTAGTAATGTATTTTAAGTATTAGGAAAGTATTTTTGTAGATTAGCTGTAGGGCAATATGGAAATTCTTCTTTAAAGGTAGAAGCGTGAACATGCTTTAAAATTAAATATTTTAATGTTTCTGCTTGTGCATTCTGCAAAACAGTTCCAAAGTAATTGGTTTCTGCCCATTCTGTCCCACGTATATTTAATGCCACAAGTCATTAAAGTCCAGAAAGGGGATAAAACGTTAGAGTAGATTCTGAGTTGTCAGCTGACCAAACTACTAGGGTTTTTGTCTCCTGGCAACTATATTTGCTTCCAGTGAAGTGAGTCTTCAGCGAACTAATTTCTAAGGAACATGTGTTTCTGTATTTATTTATTTACTAAGCCAAACCTGAGTAATTTAAGCTAGACCCAGTAATACATTGCAAGTTCAGAACAGCATCTGTGACTTGTATTGGTGACATAGTTATGAAATAACAGGCTGAAAACCACAGTCCTCTCAAATTGTTACTGATTATATTGTTTAGGCAAAGTCAGGCTTTGGGAATCTGTATTTTACGTAGCCAGACTAAAAATATGTAAAACACAAAACACTCTCCCTCTTCACTGGCTCGTCTATTGTTCACATTACAGAACTCTGACCAAATCATTGTGAAAACTTTTTTTTGGGGGGTTGGTGATAGGGTTATCTTAATTTGGCCTAAAAATACATACTGATGCCAAGAGGAGCTGTTTATTATTCTGTTTTTCTCATCACAGGTGTGTGTTCCTATTAGCTACTTGATGCTGACACTTTTTTGTGCAACCAAAGAACAAGCCAGATCAGAGAGCTAATTCAGATGAAATCAGGACTGTCAAAAAAGGATGAAAAATACACGGCTAGAACAATTTTTCAGCTGGATCAATTCTCTGATGTGACTAACAAAGTCTTTCACAAATGCCAGTGCCAGCACAAGGGTGAAGTGGGAATGAATGTTGAATATGGAACTGCTTCCATTTTAGGGGTAATATAAGTTGCTGGAGTAAAGCAACTCTGTAGGCATGATCAGCTTTTTACTCTATTGTAATATTTTGTTTTGGATCTCATTGCTAATGAGACCCTTGCTCATGGTGAATGTTCCCTTCTTGTCACGTGAACTCCTGTTGGTTGCCTGCTCTACGTTCTTGTGTCCTTCACTGCATTTCTGGGGCATGAGGGGAGCTTTTGTGGAGCATCCCATCCTAGTTCAGAAAGGCAATTATCTTTTCAGATCCCTCCTGTGGTCAGTTTCTTTTGCAAGGTTCACAAAGATTAGCTGTTACTGGACAAATACTAATTTTAATCTTGTTAATTGTGCATGGGAAAGGAATAGTTGTTCTTTGAAGACTTTTACCAAGAAGTCTTTACTTTTTTTGCTACTTTTTTGCTTACTGAGCATTTCTAAAATTTAGCTGAGCTCTTGTCATGCTCTTTCTCTTTTTCTGTTTGTTAGCACAGTAGAGAAACTGTACAGTATTCATAGATGATATTTTAATAACAATTTTTCTGATCAGATTGGCAAAGCAAGCTCTTTTGGTACTGTGCATTTAAAACACACCACTCTCCAAGCAGTGGTTAGAGTTGTTTTTTGACAGTCCTAGGTTCTCCTATTAAAAACTAATGCAAATAGAATATATTCAAATTGTTTTTCATTCCCCAGTAATCACAGTATTGAGCTGTCCTTTTGGAACAACATTTTTACTTTGTTTTTATTTTTTGGCTTTCTGCAGATGTACACAAAATTAAATGTAGTCTGTTTTTAAATAATTGTTAAAGTATTGGAAAATAGCTGGGATAAAAGAGATGGGTGATAGCTACAATAGTGTGCAGCTTTTTTGTCTTCACATACCTTAAATACATTGTAAGAGCACATGAAAATCAGAAAAGAGATAAAAGAATTATTTCATGAACTTACAAATACTTTTCTCTTAAGTTTGGAAGTGGCTGAGCACATTGAACAGAAGATTCATTTAGAAGTGGGTTAGGGACATTTACATCTAAATGCTTGGCGCATACTAATAAACTCGTACAATTTTGGTATTCTCTCTACAAGAGAACAGCTAAGAAGAGGCAGCTAAATGGGTGAAGATGTTCTAGATTTCGGTTACTTGTTAATGAAGTTTTTATTGGAAATTCTTACTTAGAAATTTACAGAAGTTAATTATTTACTGATCATTTTGGAGCCGTTTTAGACTTAGATCTTTCTAAATACAAGTGAACTCATTAATGTGCTTTTTTAATGGTTAAATGGCTACTTGAATTAACTTTAGCTTTTCTGTTGTGAACATTTTAGACTATCTTTCACATAAACAAGCTGGTTTTCTGTTGTCTTAATTGGGTATAATTGCTATCAGCATTATAAATGAGGAATAGGGGGTTCGTTTCCTAAGTGTATTCAGGTGCTAGGTTTTTATGAATTTACATAGGAATTATATGACTGCATAAAGTACTTAATACCCTCTATTTTTCTTATGTCTATTAGACCTTGAATGTACACTAAACATATTCCGATTTTGATTTAGAATTTCAATGCTCATTGAAGAAAGTTTATACTAATAAATCTATTCTTATGCTTCTAGTACAGCATTGAAAAAGTTCCCCTAGCAATATGTAGGGTACCTGCAAACTTCTTGAGCAGTAGGATTTGCATTATTCATTTATGGAGTCTGATTTCAGCCATTCATTGCCTCTAGCAAGTATCAGATTCTTAATGTGCTAGAAATACTGTATGTTAGCATTTTAATATATGTATATATGCATCTGCACGTGTGCTCTGTCTGTGTATGTATCTATGTGTGTATATATACACAATGTATGTGTGTGTGTATATATACAATACAGCATGCATACCTTGCCTTTTAAACTGCTCATTACTTTATTTCATTGTGCAGCATTTTTGTATTCAGTCAGTATTGTTACATTTGTTGAATACTGTTCAGTCTGTTTCACCTCATACATTAGCAAGGTTGTGGTGCTAGACGCTATTCAACCAGCTTTCTTCCCTGGAAACTAAGGTTTTAAGATACGCTGTTCTGCTATGTTCCTTCTGTATTCATAGGCAGCAAAACGGTACTAAAACTCTTTTGGATGGAAGGGTTTGGCAACTGCTGCAGTGAGCAACTGAAAACCTGAAAATTACTTGAGGTCTCTGTTGGCATGTTTCTTGAATTTTAAGCTAAGATAATAAAGAATCTTAAAATAGCAAACATGAGAACTGGCTAGATAGATGGAAGAGGATTATTTATGCATCTCCTACTGCTATAAAGAATCCAGACCCATGTCTCTAGAGAAAATACAGAAATTTCCAATTACAAGTTCTAATGCAGTGCTAATTCTGTCAGTTCTTGCTTAGTTTTTCAGATCTATCAAATTTACTTACTCTCTGATTTCCCTGTTATTGCTAACAAATAGTGATAAAACTGGCACAAAATACACAAAAAGGCTAAGAAAATTTTCTAGATATTTTGTGTGATCTGCATGTATGCAGGTTACTAGATCCAGAGTTCCTGACAGTGAGTTACAAATTACTACCTTTGTAAGATAAACAAAAAAAAAAGAAACTTGATCCTGTGGGGCATGGCACCAAAAATTGCAAAAATATTTTTCAGTAGTAGGCAAAATGGTGCAGAACATCCTTTATTTTAGGATGTTACTGATTAGGGATTTTGTTTCCAAATTTTGCAGAAATAAATTGCCCTGAAGCCTAGGCCAGAGGCACTTAGTATGACTGCAGGCTGGGGAGACAAAACTGGTGCTGTTGCACAACGGCTGTGATACCTATTGATCGATCACTCCTTCTGCTGATCCCTGAACTCAGCATTTTTAGTCATGCCTCTGTTGTCTCCAGTTCCCATGCGTGCATACTCTGCGTTCTGAATTTTATTTGGATTGGAGTGGGTTCTGCATTATGGTAGATTAGATATATACCATGAATTCTCTTAACATCCAACACATGAAACAGTCAAATTGCATGTGCTTTTGGGAGATGTAGCAGAATTTTTCTGAAGTTCAACAGTTTCTGAGGCTTTTTTTTTAAGTGGAAGGTGTATTAGCTAGGTAGATCCTTCAGTCTCTTGTGTTATTTTTGTGATTCATGTATTCGACGTAGAAATATTTTTGTTAAACATGATTAGGCTTTATATATAAGGGTGGCAACCTGTAATTTTTCTTCTGGTTTCCTGTCAGAGTTTAAACAAACTGCTCTTGTCTCCTGAGATCATTCTTTGACTGTTGGAGTCACATGGAAGTGTTGACTGCTGTTCCGTGTCTGGAACAGCTTGTGACTGTTTACTGGAAAAAAGCAGCAGCTACATTGTAAAAATGTGCAGTGTAATATCTCTGAATAGCTCTCTTGTTAACACTTGTATAGAAAAATCACCTACTCAACTACAAATATAAGAAGGGTTTATTGTACAAAACCAACACGTACTACTTACGTTGTTTATCTGCTTTCCTAAATTTGAGTTAAGTTTGGAAGGTTTGCACCTTTTTATATGGCTCATTATAGACATCCAAGTGAGGGATAAAAGCTGGGTCAATATAAAATTCCAATCCTGCATTTTAAAAAAAAAAAAAGTTCAGTTTCTAGAAGCTTTTGAAAACTGCATCTATTAAATTTGTATTGCAAACTTTCTCATGCTTCATTGTAGATGTTTAAACCCTTCGGTTGAAATTGGTATGCATGCACTCTCTCTCTTGCCATATTATAATACTCGGGTTCAAAACTGACGATTCTGTGTTAGGGCTGTAAACTTTTTGAGTACAAAGGAGAAGCTAGGCCAAAAAATCCAGAATGTATTTGTGTTGGATGAAATAAGAATAAATGAAGTTGCGCTAAAATAGGATTAGTATTAGCATGTTGTAGTGTAGCCACAGAGTTATGAGGAATGGAGGAGGGAAGTAAAAAGGACTGGCTTTGTTAAAGAGAATGATGGAGCAGGCGTGTTTTAAACTGTAGTAGATTGAAATTAAAGAAGTTTGCATGGATCTCTTATTTCTCTACTGTTTTGCAGCATCAAAGACATGAAGTACTGAAATAATTTCGTAATAGTAATTTGTGCTTTTAGCAAGAGTGTCTCCTCTGTGATACAAAAAAATATTACACTTGATAACAGAGAATGTTATATGGAAAAAAAAATACTTATGGAAGTTGCAGTTCATTTCATGGTGTATTTGGCTCTCCGTTTCTTTTTGTTAGAAATGCAGTGACACATCGGAGGTACTGAGAGAAGGAAGAATAAAAACTATTTAGGTTTAGAACAACTGACTTTCTGTCTGTGAAGCTTCCCCTCTCCATAATGTGATTGAGAACTTGACGTTGAATAGTTGAAGATTAACACCAACTGTGAGAAGGAATTGCTTTAATATACAGTTTGGGCTTTTGCAGTTACTTAAGTAAATAGCTTATTAGAAAAAATGCTGGGCATCAAGAAGTTTCGGGCCAGACTCTGCCAAAAGTTTTGAAACATTTTCATTAGTGTTTAACAGAAGTAGGGCTTGTCATTCTCATGTACCCCATTATAAGACATTGTTTTCAATTGCTGTGGACTTGGCTGAACTTTAACTGTTTGTACTGAAGCTGTCAGAATCAGATATTTTGTTTTCAAATTCAAAAGTTGATTTAACTGCAGTTTAGTAATGTTTGAGGAAAGACTTCAAAGCTCCAGCACATCTGTCTGTAGAGCATTTTCACAACTCTTGCCATTTCTGGCATAGATTATGCATGTATATGATAACCACAGGTCAATGAAACTTGTCCCCTTACATGTTCAAATGGTCCCAGAATACTCAACATAATTCTGCGAGCTCAAGGCTACAGAGTTAGTCCAAGAAATTTTTGTAGCTGTTCATTACAACTGAACTAAAAGCAGGGACTCGGTTTGCTGCTGCTCTTAGTGACTTCCAGGCTGATGCCTTATCATATTAGGGGCAAGGGAGCTAGTAGGGCAGCTTAGCTGAATAGCTTAGGGGGAGGAGCACGTGCAGAGACTAGGTCTCAAGACTAGCAAAAGGTGTGTTTCTACTCAAGTGTTTGGAATGCTGAAGACAGTTCTTTGAATCTATGGTTACTTGGGTGCAGTGATAACTACCTGAGGAAAATACCTTCTCTAGATCAGGAGATAGATGGGAGATTTATTCAAAGCTATTGGGCCTACAGATCACTGATTACTGCCATTATAGTCACCCAAAGAACTGACTGTTTTCTTGCGGAGCGTAGGACACTCTAAGATGATGTTGGGCAACTGGGACTAAATATGCTCAAGCTATTATGAGCAAATTAGGCTTTAGCAATCTTTAGTCCGTAGTCTTTTTTTAAACAAAAACCTACAGCTAGTATAAAATTACACTTTTCTTGAACACACTTCCACTCTCACACTATTTATAGTAGACAGCAGCAGAAGGAGGTGGTTGATCTGATGACACAAGTGAAAGCCCTATACAGGAGTAAAATAAATGACTGAGTTCATTTCCTGAAGTAAGAACAAAATTACTATTTAGCTTGCATAAACCTCTGTTGCGGAACTACAAAGTAACATTATGTGTAGCATTTTACTTTTTCTTTTAAAATTGTCCTCAGTCTCATTTGCCTGTATGCTGCTTTTGTTTCATAGCTTATCCCAGATGAATTAGCATAATTTTTTTTTTTCTTCATTTGGATCTTCTGTTTTGTAAAAGGAAATCGTTGGTCTCCTTCATTAGATGGTCACAGTAGAAACTTCCAAATGGTGAGGAGTGTATAATGTGTTTGTGTTCTGGTTTTTTCTTTCATGAAATCACCCGAAAATCTGTTTATAAATGCAAAACTAGATGTGGACTGATTAGAGAGGTTTTATGAACTTCATGAGGTCAGAATGAAGTCCTTAACAATAGCCAGCTACTTTCAGTTTTTAAAATAAATACTGGGTGAAATACATGAATGTAGGCCTCTGTTTAAAGGACAGTGTTGTCCAAAGCGATGAATTTTTAGTAGTGAAGAATTAGATTCTGATCTCTGGGTATAAGGAAAGTGGTGTGCGGCTTTTTTGCTTTTAAGTACTGCACAATATTGTCTATTTTGGAAGGGTAGCTTTCTTTTTTTTCCCCAGAGTGGTGTTAGTTAAACTGCAGGTTTACCCAGAAAAGGTGTATAACTTGAAACAGGTAAAGAGTTAGGGGTTTCTTGGTACTACAGACTTAGAATTGTTGTACCTACAAGATTTATACAGGCTTCTCTTTTCCCCTCCCCTTTTTGTGTTTTAGGTGAAATTGTGGTAAATGAAGTAAATTTTGTAAGAAAATGCATTGCAACAGATACAAGTCAATATGACCTGTGGGGCAAATTGATTTGCACTAATTTCAAGATTTCCTTTATTACGGATGACCCAATGCCACTACAGGTTTGTTATTACTCCTATCGCTACATCATGACAACAAATGTGATACATAAAATCAATTTAATTGGAATACAGTGAATCTGTGTCATATCTGATAGAAATACAATGCCTTCTAAAACAAATAGGCTAAATGATGAGGTTCCACTGTCCTGTTCTGAATGTGTTGCTGCTCCATCCCTTCATTGAGAATATCAGAACAGAGTAAGTTTGGTATGGAAGTACAGCCAGTTCTATTTACCTCTGTTTATGGAGGCTTCATTGGGAAGTGGTTTTACAAAAGCCGAAACAGGAATTATATAGAAACATGTTCCTCCTTGAAAAAGATAATTGCAAATGTTCCTTTGGCTAGCCAAGCTTCAGGTCAGCAAAGCCTTTAATGTGTCCAAGTTTTATTGGCATTACTGATGGAGGACAAATAAACATGAAATGAGCTTTCATTGTAGATTAAGCAACAAGAAAAGGGGAGAAAGAAACAAAGCCTTTGTCAAAGCAGAACATGTGACATTGAAAACCTTGATCAGTTTTTGAACAGCACAGCATACAGTGCTGTTTGGAAATCCAAGTTGTGAGCTGTATGTTATTTTCGGTAGAGTTTTCACTTTCATTTTGGGCTTTTAAAAGAAACACTCCATTAACCAGGTGTATGTAAAGCTCTGAAAGTAGATAGATGCTTCTTCAGTCATGGTTAGTAAAATTGACCAAAGCTACTTCAAAAAATTAATTTTTGACATGAAGTAGTTGTCAAAACTTATTTCTGAAAGCTGAATTAATATTTTTTTCTTTCTATGGTTACAATAACAGTTGGAGATTTTTTTTATCGTGCGTGTATATATATGTATATATTTTACACTTCAGATTGTATTGAATTTCTACCAGCCATTTTTGAGGCTAGTAAATTCAGTGCAAGTAGTAAGGTTATTTTGCATACTCCACTGGGGTTTCTAAACTGCTTGATGTGCCTTCACCAGCACAAGAGAGCTGTTTCCACAACCTCTAACTGCCTGTGAATAGGCAAGGGTGGTACATGTAAGAAAAGTCTAGGCATGCCTGATTTTTATCATAGTTTCTTCCAAGTTGTGCTGTATATCTGGTTGTGAACTGCAGAACTGTAATTAATGGCTATGAGTTCATGTGTTTCAGAAATTCCATTATAAAAACCTCCTCCTTGGTGAACATGATGTCCCACTAACATGCATTGAGCAGATTGTCACAGGTATGTCAAAAATAGTTAAGTATCATGACAGGCTTTAAATTTATTCAGTTCAAAACTGTTAACTGCTTGTTAGGCTGTGCAGAATTGTTGATGCTTAAGGTTTTATGTCATTAATCTTACCTGATTTGAAGAATTTAGTTTATTTAAAATTGGGGTAAAAGCCTTAAAAGCTGAATAAAACTTGACGTGCCGTGCGGGAGATGTTTTTACTTGGGTCTTTATATTGGTTTTAAATTTAACTACAATACTGAATCAACAGGTGTTCTAGGATAGACACCTCTTATAGCAGTACAAAATTTTGTTATCAACTTTTTTATATTCAAGGATCTGAATCTTTTAGATTTAAATACACTAGATTGGAAAAAGCACATAACATACAATTTATACATAGCTGGGCTATCTGACAAACTAAATGCTCGATTTTTCAATGTTGTCTAATTCTTAGCAAGTTAGTTGCTAGTGGTCCTCAAAAATCTACTAGTGACAATAGACATCTGAAGAAATAACTTATAAAATACTTATTTTGAAGAACCAGTTTTTGATTTGGTGGATACTTTAGGCTAACCTGCTTAAGAAGAATGTTTTTCATCTTGTAATTGAAGAATTGGATATAACTGAATTTTTCAAATCTTGATTACGGCATGGGCTGTTAAATACTTGGTTTTCTGACTGTAGGTAATTTAAATCATTACTTGTAAGTTTTCAGTGCCCAGAGTTATCCAATAACCCATTTCCAGTCTGGAAGCTGGTTGTAGTCACTGTGAAAAGGTTAATGTATATATGAGGAAGAACATCATGAAGAAATGCTTTTTTTTTAAATGAAGAGGTGCTATTGACCTGTTACGTGGTCTTGCACTGGCCCACATTTGTTGCCCCTTTTCAAAAATATCAGGTCGAAGTGACAAAACAGTAGCTGTATTGCAAATCTGTTAATGACAGTTTTGTATGGAGCTGTTTATAAATGGTGTGTTGCGATCTTCTTATTTAACATCTCATACAAATGCTCATATAATAAATTCGGCTAAATAGGAGGGAAAAGTCAGCCAGCCTCAAGTAATTGTTCTGTTAATTATGTCCTGTCTCGCATGAAATACGTTGTTCCTAAATGGGAGAGAACTACAGACAGCTTTTATTTTGAAACTTGAGGGCTGGCAGATTCTAGATTACTCTTTTGTGCATGTTTCCCCAAACTGTCAAATAGCATGAACGTTTGCAGTTTCATTAGAAGAATAGTAGAAGTTCTCTAGGAACCCTTTCTGTTTAGCATTTCCATTGAGGTTTGAAGCTCTTTAGAAGTAAAGGGCAGTATTTCCTGCCACACACTTGAGGGGATTATTCTTTGTTCTTCTGTTATGCAGGTTTACCCTAAATTAAGTGAAGCATAAGCTTTTACTAACAGGAATTAAGTGGAGGGTTTCACCTATGCTGCAGAAGGGGTTGCTCAGTGGTTGTTATATTGAAGGTGAATAGCTGGAGGTGTCCAAAAACACTTGTCTTGAGTTCCCTGGAAGTACTTAAGTTTAACCCAGAAGATCCCTGCAACTAGGCAGCTATGTCAATCACTCAACAGCTACGTGCCCCAGTTTTTGCAGTTACCCCAAATAAAATCTCTGTGGCTTCTGTGATGCTTACTTTTTACAACTTAACTTTTCGTGTTTGAAAAGGAGATACATAGGCCAAGAGACACAGCCTGTCTATGCAGGTCTACTCCAGCTGGCAATTTATTATACTTATATTCTTGAGTTTTATGTAAGAAATAAGGAGTTAATACTAGTCTTCACTCCAGCACTTTTTTTATACATCCAAGTAAAAAAAAAATCAGCATATATGCTAGTTACTGTGCATCAGAAGGGCACTGCAGCATACACAGTTAACTGTCTGGGGGCAAAAAGAGCTCTTGAGAATACTGCACGTTAATTCCTTGTTTGTGAAGTTATTGGTGGACAAAAATAATCTGGGCATATAGGAAACTATAATTCAGCCACTTGTTTGAAAGGAAATTGATCAAAAGGAGGACCTACAGATTTTCTACCTCAGTTGAACTGTTGAAATACGCTATTAAATGAAAAACTGCTGGTAGCAACATTACTGTATCTGTTTGAGCCAGTCTTGTGTTGTACACTTACTTACAAAACACAGTCCAATAAGTTTGTCTTTTCTTTACAGTGAATGACACCAAGAGGAAACAGAAGGTCCTTGGTCCCAACCAGAAACTTAAATTTAATCCAACTGAATTAATAATTTATTGCAAAGACTTCCGTATTGTCAGATTTCGTTTTGATGAAGCGGGTCCTGAAAGTGCAAAAAAGGTATTATATCTCCTTATGAAATCTTGCCTTGTAGACACTACATGTAGCAACAGCTGTGCTAATAAGAACATTTTGGTTTATGTTTAGGTAGAGAAGTAGGGGGGAAGAACTGCAAATTAATCACATTCTGTTACAGGAGAATATCTAGATTTTTAGAGTCAAAATTATTAGGTAAAAAATGTAATGTGATGTATTAACTGTTTCTTTTCATGTAAGACAAACCTGCATTTTTGTCATCTGTACTTTAAAAAAATTACTATTTTATTAATCTTTTTAAAGACTGGAATCGGAATGCTGCATTGCAGCTGCACAACAGATGTTTACATTTTTATGGAAAATGTTTGAAACTTTGACACATTTTCTGAAAGTCATAAGCTTAACTTATCCATAGGTAAAGTGTACTATCTTATATATACGCTTCTTATTTGCTTCACACAGCACGTTCTCCAACAAGCTCTTGGAATGACTACTTTGTCTACTCTACATAAAACTATGTGCTCTTTCTCAATGTTTTCTTAGAAAAGACTTGCATGCCTCTTGACAAGAGGAATTACTTCTGCCTGTACATTCCTAAAAATTTCATTCCTTCCCCAGTTTTAACACTTGTTGTCAAAAGTCTCAATAAAATCATACAGTGTTATTTAACCTGGTAAGGTCCAAATAAGTTTCTGCTACTCAGAGGTGGTTAGTCCACATAACAACACTAGCTCACCAGCTTCCTTGTTCTGGATCGGTTCCATAGGTTATTTGAGTTACAGCTCCTCTGACCTCCCTGGCACCACTTCATGGCCAGGCATAGCTCAGCGATCGTTTCATAAGGAATGACCCAATTTGCTCACAGAGCTTAAGAATTCCCCCTCTCAGTAGGATAAAGTGGGAGCTTAACCCTGTAAGTCCTAAGAACCATCTGCCCAGACGTAAGTCTGTTTGCAGTTATCAACTGAGTAACTGATGAAGCAGTTCATCACTTCTTCACCTTTTACCCTCTCATAGAGATCCATGGGCAGAAGCCCAGTGATGAAGCAGACTGTTCTTTCCTTGCTACTTTTCTGGGTGCCTCCCTGCCTGCTGCCTTGGCTCTTTGAACCTTTCATGTTTGGCAATCTTTCAGCAGTCAATTCCCCTTTCACAGCTTTTCTGAAATCTTCCTGGAGCAGCCTGTCTGGTGCAATATCTTTATAGCAACTGTTTCTAATTGGCCTCACAGCTAAGAGGAGTGATTAGCCTGGAGGAGGGAGGAAGAGAGTGTAAACTCAGCATTCCATTAACATTTTTTTGTGCTGCATTGACTTATGCAAGAGCAAAAAGTGAAACCTTTTTATGAAGACACTTGCTTTATACATTTATAATTACATGGTCTAACGTGATTTCTTTTGATAGGAAGAACAGCTAGTTCTAGAGATCCAGAAGGATCTGAATTGGTGTGGTTATAAAGATAGTACTGGTGGTGACCAAAAGTGTAACAGTTGCCATTTCAAATATCAGAATGTGCTCACTAGAGGAGTGGAAGAAAACTTGTACCAATAGTAATATCAGCTGTGTGGTTGCTATTGCAGTTTTGATGCATCACGTAGGTTACTGCAACTTTGTGTGGGTGTATCCCAGAAGCACGCTATTACTGAAGGGAGATAAGGTTTTGTTAACCTAATCTAATGTTTCCATAACATTATTCTGTTAGCATTAAAATATAAAGGTCTAAAACCATGAGGTCCTTAGATCAGGTTTCTTATATCAGGATTTTGCTTAAATTATTTTGGGATGCTGGTGAACACAATTAGAATGGTCTTAGCATACTGAATGGAGTTATTTTGTTCTTTCTGACATTTAAATGGCATGCTAACACCACACTCTTGAAAGTTTGGGGTTTTTTTTAATCTGGTTTCTGTTCCTGCCCTTCAAGTAGCACATATTAGCAGGGTTGTCCTGATGTTTAAAAACAAAGGAAGGTGGTCAGGCCTCCTTATAGCTCTGAAGTGCCTCTTTAATATGTGTTTACATCCAGCTATTTGTGCATGAAAACATTGGTAGCTGTCTACTTGGAAATAATTATGTGTGCGTAACTTTTGTAGGGAGGACCAAGACTTAAAGTATAACTGAGTTCTGATGGGAGGAGTTCCTGCTCTTCTCTTTGGCTCATTGTCTTCTGACTGAGAGAATGTTGTAGTAGAGAACTGACCATGGAGTCAGGGATGCTAGATGGGAGGGGCCTGTGGAGATCGCCTAGTCCAGCTTTCTCTTCAGAGTTGCCAGGATTAGATCAGGTTAGCTGTGGATTTGTCCAGTCGTAACTTGGAAACGACCAAGGATGGAGAGCCTTCTGCCTCTGTGGGTAACCTGTTCCAGTGCTGCATGTTTTTCCTGATGTCCAGCTTGAATGTGCCAAGATAAATTTCTGGCTGCTGCCCATTATGTCATTTGGCAAGACTGAGTCTGTAACTACCTTCCTGGTAGTGGTTTCTTGCAGTCGCATTATTGCACAGCTAGATGAGCCCAGTTTCTTCAGAAGATGTACTTCAGGACCATAGTCATCTTGGTAGCCCGCCACTGGACCCTCTCCAGCTTCTTCTCTTTCCTTTTGACCTGGGGGCCTAATCTGCAGTCTGCTCTTTGAGAAAAATCAAAGTAATTATCAGCTATATTTTTTTCCTCGCAAATTTGCTTATGCTCATTTTGGAGCTAGATATGAAGACCTCCTGAGTAAAAAATGAACTGGATAAATTGTGCTTATGTGTTTTATGAAGGTTTTCTAGGGTGCTTAGTGTTGAGAAACTGCAGAACTCATAATTTCTGTTGGAATCAGTGAATTGTGCAGGCTATAATTAAAATAACGTCTGAAGTATTTATGACTGAAGTTTTTTTCAAATAAGTTTTTTTCACTTGTTTTTAAAATAAGCGGAAGGGAAGGTGATGCTACAGTTAGCATTACAGTGTTTGTTCTGTAAAGCAAGAGACCTGCATGTTAGTGCTTTATAAATCATAAATAACTTCCTTTAGCAAACTTTGCATGAATACGGTCAGCAATACAAATCAGACCGGGGAGTTTTCTAACTAAATGTCATCCTGGTAATACAGAGGAGTATCATGCTATGAATAAAGCATTGGTAGGTCAAAATGAAATATCTACCTACTAAAATATACGCTTCAAACTATGGGAGTATAAATGTCTCTAACTTGTTGCCAGATGCTAGCAAATGTTCTGTTTAGAGCAATAGTTAAAGAAGTAAAACCAATACGCTTGATAATTACTATTTAAAAATGAGCTTTAAATATATGGAATAGTTACAAGGAGAACAGATATTAACTTTACACAGTTAAGTAATTTGTTTCGTGCATAGTTCCTTGAATGTAATGAAATACTCAACAGCATTCAGTTACATAAATCGGTGTTGGCAAGGAGAATGTAATCCGTTCCTAAAGAAGTGTCTTTATTTGCTGAACAGGGCATAAGGGGGAATAACCCTTACTAATTAAGGTGCCTTACTAGAATAGTGAGTGTTCTGAGTCTCTTTTAGTATTAGTGTGAAAAGAAGGATCCAAGTTGGAAAGCAGTCAGGCTTCAGATGTGGACTATCTGACCGACTTGATTACACACAGACATGATGCGTGGGTAATATTGGTAGAACTTTCAGAGGTGTTTTTCTCTACCTTTAAGCAGAATCAAATGGGAAGAACACATTGAATTTTGAGGTGAATTAGCTTATTTTGGGGTAAACTGTTATGAAGAAGCTTAAAAATCAGATATATTGGAAAAATACCTTCAACATTAGTTGCAGCCAATACATGTTAATAAAATACCCTCTCAGCATTAATCAGTCAAGTAAATATTTTCTTCCTCATTTTTATTAATGGATATTTGGGAAATAAGAGTAAAGGAATAATAGAGGGAATGGAAACTCGCACTCATCGTTGTTTAGCAGTTTAATTCTGTTTTGTCTCTAAAATAGAGCTATAGAGGCTCCAAAGGAAGGAAAGCCAGATGGGTGTGGGAGGAAGTGGAGAATGGGGAAGCAAGAGTAAGCAAGTTGGGGAAGTCTTAGGCAGCGTGAAAGAAGAAGCATTTTGCATTCCTTAAAGGAAAAGGAATGATTTTGTTCCAAAAATCACAACAGTCAAACTGAAAATTCCTGCTAATTTCTAGCCACTATGATACTTGACATTGGACTAAGAAATTAAAATGTATGAAAGGTGAGGCTTTAGATCTTGTGGCTGTTAGATGATGGTAGCATGTTGCCTCACCATGCATATGAATCTTGGCAGTGCACCAGAATGGCACACGCCCTATAATCTCCTGTTTCCTAAATATGTCTCCATTTTCTCAGTCCCTTTCTCTTCTGGAACTCCCTCGGTTCTGTTCTTTCAGGAAGCTTTTTTAAATGAGTATGAGAGCAATTTCAGAAACACATGCTTAATCAAAACAGAAGGAAAATTATTTATCTCAAATCTTGTTTCCTGTGCAATCAAAACTAGCCTTTTCACATGTCATAACACTTGGGATGGAGTGGAACAATTTTTTCCTAATTGTTATGAAGAGTAATATGAAACTCTGAGAGTTTTGGACAAATGATCCTGACCCTTTATGTCTTTTTTTTCCTCCCCCCCCGACTTCTATACTACCTTGTTCTAATTGTTTATACAGATCACAAAATCGGTAATATCTCAAGACACTGGGAATGCCTGTATTATCTTGAAGGTCTTTGGAATGGGATTGGAGGGGGGGAAGAAAATTTTTTTCAGAAGTAAACTTATCTAAAGGCATTTTAAAAAATAGCAATGTATTTTAATATTTCTCTTCAGGCTTAGGAAACCTGTACTTAGAATTCAAACACATTCTTGTACAAAGAAGGATTCTGATAAGTAAAAAGTTACTTCAGCTTCTGCAATACTTGTCGTGTTTCCTCTCGTGTAGATTACTTGTACTCAAACCAAATTAAGTATTGTGTATAGCTGGTGTTGGAATTCTTACAGAAGGAGAAAAAAAAAAAGCAGTTCTCAATTAGACAATTTATAGCTTAGCAGCTAGGAGAACGTGCACAATGGTTAGGGATGAAAGTCTTGTTACATGAAAGCTTATTTTCCTGAGGAGACTTCCTGCCTAGGAAGATTAACAAATTCTGTCCATGGGACTTATCTGGTCCTGGTTGCGTGACTTTCTACTACAGGTGTCTACTTGGGATAGGAATTGCAGTAGTAAGGGAAAATAGTATCCTTCCACTGAGTTCATAAGGCAGCCTGGCTTAGGGAAGGAAGTGAAATACAGGGCTATGCTAACTTAGCGCATCTTAAATATGACTGTTCAAAACTAACTTTTCCAAGAGCATAAGCAATATTTTGAAGCTCTCATCCTTGGTAAATTCCTGTTGAAGAAGCAGAGGGCTTGCCCTGAAAGTATCATTTATTTTTCTCAGATAGGGGTTGAACAGGGGACACTGACATAGGGCTATAGCCTTTGTACTATGAAATAATTACAGCCATTGTGTTTATTGCTTTTAATAAATGAACTTTCCAACAAGCAGCTTATTCTCTTGTTATTTGACTGAGCCTAAATATCTTCAGCTTTACACAATTGTAAATTGGCAAGACTACCAAACATTTTTTCAGTTTGATATGAGAACATTTCCTGTAAAACCTGTTTGTCTTCCAATTTAAGAGCTTTCTACTTATGGTGATAATCTGCTGAGATCTGTGGGAATGTGCTTGTCTCTTGAAACTTTCAGACAATAAAACTACTATATGGATTTAGTGAAGAATAAACTGAAAATGCGTATGTCTTTAATACTTGTTTAGTGTATATATGGGTGGGATTTGTCTAAAATGTAAAAATGAAGACAGTAGCAGGATAAATATTTTTTAGTAACAGAACTAGAGGTCCTGAACCTGTATTGTAATCTACAGGTGGACTGTTTCACCCATGCAATGCCTGGTATTGAGTTATGTCTACACTGTGGGACACCTGGGAGCATTTTTCAGCTGCTGGGTTCAAAAGCACAGCTATAGTCTCATATTTTTTGGGAACCACATCTGAATGCTTACCATCTTCCCCCCTCAGTTTTACCCCTCTTAACACAGCACACACATATTCTCTTTCTCAAATGTGGCAAGTAAATGACAGAGGTTTCAGCTGCTGCTTTTAAAAATAGGTTTTACTGTATTTTTATTGTGGTGTTTGGCAGCACAATGGAATTTTTTAATGTCTTGCAGTTCATCTTCAGGCCCTGAGAGCAGATCAGTGTAGTAAAAGGCTTTCATCTTTCACTCCCCATAGACGAAGATGAGGAGTAGCTCTGTTAATATCAGTTACTGTAGTGAAAAGTTACATGGAGAAATGGAGGTCAAAATGCGTAGGTACACAGATTTCCATTTTGTTTCATTGTGAAGGATAGGCAAAAGTAGTCTGTTAGAAGAGGCCAAGTAGTATGCAACAGCTGGTTTCTTCAGCTTTGATTTGTACACTGAAATCACAATATTTAAAAAAATGTGCATGGCTTCCAGTTACTTCATGGTGTTACTTCATGGTAGTTATTAAATGTTTTACTGAGTCCTGGAAATGAGCTTATAAATGTTCATTTGAAAAGTCATGCTAGACTATTTCCCACTGACACTTTTACTGTTCGGGTTTTTTGGGGGGTCTCTGCTGCCCCTGGAATGTCCTGTCCTCTATTTTCTTTTGCAGTTTCATTGTAGAACTGAAAGCATGGGGAGAAAAGTTAAAGCAACTGTTCTTCGAAGACTCAATAGGACTTTTTTTGTGGGCGAGTGTTTGTGAAACACCATTTTCAACCCAAGTTAGTCTTACAGTCATTACTGATATTTATAAATAGCGAGGAATGTCCCCATCAGAAGCCAAAGTAAATAAAAATATGACCAAGGTTCCATAATGCCATATATGTTGCATACAAGCTAGTAAAAGTACAATAACTTTCTCCATGCGGAACTTAACATAAGTGAGCTCTCAAGTTTTTTTCCTGTGGTACAGTGCTGCCACTAGTAGTATTCCTTCAGTTGTGTGTCATGCAAATCGTTCTTTTGTGTCTATGACAATAAGAAAACTTCCCTTCACTAACAGAAAACAATTTCTTGGATGCACAGAATGTCTTTCAAAAATAATATCCAAAACTGCTAAACAGTGAATAAATTGTGTCAACATGTTGCCAAATATAAAAAGTCATGGAGAGCTGAAGAGAAGGAAGAAAATGGAAAGAGAAAATTTTAAGTGGTCATAATGTGAACTTATGCTATGTCTTTGTCCGTAATTAAAAACTTCATTTTACATGTTCAGATACAGAAATTCCGTGTGACAGAGTTTTGTATTTCATAACCTCCTTTTCATTAAATATTTTCTTTAGAGATAAGGCAGGTGCATTTTATTAAAATGGAGAGGCGAATACTGAGGGAAGAACGTAAAGCTAAAGACTCCAAATCAAGTCCTGAAATGTGGAGAATAACAGTGCCAATCTCTACTTGAAAGTTTTTTTTCTTCCTGAATTTCATTCTTCTAAATAGTAGGTTTCTGTCAAGTATTTTGTATTTATTAATGCATATCCACATTTAAAGAGGCAAAGGCTAGCAAAGCTTGAATGCATTTGAAGTCTAGTATCTAATGCTAAGCCACGTGCTGCACCCTTAATTATAATAATCTTAGGGTTCTACCAAAATGAACAATTTCTACAGGTAGAAAACCAGTGCTTATGTGATGCTGGTCCCGAGACTGTTGCAAAGAATGCAAAGGCTTAAGCAAGGCTCTTCCTTGTGCCCCAAGTTAATCTCTGCTGTTCCGAGGATGCATCTCTCTCTTATTTTAAATCTTTGCTGAATTTTCCTTCCCAGGGCAGGGCTTGTGACTCAGTCTGGTTAAATGTGATTAATGCGTCGGATAGTCAGAGACAGTGTTGGAGCTTGCTATAAGCCTGCAGGCATCTGGAAGTTATGGGTGGGTTTCTTTTGTGAATGAAATGCAGTCATCTGGGACACAACCTATAAGGGCTAGGCCAAAATTTAATGAAGCTGACATCTTGCTACCCTCAGAAAGTTTGACTGATGTTTCAGTTCTCAAGATCAGCTGGGGACTGGGAAGGGGGTCATTACTGGCATGTTTAATTAACTGTAGATCCCCCATGCCTGGCAAAAGGACCTACCCTAAAAACTGACTTTTTATTGAAATTGGAGATTGATGGAGAATCTTTGGCCTGCCATTCAGCTGACAAACAAACTGCAAGTGACTAACATGAAGAAAACATCTCCCACCATGGATTACTTATTTCCAAGTAACTTGGGGGGGAAAAGCTCTTTTTTATTACCAAACAATTTGCTTTTCGTTTATATTCCTCAATACTGTTCATAATTTTGGAATACAACTTAATGAGATGCAGGATTGACATAGGTCCTGGAAGTCTTCAAAGAGCAACCTCTTGTTTTCCCTTCCGAAAGCAGAAATTTTTGAAGGCTCAGTTTTGGGTAGCACAGACGGGTAAGCCTGATGCCTATATGGGGTGAATTAGTGGGAAAGATAATAAAAATTTAATTAGATACAAACTTTTGGTTAAATATGATACTTTAGGGAAGAACCAACAGGGCTTTTGTAAAGGAAAACCTCTTAGCCCAACTGACAACTTTGTAGAAGAAATATCTGTCAAATGCTGTTGAATACTGATACCAGATTTTAGTTCAGCAAGTGCCTGAACTGTGAACTGTTGAAAAATATCCTGGTAAAATTTCATTATATGCTTTCCCTGTGTTTCCCCTCTTCCCTAAGCATTGATTGCTGGCCACTGTCAGGAACAGAGTGCGAGGTTGGACCTTTTGAACTGACACAGTATGGCCGTTCTTACGTTCTTATGCTACGTTGATAAGTACTCTTTATTTAAAAAAAAAAAAAAAAAAAATTGTTCAAAAGACCAATTACAAATGAGATTTTGTTGTACTGCGCTCACCACCTGTGTGTTGTGCTCTTTTCTTTTTCTGTTCTCCTCCTTACTTCTATATGCAGGTGGGCAGGCACCGCACAGTAGCTCCAAGTCCTTACTTGTCTCTTTTGATACAGAGAATCGTGTTCAGGGATGCCTGTTGCAGTCTGACCTTTCTTGCAAAAACTTAGTCCACCCTTATCAGTTAATCCCTCTTGACAGATGGTCATGAACTCGCCTACTATGATAACTGTAATGGTCTCTCGGCACATATGAGTATGTTTAACTATATAATCCACTCCTCTCAAATAAAATATGGAAATAAAACATCAGAAGACTGATTTTTAACTTATGCTCTGCATATTTCATGCTGTCATAATTAAGAGCAATAAATTTTATGTCTATAAATAACAGTAATAAATGTTTCTTTCGTAGGTGTGCCTTGCAATAGCTCATTATTCTCAGCCAACGGATCTTCAGCTTCTCTTTGCATTTGAGTATGTTGGGGAAATATATCATAATCCAGGTAAGTATGAAAGTATTTTGGTTAATTTTTTTTCCCTATTTCATAATAGGTAATTTTAGTAAGACTTCTGTCTAGAAGCAGTGGCAAAAAGCATTTGAGGCTTTCTCCAGGGGTAATAAAACTGGCTTGTCCTGCACCCAACCTCTTACTTTCGGTTGTAAGTCATTCATTGTGATAGACATTAACGACCAAAATCAAAAGAAATGTCTTTCCTGTCTGAAACAAAACAAAACTATCTATGTCAGCACTTATGTCAGCATGAATATTTCTCAATTCACGCCTCGATCCTCCTATTGTATGTCTATATTGGTACTCTAGGTACCTAGCTAATCTCCCATCAGGCAGGCTTGTTCACCTGCCCTTCTTTTGGGAATAAGTTTCTCTTCTGGTGGTATTGCAGGAGGATTTGTGCAGCTTGGGACTCCATACCTTCTTTCCTAGAGGCTTACTAGGCAGTTCTTACCACTCAAAACCTCCACCACCCCTGCTGAGTTGGAGCACACCCTCTCTGCTCAAGGCCAATCTCCAACTGAACCTTGTCAGTTAGGTAAGCCTGAAAAAGATGCCTTTGGAACTTGATTTCTAGTGGAATGCTGTGCGGTCACTGCTTAGTGTTCCCCAGCCAGTACACAGCTGAAAACCATCAGTTCTAGCGTAACAAGCCTCCAAATAGAGAAAGTGCCATTGATGTAGTTCTGTGGTACTGAAATAATTACTCAGCAGCTGGCATTAGAAACCACTGACTGGCCTGTTACAAAACTTGAGTGTTGTGGAATTATGAGCTCAGGCCTTCAAATTTGCACAAAAGTGCATGTTTTTCATGCAGGTGCTTACATGACTGCCCTGTGCATGCACAAGAATAAGTGTGCATGTGATTATGTTGCACACATAATTACATATATCATTTCTTACCTGATAAAACTTGGGCGGTTATTAAGGTCTATGTACTTTAGCATTATAAAGTACTAGGGAGGAAGCCAATCTTCAGATAAAATTACAATAAAATGTTGAAGTGAAGTGTGAACAAAATGTTAGTCTGTCACAAAGTTGCCTTTACTCTGTCCTTAAAATACCATTTGCTGTATGGAAAAATGCCTAGTGGAAGAAGTACATAAGGTGGGTAAAAAATGTTGTTCCTCTGGAGCAGCAGACCAGAATGGCAAAAGATAGTTGTTCTGCTGTGCTGCAGTTGCTGGAGAAAAGAGTTTGAAATACTTTTGGTTTGGTTTGGTTTGGGGTTTTTTTGTTGTTGTGAACCCTGGTGTTTGTAGCATAGATCTCTGGCTTTGCTCTTACAATTCCAGCACTGTGTTTTATGACTCTCTATCCCTGCTAGTCCCAGTAAAGTAAAAGCTGAAACACTGTCTTTGTGCTTCCCGAGGAACATAAAGAGCCTGCATTGCTCTGGTGTATATATACATCTTTTTTTTCCCCAGGCTGTATTTGATAATTATATATCCTGTCATTGAACAGTAAAATTAAAACATTTTTTGGTAATTATCGTATTTTTCTGTATGTTATCTTTGAACAAATACTTCATTCTGATTTTAGTCCAGTTTTCTTCTGAAAAACATAAGTAGTCCTAGTACTAGTGCAAGAATGAAGTTGGTAGATACAGAAAGTAGAAACTACACAATCACTGAGATGACGGTAGAGCCATAACGCTGTATTCTGCTTTGTTTGGGCAGGCACTTAACGTCTCTACAGACTCTTGCTAAAGCTAGGAACTTTTCATGGAGGAGGTAATAGGGTTGAGTCTCAGTTTATTTCACTTTCATCTAAAAATTTACTTCAAGTGTCAAGAAACAAAATGTAGTCTCCTTTGACGCAGCTGACTGCCTCCTTGGCACCTAAAGAAAGGACCAGCAAAGGAGTTCCTTCTGTATTAGTAACAGACTATATAAACTCCTTGGTCCCTAGGCACAAAATGGTAGGCCATCTTCTTGCATGACTATAAATATATATAAAAATTTTTTTTTTTTTTTAACCTGGCCTTCAGGTTACTTTATTTGCCGTTAATACAGCAGTCATTTAAAGTTGTTGAAATTATGTAATTTATAGTTTGCTTTCTTCATAAGGTACCTAATTAAAGGCTAGCCTATAAATGATTCATGTTTTTAAAAAGTCACTAATTTTGGCCTGTTGAAGAGAGAAATCCTGTGAGTGAAGATAACATTCATTCCTGAGTGTTAGAATGTCTTGCTTTCTATCAAGCAGCACAACATACCAATTTTATGTTGCTTCTCTGTTGAAATTGCAGGAGAAAATACATTTACATCTTCATGTATCGCTAGGCTGTCATTAAATCACTGATCTGTTGTAATATAAAAGTAGGTAAATGTTAGTCCTGATGCTAGTGGCTCATTTTTGTAGTTAGGAAGGTGAAGAGTTTGATTTTTTTTTCTCTATTTTTTAAATGTGCATTGATGAATTTTCTTTTCCTAGTGAAGAAGGTGAATGGAATAGACCCAGGAGGTGGTGGTGGTGGCATCAGCAGTGCCAGTGGTCAGCAGACACCTTTGTTTGAAACTTACTCTGATTGGGATAGAGAAATCAAAAGGACAGGTGCATCAGAGTGGAGAGTTTGTTCAGTCAATGAAGGTTATATGATATCTACTTGGTAAGTTTCTCTTATAATGCAAGTAGCCGAAAACAAGGCAACTATACTGTCTTTTCCTGTCTCCTCTGCCAAAGCCTCCATCCTGCCTAACTGTGCACTTCACCTCTTAAATGTGCCACTCTCTGGAGAGGCCCTCAGTTGAAAGATCCTGCAAGTGTTGTCATTAAAGGAAATGTCGTATTTTGGCATCTGTTGCTTTCATGCTTTTGTACTTCCCTCTGAAACGTGCACGCTTCTAAACAAATACATCTGATCTGTAGCAATGATACGTAAGATCATGCAGACGTACAGGACAACCAGTTAGTACTGCAGTATTAGGGGCTGGTGCATTATAGTTTAACAGAGTTGGTAAGACAGCATTGCAGCAAGAGAAAAGCTGGTAAAATACGTAGGGAAAAGTAACCCTTTGTATCATATTTTTTTCCCCAAGCCTTCCAGAATATTTTGTGGTTCCGTCTTCCTTAGCAGATCAAGACCTTAAGCTATACTCCTACTCCTTTATTGGGAGACGAATGCCAGTAAGTGTAGTCTTTATTTTGTTACTGTTCTGATCATTGTACAATATAAACCTTAAAGATTTGTGTGCCAATTAACCTAGTTTTGTGTGCAGCTTTAAGAAAAAAATTTCTATGGAATAACACTAACCTGCATTATTTTGTTGCTTCTTTTGTGGTTTTTTTCCCATATTAGTTATGGTCCTGGAATCACCCTAACGGGAGTGCCCTTGTAAGAATGGCCAACATTAAAGATGTATTGCAACAAAGAAGAATTGATCAAAGGTAAATGATGAGTTATGTTATTCTTTAATCAGACGCATAGGATAACACAAGTGGTGACTATGTGTAACACAGCAGCAATTGGTAATTGAGAGGATACTTGCTTCATAATGTTGGAGTGCAATAGCTTTTGAGAAACTGTTCTCTTGAATATAGTTCTGGCACAATTTCTATTTAAGGTTCATTTCAGTTTTGAATACTGAATAATTTTACAGATTTTAAGGGATGTTTATTTTTTAGGCAGCTAGTCATTCAGATGACAGAATTCAGTGATAAAAGGATCAGACTTAATCTTTTCTATCAACGTTACTGTAATACAACTTATGTTGGTGGAGATTTTCTTACCTGCTTCAGCAAGACACAGTAAAAATTACTTATTTGTGGCATTGGGAAATACAGTTCTGTAGATATAGTGCCATAAGGCACACGGTATTTCTGTGAAATACTTGTCATTCACTGTCCAAGATGAAAGATGAAGGCATTTAGAGCCTTGCTTAAGTAGTAAACTATGTATGTAGTTTACTAGCTTGGTATTTTTGGTTTAATTCATAGGGTGACTTTTTGAAGTAGTACAAACAAACACTTGCATGGTGTGTGTTAGGTTGGAGCTCTGAATTTTATTTGAAACCCTGTCAGATTTCCTGGCTTTATGAACTTGATACATGTTCTGTTTATTTAGCATAGATAAGTCTTACTAAAAATTGTGGAAAATTAAAAACTGAGTAGAGCTATATAACCGTAAGTCAGCCTCAGATTTTCATTTCCCAAACATGTTGTTTTAATGATCCAGCATTTCCATTTTTTTGTTCGGTAGCAGAAACCAAAAATATTTGAGTCAATAGCTTTGTGGCAGGAGCAAAGTATCTCCTTTTTTTTTTTTTTTTAAATAAGGTACATGTTTTATGTCGTTTTAGTTGTTCGCAGTTAAAGACTGGCATGTTTCTTGAAAGACTGTTTCTCTCCTCTCCAGTAATAAAACAGCTGATTCTTTTTCTTACTTAGGATTTGTAATGCAATAACTCGAAGCCATCCCCTGAGAAGTGATGTTTACAAATCTGATCTGGACAAGTGTCTCCCCAACATCCAGGAAATCCAGGCTGCGCATATCAAACTCAAACAGCTGTGTGTTAATGGTACGCTGGACTGTCCTTCTTTCATGGTGGTTATTTTCTTGGAATACAACAAATCCTAACAGATCTGGCTAACAGGAGTAGTTACTTGAAGCTGTTCTGCAATGTAATTACTTTCCTTGTTGCAGAGCCTTTTGAAGAAACTGAAGAGAAGTGGCTGTCCTCACTGGAAAATACTCACTGGTTAGAGTATATTAGGTTTGTACCATTAATTAAATTACGATTAATGAGATGTGAAAAACTTTCACCAGTGTAAATAAGCAGTGAATCAGCTGAAGGATTCTCTGTTTTAATATATTAAGTTAGGTAAATACAGATATTCCAAATATTGTTTTCTTTAAGAGTGTGAGCCTGTTACATTAACTGATGTATCACTTTCTTTTCCTGTCTAGATCGTTTCTTAAGCATTCTGCTGAGCTTGTATATATGATGGAGTGTAAGCATGTTTCTGTAGTTCTACAAGGTAATACAACCATATAGAACACTGTAATTCTTAGCATTAGTATGACAATATAGATGAACACATTTAGATAAAATCAACTGTAATCTTTGTACATAAACCCCATTGCTCCTAAATATTTTAGGCACTTGAGGAACTAGAAAGGAAGATAATTTTGTTATGTATCTGAACTATAGTATAGCCCATAGCATCAAAGGAATATTTCACTTTGAGTCTTTGCGGTTTTTATTCTGATAGTGATATGATAGAATCAAAACTTTAGGATGAACTTTTGTGTTGTGTTAATTGGGCTAATACTCCTTGCATAAGCAATATCAGTTTTATTCAGAGGTCCTACATACAACAGTATTTCACTAACAGTGGCTGCTCTTACGTAAGTGCAGACAGATATTCCAGAAAAAAAAGACACTGAAAAACTTGTTCATACCGAGATCAGAAATGTTCTAATTTCTGTAATTTTTACAAGACTCATTCAGCTGGTATATCCCACTCTCCCCATATAATGGCCTTCCAAAAACTGCTTCAAGGTGGAAAATATGTTGAAAATTTCTAGCAACATGAACACCCTCCTTCTCAGCACATCTCGGTTTAAATACCAGGCATTTGGGTGGGTATTTTGTTCTTGTTTGAATGCCTTGTTGTGCTGGATACTGCAGGAACCTTTTCTATTGTATGAGTCTCAATTAAAAAAAAAAGGGGTTTTTTTCTTCTAGTTTTTGTTGAAACTATGAGAATAATTACAGCAGCAAAAAGCATGTTTTAAAAGAAATTCAAAGAAAAACACTAGACCTAGTTGCCACTTTTTGCTCTTTGAGATCTAATTCTGTGTATGTGTATATATACACCTTATATATTTTGTATATTTTGTATGTTATTCACAGAGGAAGAAGGACGGGACCTGAGCTGTCTTGCTGCTTCTCTCATTCAAGTCATGCTGGATCCCTATTTTCGAACAATTGTTGGATTTCAAAGCTTAATACAGAAGGAATGGGTCATGGCAGGATATCAGTTTTTAGATAGGTGTAACCACTTAAAGAGATCTGACAAAGAGGTAAAAATGAATTGTATTTGTATGTGGTAACAGTATCTGGTTAATATCAGCCTGGGCATTTATTCACACAGAAATCTAAAAGTAAAAATATTTTTCAATACTTTCAAATCTCCTGAAACTAATGTCAGAGAAAATGAGTCTTTGTCCAGGAGAGAGATATATTTTCTTTATCCTCTGTAGCCATGTGAGAATCAGTGGAACACCAGGTGCAATCAAACGTTGCTGGGTTTTTATGTTGCTTCAGTGTTACACGTGAAAAGGTCCCACTGTTACAAATGCTAGCACAGCCCACATTTTAAATTGCAATAAAAGGGGGTTAGGAGTGGGTTTGAAGCGGGTTGTTTGCTTTGTTTGTTTTACCATTTTTTTTGAAAGCAAAGTCATAGCAATATGCAGTACTTTTCAAAGTATTGAGCTGATAGAGAAGCACTGCAGCTTTATGAACTGATATGCAGCTGTCTAACAGATTAACAGAGGGTAGCACAGTGCTTGATTTTCAGTATTTCCAGCTAATCTTATTTGGCCTCGTCATTGCAAAGGAGAGACTTGTAATTGCAGTTGGAAAAATAGAGGACCCTCAGTTAGCAGCCTTTTTCAGGGACAATGCCCACGAGTAATAGAAAAGCAATATCCCCAGAGAGTGGAGCCAACAGATAAACTGAGGACACTGAGCACTAAGCAGAGAAAACGCATGAAAGGGTAAAGAAACTGAAATACCAAGGGGGGAATAATGAGAAAGCAGATGTTTTCACCCTAGGAAAGGATATACAGAAGAGTGAAACTGGGAAGAGGAAAGTATTTCTAAAACTTTATGTAAATTATAGTTTGTACTTTTGCCATTCGTGGGCCACTGTGGAAAGAGCTTAGAAAGTGTAGTGAGAACTTAATGTGGCTGAATCATAAGCTCTCCAGTCATTTCAAACAAGAAGGAAGTACATACATTGCGAAAATAAGGCCAAGTAGTAAGGAAGGCTCATACAAGCACTAATTTGGAAATTATGAGGGACATACAAGATGGCAGAAAGCATTTTTGCAGCTACAGAGGTATGAAGGGAGCCCAGGAAAGAATTGACTGGCTTCTTACAGAGAAGGGAAAGCTGTGGAAAGGTAATGCTGAGAAAGCCAACTGACATAGTTGCTTGTGAAAGTGGCTAAACTGGAATACAGGGTATTACAGTTGCATAAAGTCATAAAAAATACAATACTCCAAATAGTTTACCCTGCTGAGGAATGTAGCAGAGGTATAGCTAAATACCCTAACTGCAAAGAAATTGGTGTGACTTGGGAAAAACTTACGTGAAATTTAGTAATTCTCTGTTTCTTTTCCCAGTCTCCTTTGTTCTTGATGTTTCTTGACTGTGTTTGGCAGCTGCTAGAGCAATACCCAGCAGCCTTCGAGTTTTCTGAAATGTACTTGACCATATTGTACGACAGTGCACGTATCTCATTGTTTGGCACTTTCCTTTTCAATTGTCCTCATCAGCGAGTAAAGGAAAGCACTGTGAGTATGAAGTGTTACACCTACTTTGCAAATACGAGACTTCAGCATGCCCTTCTGGAAATAACATCACCTCAGCTAAATGTATTCCTTTGTACTTTTCAAAATGTCACACTCTGTTCGGGGCAAAATATTCAGCTCCCCAGATGAATATGATCAGAATATCCTTTCAGGTGATCTTTGCATAGACAGTAACTAACTATTCAAGAAGGAAGTCTATTGAATTTTTTTTTTTTTCCAGAAGAGCATTGTTACTGTACGTTATTATTTGTACTCCTCTGGGAAACAGATTTATATCTGGAACTGAAGAAGTAGAATGACAGGCAATAAATAGAATTTCACACTTCAGGCAAACTTTGAAATTCCTTGACATAATTGTTTAAATAGTTGAAAAAGTTGGAAGAGACTGTGTAAAGTTCAAATAGTAATGTACAATGAAGGTACTTAGAAAACTGAACACTTAAATATGTTTTTGAAAACTGGAGCTTATCAGAACTGTGTGTAGAAAACATTTGATGGCTGATTAAAACTTACTTATTTTGTTAAATATTTTCCCTTTAAGGTTGTAGGTAGCTACCTTACAAAGAAGTAGAGCATTGAGGGACCATTAGTATATTCTACAAGTAACAGTTTGGGGGGGGTTAAGAGTATACAAACAATTTAATATAATTGAAAAGTAATTTTTGCTAAGTAAGCATTAGTCCTGCCTCTGCATTGCACAAATGAAAAACAGGGTACAGCTGTTTCCTCCAGCAGCAGGCTGTCTTGCTGCTCTGCTGTGTTGCAGCCACCCCCAAATTATATCCCTGCTCTTCTCTGCCCAATAGTTACGCACTGGTTTATTATTAAGATCTGTGAATAAGCCTATTTTCTTTGATTTTTAATATGCCTGAATGTTAACTTCTTGCAGGAATTTGCCATAAGCAAAAATATTCAGCTGGGTGATGAGAAAGGCCTCAGATTTCCTTGTGTTTGGGACTGGTCTCTTCAGTTTACAAGCAGGGATCGCCTGCTTTTTCACAACCCTTTGTATATTGGAAAGAGTGCACCATGTGTACAAAATGGAGCAGTGAAAACTTTTAAACGCTCAAAGGTAACTATAGTGATGTCTGTCTGTGAATGGACTGTTTCTGTGCTTAACCATAAGGTGTTAATGCTTAAAGATTTACAGTTATATATTGGTTTACACCCTCAGTTTAGCAATAGGAGCGTTAATTATCTTAGCTTCCCAGCCTAAAGAAATTATTTTCTGTAGAAGTAAAGATGTGAATTGTTGAGCCTTGTGTTCCAGGACATTTTCTGATGTGGCTGAGCTCACTGCCAACATTTGCATTATTTCACCTATGGAAAAGTGATGACATGCCACTTTTTTTCCCCCAGGGTTGTCAGATTTTTTTCAGTGAATACTGGTTAATTCAATCATTCATTGTTTTAGAAAGTCTAGAAAACATAAGTATTTCTTTTTAAAGGCCACGGGTGGCCACACTGTTTGCCCTGTGAGCCCTGCAGTAGTGACTCACAAGCTCAGAACTGTTTAAAGGTCACATCATTTCTCTGGATGATGCATCCTAGTAGCTCAAGGAAATCTGCTATTCAAATGAGCATAAAACTGGAAAATTACCCATGTTTATTTTCTGCAGAAAAACTACAGCTCCACATTGCGAGGTGTCCCCCCAGCATTAAAAAATGGAATCATCAGTGAGCAAGAGTTCCTTCCGAGAAGAAACTCTCTGATACTAAAACTGAAACCAGACTTTTTACAGCAAACAGAGAGTCAGAGTAACAGTGTGGAACAGTACTTCAGAGACTGGTTTGCAAAGCCTGTTGATTTGCACGGCGTAATTCTACCCCGTATCTCTGGAACACAAATAAAACTGTGGAAACTCTGCTACTTCCGCTGGGTTCCTGAGGCCCAGATCAATCATGGTGGCTTCATCACTGCTTTCCATAAAGCTTCTTTGCTGGCAGATGAAGTAGACATGTTAAACCGGAATCTTCGGCACTGCAAAAGCAACTCTTCTTTGCAAGGCAACTGCTCGGAACTGGATCAAAGCAGGATGTACTTCAGAGCAAATAGTTTAAATGACACCTCTGGGGCCCCAGACTTTCTCTCCTCGTCATTCCCATTTTCTCCTGTAGGGAACCTGTGCAGACGGAGCATTCTGGGAACGCCTTTAAGCAAATTTTTAAGTGGTGCCAAAATCTGGCTATCCACTGAGACGCTTGCAAATGAAGACTAGATGATGTGATGGTTTAACGGTTTGGGGAGAATACAGCGTATAATTTTGTCTTGTGTAAGTTAACACTGCTAAATGCGGCATTGAAAGCTGTAATAATTTTTATATACAAACATTACGTAAGTTTTGCACAAATATTTAAAAGCAAAGCAAGTCATGCTTCAAATCGCACAATTTTGTCTACAGTAGTTCTCATCTGCTAGGGCTTCTGGTCCCTAATTCCTTCTGTATTTTTGTGGTTTGGCTCATTATATTCAATGGAGCATTTCATTAGCTAATTGAAAGGCTTGGTGTGGTCATTAATGAGGGTTCTGCTTAAAATACCTTTTTTCCCAGATAGTGACTGAAGTCAGTCTTGTGTCAGACCAGCCTGGCAAATCAAAGTAGTTAGGTACAGTGGACACAGACCGATAGCTGAACTCTGGGAGCAAACTATTTTATCAGATTGCCTCTTCAGGAAGAATACTTATATGCATACATACATACTAACGTTCTGTGACTTGATCGCCCTACATATGTGTTAATGCAGTGTGTATCCATGCGGGGGATTGTTCCCTTTTCTTTCTCTCCCCAAAATGTATTCATTAACAATTAGTCAGATTTGTGCTCTTTGTCATGAGCTTGACTTTAGACTATAGGAATCAACTTCAGGACAATGCACTGTTAACCTTAAAACATTTACTGTAGATATGTAGTAGCTTTAGAAGTGCCTTTAATTGGGAGTAAACAGCAGCAAGATTGCTCTAATGCAGCTGACACCCCCCGCAACTTTTTACAATAGATTGTTGTGGTAAGTTCTTGTTCCATCCCCCGCCTCCCCCTCTCCATTTCTGGAAAAAACAGAAGGCCAGCTCAAGAGACAGCAGGTTTTTTTCTCTTTAAGGTTAAGCTTGTTTATAAGTCTCATGAGTGCCTCTCTTTTTTATATAAGCACCTCTAATACTCAGCATTATGTCCCTGCACAGATGCTGATCCCTGCCGACCCTCTCCTCATCCTGTTGTAGGATGAAGTAGCTTTTGGCAAAATTCATATTTAAGCCCTGCTGGGGTCCAGGAAGGAGGACATGCTCCAAGTGGCCAAATCCACCAGGGGTGCTAGTGCTGCCGTCACTTGTAAGCAGGTGCTGGAAGAAGAGTGGTTAGTGGTGCCTTCTTTTTACATACATGCATGTCCATAGGGGCAGTGCAATGGACAGCCACTGCTTGAGGGAATTATTAAATCCAACAGCCTCCCTCTGCTTAATGCAGCAGCCTTCTTTGCTCTACAGCCTTTTAAATGATACCTCTCCCCTGGATGCTGTGCCAGAAAAAGCCTCAACTTTCATAAAAGCAAGAGAGTACAGTATATGGGGAAGGTGCAGGAATAGTAATGTGTCATTCTTGCAGGTTATGGCTTCTGTCGACTACCTTCTCTTAACAGCGAGGCTGTATTTATATTAACTGATTTCTGTGTAAGAAACAAATGCTATTGGACAAACACTGAGCCTCTATTCAGGCGTTGACTGACAAGTTAAGGCACTGAAGGCCTTATGTGATAGACTAGAAGCTATTCTCAGTTATCGGGGTGAGGGGGGTGCTGTATGATGATAATGCACAGTATGTTAGCATTCAAAAAAAGGCAGGGAGGGATAGGATTTAGAGCTCTTCATTTGTTTGTAAAACCAAACTGGTCTTCAGCATAGCCTAAATCACAATGTGGGTTTTGGATGTCTTAAGATGGCTCAAGTATTTATTTTCGAGAATATGCACCTGGAGTGGCCTTATAGGTGCAAGCTTTGTGCCAGAAAAGTCCAGTGCATCCAGGACCCTATTTTCCCCAGGCTAAAAATGACCTAATGTACCAAGCTGCTGGGGGGCACTGGGTACGCTGCTTGCTCGCACCGTGTTTGCTTTGCTGGGGATAAGTGGGCAGTTTCATTGTAAAGGTGAGCTAACATGAGGGGGTGAGGTAGACTTCCTTTTTTTAGCTAACGAAACCCCCAAAAACCTGATTTTATGCAAAGAAGCTGAGTGTGCGTGCATGCATGTGCACGTGTCTGCATGCGGACACACACGTGCATGTTACGACATAATGCCAGATTGGTTCTGGTCAACTGTTTGTGAGGGAAAAACGTGTCTTCACCTCAATTGCCTAATTATGCTGCAAGACGGTCTGAGCATGTTACATGGTCCACCAACTAGTTGTTGTGTTTATTTACAAGCTTGCTGGAGCAGTCATCTAACATGTTCAATTCATTATTCAAATGTTTGTATTAGTTTGCTTTTGTGATTAATTTTTTCTCATTAGCTTACTGCTTTCCCTGGCCTGATACTTGACATAAAAGACCTCAACCTGTGTGTATAGTGTCTTTTGGTACCTATTTTTTTTCTTTTGAAAATTACAGTTAAAACTATGGTGTCTTTTTCTTTTTTTTTTTCCTTAAAAGTATAACTTTTTTTGGTTTAAAGGTACCAAAAAAATGTGTAAATAAATTACTCCACACAGGCAGCTGGTGGAATTAAAAAAAAAAATGTTTAGGCTAGTACCCTTTGGGGGAGAAAGTGGGTACTATATTTAAACAGGATTGTTGTCTTTTATAAGGAGATTTCAGACATTTTTACGTTTCAGTTCTAAGATGTGTACAGATGCTGCAGATGGTCTTTGTATTTTATATATATAGCACGGGAGGGGGTTAAAAATAATATGCCTTTATAATAAACAAAACCTGTCTAAGTATCTATTTGCCAAACAGACTTAAAAGGAAATTTTACACAGTTCAAAAAGGGGAGTTAGGCAAGCAGAGGCTGAGATAGCGATCAGCACGGGGAAGGAGAGCTGGGGGCACCTCCGGCAGGGAAGAGGGGGAGTGACCCAACTGTCCCGAAAAATGTAGACAAGGTTCCATTTCCTTGTGTTCACAGGGACTTTGCCTTCTGAGGAGCGTGAACAACTACTGTGTGTCTGTGTGCACACGCGCATGTGTGCCTGTGTATGTTTTTTCTTCCTCTTAGGTTAAACATTGTAAATTTTTTAATTTACTTTTGAAAGACAGGTACTAAATGTTCATTTTAAAATATTCTCCACTCTGCACAGTTGCCTTATCAATAGTAGTAGAGACTGCTCTGATCATCTTAATAACTTTCAAAAGCAATTTTGCGGTGTGAGTACTTATCTTTAACTTCGATGTACAGAATACTGACATACAAGTGTGTATATATGCGTGTGTGTGTGTGTGTATATATATATGTACACATTTTCAAATTTTAATTTCTGTTCACCATTTAAAACAAGATAGCGTTAATGCCATTTTGGTGTTGCAAGAGTAGAAAAACTACCAAAAAAGCAGCTTATCCTTTTTATGTCTGTTTCTAGAAAACGTGCACTATTTTGGCTGTTACTGGCTGTTGTATCATGACTTTTGTACTACACTGTAAACCACGCTGGGGGGTGGGAGGGCGGGTTGGAGGGATAGGAAACGTTGGTTGATATGGTTAAAGTGTACCTCCAGTATCATTAATTACTGCGAGGTAGAGCAGTAGGCTGAGTGATCATGGTAGTACAACTTTATTCACCACTTACTGCCATGTATTGAAGAAATTTCTTTCATTCCAGAAATGCATTGAAAAGTGTGTTTGTGTGTCTATGTATACCCAGGCCTGCACGTCTGTTTAGTGTGCACCTGCCTGCAATACCACTTTGATATTAACTGCCTTGTATTTTTAATGAAAATGTAGCAAGTGGGGCAAAGGTTCTGGCTTACTCTCAGATGGAAAGACATTAAAACCAAAAAATTTTTAACATGTATTTAAGCAAAGGATGAAATCTTAAATTTGCCTTTAACATAAGAGACAGAAATGTGTACCTCAAATTGCTCTAGGCAGTAGGTTTCTAATGCTGTTGCTGTGATGGTTTAGAGTTCACCATTTCAACTGAAACTAAAACCTTTGTGCCTGATGATAATGATTTATTGAGTAAAGTAGCAGTACAGGAAGATTATAAAATCCTGATGCTGAGTTGTGAATGTGAAGTAAATTAGACTAAATAAAAGTTCATACCTTTCCACAGCAAACTTCAGGTGGCTTTCTTTCACTTCTCTAACAAAAAAAAAAAGGGGGGGGGGAAGGGGGTGTGTGTGTTTGGTTTTTCAAAGAAAAGCAGGGAAGATGAAGAAGATGTAGAAAGATGAGTAATAAAAAAGATGTGCAAATGATCTTAATTTCTCGCTACATTCTGTTACAGTGTCTGCTGTTTGTATGGTAAGCAGAATTTCTGATATCAGGAAAACTTACTCAGCGTGAGAATGAAGATTCCGGAGAAAAGTTGTTGGCGATGTGTTACAATCGAGACAAACCCACGGGGATTTTGGTGTCATGTCTTAAAAGATCCTTTTGGTGCCATTTCAATTGACTTGACTTAGTTCTGAATGAAAAAACACATCAGTTTATGTGGGGCAAAACTGACTATAATCAATGACACACTGCAAACGAGTGCAGTGATCGTGGCACTGAACAACTCCTGTCTACTACCAGAAATACTTCCCCTTTATACCGATAACACAGATATTCAGAACAGAAGGAGCTGTTAAATAAATCACCCTTTCATACACAGCAGCACATTAAAACAGCATTTTAAAAAAAAGTTTTATGCCTCACTCTATGCCATCATTGACCAGCTGTATTTTTTTATATTAAAGTGGGGACAGTTAGAGGACCACAGTGGTCCTGACAATCCTGGAGAAGCACTAAGCTTGCACCTTACAAGGAATCATAATGAATTCAGGCTACACAGGCAATATGGAAATGATCATGACAGTGCACCACGTTCTTTATTGTAGAGGATGTTCTCAGTTGGTACCACTGTGATTGTAGCTGTTTCTCTTTACTGGGCAAAACCTCTAGATTACCTTTCATAGAATGTTGTAAATTGTGTATAGAAGAGCAGGGCTTTGGTCTTCTGAACACGAAGTGACATAGAGTAAATCATACTGACAACTATTTTTTAGAATGTTTTGTGCTAAAAATAACTACCGTAATGTTCCAAGAAACCAGAATTTTAGAAGAAACTACTTTTAATAAGCAGCAGCCAGTAGTGTGTGTCATGACAGCTCCTTTAAAAACACCCAAGTTACCCATGTGATGAAGACCTCTGTTGTCAGCTGAGGCGTTTACTCTTGCCTCCAACAGCTTGCACGTGACAAACTTCTACTGTAGCACCCAGCTTCTTCAGTTCACTCAGCCAGATTATCTGCTTGTGGGACAGGCGATCATTGGGACCTTTCACTTCCACCAGCTACAAAGAAATATGGAAGATCAGTAGTGTGCCTGTGGAGGAACTGAAGGATCATTAGCTCCCACAGACTAACGCAAGTATTCTTTTATGGCTGTTCTTTGCAACAAAAATACTAGAGATTTAGCACAACAGAAGGCCCAGTGCGTGCTAAATTATTAACCCATGTTCCAAAGTTTAACTGTAAGAGAATGAACTTTTATGTAGTAAATAAATAGCCACCAAAACACAGACAGAGGCGTGGGTGAATGAAGCTACCACATACTCAAAAATTGATCATCTGCAGCCTCACCGGTTCCAGCTGATACTGTCAGCAACTTACTCGGATGTTCTAGAGAACTAATTATTTCTGCTATTCAGCTGTGGTTTATAAACACGTAACAATTGCTCCCAGCAGCTATGTCCACTAGTTGTCTACTGCCTATGCCACTTCCATGCAAAGCACAAACCATGATTGTCTACTCAGGTTTTTCTTTTTGTAGCAGAGACATAGTTGTAGTAGTCTCATAGATTAAAGCTTTTGTGCACGTAAGTGGTGTCATCAGCACCCCTTGCTAACAACAGTCAGAACGTGTATGACTGATTGATAATAGTTGCTTTACAGTAATTTTAATTGAAGACCTAGTCTACAACAATACCTAGGCACCTCTTGCTGTTTCTCATTATGCCCATTAAAGCTGCAGCAAAATGTGATGAAATAGCAGCTAAACAATCACCCAGTATTTGCCATAGCTGCTGGGCAGATGAGCAGCAGGTTTAACTCCACCACAACAGGAAAATACCATTTGTATGGGCTGACAACTGGAAGGTTTTAAACCTAAGGGTAAGATCAGCTGAGCCCTGAGTATCTCCATGATCTCCCAATATACCTTAAAGTGATTAGTGTGAGTACGCCACACAACCAGGTCAGGAAGTCCCCCTCTGCAATGGCGTAGATCTTTGGAAAGTCGCGTAAAAACACCGCTGAGAAACATTCCTCCAAGGCAAGAGACAAGGCTCTGTAAGAGAAGTTCTGGTAGTTGGCCTTTTTTTTGGTTTGTTTTTTTATTTCCTGTACAGCCATTTCCCAATTCTGACAAGAATATTCTATGGCCCATCGCAGCTTTTTTGTTTAGTCACGTGTAACAAGAAACTGAAGTAGCTGATATTATCTGTCATCTACAGCAATTTCCCTGCTGTGTTCCCAACTACTGTTGCAGGAAAAGTAAGGATATCAGAAAAGAGTAACAGTACTTGGGATTAGGGAGAACTGTGCTGAAGTCCCCACTGGATTCCTCCCTCCCACCACTCACCAGCAGTCTTGGCTCAGTGCCTCAGTACAAACTGTGACCACGCTACGGCCCTGTGTAACTTAACGGCAAGCCTAATCAAACAGAGCGCCCATTCTGGACAACAGTTACTTACCTGAACTTGCTGGAGGGAAATAAAACGCCCCCAGCTAACTAGTGCTGCAGCTTTTCCCTCCTGAGTGGTCCAGATGTCAGCAATCAACTTTGCCAGTGTCTCCGAGGAAGCTGTATGAAGCTGCTTGAGTCTGGCCTCAATGACATCCCTCCTGTTCTCATAGAAGCTGTCAGTGTATAAATCCAGGGGGAACGTCTGTATAAAAAAGGTAAATACAGCTCTTAGGCTCTGTCAGCAAAGTAACGATGCCAAGAATGACAATGCCCTACTTCATATTTTTCTTATCATCTCAACTACAAATTCACTCCAACACTGAGTCAATTTAACTTGAACATGTTCACCATATCATAAACCTTTATTAAATGGGAAACGATTTGCATATATTTATTTTAACACCCAATGCCAGTGCAACAAACGCTGGCCATATCTTAGCCTGTGCTCTGTTGGTTTTTTGACCTCTAGACAGAGGTTTCCTTTAATAGACAACAAAGAGCTATCATCTGCTCTCCTAACTCTCCAAGCAGTAATAGTCAGTCTGTCTTATGAGGATTTGGAATCAGTAGCAAGACTGCTCAGCTACAGGGAGCAGTCTGAGGAGGGAAGAACAAAGCAGTGATGAAACCGGGGAAACTCAAGCTGCCCAAAAGCAGCAAGCCTTACGCATAGCACTGAACACATTACTGTATACAGTCACTACAGCAACTATTCAGTATTTTTGAAAAGGCTATCAAGTAGTAGCTGAGTTCCATTCTAGCTTCTCAAAATCAAATGCAGAGTGCTTAGAAAATGGCAACTTTCAGCCTTCCTTACACAATCTGCTGCCACAGCTAATCCCACAAAAATACAGCCTAGGAATGACTGAGAGAATCAGGTGTGAGCTTTCAGCTCATCCTTTTTCATGCCTTGAGGCTAATGACAGCTTTGTTCTCCATTAATAAGTAAACTCTAGTTTAAAAAAAAAAAAAATTTGCAAATGAGCTGTAGATACAGGGCTTGTTATAAATACATAAACATGCAAGGGTTTTTTGGTGGGTTTTTTTTTTCCCTTTTTTCTTAAGTAGGCATAATCTGCATATAAGATTATATAAAAGGAAACGTATACAGAAAGGCAAGATCTACAGTAAATGGTAGTTTGCACTGATAAAGAATACCTGCTTTTACACATGATATTCATACAATTACGGCATCTTACTAGAATAGCAGATACTCCACAAGAAGAGTTATTTGTATATGAATTCCATTTACCAATATTGGTATGGCCTTTGGAGCTACAGTAGCCTCCTTCCCGTCCTGTCTATGAGCTTGCAAGGGCCTTCATGTCCCACCTCAAAATTGCAGCGCAAGAAGGACAACCATACCTCAGTTCTTTCTGCAAACAGTATTCAGCCCTAAATTTACTTGGTCAGATGACTACAAGAATCAAGTAGTAAAAGACACTTCACTCTGTAGTGAGTAAGTTGCCTCTTTTCATCATTGAGGAGCTCTCCAAGGATATGGCTAAGAACATACTTATAATCAAGTGCTCGTGGCTTAAGAATTACTTCAAGCTATGAGTCTGTATACAGTCATAATCCATGACAACATAAAATAAAAACAGGTTAAACTTTGGATTAGTGGGACAGAGAGCAACTCATGTATTCATAGTTCTGAGTTTAGTCCTACTGGCCTAATAAAATAATTGTACTGTTTGATTCTCTAGATTTTTACATCTTTTGCTTAAGGGACTGTGTAAGAATGGCCTTGAGGGAATGTATCTCCCTCCCCGCCAATTAAAAGGAGATATTTGTAGTGGTCACTAATTAGGGAGACAGCCATCTCCAAAAACACCAGGTGGTTTTTGACTCAGCCACAAGGATTTCTACTTCATACTGGTGAAGAAAAACAAAGAAAAGGAGGCAGGCGGGGCTGGGAGGGGAGAAAAGACAAGAAAAACCTGCATGTTTCAGCTCTAAAATAAGAAGCAATTTCTACCTAAGGTATCTCATACTGATATAAACCTGTAATTTCTTACCATACAAATAAATCCAGTTAAGGAAAAGGACAGCACTGGCTGGTCTACCTCTTGGCCAGGGTTCCAATGAGAAGCAATGGCTTAAGGTGGCAGAAAGAAGACAATTGTCTGGCCTTTTTTAGATCTACAACAGCTGAGATGGCATTGTAGTGTTTTCTTAGCAAATGTCACTAAGTTTTCTAATTGCAATTATTAAAACTGCTTCTAGCTGTAATTTGTAGGATGTAAAGCATTTAGCTAAAAGCCACAAGTTCACCCGGAATCATTAATCTTGGGGTGTGGAAGGGAGTTGTTGTTGAGGGGGTATAGTGTTGTTTGCTTGTTCGTTTCTTTGACAAAAAGGAAGGATGATCCCAAAAGCGTTAACATATTGGGGTGGAGCGGGTGCTAACAAACCTTAGTTTAAAAATGTGACTTCCCTTTAAAGGCCATTGAAAAGAAACAGACTTTTTTTTTTTTAATGGAATGCGTCATCTTCAAATGAGATGGCATAGCAGTAGTCTTCCACTGACTATAAAGGAAACTTTGACAAGTGAGTTCAGATATAGGACATGTGCATTTAGCCAGATGAATCCCACCCCATCTGACAGTCAATCCAGACTTACATAGCAATTACTTACCGAGAAGCCCTTTAGTAACAAGCCCCATATAACAAACAATAAAACCAACCAAACGGAAAGATGTCTGGAAAGTCCCTCAGAATAAAATGTTAATCTAATCCCGAATAAGATTTTAACATTGTTACAGAGTCTACAGCAATGGGTAAAGAAATTAACTAAAGAAAGCCTTTCAAAACTACCTGATAGGAATTTCTGAAAACATCGGGTATGTCATCCATGAAAATGATATCCCACATTAGAATACCATACAGCGTCATAAATGTTGAGCCTTCCCCATGAATACCTAAAGGGCAAAATTTAATAAAAGGGGAAGCATTAATTTCTACAGCAATCTCATACGAAGAGGTACTAAATCATCATGATCCGAAAGCGAAACATGCTATGTTCAGGTTTATACTCAGCTGAAGTCAGTATATACTAACACTACAGCATCAAGTTGTAAATGCAGTTGATTACTTCTACAATTTGCTAATGCTTTCTATTTCCAAGCAAGTGGCCTTCATTTACAGCGTAGAATTAAATTACTATGCCCTGTCACAAATAAGGTTTACTGTTCTAACTTACTTTAACAATTTTTAATACACAATTTAATTTTTACACTAAAAAAGTAATAGATCAATAACAAAATGCTTACATATGTTAAAATGTTTTATATTAGACGTATACATATACACATACATATACATCTATGGAGCTATACAGATGTGTATGTATACATGTATGCATATATATGTATACATATACGTGCTGCTATACATATACAATTGCTCACCACCAGCAGACCAATGCCCAGCCAGTATACTAAAAATGTAATACATTAATAACAAAATGTTTGTATACATAAAAACGTTTTCTATTACGTTTACATATACACATACATACACACACGCATACATATATATGTATATATGTTCATACACATATATGAACACAAATATGCATGAACACATATACATATGTGAACATAGCGAGACACATATATGTATGAACATATATGCATAAAGACGAACATGGGGGAAACACTTTTTCCCTGTGAGGGTGACCGAGCGCTGGCACAGGTTGCCCAGAGAGGCTGTGGAGTCTCCATCCTTGGAGACACTCAAAAGCCAGACACAGTCCTGAGCAACTGGCTCTAGGTGGCCCCACTTGAGCAGGGGGGGGGTCGACAGGGTGACTGCCAGCGCTCCCTGCCAACCTTAACCATTCTGTGATGTATGTTCTGTTACTAGTCTATTATTATATTATATATAATATTGTATGTAATTATACATATAATACATATAGATAAAAGAATATATGTTACACATTATCATCTTATATATAATGTATAGTATAGTGCATATATATTATACATGTATGATATATCACACATATTCCAGAGAGAGAGAGAGAGAGAGAGGGAGAGAGAGAGAGAGAGAGAGAGAGAGAGAGAGAGAGCGCACATGTGGGTGCGTGCATGCATTCGTTGTTAGTGTGTGTATAGTGCTGGACTGGGCATTCTGTTTCATTAGGCCTACCCCTAAATCACACATGGCCATTGTGTGCTCAAAATTTGTACTGAGCCACTGAGCCAAGAAGACTGATGGTGAGTGGGTGGGAGTGAGGAATGCAGTGGGATCTTATTCTAAATATTGTCACCTTCACATTTACCCTTTTCTGATATGGCTACTTTTCCTGCAACAGTATTTCAGGACATATCAATAATACAAAATCCTATTAAAATATATATTTTCTGTAAAAATATAAATTTTATCTTAAAATATAACCCGCCTACCTTTCTGTATTTTATTTTTTTCCTGTAAAGCAGACCTATATATTCTTATTTGCCCATGGCTTTTCACAGCTCTGAAGTTGTAAAAATATATGAAGAACTACTAATAGAGCTGAAAATCAAGCCTTTTCAATAGAAGTTGCTAAGTGTCTTGCTATGGTATATACTGTTCCATCTAGTACCAAAAATCTATGGAAGTTTACCTTTCCTTAATGACACTGCCTTAAATGACACTGCTAGCATGCTACCCCTAACAAAATAGCTGTTCACTGATAAGAAAGGCCAAGTAAGTGATTTTCTATGGAGATAAAGAAGAAACGTTGGGTTTTTTCCCAACACATTTCAAAACCACCTTAGGTATATGAAGGCAGCAAATAATTAAAGGCCAGGAAGCAGGTCAGGTGGGAAATAGATATTAGAGCATTTTGGTAAGGAAATTACATATTAGAGCCATTTGAGAAGGAAACAGAATCAGACTAAGAACTGGGCTAATGAAATCAGCTAAAACTGGTCTATTAACCAAACTGCTTAGTAAATTGGTTCTCTACTCCCACAGTTGTACAAAAAAAAAGTTACTGTTACCCTGATCAAAACCATTCTGCCTGTAATGAGTTAATGCCAGCTCCTCAACTGAGCACATGACTGTGGATACACTGAAGTCTTCACCTCCTTCTTCATCACCAATATCCTCCATTAGAAATACAGATTTTCCCATTCCCATCTGAGGACACATCTTTCCTTTGATTGTAACCTGAACATATTAAAAAAACTAGTTACTTTCCAGGATCACATTTAAAAAGCTTTAGCCTAGGTATTTGAATCTCTCCTAAAACACACATTCTTCCTTTTCAGCTTTCTTAAAATCAGAACTAGACTTGTTTCCAAAAATCAACTGAATAAAATTTAACCTGCCATTTCCTTGAAATCATTCTGTTTAGCTTTTATAAACTGGCAAATTTTTCAGAAAAAAAGAAGTCTAGCAAAAATGGTGGGCAGATGGGAATGTAGTCTTTCTATATGCAGGACCAGGAAGAAAGAATACAGATGACTGAGGAGACTGATTCTGGACTGAGAAAAAGAAGGGCTGGAGGGAGCTATGCAGTGATGAGGCCGAGAGAGAAAGTGAGGCTCTGCTCTGGCTCTGACTTTGTCCAGGTGCAATTATCTTTGCAACAGCAGGGAAAAGAATGAGTTTAAAAAAAAATCCATCCCCATATGATGCAAGTGCATCATATTGCATATCTGCATAGCGCATATTTAGACTGTGTAACTCCCAAAGGTTAATGAAAAACCTTGCATTTTTGAGCCATTAATCTATTGCCGACAACATGCTTGGCCTGAAGACACCAGAGGCAACGCACTGATTTGATCAGAGTCTTCAGACAGAAAGGTTCTCGTAAATTAGTGGAGTTTATAGCTGATCAGATTCGTAACACATATTCAGTAAAACAATGCCAATTAAATCAGTGTACAGCTGACTAAGTTCAGCTAAGAAGCTGACCATTTATTAAATAAGTAGAAATATTTGTTTACAAGAGGCTTTTGCTTTAGAAATACATTTCTATTCATTTTCCTGCAGCACAAGTAAGTCAGAGACTGGTGCATAGCACATAACAACAGTCTCCCAGATTATTTTTTCTTGTCTGAAGAAAAAAGGCCTCACGAGTTGTTATTTCCCAGAAACCACCAGCAACTTTACTTACATGTGTCACATCCTCCACAGTTATGACTGGCAGATCATGAAACAGCCATCTGAACTGCTTGCAGCTTGGTGAGTCTCTGATCCGTAAGGCCCGCTGGTAGAGAGAGAGACGATGCCCAGTACGTACAAATGGGTCTGCCAGCCCATTTCTAATGCAGTCAATGGCCTAGCAAAGAGCAAGGTAGCAAGCAATAATTTAGAAAGACCTATGCACATCTGTCTGTTCTTACTAAGCCCAAAAGACCAATTGATTTAAGGAGCACAAAAATGTGAATGTAAAAAACAGCATATAAGACAGGGCCACCTTTCTTACTTATGTACTGAAGTTCTAACTAGCAAGTCATATTTTGCACTAGTAGGGTTCTGGATTCAAATTTGTACTAGTACAGTAAAAAGAAATTACTCTCCATTTGTACAGATCAGTGTAAGATTAAGGAAGTATAAATTCTACATAAGTGACCAGAAAAAAGAGTTGGTTCTAAGGTAAATCAGCTTAGTATTTTTAAGCCAGTTTCTTAACAGCATGTAATACAGAAACAGAAGGACCTGATCAGTTGTACAAGAATGTACATACAGAACAAATTTTAGACCAACACACTACTGCACTGAAGAACATCCAGGGTTAAATATGGACTCCAAAAATTAATTCAAATCATGGTTCTGACATACTCTCTTTCGGCGACTTGAGGAAGTCACTTTGTCCTAATTTATGAATAAGGAACTGAGACTAACTCTTCCTTTGTACAACTTCTAATTCCAAATCTGGAAAAAGCTTGATATGGGGGTATAAGATGCAGAAGAGACAACTGCAGACGTTTGACAGCCTATGATATTATTTCCTTTTAACAATGCAACACAAAATATGAGCATTTGAATCCCAATTCTCAATTGCCCTAGCGGGGCAAGGAAGCAGCACTAAGAGAAAAGAAAAAGTCATTCTCTGCTTATTTTAAATAATTCTACAACTGCTGCTGTTCCTGGACTTAAAACATTGCCAAACTAGTCAGGTATCTTAGGTATGTTTAGTTAGATTGGTCGTCTTTGTCTTTTAGTTAAAAGCTGATTTTCAGTCTGCCCATACTACTTCACTGTGACCTAAACAGTCCTACAGAGTTTCGTTTTCAATCACTGACAATATTTCTCCTTTGTATATAACAGACAGGAAAAATGGACATAATCTCCTGTACTTATAAATCCTCAGACCAGCAGCTGATACAACTACTGTCTGCTGTTTCTTGCACAGAAAATTAATGGAACTGCAACTGAGCCCTAAAATGAGTTAGTGCCTTCTACGCCTTGTGGCTCTTGAAAAGCAAGTCTGTTAAAAGGTGGTGCTGGCTCACAAGAAATTCAAAGGCACAGCCTGTACTGCAGTATGCAGTTTTCTCTGGTTCTTTTATATTTTGCTGCAGAAATCTTTCCAGAGGTGCCAGAAAGTTCTACAGAGATTTACAATAATCCTTGCACACAATCCTTGCCATTCCCATATGGTTATTTTTCTGTCATTCGGCTACATGCCAGCTAATCACTTAGGAAACTCAAAGACCGCTCACCATGTACAGTGTTTCTAAAGGCCTGAACTGCATCATTCAGACTTGAGACTGGCAAGTTTACCCATGGCACAAATAATGTGTTTTGCTTGTACAAACACACCCTACTGGTGTGTGTGTCCTACTGGAAGGGAAGAGGGGAGAGGGCAAAGTTTCAGCAAAAGCTAAGATTACCTCAAAACCTCTTCTCCCCTCCTCTGCCTTCCTAAGAGAATTAAACAGACCAGGATGAACAGAACCTGTAATACATGCTATCTGAAACCATTAATCTTATTCTTTACCAGTCTAAGGATGGTCAGTTATGTTTTCTCCTGGAGGACCATGGAAATAGTTTAAATTTGCTGTTAAAGACTGATGCTGCCAGAGCTGTGTACAAGTAACCAATTAGAAATGGGGTTGTCTACTGCTTGACCCCTTACAGTAGAAACCCCACACCAAAACTGGTTCAGATATAAAAGACAACATTCTTCCCACTGGCAACAGTTAGCCAAGGACTTAATTCCCTTAATTTTTTGTTTGACAACATTAAAAAACTCCTTCTGATCATGTTTGTTTTTTTCATTCCAGGCATGGCCTCATTATGACTCAGGTTCAGAAGCAGAAGTGTTTACTGCAGGAAATTTCCTTGCTTCTGACACATTAGGCAAATTTATAAGGCAGAACAGCAAGGAAGCTGCTGCCTGAGAACTCCATGCAATCCTTCAAGCCAAATGGTGTTCCTCTACGCAACAGAAAAAAGCAGGCCAACCAAGGACGAGGGTACACTCAATATGAAATTTCTTAGGAGAAACTGGTTGCCTGACCTTGGGACTCCTACCAATATCTGCATTTTTAGAAGAGCCTACCCCGCTGTTCTTCTCATATCAAATATTTTTAAAAAATGTTTTCAGACAATGACTGCAGTGTTTCCAGCTTTACAGCATGCAGTTGTGAAGATACCTTCTTAGTGTTTTTCAAGTGCTGGTGTAAATTCAGAGCTAGGCGATCCCACCATCGCCCTCTGCTGTCAGTACAATACACATCCTGAGACAGAAGAGTCTGCAGCTCCTGCACCGCTTCCTGTAGCAACAAGATTATATCTTTATTAATTGAGTTAGAAAACCAAGCTGAAGTTTCGTTATATAATTAGCTTGTCACTTTCCCTTCTAATTACTGGGTACCATAAAACTTTGTCTCTGCACAATTCAAACCCCATTTTCACTCCAGCACCCAATGTGTTCAGGTGCACTGGTATATCTTAAAAATTCTAGAAAAGAGATATTTTTACATAAATTTAAAGGTTAGCTGCCAAGAATACAGTATTTTTGTCCTTTCTGTATTCCTTATACTATATGAAAAAGACCTGAATATTACTTGTTGCCTTTTTGCAGAGGCGAAGTCTTTTTCAGAATAATCTGGTTTGCTTTAACATGTAAGTCAGAGACCTTTGGAGATGTTAGCTCCTAAGGTGAAGATACAGGGATTTCATAGAAGACATTTCTTCCAAGATTTTCTTATTTAAAAGCAGTTACCAAATCTAGTGAAACACAGATACCTTTAAATAATGAAACAGCAATGTCTCAGCAACAGTCTTATGGCATATTATATATGGTAGATCTTCAAAGCATAAACAGAAATCAAAACAATTTAAAACTTTCTAAGCAGCCAGAAATAACGGCTCTTCTTCCTTAAAAGTAACCTGTTAAGAGAACTGTAGCAAGTCCTGGCAAACAGTATCACCATTTTCCAGCCACATCAGAAATGTAAATTGAGGTACAATGCTACATTAAACACTATTCCTGTTCACTTCACCACTTTACCTCATACATGTGAAGTCTCTGCAAAATTTCAACACCTTGAGAAAGGATTCTTGTATATACCCAGCCAACTGTGAAATGTCGCAGATACTCAGGTAAAACTCTGTGATAGCTGAAAGATAAGAGCAGCTCAGATCAATTTAATGAAGGCAATTCAAATTCTTAAAATTCTCTTACTAAGAACGCTTACACCTAAAACATTTACAAAAATTAAATGCCTTATATATCAAACTTGAACTGAAATGAGTATTCCAGCTGCAAAGTCAAGAACGCAAAGGTAAGAAAATAGTTTAGCTGAGGTAGCAGGTGCCAGCTGCACTTGCACAGCATATTTTGTTTTCAACAGCAGTGGAATTATTAGTTAATGAGTTTTACATCAGATGCAAACCAATAATTTATTACATCATCTTTTGTTACTGCCAACTTGTTCTCCTAAGTCAGAAGGTTAACTTTAGGAACACAGCTGAACAAAAGAAACAGGCTAACACAGGCATTTCCTGCCATAAAAGAAGACTAACAATCTTTTGGGTAGGCACCTCTATGTTTCAAGACAAAGTCTTTTGAATGTCTTACTGAAATCAAAATAGGTTTTTCCACTGTCTTCAGTGTGAAATGGTATAGACCTCCAAATGACACTCTGAATATTATTTTAAATCAGTTCCCATGAAAATGAATATAATGCCAAGCATAAGGCTTTAACTTTGAGTGTATCATTAAGCCAGAAAACAAAATAATTCAAAGAAAAACTGATGAAGGATGCTTCAAAAACAATACATGTTATTTTAGTTCTCAGATCTTTAATAACGTTTCCTGAATGACACCCACTTGGAAGTTTGAAGAGATGAATAACCCAGTATGTTTTCCCGTAACATCTGCAACATTTTTTTTTTCACAGTGAATTATAGATTCTCCTTATTGTTATTTGTCTAAAAGCCATAAAAACAAACTATGACAAGGGAAAAATAAGGCTCTTTTTCTCCTGCATTGGCACACAGAACAGAAATGTTTTAGTGCTTTATCCATGCCCATCAATTCATTCCCAAGGTTTTATAAAAAAGGACTTTTCATCAATCACTTAAAAGCTAAAGAAACAACCAGGAAGTTCAAAGCTTTCAAGAACATTAAAGCTTCTAATTTATCAGGCTTAAATAATATCAATACTCTATAAGCTTCTCTCAAAAGTAAAAGTACCAAAAGTAAGATAATACACTTAATAGTTTTGTATAAACACTAAGCTAGTTTCCATCTTAGTACCTTAAAGAGGGGTGATTTTTCAGTTCGTTCCAGGTTTCTTTAGCACACACATATAGATGATTAGCTTCTTCCCAGTTCCCATTTACCATTGCAGTGGCTATATCATTTGACAGATGAGCAGCAGTTGCATACCTAAGGGAAAAAAACATAGTAACTGTGTAAGGCTCAAAAAGCATTTATAGTTAAAAGAAATCAATTCCTCCATGCGATACCTTTTAAAAACTCCCTTCCATTCTCCAAAGACATTCAACCATACAGCCAACTTTATCCTTAATCTTGTAGAATCAGCAGAGTTTACACTAGCAGGGTACATTGTGTTTAAAATTACTTATAAACTAGAGAATGCATTTTTTGTTTTGTTCAGAGTCCATTCTAATAATCGTCACAGCAAATGAAGAAACAACTTTCATCAGCAGATGATTATGAAGCAAATAAATATGCTATTTTGGTTCAAAATGCAAGCCACTGTGAATTACACATCCTACCTGGATACAAAAATGTACTTAAAATCATTGAAAAAGTGCAATTCTACCTATTTATATCTGTAGTTCTACATGATGAATTCTTATTTGCCTACACAAGTACTGCAGTAAAGCTTTTCTAGAAATAAACAGATTTTCAAACTGCCAAAGCTCCCCCTACCTGATAAGATCTTCTCTGTCCTGGAAGATCTGTGTTTTCCTATTTACAGTGTAACTGGGGAATACCATACGCCCCATGTTTACCATAAGGACTGTGGAGAGCTGGCCTTGACCAGCACTACCAGCTTCTTCATCCTCCATTGACTCAGACAGTGAAAATAGCAGCAGAATCCGAGAAAAGACAGCCCGAGGGCCTTTACAGACCCTGACAGATTTTCCAGCCAGGTCTTTCACCCTGGAAGGACAAATAAAATTATTATAACAAATGGTTTTTACCATCACTTATAAAAATTCAAATATACTGAATGAAATATGAGAATAATTTTGTTTTCAACACAATTAATGTGTAAACTTCATTTTCCTTGAAAGAACTAGTATTTCAGCTGTCAACTACAGCAAAGAGCATTACATTCCCAAAGTTGATCTGGCTGAGCAAGTAACTATCGGCCTCTTTTCTTGGAGTAGGGAGTAAGCCAACACGAAGGACTTTTTTGGAATATAACTAGTTTTCCCAGGTTCCTTTCAATTTCCTGAACACGGTTTTTTTATAGCCTTCCTTTGTCTAGTTTAAACCAATATTCTGAGAACAATTTTGTTTCTCTTAGAGTTATTTATACAAACTATGCATCATGCATCGTCATGTAGTTCAAATATCTAGCATCAAAGAGAAAAAAAAAATCTCAAGTGATACAAAGTATTTTCATACTGAAGGTTTCTATACGTGGATTAGAATGAAACAAATGCAATTCCTTAAATTAAAACATCGTTACTTATCACAAAGTCCCAACATCCTCTAACACAAGATCATCATGGCTGTGGCTATAATCACTTCACCTGTCTTCCTGTCGACCAAATGAAGTGCAATGCAACTGGAGACAATGATACCAGTGTGAAATACTATTTTTAACAGAATGGGAACCACTAGAGCTCCTGTTGTGTTTTAAAAACAGCAAAGGCCAAATAAAGCTACTTTAAAGAAGCTAACCATACTATGCAAACCTCCCAGTTGTGAAGCTCTGCAAGCCCAGCACTAAGCTAGCATTAGGCCTCTCTTTTGGCGTAAGGAAAGACGACCTTACTGATTCACGTAGTAATAATTCTTCATGGAGGGATGATTTTGAAGTTCTTCTTCCAATACAAGGCCCCTTTTAATACAAGGAATTTTGTGGAGAATCACAATCGATTTCTGGGGGGAATATTTGTCCAATAAACATAGCTATGCAAAACTTGACAAAGCTTTAGATCTCTCTCATTTGAAAAAGAATACCACGGGAAAGACAAATCATGTTATTGAAGCAAATGCAGTACATACTGATATCTGTCAGCTCTCTACCTTACCTGCATTTTGTACAGAAAGGATTCCACAATTACTGAGTTCAGACTCTAGTTCTCCAACCTACTAGACAAGCTAACTGCTAGACAAGCAACCTTTGTTTATATGCATTATCATTCAAACAGTTACTTTCTGGTATTAGTTACTAAGAGAGGCAACTGCGTAAGCAAGCTTATAAACTGACTTGTACCCCAGCACCAGTACCCTGGCTATTATTTTAGTTCATGTTCCTACACTTTTTGTGGATGTTCTAGCTACAGATCCAGCCCTAAACACCAAGAATGGTAATGCTGTAATCACTCCTATTATGGCAGAATGACACCTTAAATGTGAATCTAGACCCCAGAAGACCTGGAAGTCAAGGGCATCTGATATACACAGCTGTGATAGCCACAGTGAAAAAATTCACAGGAAAGAACGAACACTTGTCAAGTAAATAATCTTTTTCTTTTAAAACTATTGCCGAAAAGGAGGCCCTATGCTAAAGTACAAAGTCAATCACAAAAAAGATATTATTGCTCCCCTCTAATTCTACTAAAAGAGCTCACCCAGCAAACGAACATCAGATAGTTGCTTTAATAGGCAATGACTTTCCCTGGGTCTTCCTACATGTTTTCTGCACTGATTTTGCTTTAAATAATTCAGAAATGTTTCTCTGTATAACTGAGTAACTTTGGAGATAGATAATCATGCCCTTAGCTGAAAAGTCTAATATTTACCCTTCTGTTTGACCCACTGTGAATCAAAACTTAATGCTGCCCTTTTTTATTCATTAATTTACTAAATGCATTCCTCTCTTCAAAAGGCATCTAGATTGAGTCCTTTGAAGCATAGCTTACATTCACCTGAAAAATTTAACCATAAACAGAGTTACCTTTTCAAAATCACTGTCCCAATACCAGCATGACTCCTGCTGAAGACTGAACGTTGTTTTGCCAACCTCAGAAAATCATCCACAAGTTGCTGTTTCTGACCATTTGGGTTTGGCAAGTGAAAGATCTTTGCCAATGTTTTTAGCTCAGGGGCTGAAAGCAAATCCAACCCTTCACACAGGTCTTCCAGTTCAGATTCTAAAAGTAAAATGATCCACATATATTCATTGTGTGCTACACCTACACACTCAAGCAACAGCTCAAAGTACAGTACATTCATATAACCTAGTACTAATCTAATGACTGAGATTCTTCAAACATGTATTATGATCGATGCTACCTGGTTCAGCTTGAAATACATTCTCTTCACAGGTCCAGTTTGAAGGAATGGAATAATCAGAAAAAAATCCCTTTGCAACTTCAAAACAAAAGCAAATATGAAGAAATTCTGCTGAGTAACAGAAAAATGCTTTTCAGAAAAACTTAAATCTTCCTGATGATTAAAACTTTGCCCAATTCAAAAAAAAGTGCTGCCAGGGAACAGCAAGAGCAGCGCTGCTCAACAAGGGGGCATGAACTAGGAGTCAAGAGTGACCACAGCACTGGCAGAGTCCTCACCAACCCTGGTGCAGTCCCACTGTAAATGAACAGAACGAGCAGAGCAGAAGTCCTGATAACAGAGTCCACTGGCAGCCCCAAAACTGGCGTGAAGATGAATCAGGTCCAGGGTCAATCTAAGAGATGAGCTGGACGTAAGACTAGAGACAAGACTACAATTTACATCTGAGATCCATCCACAGTACACGGCCACAGACAAGACTGGAAACAAACACCTTCAGCATTGGCTGGAGGTCCAGCCAGCCAGGGAGGGACAAGGCCAGGGACAGGGTGCCTGCAAGACAGCTCAGGACAGTACTGAAGGAGATTAAGTAGAGCTCCTGGACCAATGCGCAGAGGCTGCGCAGGTCAGGGTCTGAGACAAGGCTAGTGAGGGCAAGTAAAGCCTATTGTTGCACCTATAGCCCTGACATTTATTTAGCTATCCCTATTACCTAATTTGCACTAACTGCTTTTATTACTAATGCAACACAACACAACTCATCTACCTGAAACCTTTATTCTGCTCCTCTAATTCTCTTCTCAAGGCACAGACAGGCATGTAGTGCATTAAACGCTAACGTGACACAACTGCAGATTTTATCTGTAATATTTTTAATGTTTATTAATGCTGGCCATACCTGTTTGCAGAAATCTGGCTTCAGCCAGTTCTTCAATTATTGGTGACAAATCCATACTTATCTCTCCATACTCTATTTTGTTCACCTTCAACCAATTCAGCTTGCGTTGAAAAAGTCTCACATATAACTTCTGCCCACCAACTGCAAATTTTATTTAAAGGAGGGAAGGATAAAAAGAAAATTACATTCTAAACATAGTACTATGCATAATCACTACCTTACCTAGAAAAATTACTTTGATGCAGATATATTCTAAAACACATTTTAAATCTGCCCATGTTCTACGAGCAGACTTGGCAAAATACCAGAACTTACCTTTCCAAGTAATTATTGCTCATCAGAATCTTTAAGTTTTGTAGGTAAAAAATTATTACAATGTATTTTGTAGGTAATGAACATGGCTAAAATGCATTTTGGACATGCTTACCCTTTAAGAAATAATTTGTTTTCTAGGAAAAGGTAACTTCATTTTTCAAACTCTGCGTATTGTTCAATAGGTCTTTTTGCTTTCTTTAACACTCATTCAATAACCAACTATTTCATGTTAGGAAACAAAAGAAGCTATAGTCTGACAGAATGATTTAATAACCACAGAGTACCTCTCTGTGTAGTAGTCTTCAGATTCTTATTTTTCCAAAGATAAGCTTAATTCTACTAATATATCTACTGAAAACAAGGGAAAAAACCTCCTATTGATTTGATTTTTATCAGGGAAGTGCTCTCTCAAAGTACCTTTTTAAAATACTTTTAAATTCAGCACCCTTTTGAATACTTAACTCATCCCTCATTGACTTCTGATTTTTTTCATCCCTGCCTGCTGCTGAACTGAAACTGATCATTAATAAAAACAGACACTGAAACAGTACCAGACCTAGATATATTTAAGAAATGGCAGTTAATTTTTACATTCTTATTTAACTATTCTCTTGTTCTTAATAAGCCTTTTTCAGCCTTTTTTTTTAATAGAATGTTTCCAGGAACAATTAACTGAGAGAACTACATTCAGACCCATAAGCTTGTAATTTTCTCTGTGAGGTTATAACTTCTTTGATGTCTGTCTCCAGTTTTTACAAATCTGGAAAAAGGAAGATGGTCGAGTAATACTTGAACATCCTTTCTACAGACCATGGAAACTGATCAAACTAAGGCTGCAATCCAGTAAAGGCATGCGAGGACTGCTTTCTCTCTAAAGAATTTGAATGACAAATAGAAGAGCAAAAAGGTATTGCGCAAGTAATTAATTGCTTCTTAAGCATCCTGTTCTGCAATACATTACCTTTGAAGGTTTGGGGGATTTTTTTCTTTTGTAGTTCTTAAGAAAGTTTCAGGTGTTTCACTGACACAAAAAATTTGCTCTAAGTTGAAAGATTATCAGCAAAAAGATGCAGAAGATCTTAGAAAAGGTCATCCTCTATGAGTCATTAAAATGCAACAGAAAAAAATTACATTATTTTTTCTTGTTCGGTTTTCTATACCTCATGGTTCTCCAATACGATTTTTCTGTTGTATAAAAGTCGGAAGGAGGATTTCACAAAGCGTATTAAGTAGTGTCACTAGAACTATGTGCTTGCATTTAAATTCTTCCAACTGCAACATGTGGTGAAATTAAACACGGACAATACAAAAAATAGTTTTTAATATTACACCTAAGTTCAGACAGATCTCATCCTGAGCACAAAGCCTGACACTGCACTGCAGATTACTTGTTATGGATACACCTCTGCTTTTCCCTAATTTTATTTACTGTTTACGGTACTTAAAAAATTGGCAATGCTCTACATCCAACAAAAAGGCCACCCGCTTTTGAGAAAACTGGGCAGGAAGGAAGGAAGGATTGCTTCAAATGTAATCCTTTTAAAAATATAATTCCTTTCATAATAAGCATTAGAGATAACTCACTGAAGAATGGTAGACATTTTAGCAGAAAATAATGAAAAACTGGAGAATACCTGCATTCAACAACTTTATAGTATTAAGCACGTGTGGGGTTTTTTTTGGTGTTATGATAACTGAAACACTTGCTTGGGTAGAAACTTCTCATGTGGAACAGATAACCCATCTACCTGAACTTTTAAAGTATTCTGTCTCAGATTTCTTGAAGGTAAAGACATCTGTCACTTGCCCAGAATTCATTAGCTATCGACTTAATGCTACCTGATCACTTCTCATAGCTGAATCATTGCGTTTTTCCTACCCTGCAAAGACAGATTGTTTTATCTGTGACTCTAACAGTCAGTGCAGACATGGATTTATCAGCACCACTTTGCAATAATTCTTTCTGTATTCTGAAGTCCTGTGAGAGGGGAATACTGAAATCACACTACTGAAAGAGAAACAAGCACTTCCTTTATTTAATAGAACAAGTTACTATTACTGATCAGTGTTGTACTCATCCAGAGAGAGGAGTGCGGAAATACGGAAGCTGTATTCTGAACATCTCTTTTAGTATTTGTCAAAGTAGCCAAAGCCTGCATCCACTAATGACCTAACTGTAAGTTTATTCCTAGATCTTCTTTGGATGTAAATGATACACATCTACTGCTTGCCTCAGAGAGCCAACAACAACAGTTTTGTTGCTTATATTCCATTCTTTCTTTTTATATTCCTGTTTTAACTATCCCAACATAAACAAGGCATTATCAAGCTCCAAGATGTCACCGTATACACATTGAGGTGGAGACAGTTAACTACTTTAATATTTTTATACGGCCTTGAGTGCACCAATAGGCTCTGCACCCCCATCCCAGCCCCCACCGGTTTGGCTGCTTGCGTTCAAGGTCAGCTGACACTGCAGCTGTGTAAGCTGGGCTCAGGCTGCTGGGAAGAGCTGTGTGAGGCTTTGTCAGGGCCCCCCCCATTCGCTCAGGAGCTGTACTTCAGCTCAGGCTGGCGGCCCATGCTCCTGCCTAAGCTCTGTTGTGGCATGCCAGTGCCTAGCCAAACACCTTGCTGACTTGGCTTCACCTTGCACCTGCCTTGTCACTATGGACTTGCCTGAAGATCTGCCACCAGTGGAGCACGGCTGACTGCAGTACTGGCACTGGATCCACTCTGCTCTTCTTCTTTGGGCAATGTGGGCGTGTGCCCCTTGCAAGTGAGGAGAGGATGTGGCCCCTGCCTGCCCTGCTGTCTCCTTTGGCTCCTGGCTCATCTTCCTATGCAGAGGAGTCTGCTCTTGCTGCTCCCTGACAAATACAGTCCTATGTTATAATCTCACCTTACAATATTCTCATAACTTATGTTAGTATCATTATTATTTTTTTAAAATGTTTGGTGTTACTGCATAACTGCACTTATTACAATATAATCTGTAAGAGCTTAACTCTGACCAGGTAACTGCTGCAGAAATACCTGTGTAAGTTTTGAGCCCTACTTCCTCCCCTGGAGTTTCTTCACCTTTTTAGCAACCACCTTTTAAGGTGGTTTGAGGCAGCTCAGCTGACTTTTCCACTAGGGCAAATGAAGAATGTTCATACGGTCCTTTCCAGCTGCTAAACTTTGGAAGAAAACCTTAAGTCAAGAAAGACATTTCAGAGAATGTTCCACCACAGGTTTATGTACTTCCTAGAGAAACAGATAGCACTGACTCAATTTTTTTAAGGAATTGAGATTATGAACTCCTTATCAGGGCTATATTTCTTCCTAAAAATCTCAAGCCAACACTTTTCCATTTTTGGAGAAGTCTGTTTTGAATCTTTGCATTTTTGTCTCCTTTGAATCTTGTCTAAATATGGAGGGCTTAAATCTCCAACACTCTGTCTCCTACTGACATTAATGAGAGCTAACAGTACTAAGCAACCTACACAAAAATTATTGTTAATTAGTAATGAGCATTCTAAACACTGGATAATAATCACAAGGATAACCATGGATTCACACCAAGCACGGACGTCATCTGTAAATGTGCTGCTCAGAAAGCTCAGAAATGCCACTTCAGAAGTATTCTTTTCAAGGTTTATGTATCCAGCACAGGGCCCTTCATAACCCCTACATGTAGAATTCCCATATGCATTAATCATCAAAAGCTTGGTGTTAACCGATACTCCTCTTTTGTGCTATGAGTTTTCTTCCTTGGAAACATGTTTAAATGTAGCAGCAAGTTGACTTAAGATTCTAAAAAATAGTATTCAAACAGTAAAAAAAGTATTCAAAAAACCCAGAAATATACATAATTATTCACTCCTTAGTTCTTACAAGTCTCCTCTACTTATTACCTTCCATTAAAGCAACATTAGAAAAGTTTACCTACAAAAAGCAACTGAAGGATACATTTCCTGAGAAAAAGGAGCTTCTTCCCTTAAGGAATTTATCAAGTTAAATTGCCCATTGGGCACATAAAAATATGTAACAGTTCCCTCTACAAGAGGTAATGTGAAAATATATTTAAAAAAAAAAAATACCTGATAATTTGCAGAACTTGGTTATAATGTTCATATCTTGCTCATTAAAGAGTCTGACATCATCTTCATTCTCCAAAACTGCTTGCAGCACCACTAAAAAATTCTGGAGGTAGTACGGGTGACCGGGAGAGCTGGGCACAGAGCTAAGCTCATTTATTTTGCCTAAAATGTCCCCAATGGAATTTTGAAACTCTACATTTTCCACAGTTTCTGACAAAGTATGATTAATCTCATCCTTAAAGTCTTCATGAACTTCCACAGGAAGTACCTGTACATCACCCTTGCTAAAGCAATTTTGCGTACCACAGTTCACTTCGGTCTTGGAAGATGGAACAACCTGAGCACGAGGCTGAGTCTTGACTTCCAAACTATTGGTCAGCTCTGCTGAAGTATAAACGGCTAGATGTGTTTCAAATTTATCAGGACTAAGTATCACACCTTCAGACCGACTTTCTGTTTTGGTGCTCCTTGTACCAATTGGTAACCTCTTGACATTAATATTTTCAGCTGGTAATGATACCCGAACAATATTCACAAGGTCTTCTCCATTACATTTGTTTATTTCTTCTTGAAATTCAGGTTCCTCCTTCAAAAAATTTTGTTCCTGGTGCTCCCTCTGAGCAAGCTTATTTTCTTTCTGAGAACTATGCCTAGCGTAAATCTCATCATCATCATCATCCTGTGCTGCAGCACTTTTGCACGTATTGTGAACAGCTGGAGGTGAAGAGTCGATCTCTTTATACACGATCCGTTTTCCTCCCTGGATACAACGTCTTCTGGACAGTTTAGATGACAAGCTTCCCAAAGAGACTATTTTAACTGTTTGAGCCCGTGGTTCATTGTTAACACAACGGACTGAACTATTATTGCTAAAATAAGGACTAATCTGTTGTGCTGCACTCCCTTCTGTTTTCAATAAACTGCTTTTGGAAGGACTTGTTTCTAGATTTAAGAGGTTTTTTGAAAAATATGAGCTGGAATTATTGTTCACATTTGCAGCTGGGGGACTCTCATTTGTAAGAGAGTTGAGTGTGGAATCAATGACGCCAATCTCGCCACGGTTTCTCTGACATGCTTCATCCATGTGCTCATTTATTCCGTATCTTGGCACCATTTGCCCACACACAGGACAGGTAATTTTGGCAGGGGTAACATTGTTAAAAAAGGAAATAATAGAGGAGGACGCTGAAGGTATAGATGGCGTTCCTTTACCTTCCACCTTTTTTGTTGCTCCTTTTTTTTTCTTATTTTTACCGAGTGACAAACTTATTCGGGATCTTTTAATTTCTGAAGAACTAGCTTCTGCCATTACGAAACTTCAAAGTATTTACATGGCACAGGCAACTTCATTCAGGCCATACTTCCTTATTCTGTAATACTTCTTTTAAAAGAAAAAAACCTGTTCTTGGCTTTGCATTTTCCATCTGTAATCCTCTGACATGCCTTCAAGAAAAAAAAAACAAAATATCGAATGAAAGATCTTCTAAGGTACCAAATGCAACCAAGATGAACAGTAAAGAAAAAAAAAAAAAACCAAACCTAAAAAGTGGAAAAGTCACGCAATCCTTAACTGCTACAATGCAATTGTCCCTTTACCTTCTCAGTAGGCAGGCAAGCAAGCACACCACCGTCATACTGAGTGAGCACTGCAGCTGGCTTCGTGGGAACGGTTTGAAAAACGGGAATACTACTACACACTTTGACTATTTAAACGCTACGTCCCCTTGCTGATGTAAACAAAAACTTGAGATGAAGTTCAATGTAAGGATATAGTCAAGCCCTCTAATTTCTGCCGCTGTTTAGAGGCATGCTATTTTTTGGTGCCAACCATCCACTCTTACCGAGCACATGCAACGTGCACGTCTGTGCACCAAGCACAGGCGCAGCGTCTCGCAGCACGCCTGATCACTGGTGGGGGGCTTCTGAAAGCGCCGAGGCCACCGCGCCGGCCGGGCTGTGCTCCCCCGGGCCTCTCCCGAGCAGGCCGCGCCGCGCGGCACAGCGCACTCGCGATGCCTTCCCCACGGGGGCGGCGGCGCCTCAGCCTTCTGAACCCACGGCTGCTACTGCCCGGCAGGAGAGAGGTGCCTGCCTCGGGCCTGCCCCCCGCCGCTGGCGCCGCTACCCCTCCCCTCGCCGGGAGCCCCTCGTCCGGCCGCGGGGCTCTACCGAAGCCCCCCGCAACCCGCCCCGCCTGACTTTCCTCACGCACCGGCGCCGCAGCCGAGCGTCTCTCCGCTGCGTCCGGCCCAGCGGCCGCGAGGGGGGAGCGAGGGGCGGGCCTGCGAGGCGCGCCGCTCAACGGCCGCGGCACGCGCTACGGCCGCCCTGGGAGGCGGGCGCCAGGGCCCCACGTGGCAGCGGGTCCCGCCCGCCGGCACGCAGGGGCCGGCTGCTCCTCCGCCGCCAGGCCAGCGCAATGCACCGCCGATGGCGGGTGGCAGGCCTGGGGAGCAGAGTGCCGAGCCTGGGCCCCGCGCGCCACTCAAAATGGACGAACTAAGACCTATTTATTTTAAACATCTTGCCCGCTTGAAATTTTAAATTTCCTTTAACAACAAATGGTGAAAGAGAGGTGTGATCTTTCTTGAGAAAGGAAAACGAGCTTGAACTTTCTTTTTCTTTGTTCAGCCAAGAAAAGAGCAAATAAAGAAATATTTCCACCTTGAGAAATACCCTTTAAGTTAAAAGATAGCATTTGCTTACTCCGAGTTACTGCAGGCTTAAAAAGCTTCTGTGTCCTCCCTGTTTGATAACCACAATTTCAAAAGATAACTTCCAATTTATAGTGGCAGGATACAGCTTAAGTTCTTCAATAAAGGCAGTTATTCCTGCAACACATACGGAGCTATTACAACACCAGATACAAAAGCTATGTACTATAGATTAAAAAAGACTGTATAGTCAAAGCACAAATATCAAGTATTCTACATGTTAGGTATCTGCCCAGGGCAAGACACTTACTTTTTAGAATAAAAAAAAAAGACAAAAGCAGAGTTCTATGGTAGGAAATAAAAGTAAAACCTAAAGGAAAGTGTCTTACATCACCTTAGAAGCTCACAGAGCATTCTAAAATAAAACCTACTCCAATTCTGCATTCATGTAGAAACATTTTAATATATACAAGATGCAACATACATAAAAAGGTAAATTACAATTTCAGTTTATGAACAGAGAGTGCTTTCTGCGTCTTCTGCTTCTTCTTCAATTTGTTTGCATCTTTAATTTGCATTTTTACTTGATCTTGTAGTTGAGAAAAGAAGGCCTGGGATGATTTCAAGACCTTGTCTTTACCTTCATCCTGTCAATGGACAAAATATATAACCAAGTTATATATTATGTTATAACCAAGACATGTACACACAGTACCATTATACTACTTACTCACATATAATGGTATTAGACTTTAAAAAAAAAATCTGATGCTTGATTTTCAAAGTATATTTTTCACTGTACTCTTATACCACTCCTGCTATCTAAAGAAATAGTAAATAAAGAGTATGTTCCCTTTCTAATTAGCACGGTAGGTAAGAACAGGCATCAAGAATAGATCCTTGCACATCATGAGCTACACTACATATCTGCATTTTGTGTTCTGCTCTCCTTTTGAAAAGGTAAGCACAAACATTTCAGAAGTAATCAAGTAATTTATTTTTTCCTGTTAGTTTCTAATACCTCAAAATTTCAGAGATTTTTAAAATTTAATTTATAAGGCATCATAGGCAGTACACAGGTTCACTGTTCTATAGCAAGCAAAACAAAATCAAATCCGATGAGATTACAGAGAAGGTTCCGCAATAACAAGTAGAAAGTTAAATAGTTTTGAAATAGCTTAAGTAACTCAAAGTTTACAGAGAACTAAATAGAAACCTCACCCTCAATTATGCATGCAAGTAATCCCATTTAATCAAGAGAACATTTCAAATGCAGGAAATAAGAGCATAAGCAGTAGTATTTGCAGGAACACCACCTTGTGAACTTTGAAATAAATAAAAAGTAGTACCTAATGCAAACAATCATTTCTGCTTTGTGAACATACTTCAACATAATTGTATCATACAATTTTTTCATATTTTTCCATATCTAAAGATTAAGTTGCTTACATACTCAAATATATTCATACTCTGAGTAAGCTTCTAAAGGTTCCAACAACCATTTCATTATGATTTATTCATAATTAAATCAATAACATCTACATAAATATGCATTATAAACAAGGAGGTGACTGCAAAGTGCAACCAGAGCTGTATTTTTTCAGGCCTCTATACTGACATCAAGCTGTCAGGATAATCGGCAAACATCAGGACTAAAACGGAATTCGACAGTACTTTGCATAAGACAGTTACAAGTATGGATTAGAACAGTCCAAAAGACTGTAGTTCAAAAGAATACAGAGGAAAGCAGGGGCAGGGGAGGAGGAGTATGCATCTGCCCTTTCCATGTCTTCCTCCTACCTCTTTCTTTCCAGCAGCTACATCTACCTTTTATATTTGCTCAGGCATAAATAAAGTAACAAGGTTTGGATGGTTAGCAGATATACTACTTGTCTACAAGAATTTTTGAGAGGATGGAGAAAGATTAGGAGATGTAGCTGTGCCAAGAGGGATGCGAGGGAAACAAACCTTATACTTGGTAATTCTTTGTGACAAAGTTATCTCTCCTCTCTCTAGCTAAATTATTATCTATCCTTGGGATTTTAATGCTCTTTAGCTGGGAAGCTCCAAGTTATACAGGATTACTTCAGAGATCCTTACCTTGAGCAGAGATGCTTTGCCTTCTTTCGTAAGCCTTTTTAATTGTGCTGCAGCAGCTTTTTTACTAAGTTTTGTGCCTTGCTCTGGCTTCATCTTTTCAAGAAGCTTTTGACGTTTCTCCTTTTCTCTTAGCTTCATGCGTTTCCGAAGCTTTTTCTTTCTTCGTTCTCGTTTTTTGTCTGTGGGTGTCTTTTCTGCATCTGTTTTTACATCACCAGCTTTGTTCTTTTCCTAAAGCAAACAAGATCTCTAGATCCATAAGCATGCAAAAGAAAAGACTCACCTTACAGTACTCAAACCTGCCTTAGTGTTTCCATTATTTCAAGTGTTTAGCCAGCTCAGGGCGATGCCGCATTAAGGCAAAGGCCAAAAAATGGCAAAAGTTGGGAGATTTGTACAATTGATCGAAGACAGGCTAATTGTTCTTCCCTGTTGTCATTTAGGTTTCCCCTTCCAAACACCCATATATATGTTGGAAAAATAATTACCATCACATAATAGTCAAGAACAAAAACGAAACAATAGTATTACGGCCTAGCGTAGCCAAATAAAAATCAACCCTTTCCTCTCCTTCCAGTTATCAAAAAAAGGAAAGAAAAAAAAAAGCACACACACCCCCCCCCCCAAAAAAACCCAACAACCACCAACACTAAAATCCTAGGCAAGAAAGTCCACAAGGTAAGGAACCAAGGGTGGGAGGGGGCAGAATTCTCCCATTGATCTGGCAGCCAGTACACCCTTATATCAACAATACAGATCCTCTCCAGATCCTTACATCATTTTTATTTGTATTTACCTTGATCTCCTCCGGTGCTAAGAGAGCAGCATCACTAACAGCAACAGGTGCTACTTCTTCCATACTTATAGCTGGAAGGTTCGAAACTATTTTAACTTCTGGCACAGGCTAGAAATAAGGAAACATATTCAGGACTGAGCACACCATCCCACAGCAGCTTACAGCTAACTGAAGATACTAAATATTTGGTTTTGTTTAGAGACAATTATAGCACATTTAATACGAAATAAGAACAAGCTTAAAACCACTCAATGTTTAAAATATATTTAGGAAATGGAAAGTAAAGTATCCAGTTTCAAAAGAGGGGGAAAAAACCCTCCAACTTTATGAAACTTACATACTTACTGGTTTGGGTGTGAAGTGGAAGTTACAAAGCGCATCCAGCTTCAGGAAGAGTGAATCCATCATTTCCTGAATTTCTTTGTGTTCAGGATTTTCCTCCTCTTCAGTCTTTTGCTGCATTAATAATGCAATGTTACTGCAACACCATTCATAAAGCTATTTTACTTTAGCAAGACTGATAACAAGACAATATACAATTCAGAGCCATTTCACTGGTGAACACTCAGAGAAAGACTGAAGTACTTCCACAAAGCTGAAAGCAGAGTTAGCAGTGTACAAATGAAGATAAGATTATGTGATATGAACTTCAAACCGAAATGAAAGGCATTGCTTACGTTACCTGGTGAAGTTTCATGTATTCTTGCTCATAGATCTCAGCGAGACTCAGTTTACTCTTTTCATGATCCAAAGTGATACGTTTCTTGTATTCAAAAGCCTCCTCTTTTGGTTTTTCTTTTGGTACTACATCATCCCAAGCCTGAGAAATTCTTAAATTAATGACCAAATGCAACTACAGTCAAATATCAGGTGCTACAGCTTATTTAGAACATTTTCCATATTACTTATCTGACACATTAACTAGTCTATGCATGTGGTTTTCCAGGAACTCATTAAGTTTCACACTTTCATTTGGAAAAAAGTAATAAAAAGACTTATAGCTCTAGCTTGTGTGCTTAGTTTTAGTGGATTGGGGTAAAAATTGTATAACAAATGTGTAATTTTCTTATGTACTTAAATACTCTCCCCCCGTATGTTAGCTGAATAAAAAAACTAGTACAATAAGCCTCAACAAGCCATGGGATACAAATCTTCCATCAGTGGCTTTTAAGAAAAGTGAAGTAAACAATTGATTTTTGTTTAGTATTCAGAATGGTCAGAGCACTACAGTTACAGTCATAGACAAAATTTACAGACAGGCATTATATTCCAAACAAACCCCTTATAGTTTTATCTGCAAAGACTAGTATTTTTGAAGCACACCAAAACCTAGCATGTAATAGGCATGTAAAAAATAGAGCTCCTTAGAAATCTAGACACATTCATCAAGGCAAAAAGAATAAAACAACCAGTTGCAGAAATTAAGATAGCTCTACACCTAACATTTTAAGAGCTTCAAATTAATCCTTGGAATGTGCCCTGTGAATCAAGTCTATGAACAAAATAGGGAGGAACAAGATAATATTAACCTCATCCAATATTCTCTGTTTAATGATATCTTCAAGCTGAAAAGTAGTTTCTTCTGTGATCACAGGTGCTGAGAGGAAAAAGAGAAGAATTTTAAGATGAATGTTTCTCCAGCAAGAAATAGTTTTGTTCTATGAAGAATAAACAACAGAAAAAGAAAATAAAGCCTTAACAAAAATGTAGTAATTGAAGGTGAGGTAAGTAAATAATGTTCTCCTCTATCTTGAGGAGAGTAATCGTATTATGTAAGGCTTGTAAATAACTGGATCTGACACCAAATTAATGAACTTTCAGTTAAGTTAAAAATCAACAAAAAAGATTATAGCTTCCTGTAGTTTCCAGCATGAAAACGCACAACCTCAAAAACACACCAAGTTTAAACTTAGTGTTTTGTTACCCTGCTCTTAAGCCACAGGTGTTTTCAGCAAGGTCAAGGGGAAGAAAACCCAACACGGTATGCAACACGCTTTCAGGAAAGCCCTCTCACTGCTTACCCATTCGAACTGCATGGTCAAAAAGTACTGTTTCCTCCAAAAGGCTGTTTTCAGGTCGTTTTTGTCCAGTCACTTCTCCTTTAAGCTGCCAAGGTTTTTCCTCTAACAACTTTTCTTCTAAACTTTTTATTCTTTTGCTCATCTGAAAAAACACAATTTCCCAAGAAATTACTTGTGAGCTCTATGTTTTAAACTTCTTGCTTTTTTCAGGTACTTCTAACTCCTCCTCACATAAAGATAAGGGAATCTATGCTTGCATATATATCTGGTATAGATAAGCCACTTTTTTTTCCTTTTCTTAATTTGTAAATAGCCTCTTCATATTTGCCAGGCTGAACAAATTAAACCGTCATTTGGGGAAAAAAAAAAAAAATATACTGGCCACTGTTTTGAAGCATTAGCAAAAAAAAAAAAAAAATTAAAAAAAATTACCTTTTCCTGTCTCTTCTCAAAGGAAGACTTTATTTCACTGGGATCGATGCCCTTCTCTAATTGCATATCAGTAACATCTTCTGTTTCACTGTCATCTGGCAAACTAAAAGTAACTTTTTTAGAGGCTTCTTTACTTCTCATATTCTCCATCATCATTTCATTCATATCCTCAACCCTGTAACATTAAAATTGAATATAAAGATTGGAAATCCTCTATAATTTTTACATGAAGATATTTCAGCCATTAGATGTTTACCAGTTACAAGTAACCCACAGTTAAGAAACACAATAGGCTTTCATTGAAACCTAAAGGCAGGGGACACTAGGGAAACTTCTATATATTAAAAGTAACTTTCAAAAACTGCAGTTACAGCTATTAAATTATTTATTCAAATAAAGACACAATACTCAAAAGATAAGTAAATAAACTACTTTTTAAATAAGGTGACAATGCAAACCATGAACATACAACAGAAAACAGAGAATGGCAAACCGTGACCAAAGTGAGCCTGGAATTCACTTTATTTTCTACTTCACTTCAGTGTAAAATTACAAAGACATTTTAACTGCATATACTTACTCGGACATGCTTTCTTCATTCTCCTCTCCAATAGCACTATTTGCTTCCTCTTCCTGATCATCTTCAACATCATTAGCTACTAAATCATCACTGTCATCAACTGGATCAAAGAAATCTTTGTATGTCAAGTCTCTAGAACTTTTAATTGGCTAAGAAGGGGAGAAGGAAAAAAAAAAATTCCAAACCAAAACTGTTAGACTGACAGAAGTCCAAGGGTATCCTGTCTTTTGAAGTCTTTAGCACATGGGGAACCGCACTACTTGTGTAATAGTAATTCAGTTTACTGAAGCATTCACCTGTGGTAGGGCATCTTAGCAAAACTTCTATCTTTTACAAGTATTTAAAGTATTCTACCACTTGAATTCATTTCCAGTTTCAACCTATACAGAAGTCAAAGAGCAGTAGATTTTGTTGATTAGTGATTGGAATGCGTACGCATTCCCTTATACCCTGGGCATAGTTCTTACTTGCTAGTGAAAATCTCTGGCAATATTAAATAATAAAAGATTTATTTTTGAAACAAGTACTCAGCAACTTAAGTTAAATCGGAGTTACAAAGCCATGTCCCCGGAAAAAGAAGTTGCCAAAAGCCCTTTGATCTGCATCGGTCACCTTAGTGATCTCTAACTGCCAGATATCCATGCTGAGTGACACATTTTTTTCATTTGCTGGGTCACCTATTCCGCAAGATCACTTATTTCTTATGACATACTATCTCTTCCTTTATTCATGCAAAAACCCAAGACCCATCTAAAGAGAGACTGGAATAGCAGGACAGTATGTTCTTCTACACTAGGACGTTTTGTTACAAGATGTTAATGTCAAAAATATTACTGAAGTAAAGCTTCAGAAGTAATCATTAGTCATCTAATCGAATTTAACTTGGTAGTTCCTACTCAGAGTTAAACAATTTATAGTCACCCTAAGAGATATCAGATCTTGATTTAAAGGAAAAGAGAGATCAGAAAATTAATTTACTGATATTCTTACTTTGACTTTAGCTTCTTCAGACTCTTCTTCCTCATCATCTGAGATGATGTCTTCAAAATAATTAATATCTTCTTCCTCCTCCCTGTTTTCCTTCTCTGCCTGTTCTAAAAAAGCTTCCATCTCAGCCAGCTTGAAAAACTTGTCATCCACTATAGATTTTCTTCCCATTTTTTTCAATGTGGTTTCCTTGGCTGTTTCAGCTTGTTGCTCCAGTGCTTCAATATCAAAGTCAATATCAGAATCCTCATCACTGTATTTCTGCATTATGCTTTCTCTGAGTTTACTTTGCTTTTTTTTAGCTTTAGTTTCATCTTTTGTATAAACATTCTGCTCAGTTTCTGCTTCCATTATGTTGTCTTCCAATTCCCTGTTGCTGCTGGTCTCTGCATCAGAGCCATCCTCTTCTTGGTCTGAGAGAAGGCAAAGATGATCATCCTTGGCATCCCTTGCAATGGATTTCTTGAAGAAATCAAGAACTGCATTGTTCTGCAGCTCTAGTTGCTGCCAAATCTGTTCTTCATCAAAATTCTCTATCACCAGCTCTTTTAGAGGACTCCCACGAACTATATTACTTCCCAGAGCTTTATTCAAATCGTAGAGAGTCTTTGTTAATGCTCTGAAGTCAGCAGCCAGTCCATCTTGCACACTAAGAGTAGAAAAAAAATTAAGAACTTTAGAAAGCGCAACAGTGAATATTAGTTTTTTATTCTCTATTTTGCAGAATTTACTAGCTTTCATTCACTTTACACCTTCCATTAAGATGTGACACGGTCACACTACAGCTCTTTCTATATCTGCTTCAGTATTTTGGTGCTACAGAATAGCACCTTTCAACAATTACTGCTGTTGCTTAACTTTCTACACACCTCTTGGAATACTGCTACTAAACATTCCCAGAAATAAAGACATTGTAATTATTAAGCCTTTCAGCTTCATTACATTTTGTGTATGAAGTAGCAGCTGGACAGATTCTACCCTTCTATAGTTGCATCTTATTATATCTTGATCATATTTAAGCACTCCAGACGTTCCGGGGAAGTAAATAAACACCTCAAACATCCAAGATACAGATCCTTGGTTTTAAAAAGGTAATTGTCTTCCTCCATTGCCTTACTCCTCAGCTTTTATAATTGGGTAGTCTCTTCAGTTTTCTCCCTAGAGCTACCAATGCTTCTACATAGCTGGTTGCAACAGAAATCTCCATTTCCCAATTCCCGAACGCTGAAGAAAGGAATAGGATACTACAGCAGCCGCGGCAGAAGCCACAGCCAAGTCCCGACGCTGTTAATAGCGCGTTTCAGGAGAGCTCTGGGGCACCGGGCGTTGCTGAGGGGCGCCGGCCGGCTGGCACGAGGCCTCCCTGCCAGAGCACTGAGGCCTGCACAAATGGGAGAGCGCTAGGTATATACACACACGCGCTCCGGCATTGAGGGGCTCCCCAGCCGCTGGGAAACCCGCAGCCCCGCAGTACCTGAGGAAGCGCTCCGGGCGCGCCGCGGCGGCACCCACCACCCTGAGGCACGTCTCCAGCCCCTTGACTGCCGCCATCTTCCCGCCGGCCGCGGCGCGTGGAGCAACTTGGCACCGCCTCCCCGAGGCCGCCGGCGGAGCGGTCCGGGCGACTCCCGCGGCCGACGCCGAGGTTCCGCATCCCGGAGTTCCGCCCCGCGGCGTGTTCCACCCACAGCGGCGGGAGCGCGGCGGGAGCCGCCCCGCCCCGGCCCGCCTCCCGGGCCAAAAGCAGTTCTGCCTCCCAGCCCGTGCTTTTGTCACAGGACCGCCCCGTTTATTCGTGTCACCCCCGCTTCCTTAGGTAGGCCTGCTCGCGTTGGCGCTGAACAGCAAGCAGGGTATTGCAGCGTCATCTACTGATGGCTGCTGCTCCTCCCCTTGGAAGAGCGTGGTATTGCTGTAGATTGGGATGTTCAACAGCACTGAAAAACCTGCTCTAAATATAGTAAAGCTACAGTCATCTTACTTTGCAGTTTTGTCTCTCTGACCTAGATACAAGGGCTATTTTGGAACCACACATTTCCAGCTGATTCTGTGAGCAAAATGCCCGACGTTATCTGGCGTCTCCAAGCTCCCAGCTAACTCGGCATGCGTTCACACGCCTACGCGATTAGCAAGCACTGCGAACTGTTTTGTTACTTTACATCACATGGTTTCCTTAAAGTTTATTTTATAAAGTCATCAAATTAAGCACTACACCCAACGACCCTGGTGAAGAAGCTGCTGCTGCAGTTGGGGGAGGCGATCCATTCCTCCTCCATGCTGCAAAACCTGTTAGCAGGGGGTTTCACTCACCCCGCCTGCTGCCGTTCCCAGCCATCCACAGCCGTTCAGCACCTGGATCCAAAACTGTGACCAACCTTCTAACTTTGTTCTTGGTATTGCCTCTGCTGCTCCTCTGCTGCTTTCATGTTTCCTTCCTACCAAAAAGAGAAGTCTTTTCAGTGCACAGAAAACAAAGCCCCGCTATGCAACTTCTATGTGTCCTCTCACTGGCACTCTGCACCCTCAAAAAACCATTGTGTGGAGCAGGGCCCAGCTGGCAGAGGCACGAGTGTGACCTGTACCTGTGCTTCTCTGAACATCATGAACATATCTGACACCTTACAACCTGGGTTGGAAGCAGAAAGTATCCTATATTGGGACTTTAAAATACCCATTTTGACCACTGATTTTGATCTGCAGTTTTAAGTATTCAGGTATTAGCATATTTGAAATGGCACAAGCTGTTTGTCTATTTAGGATGCCTCACAGCAACTTGCGATGTCCTATGTCCCTGACATAACAGGAACAGAGCACCAGAAGACAGCCGGCTCATTGTCCCGAGTCTCTTCTGCACAATGCTTTAGTCAGAAAACTTCCTCTCTCTACAGATGTCCCTTGCTATAGCTGGCCGCTTTTGCACTCTTTTTCAGATGCGGTGCCCAGAGCTGCCCCTGCAGAGGCTCACAGCATGCAGCGGCCCGGCCGAGGCTCGCTGCACTGCCGCCTCCCCGCAGTCAGGCACAGGCTTCAGCTCCGGCGCGGCCGCCCCGGGCCGTGCGCTGGCTGGCAGCGGCCGTAGCGCCCGCCCCTGCGCGATGGAGCCTTCTCCTCCGGGGAAAGGCACAGGGCAGCTGCGCCCACCCGCCCCAGCGAGGGCTCACCGGCCCCTCGGCGTGACACAACCGTTGCCACCGCCGGTGCCTCGTACCGCCGGACCTCCGAACACAGCCCCGGGCAGTCACCGCGCCGAAGGGCTCCCGGCCTGGGCGCGCCTTCAGCTCTGGGCGGCCGGGTGACAGCTCGGCCCCGGCGGGGACGGGGGCGGCGGCCGCTGCCGTGGTGACGGCGGAGGGCGGCCGTTCCCCCACGACCAGGCCCCGCCTGCCTGCGGGCGGGCTGGGTTCGAGCGGCGGGGCGGCGAGATGGCGGCGTCCTTGGGGCGCTCGGCGGCCGGTAACGCGGGGGCCGGGCGGGCCGGCGGCGGGGCGGGCGGCGGGGCCGGTGAGGGCCGGCGCGGCCTCAGGTCGCGCCATGGGGCGACCGCGGGCCTCGGGGCCCGCTCCGGCCTGGAGCTCCTGCCCCGCGGCGGCGAGCACTGCCGCTTCCTGCTGGGGCCGGGCGCGCCGTCTGAGCGGGATCGCGCCGCCCTGCCCGCCCTGAGGTGCGGGAGCGGGCCCGAGGCTCTCCGTGAGAGCCTTACAGGCCACAACAAAACAGCATTGCTTTTATAAGTCAGAGCAAGGTCTTGTGATCCAGATGAGAGCTATATTAACAACTGACATTATCTGGCTTAGAAAAAACTTAGGCAGCAAACTCCAAACTTAAAGCGCAAGGAGGAGCTTCTCTTTTTAAGGTACAACTTGGAGGTCAAATGCAAAATCATTTCCCGTTCACTATAATTATCTGGACTGTTCACTCTCTTAATAGCAAGTAAGGGCAGATTAAACTCACCATACCTAAACCACACTATTTTACTTGGTAGCCATAGACTGCTGGAGAAAAGTGAATGGGACTCAGTGCTGTCGGTGATCGACCAGTGGGATACTGGGAATGAAAACACCTTTGTACAATTGCACTTGGAAGAAACCAGAGCTGCAGTAAAGTGAGACTCAGTTTCTAGCATCTGTGGAGCCCATGTGACTCCCAAAAGCCAAGTGCAGCACAGAGCAGAGCAGCACTATGGATGACTTAAGCCTTGTTGGCTGGCAAAGTTTCCAAGATGCTAATGCCACCTTGAAATGGCTGGGATTTCAGAATGGCCAGAGTGTGCCCTTCCTCCGTTTGGGTCAGAGCGCTAATACACAGCCCCTGTATGCCAAACTCCCTATGGCGACAGCATCCTCTCCACACTTGGGAGTTTTTATCACCCTGAAATGGTTGACAATAGACCAGTTCCCAGTGACAAGGTTCTTCTTACTGCGACCCACAATTGTATAGCCTACCCATAGAGAACTTGACTGAATTCAGTTGGATTTGGCTTGCGTTTGATTCCTTAGCCATGTAAGTCAATGAATGCTGCCCCACATAAGAAGCAACAAGCCTATGAATAAACATTTGAAGGATGAGGATCGCGTTTTATGGTGTACTTTAGACTTGTTCCTTCATGTTCATCGTCTGCTCTGTTATAGAATGTAAGCCTCAATTGGTAGAACTGTACATGTTTAAACTCTGATGTACATAATACTAGTAGATCAGTCAACCATTAATAGAATAAAACCCAAATAGATCAATTTAAAAATACTCTTCAAATGAAGCTGAAGAAGGTGACATATATCCTGCAGTATCACTGAGGCTAGCAAGCCCACAATCATATATGAGAACAGGGACAGCTGAATCTTCTCTAAAGGACAAAATATCTAGAAAAATTCAGATTTGGTTGTCAGTGTTTGAAAAATGAGGTCTGAAAAGAAAACAGTAGGGGCAAATGCTGTATATACCAGGACAAGCAAGTGCATGTGTGAATTTGGTCAGCATATCCAAGTTTTTCAAGCAGGACAGCTACTTTGATAGATACTTTAGTCACAGTGTCCTTTAGTCACAGTGGCTTCAAAAGAAGCAGAGAAAGGAATTGTTTTTAACATTGGAGAAAGTTAAGAATTACTTGAATAATTCTGTAAGTCAGTGGGCAAATGCCTTTGTGATTGAAGAATTTAGCCACAACAGTTAATAGGACTAGTTTTGTGATATACACATAAATAAAAGCGTTTCTTTCCTGAAACATGAAAGTGATGGGGTTTCAATCTGAAGTTTGCTAAAATGCTTTCTTTTTTACTGCAGGGTCATCTTTTGGTTATTGGGTTAGAAGAAGAAGATTAGAATTTTAAGTAACTAATCTGTGTAGTTACTAATCAATATAATGCAAGAAAAACACAAATGCTTTTTGTTTAATCTTAATTCATACTGGTAATTATGGGTCTAAAATTGAAGCTCTATATGTATATGACTAGAGCTAGGATAAATTCACAAGACTTCACAGAATTAAAAAAAAAAAACCCCAAACCTGCTGAAGAGTCCTCTGCCCCTACATACTCATAGGAAAAATATATAGACTTCTATCACCCAATCCAGTAAGTGAGAGGAGGAAATGGAGAGATGTATAAATAATATTGTCATAAGAGTGGGCATTTAAGTATCTTTGACTTTACAGGAATCCTAGGAATATACTTCACTTTTTCAATCTATTATCTTTCCAGGAAACACCACAAAAATCAAATGTTTCTTGGGCAGAACCCAACAGAAATAGCATTTTCTATTATTTTTGCTATTGCTTCAGTAATAGCTGAGTAACAGTCTGTGTCTCTACTTTCTGTCAATTTACTTGAAAATAGACAAAATACAAATTAAATTATAGTAACCATGTAGTCATATGCCCTGTGTGAAGTACAGCAAGAATTATAGATGGGAGGTGTCAAAAAGAATGGGAAAAATCCTAGCCTTTTCCATCAGTAAAGATTGCTTGAAAAGTCTACATAGTAGTATTTCTACTGAACTGTGGTCTGTTAATATTTGGAAGAAGGAATGAAACAGTGAAAGTGTTTAGGAAACATAACAAATGATACAGTAAGTGGTCCTTATCTTTCAAAGGATTTTTCTCTTTTGGAGAATACTGACCTCCTCTAAGTGGAGAAGTATCTCTTGCTTCAGCAATAATTGAATCAGGTCTTAAGAAATTATTGCAGGAAACAGAGCTACTTACGTAGAATCTTAGGTGGACAGAAAAGACTGTGTGGTGGGTGGTTTGGTTTTTTTTAAACTTTGTAATGCTTTATTTACTCTGGTGATCTGGTCAAACTCTAGTCTAGTTAATTATCCATGCCTCTAATTATGCCAACTAGATACTGCATGCTTCTTTGTACAGTATAAAGCATTGCATAGTATTGCTTCTTCAGGCAATTGCTTTGTTCACCCCGATACAGCTGCATTTAGATCGCAAGTCTATCTACAAAATAGTTTCAGCATAGGCATTTGCAAACCAAGAGTTTTTCTTCTGTGTAGAAGTTGCTAGGGGATTTTTTTTAACATGTAAAAAGGTGAAAAGTACTTGGAAACACTGAGTTGCTCTACTATGCCAGTATGATAGCCTAAAGGTAACAGGTGAAAAAGAATTGTCCAGAACTTCTGGTTGTGATGAAGGAGATGACAGGATGTATTGTGTGAAAGGCTGGCAAGAAATACTCCAGGGCAGTTACTTGCAGAACTGGACAAGTTTCTGGAAATTATGAATGTAGGATGTTGATTTAGGGTTATCAAATGATTCTGAATAGACTTACTTTTGTGATAGTAAGTCTTTGGAAGTATGTACATTGCATGTTGTAATTTTAAGTCTCAAATACACACAAACACTTGTTCCATCAGAGCACAATGCTCAGAAAAGCTTCTATTTAAGGACTGCATCAGCGGTCTTTGTGAAGAAAGATTAACTGATAGCTGTCCAGTCTTGAATTCCTGTTAAATGGTAGTTCTCAGTTTCATACAGAGAAGCTAGCTGATTAATTACAGCTACTACTAACTTTACAGAGTACAAAGAGTCTGAAAAAATCCAAGCCAGGCTATCCTCAGTGTACTGCAAAACATCCAGAATCTCAGTGCATCCTTGGCACAGTCTCTCAGCAAAATAGCACATTTGTGAATTTAAAGCTAAGAATGCCTCAAAGACTTCCAAAATGCTACGATGCCTCTAGCTTGGCCTTGAGGCATTGAGAACTCTGACATGGCCTAAAGCAAACTGGCATTAAAGTGCGGCTTTTATGAATATATCCTTTCATCTTGGTGCTAGAAACAATTGATATGATCACAATTTCTCCCCCACCCCCAACCTCTCCAGATTCTAGTACTCTGACAGATTAATTTTTAATGTAATTAATTTGTAAGTATCCTCATTTTATATCTTTTTTGTTTTTTTTTTTAAAAAAACAAGCAACCCTAGAACCATTTGTGAACAACACAGCAATTTGACACAGACAGTGCTAAGTTCAGTACTGACTTGTCAGAGCAGTCTGTGAAGAGTTCTGCAGATATCTAAGCACTGAGTTTTTCCATGACTTCTCCATCTTTTGTCTACATGTAAGCTCTTTCCTTTGTGTTGTATGGTCATCCAGTATTTTTTAATATTTACCTTTCCATTTATGATAAGCCAAATCATATTCTTTTTCTTTTGTAAGTCACACTGAAGTCAGTGGCATTAGTTGCATTAAAAAAGCTATTATGGTTTTGACCTTTTAAAGATAATCTTCGAAATTGTTATTGGTCAGTTGGATATGATGTTGTTCACAGTACTTAAAACTGAAATATTTCTAAGCATCTTGAAACAGATCAGTGAAACTAAGTATAAGACCTGTATGGCGTGTGAAAAGTAAGAAGGCCAAATGACTTCATCATTAGAGAAAGAAAAAATAAGAAATCAAACTCAGGAGATTTTAGGATTCCTTAAGCCTCAGATGCAACATGACATTTCTTTCCTTGCTGGAGTTAGTTCTGACAGCTGAGAGCTTAAGTCTTTTATCTTTTGGATCTTGCAGTATCAGTTCTGTCCAAGGTTTTGTTTTGGTTTTCTTGTTTGTTATAATTTCTAGATGTATAGGCATATCTTCATTTCTTTCTCTATTTTGTAAGAAGCTCTGAAAAATTCAGAAGTCACTTTTAAGTACATTATACAGTTGACCGTTAGATTTGGCCATGTATTCCTCTTTTTAACAGGCATATAGAAGTCATGTAAGCATTTACACTATATTTGTGGGTTTGGTTTTTTTTTTTAATACTTCTGAATAATTACATACATAAATACATAATTTTCATTGAGCTGTTAGTACTACAGAATAGTTCTTTCCTTGGTCTCAGTCTGCCTTCAGCTTTGCACAGTGGTGTGTTTATGACACAGGAGTTACACAGGCCTCATTAAAAGGGGAAAGAGCAGATACTTATACTTTCTCAAAAGCATTATATCAGTCCTATTCACTTTTTTCAGGGCTTCTTACCAGATTGCAGACTTCAGCTCCCACAATACGAACGCTATCATCATCGAATTCCTTTTCTCAAAACATTCCAAGCTGTTTGTGGAAACTGGGCCGACTTAATCATGTAGCAATTGCAGTACCCGATTTGGAAAAAGCTCAATCCTTGTATAAAGATGTGTTAGGAGCACAGGTGAGCGAGACTGTTGCTCTTCCTGAACATGGTGTCTACACTGTTTTTGTGGAGCTGGGAAATACAAAGCTGGAACTTCTACATCCTTTAGGAGAGAAAAGTCCCATTGCAAGCTTTCTGCAAAAAAACAAGACTGGAGGAATGCACCATATCTGCATTGAGGTACGTTCACACAATATATCATATAATAAGATAGAGATATTAGAGTATGCGTATTTTTTTCATAGGTTTGACCTGTGTCAAGGACGAATATATAAGGCTTTTTTCTGTTTTGGAAATCACGGTTCAATTTCATGAGCTATGTGATTATTTTTTCCTCTTTTATGCTATAAAGATTAAATTGGGGAGGGTTAAATGTGGAAGGTGGACAAGTCCAAGGGCTTGTGAAGAGCGTTTGACAGGTGTTAACTTCCTGACATAGAAAGGACATAAACTGGAAGAAGATGGAGTTGTAAGTTTAAGCTAAGGCATAGTTTAGATTTTCAGAAGTTTCCTCCTGTTTGATATTTAGTTGAGAATTGTATACAGAAGTCAAAAAAGATTGTCACTCGTACTTACCAAAGAGCAGAGTCTCCAGAGTTTCTTCTGTCCTGTTCTTCCTTGTCCATCAAAGAGAGACTGGTCTGGAAGTACACAAGATGGAAAGGTGCTGGGTAAAGTAGAAATCTTATTTAGTATGTTCATGTTTTAGTGTAGATGCAAATTTTCATGCTGTTGCCTATGATACATGTTTTTAATATTTTAAAGATCTGAGTCTTGCAAACTTTATTATTTCATGCAAAGTGTAGTAATAAAAAGTAATGGGATTACTGATGTGAGTAAAAATTGTTTTCAGAATGCAACATAAAGACCGGTGTTTGCAGTTGCATGCTTTCATTGAGAATTGAGAAATTTTGCATACACACAGGCATTGCAATTTTTCTTAAATTAAGTTTGCGTATTTGCACATGTTCAAGAATAAGAAAATTAATTCTTTTAAAATTGACACTAAATTGTATTCCTAGGCAGTTCTGCTATAGAAATGTGAAAGACCTCAGCTGAACTTAGGAAATGGGGGGTGTAGAAGAAAGAAGTGATTTGCAGTAAGACCAAAAAAAACCTCCAGCCCTCTGTAAGACCAGTGGTACTTACGTATAGGTACAAGAGAAGGAAGTTGTAGGCATTTCTCAACAAAGAGAGCGCAAAGCTCCCAAGGGTTTCAAGTATATGTAATCCCTTTTAAGATGTTTCAAGAAATACTTGTTACCAGCTGAAATTGTTCTATGTAGATCTCCATTTTGTATGAGAGATGATCTTGTTGCAGATAAACCAAAGATGGCTGTCAAGGGAAGTCATACTATTAATTATGAAAATTGAGAAGAATGGGACATGCTCATTATACCATGTTGGACAATGTAGAAGTGTTGTGTTAAAAAAGAAAATTTATAACTGTATACAGTAGGTCAGGCAAACCAGGAGTCATAATCTATTATGATTTAATTATTATTAAATCATAATCAATTATGAGTTAATTTCCATTAATCCGGTGAGCTAGTGCTACTCACAGCCAGATTTTCCTAAATGAAGTCTTGTAACTCACTAATAGATTCTCTATGGAAGAAAAAAAAAAATTAAGGAAAAGATTGTCCTAACTCTCTCATGTTTGTCTCCATGTAAAAACAAACGGAAGATTATAGACTAATTTATGTGGAGAAAAAAGCAATCCATTGTTGACCTGCTGTTTAAGTGGGACTGAAAACAGATTTGGTCACTACCGTAGTCAATCAAAAAGGTATTAGCCTCCCTCCTCCAATTTTCTGTTCTCCTCAGAAATCTTACAATTTCAAAGATACGTTGTCTTCTGAATTTGAGCAAAAATAGTTTTCAGAAAAACTATAAGGGACTTCAGTGTCAATTGATTGTTCATTTGAAATCTAAAAAATATTTTGTAGAAATATCTTTCTATGAACAATTTTATTGCAAAAAGCTGAATTGTAAAAATTCTTTCCATACTGGAGAGGAAGCCTGACAAGTTTATCAAAATGCTTTTCATTTCTTCCTTATGTCTGATTATTCAAAGGAAAATTTTAGACAGATGTTTTGATAGGGAATTTGCTTCAGAAAAAATAAGCATTTTAAGAAGAAATTAAATTATTCCTGACCAGCTATAATTGAATTTAATACCTGCGATGAAAAGCATGCTGGACAGTTGGTAGAATAAGAGAGAAATCCTGAGCCTGATACTCTCCTAACACAGATGCACCCACAGGCTTTCCACTGTTTACTTTCACTGCTTCCCTGGGGATGGAGTAATTCATTCCAGCTGAGCCCAGACACAGTTCCTCTTCTGGCCATCTCTGCAGGACAGGAGCAGCAGCTGCAGTGGCTTTTCTGCTTGGGGAAACAACCTGAAGGGGGCTATGGCACACATTACATGTGCTGTTTTATTTTAGATAAAACTTGACAGTCTTTTTTTTTTTTTAGCAGACTGGTAGTTGTGTGTAGGAAGAACTGTAGTGAGTTCAGAATTTTCATGAACAAAACTGCTGCAAATGAGTAGGAATTAACTGATGTCTCTTCCTCTGAATTAAAGCTAGGTATTTCCTTCTTCCTTACAATGGCATCATGCAAGTTTATTCACCAAGTTATGTCCAGACACCTCAGTCCTGAAAAATAGCAATGCTATTATTTTAATTCTAGGTCTTTATTGACTATTGGTTTTGCTAAACTGAGTGCTAATTTTATTATTTCAAAGAACGAATGCATTTAAGGTTTGGGAAAATTCAAATTTCATCTGATGACATGACATCAGACTTAAGATCCCATAGAGCGTAGACATCTTTTTGTTAATTACCTATTTCTGCAGGAAACTGTACTGAAATATTATGTTAAAGGGTATTCTTATAATTCAGTTCAACAGAAAAAACAGGTCATATTCTGGGTACGTTTCTGACAATTCCAAGGTTTTTCTTAGGAAACTTTATGAAGCTTATTAACCTACTCAGAAGGAGGATATATAAATCTAAAAGGGACTTTCCTTTTACCTTCTGCCCATTGCCCTCCCTTTTCACCATCATCTAATGAGTCAGTGTTCTGTCATCAATTAGACAGGAAGGCATTCTTCTTTAGTTATTGATAATTTGAAAGAAATATGATCTTCTTAGTAACACTAATGTGGAGTTTAGATTATTTATGGAGTCCTTATAAAGTAACAACATAAAAAAATCAATGGGCTTTGTGCATGAGTGATTTTTGTTTAATAATTTCTTAAATATAGCACAATATATTTAAACAATATTTTATAAAATCTTCAAATAACAAATGCAAACTTCTGTAGGATTTTTATTTTTAAGACTAGATGTTTTAAAACTTGTTTTATAATTTAATTTATTTTCAGAATTATATTAGAATTTAGAAATAACATTTTAGTAAGGAATTATATTATTCTCCTAAATCTGCATAATACAGTGTAATATGTTAATTTGTGTGAACTGTATTTTTCTTTTATAAGGTTGATGACATAAAAGCGGCTATGACAGAACTGAAGGAAAAAAAGATACGAATATTGAGTGAAGAGCCAAAAATAGGTGCACATGGCAAACCTGTGATTTTTCTTCACCCTAAAGATTGCCACGGAGTCCTTGTGGAACTTGAGCAAGCTTGAGCCGTAATATTTATAAATAAAACAATAGATTAGTTGTGAAGTTACTGAGCTGGTGCTGGGAATATTGATGTGGTGTTCAGTCTTTACAAGTTCACTGTAGTTCCTGTGGATTAAGTACAGCTTTTGAGTACTGAAATAGTGCTACAGATTTAGGGTCGGTTTCTTTTTTTGTTGTTGTTGATCTGATTTTCAGAATTAATATGTTGACATTTCTTGAATTCTTTGTGATTCTAAAGACAAATACATGAGCCAAGTTACATATGTAACATAGTAATTTATATTCTGTTGCCTCATGTTTTCAGCATGGTTTTACCTCTGTAACCAAAGAAACTGTACAGTTTCTAGGTCATCCCACATTATTTTGTTCTACATTTCAGAGCAGAGACCCACTTCTCAGTGACAACAATATAGCTTAGATACTCCCTTTAGAAATAAAGGAAAAAGGAACATTGTATTTTCTGTTTTCACCATTCACCATCTGTGCTTCACACTGATTGATTGGTTCATGCAATAAAAAAATCCTTATGCTATTGTATGGGTGTCTGCAATCAGTAAATAAGTTTTCCTTGGCATAAGAATTACTGCCAAGGAAGTCACCATGCATAAATCATCATTTAGTTGTTTTATGAACTCTGGATATGCAGGCAATGCGAGAAAAGTATCTGAAATGTATTTTAAACTGTAATGTACTTGTCACATTTTAGTTTTTTCAGGTATTGAATATTTGTTTTTCAACCTTCATCCACAGGAAGATAGCTGGGAGAGATCTGAACAAATAGTGATTAATCTTTTCACTTACTTTATAAATACTGTTTTCCTATGCAAAAGCACTTAGAAAATCAGTGGAAAACACAAGCCGCATAAGTCTTGCTTATGTACACTGTCTTTAACATCAGAGACCATGCCACCATACTTATGGTTCTGATAGACTGCAGTCACAGTTTGTTGACTTATTCATGGACAGACTTTGGTTTATTGGTGTACGTTAAGCAAGCAGTGTTTGTCCTGATACTTTCTTTTATAGGTTTGTTTTGACACATCAGCTGCAGAAATTGAAGACTTGCTGTGTCTCTCTCTAGTTTTCTTAATCCTTAAAGGTCATATATGTTCCTAGCTAAACCACAATCTACATCTCTGCATATACAGTGAATGGTTTCAGCTTGATATGGAGTAAGTTCATTTTAGTCTAGAAGAATTTTTACTTAATGGAAAGGGAATTATTTGTGTTCTGTGTCATGTTTGCTACAACAAAATACAACTATAATGTTGACTTGACATTTAAACAGGGCTTTGAAGACATTGATGCTTCCTCATGAATTTTACTTCTGAAAAAACTCTGCAAAGCCATGCATTTTTTTAAAATGAGATAGTTTTGTACTCAAAATAAATACTACTCCTGTCATATTTTGAGAAAAATACAGTCTTTCACAGGGTTCTTGCATCTCATCAAATCACTGTTTAGAGGGTAGTTTGTGATCTAAATTCTGAATTGTTTAAATTTAGAAATCCTAAGGCAGGAAAAGCAGGATGATTTGATATTCCTAAAATATGATTCTGCCATTCTAGGAGACATTCTATTAGCAAAGCTGCTTTTGTCTTTCCATTCTTTCAAAGACAGGGAGGCATCTTTTCTGCAAAACTAGCAAAGGAATGCCAAGACTAGAAGCCTTGCTGGTTACATGTCAAGATAATTGAACCGAAATCTTTGAACCTAATACCCTTAGTTTGGTGCAACAGAAAACAGGGTAGTCCTCCCTAGGTTCATACTCCATTTCTTTGTCCTGTCTGAAGAAGGTGGAGTTTTGTGTATGACATCTATCAATACACTCAGACTAGTAGCTTGATACAATTCAGGGAAAGGAGATTTTGAGTAAACAATACTTACTCTACTTGCCCCATTGTGCTCCCCATCTTATTAGCAGAAAGAGACTTGTAATGCTTTTAGCTAGTAACCAGCAATTTTCCTGACTGACTGCAGAGGGGTTGCCTAGCACTAAGTCAGCTGATGTATTTTGTTCATCGTAACTAAGTCATTCTCTTATCTCACTCACAGTTTATACATTTTATCTGACTCCTCCTAAGGTGTAAGTCAAGATATTAACAAAAAAAAAAAAAAGAAAAAAAAGAGAGAGTTTAGGTCTGTAATATTAGTCAATACCCAAAACTGGGGCATGCTTATTCCAAGCTCTTACCATTTGGTGGGATCAGACCCCCGTGCTTGCCTGGGTATGTGCTACAAGATATGAGAATCTCCACTTCTGGAACTCTAGACTTGGAAGGAATAGCCAAGAGACCTCGACAGCTGAAGAATCTGAACACAGCTAAGATGCATTGAGAGAAGTTTCCTGTTCATAAGCCTAATTCCCATAGACTTCAGTGGGAACAGGATCAGCCCCTATACTTGTAACAAACTTAGAGTCCTTCACCTTACACAAGAGAGCTTTCACAAGTCATTCTGTGTTCTGACTTTTAAGGGTTTGGGGAGGGGTTAGAGATACGTGCCTTACCCTTTGTCATTGCTATGATTGTAAAAGGGGAATAACGTCAAGAAAAACAGTGGAAATTCAGGGATGGAAACTGGAGCAATAGAGAACTGTGATTTGTTTCTTCCAGTGGAGGGACACTTAATGATACACCCCTGTTGTACCAATATACAACTTCTGGAAAGAACAACAGTGATTCAAATAACTGGAGCCTGATTAGCTTGGAAGGGAATTAGGCTTTGACAATGGGTATTATTTTTTTTTAAAGGCATAGTGAAACCTTATTTTCTGATAAAGTCAAGCTTTTCAGAAGATGAAGTGTTAATATTTTGTCATTAAATTTTGTCATGCTTGGGTCATTTGTCAAGTACAAGTTCCCTGTTCCAATCTCTCCACGTGCCTTTTTTCCCCTCTGAGCTCAAGCATGTTCCCATCTTATGCTGCCTAAGGCAGACAAGACACATTTTTCTGGACTCCATCAACTTTACTCAGGCAGCTAAAGGGCTCGTAATTAAATGATGCAAAATATCTTTTTTGACTTCCTCTATGCAACCCTCAAGTCTCCTCTAGGTGGGAGGAGGAGAACAGGCTGCAGAATGAATCCCATTCCGTATGATGAGACAAACCTAGAAGCAAACTCAAAAAGCTGAAAAAAGAACTAACTATATGCCTTTTAAAAGCTAATGTTACAGTTTGGCAAATCTGCAAAAACTCTGGTCCCATCATGCTTATACTGCAATTAATTCACCTGAATTTAAAAAAAAAAAAAATTCGGTATTTCATTCTGAACTCAATTGCTTTCATTATTACCATATTTACCCAATTTATCACAAGTTTTGGAAGAATGTACTCCATCATGATGCCACAGCTACAGTGCTTAATACAGTTAACACAGCCTGAAAATTTAGAAAGCTGTGAATGAATTACAAGAGGAACTGAAAATGGCACTTATTTCTGCAGACTGTTTCCTGGATGGATAGTACTTCTGTGTTTAATGCTGAGACTAGAGTTTACTTTCTCAATGCACATGCAGAAGCATTGCTGTTTATTGTTAAGGACAGTCTTTGGATTTGGACTTTATTGCCAGGATAGATGAATGGAAGTTGGTGTGACCAAGGAAGTCTCATAGAAAGACCAGGAAACATGGTGATGTTTACAATATTTAGTTGAGGTACTTACAATAGGTGCTCTGAATCATTTCCTTGGTGCTTCATTGGATTCTTTCCTTACAAGAAATTCTTCCTGTAGTGATCTGACTTGGGTTTGCTGGACTCAAGAACCCTTAATTAAGAGAAAGAGTTAATTGTTTCAATAAACACTCGATTCTTTTACCAAAGCAGTTGTCATGTCGGCCAAATTATTAGACTGTGAAACATAAGAAATCCCTAAAATGGTATCCCTGGTGCTTCCCATAAGGGTGCTGGGTGGCACTAGGCACAGAAAGGTAACTGACAGTTTAAACTTGGAACATTGACTCATATAAGATTAATATGGACATGAAAACTAACAATAATATATAAACTAATTGGCCCAATGCTGATGTTGTAAAATGGAAGACCTCACCTTCTTAGGAATGCAAAATCTGTCACCTTTGATAAGCATTTTCAAAGCAGTTTGAACATGAAACATAAATTTATCTTATTGTGAAGGAGGGAGGTTTGCCTCCCAGGATGGTATAATCCTTAAATATCTATAAAATGATGTCATCCGTCTAGTTTCATGTTCATTTGCACCATCTTGCATATTGTTAAACAGCATTGTTCACTGCAAAGTTTATAGCATAGATTCACAAGTGAAGGAAGAATTCTCTCTTAAACATTTTAAAGTAATGATACATTTTGAAGCACTTCATGACTTTTCTAGGGGTAATCTAAAGTGTAATCTAAAGTCATCTTTTAATTTATGCTTTGTTAACATAAAAATAGCAAATAGGTACTAAAATCTATAAAATAGATCTTTAACGAAGATTACTTATTTTTAATATTGCATTTTTTCAGTAATAAAGATAGGCTTAAACCATGATTTTAAAAAAAAAAAGTTCTGAAGTAACTAGTAACTGTGAGTACTCTGAAGGCTTTTTTGTTGTTGTTGTTGTTGATGGTTGGACTTGATGATCTTACAGGTCTTTTCCAACCTTAGTGATTCTGTGATTCTGTGATATGTGACAATGCACAGTTTGCATTAAATAGGGGGAATATCCTACTTCTGCATCTATGGCTGGCTTGTATGGAAAAGATTATTTCCAGAAATTGAAGAGTAGCAGAGAGGTACATTATTGGACTGATATTATGCACCTTATTTTTACCTTCCATTTTGGTATGTAATTTTCTATGATAACCATCTGCCTGAGTCACTGTATCCAAAATGAGGTGGAGGGAGAATGTTTGTTAGGAACTTAAGTTTAGGAAGTTAAAAAATATATCCCACTCCCTTTGGGACCCCTGCAGTCTTTGAGAGGTCAGTTGTAGTACAATACTTGCAGCTGCAGTAATTTCAAAAAGAAAAGACATAACTGCCCTACCAAGCTGGCAATACTGCTTTTGGTATATTGATTGAGAAGGTGAAAACTTCCTTATATACATGAGGCTATTTCATCAAGTTAACAATTTTGAGAATTAATAATATGAATTACAACATGATTTGCCAAATGTTTAAACAACCCATCTACAGATTATATGTAACTTCCTGTAGTTCTGTGTAAAGCATACATGCATTACAGTTTATGTAATGTTTGAGTTCTCATTATCTTCAAAAGAGAACAAAAATCAGTCAAGTAATTAGCATATAGAAAGGGACAGATGAGAAAAGTCACCATAGAAAAACATGATAGAAAATATCCTCTTAATAGCAAATGGCTACTCTGTAGTTAGTGAATCTTAACAGAAATCTTAACAACTAAACAAAAAACAAGAATAAAACCCACACAAAATGGTGTTTCCATGAAGCGCCTTTGCATGTGGATGGAATTTGACTTGGTGCTAAGCAACTGCTATAGCTACCCCAGGGCAAACAAAAGCACACCAAGTTGGACACACAAATATTATAGTGAACATTGATATCTAGCTGATTGGAATGCAATATAATTACATTAAGATAGCTTTTCACTTTTGCTATCATGAGAAAGATTACTTTTTACACTCAAGAATAGCTACAAGTCTCAAATTTGCATACTTCTGAGCAAGTCCTGTCCTAACTGGCCTAAGAGCACTTGATCTCATATATGTTCCTTTATATACAAAGTAATCACCATCACCTAGCTGCAGTAGAAAGATCTAGTAGTTTCTAATAAAAGGCCTGAGGAACCAACTATGTTTATCATTCACCATAAGAAATGTTCTTGGAGAAACCCACTTCAGTGAGCTGTTAAGTATTAGACGTTGCATCTTCCATTTTTAATCTTTAGGGGGGGGATCTACATATTGTCTGCACAAGGGCATAAACATCATGATTTGACCTCATAAATCTGGCCGTATGACGGAATGTGTCTAAGTCCAGTGCTGTCCCCTGCTGTAACGTTCAAACTTTCGGTGTTTAATTTGATTTTTGTTGCACCGGAGCACCTCAAGCAACTGGGAAACCTGAGGTCATTAACTAGCGGGATTACACAGGAATGTGCTTCACAGAAAAATGGTATGGAAGACTCACAGAAAACAACATATGCTATGGCCCACCACCAAAGCAGGGTCCCTAGGTGCACAGTCTGCCAGTGCAGGGTGGCCTCACCATGTGTCACAACAGGACTGGAGGCCTCCAACAAACATACCTGCCTACTGCAGCTGCTTGAGGGGCTCCTGTTGGGCAGCCGGGCGGAGGGTTGCTCCAGCCTGCAGGCTGGGGGAGCACCCGGCTCTCCTCAGCGTCCAGGTCTGGGCAAGCTCCTCCACGGGCGTGCGTGAAGCTGGCGCAGAGCTGGGCCTCCCGCCTCCAGTATCTGTGGAAGGCAGTATTTGACAGGTTAGTCCGTATCACCAAGTCACCCACTTTTTGTGCCATTTTGTGAGAAACTCGGGGGCGTACAAACACGGCGCCACCTCACCGGCCCTCCGTGAGGCAGCGCAGCGAGTTCTGCCATTACCTCTTCCAACCTCGCTGGGAGCAGGCCGAGCAGGACCCTGTGAGCGGAGAGCGACGCCCGCGCTTCGGGGCACGAAGGCTGACGGCCAGGGCCGGGGGCAACCTAGAGGTGCGGGCAGCGGGCCGGAGCGGGCGCGCTGAAGCGATGCTGAGGAGAGGCGGGGGACTCCGGGCCGCCCCGCTGCGCCCCGCGGGCCCGGCCCCCCTGAGGCGCCGCGGCGGCCGGACTATGCGCCATGCAGGTTCCCGGGCGGCTGGCGGTATTCTCGCACGCAGCTTCCCGGGCCCACCAGCCGTCTCGGTGTGTGGCGCTGAGGCAAGCACACAAAAGAGCGGCTGCAGCTGCCCCCGCGTCCCCGCCGCGGTGCGGGGTGGGGACCGGCCCCGCCGCTGCCAGCAGGGGTAAGGAGCGGGGGCGCAGGGCGGGGGACCGGCGGCCAGTGTCGTCGCGGGGACCGGCGGCTCCGCCAGGGGTGGGGCAGCAGCATCCCAGCGGGTCCCCTCAGCGGAGCGGGGGGCCCGCGGGGCCGGGCGGGCGCTGAGGGGGCGCCGCGGCCACCCCCGCCCCGCACAAGCGCGGGCGTTGCTCCCCTGGAAATCAGGGCTGGGGGCTGCCCGCCCCGCGAGCAGCTGCCCCCGCTTCACCCTCAGCCCCATCCCCTGGCAACCGAACTACCCGCAAGGGGACGGGGAGCCGGGGTGAAGGGGAGCCCCTGCGGCATGGCGTCGCCGCCGGTGTGGTGGCGGTCGGCGGCGCGGCGGCGGGGGGCTCCGGCACAGGGGGCTGCCGCACGCCCACATGTCTCCGCTGGCACGGAGCCGCTCTTCTGCCCGCTGTGGCGGGGAGGCGGCGGCGGAGGGGCCGCACCGCCACCGCCGCCTGTCAGCCGCTGGAGAGCTGGCAAGGTCTCCCCAGAGCCGGGCTGCCGGTGGGGACAGCGGGTGCCTCGCGCTGCCGGCTCGCGATCAGCTCCGTCTCGGGAGGGCTGCGAGCTCTCCGGCTCAGCCCGCCATCCCGACCGCCTCACCTCAGCCGTGCCTCGACGTCTGCTTTCGGTAATGCAGGGACCGACAATGCAACATATGCATAATGTCTGTGTTTTGTGGGAAGGCGGGAGGCTTAAGAATCTGTTTGTCTTAATGGAGTCAGAAGAAATGCGAGAGGAGCCCTCATGTAATGCAGCACCGCTAAGAGTTTGTATGTGTTTCTGATTTCGTGCCTCCAGTGTAGCAAATGCATCAGAGCTTTTGATCCACTCTTTTCCCGTTCCCTTCATCATGAGGTCTGGAGGGGAAAAGCTGCTCAATTAAGAACACTTGATTTTTGTTGGGATAAACAGCGTGAGACATTATAGCATGGTCTGTTTTCCCCTTTTTGAACAATTTTTTAAATAGGTGGGGGTTTTTTGTATTGCCGTAACAAAAGGGATGGGGGTGGGGGAGAGGAAGGGAATGCTGCGTTTGGAGCTGCGTCTTGGAAAGGGAAAGGATGGCTTATTCTGCCTCAACTAGCAGTCTGCACTTTCAGATTTTCGTACTTTGCATCCTCAATGTCATTTTGATGGTTGGTGCATGCTAGTGAGGGCATACAAGACAATAAATTTAAATAAAGGCAAGAGATCATACAACGTTCATAGTACAGAGATAACATGCATTGCAGTGATGTTTAAGAAAAGTCTTAAATTACTGTGACCAGTTTGGCTAAAAAATGCAAGTAGTGTTTCAGTTGTATTACCTGGTCAAGGCCACCCTATAATCTCCCAGGAGGGGCTGGGAAATCCATTTGCAGAAAGGGTGATTCTCCCCCTCTACTCCATTCTCGTGAGACCCCACCTGGAGCACTACATTTAGCTCTGGGGCCCTCAACATAAGAAGGACATGGCCCTGTTGAAGCGAGTCCAGAGGAGGGCCACAAAGAGGATTAGGGGGCTGGAGCACCTCTCCTATGAAGACAGGCTGAGAGAGGTGGGGTTGTTCAGCCTGGAGAAGAGAAGGCTCCGAGGAGACCTTCTAGCAGCCTTCCAGTACCTGAAGGGGGCCTACAAGAAAGCTGGAGAGGGACTTTTTGGAAGGGCACATAGTGATAGGACAAGGGGTAATGGCTTTAAACTGAAAGAGGGTAGATTTAGATTAGATATTAGGAAGAAATTCTTCACCATGAGGGTGGTGAGGCACTGGACCAGGTTGCCCAGAGAAGCTGTGGATGCCCCATCCCTGAAAGTATACAAGGCCAGGCTGGACGGGGCTTTGAGCAACCTGGTCTAGTGGAAGGTGTCCCTGCCCGTGGCAGGGGGTTGGAACTAGATGATCTTTAAGGTCCCTTCCAACCTAAACCATTCTATGAGTCTATGATTCTATGAAAAGGTATTTCATGTGTTATGCCTGTTACCCAAGAATCCCTCATTACTTAACCAGCAGAACTGAAAAACAGAAACAACTGCTATCATAGTTTTATGTGGTTGTGTGTAAGCAATAGTATTTCCACGCATGGTAATTTTAAAAGGGAGGAATTTTGGTGTAATTCTTTATTGCCACTTAAATAAAAATACAGTATGTGCTAGTTATCTGTATATTGAAAAGCATAAGATATAAGTTTATGTTAAAGCATAAGATTGCAATTTATCACTGTATAGTCCAGATTCTCCTCTCTATGGAACAGACAAGGATGAAAGAGCTTTTCTTTCCATACGTTCTTCTATGGGTACTAAACTACTAAAGGGGAAGCCACTGTCCTTACTCCACTTTGGGCTCATAGGATTTCAGGCTAAAGACCTGTCCCTGTAAGCCTTGATTGTCAGGCTTCCTAAACCTAAATTCTCTGATACTTTAGCCCTTATCTGCACTTGGAAATATCTAAAGCTATTTTTAAAAATGCAGTGTTGCCTCTAATCAGCAGCTGCATTATTGCTTCCCCTTGATCCTCTGATCATAAAGGAAAAGTGTTTTTGAAAAGGCCATAGCTGCTCAGCTGTTTTGGTCAAAGTCTTATGATTCTAAGGAAGAATCTCGAAAAGCATTTTTTGTACAGTTACTTTGTTAATGCTAGTTCAGGTTGGAGACTGGACATGAATTTAAACAAGAGCTAGGTCTTTAAAAAGTGACCTTTGCTTAAGGCTGTGAACATGAGGAACCACTTCAAGAAGCATAATTTTACCATCTGTAAAGCTGTTCTGATAAGAATGTTTTCTAAGAAATAATTTGTGAAAATACCATGGTTTAATCCTCTTCCAGTTTATATTCCTGTGCTGAAGGTAGAGAAACCCAGCAAGAAGTGACCTGTTCCAGGTTACCAGCTCACAGAGAGAAATATGGAAGATCCTGGTTTTGTCCAGAACAAAATCTTGGCTGTAGCCTTTGAACACATCAAGCTTTAGGTGCTTTTGCAGACTTTTTATATCCATTTCCCTTGTAATCTGTGTTTAAACAAACAAGGCAATGCTTTTATGCTTTAAGCCACTGCAACGACAGAGGCTGGGGAGCAGCCCTGCTGAGAGGGCCCAGAGGTCCTGGCGGACAGCAAGCTGTACGTGCACCAGCCATGTACCCTAGCAAAAAAGATAGCCAGGAGCATCCTGGTCTGTAGGAACAAGAATGTAGCCACTAGATCAAGACAAGTAATTATCCCCCTCTACTCATCATTCAGTAGACCGTATCCAGTTTTGTTGTGTCCCCCCCCCGGTACAAGGAAGATGTTAATGAACTGGAGTTCCACAGAGGCCACCAAAGTGGTTGGGGCTGAAGGCCAGGCTCTGTGAGGAGAGGGTGAGGGAGCGGGGCTCGCTCAGCCTGCAGAAGGAAAGGCTTTGGGGGAATGTAACAGCAGCCTTCCAGTACTTACACGAAGGTCTTCAGGGAGGTGCAGCCAGACTCATCAGAGGGGTATGTGGCAGAAAATGTGAGACAATAGACATATGTTGAAACAAGAAGTTCAGACTGGATATAAGCAAAATCTTGTGCCCCACAAGGACAATCATACATGGGAACAGGTAGCCCAGAGAGGTTGTGTGGTCTCTGTCCTTGGAGGTTTTTAAGACCAGACTGGATAATGCCCTGAGCAACCTGATCAGGCCTCACTGATGACCCTGGTTTGAGCAGGATGTTGGACAGGAGCCCTCCGACATTCTTTCCAACCTGAATTGTTCTATGATCCTATGAACAGTTGTATGTTTGTGCCTATCTGTACGTGATACAAGAAGCAGACATGTTTCCAGAAGTCAGAATTTTTTTCGAAAGAACTAGAGCTTCCATTCTAGGGCTAACCTATGCATCTCAGCAAAGATGGAGTATAGTATCAGTATGATACATTGGCCTCTATTACCTGTGTAGTAGTACATTACTATTAGTACAAACTAATACCTTACTATAAGCCTCCCAAGGAAGAAATACTTGCTTGAAATATTTTTATTTTAATGTAGATACAAATAAAAGGAAGAACATACTTCTTGCAAGAACCTTTCTACGTAGAATCTTTTGGCAATCCTGTAAGACAATTAAAGCCTTGCAATATTAGTGCAAGAGATATAATGGTAGTTCTTATAGCGGGAGAAAACAAAGCACTGATGCAGTCACGTGCACTTCACAAGTTAAGAGGAAGAGCTGAAAGGAAAATCAGAATTCACTAGTTTTTAGATGCTCCACAAAACATGCAATTGCTGAGTCAAATGTTCATTATAAGTACTTTGGATACTTGCAAATGCTTTTAGTCTACTGCAGAGAGCATTAAAATATAAGATTTTTTTTTTTTCCCCTGAGGACCCATTTTGCCTTGAGAGCTGTGTGAAAAGCAGCTCAAGAAAGCACCATGTGTTTCTTGAAGTGTTCAGTGTTTTAGGCTTGTGCTGCCTGCGGGAGCTGAACATGCAGCACTTAGGCTTTATCATGGCATCCATGAGAAGAGGGCTTTCATTCCAATTCTCAGTTTTGTCTGAACTTAAGTCTCATCTTGGCTAATGATACTATTTTCCAGAAGAAAGGTCTTACACAACTGGTAAAAACACATGTAGAATGAACTGTTTGTTTCTGATGCTGGTAGGTAAATGCACTGTCATTTGAGTACATGACATTCCTTTCCTTTTTTGTTGCAGTACTTACTGTCTTCATTCACCTGCTGCAGCAGAAGAAGGTGACTTGCACTTCAAGAGGAGTAAGTCAGAGCTGAGCAGAGACTGGTATGGAAAACTCTGGGATTAATAGGTACTTCCACCTAAGCAAAAGAGGGAGAACTAGAAGCACTGTAGGTAGGGATGACAAGGAAGAAGTGTCATTGTTCTCAGATGTAAGGTTGGATGAAATACTCTTGGAGATGCATAGTCTGAAGTATACTTGTGCATGAAGGGATCATTTTCTTTTGAAATAGAAGTAAATGAAGAGGAAAGGAAAGTTGGCAAAAAGGTATACAAAAAGTCTTGGAGTGGAGAAATATGTCAATTATAACCAGCGTGAGGTTTGGAGTCTAGATAAGGATTTTCAAATAGCAGTATTTCTGCAGTGCAGACATCTGCTGATACCCACCTGGACTACCAGTGGGAGCTGCATGGAGGAGTATCTTGGGATAGTTGTTTGTTTTGAACTATAAAGATGACGTTTCCTGCAGAAAATAGCCCTTCTAGTTACAGACTTAATAATGAAGATTCAGCCACATAGGAATAACTTGTTATTGTTTTATTACTTAAAAGGCAGGTTGAATATTTCCATTCTATTAATTGAATGAAGTAGTTTCTGAACTTGTTTTGTACACTGATGTTAGGAATATTTGTGAGCATGGCACCAGCTAGCATTATTTCCAGACTTCTGTCTTTACTTTCTGAGAGATGCCCCTCACAGACGCACTTGTGAACTGTAACCTTTCCACAAGTTCGTCTCCCCAAGTCAATTGTACCATAACCCTGATCATTTTCAAAGAGTGAAATCTGCTGGGTTTATTCCTAAAACGTTTCTACAAGAGAGGCTTGACCTTGCAAGTTTTTCTTTTATGTGTCATCTACCTTTGTGTGGTAAGGGTTCACAGGATCTAATCCTTGAAGAATTCAGTGAAATTCTTTCACCTGAGTACAGTGGTTAGATTTAGCTAAGATTTTGTAACATGGTCATAGCAGGCAAGTTACTTCTTACTGTCAGGAGTATAGCAACATCTTCTTAAAACAAACAAACAAGCAAACAGCTCACAGCTCAACATGATAGTTTTGTAACACTAACCATGAGTGGCAACACTGTTCTCGTGGGTGTGCAGATCGAGATGCTTGACCACTGTAGTCCAGAATGCCAAGTGATGTTGTCTAACATGGGAACATAGGGCTTTTGGGGTTCATTTCCATTTTCTCCAGTAAGGTATTTTTCTTGCAGTGACCGTAGAAGAGTCATCTCTGCTTTCCAGTTGTTCCATTTTGGATTTGTTGTCAGTGACAGCCAAGTGATTATCTTAGCATGACACTGCAGGGTTCTCCAGGGGATTTAATGAGATAGTAATTCCAATAAAAATTGAACAGAAAATTCATATTTTAGCTGATAAACAGAGATGGAGAATTCATATTCTTATGTATAGACTTTCATAATTCCATCTCACTGTATTCAGAGCCTGAATCCACAGAAAGAGCTTCATTCGTTGAGGTTTTAGGAATGACATCAGAATGATCCCTCAGGATCACTGTGTGGTCTGCTCCTCTGGATAAGCTGCTGAAGAAGGAGGCGTAGGAGTAAATGTAGAAGACCTTGCATATCTTGGGGTTCTAACAGTTGATGCAAACCTTAGTTGCACTACAAACTAGCAACAGACATTCTGTGCCTATCTTTGGGTGAATCACATTGACAGATCTCTTAAGGACCTCTGGAAGGGCCTCTGTAGACATCCTGCCATGCAAAAGACACTGTTTTCATGCAAAGTGATCCTGTAGCACCCAGAAATCCTCAATCACAGGGAAGATTAAGTCATTACAGCATTTCATACTAAGGAAGAAACAAAGTGCATCAAAAGCCAGCTGGAACCAGCTCTTGTTGTCACAAAGCACTTGTGACAGGGCAGGCACTTTGGAAGTGGTTATGGTAATAAAACGTGGAGAAAGCTCATCTTCTACATAAGGGAGAAACCTGTAGACCTGTAAGTGTTGACTTACTTTAGGAGTTCTAAACTCATTAGAGAAATAAAATTAGCGTATCGGAAAGCAAGAGAACATGGGAGGAAGGAAGGAAAGAAGGAGGAGGGAAAACAAGACAACATGTGTATTGTTGGTGGTGATAGTGGTATGTCTGTATATGAAAATTCCGTGAGGAGGAAGAGGAAGTGACAGAAATTTTTGAAGTGTAGGCTCCAAAAGAGTGAATGTTTAGGTAGAAGTAGGGAGCCTGGATGAAACGTTAGCTGCAATTCCAAAATCAAGGTGATACCTGCCTCAAATTGTATGAAACACAAGACTATGAAGTTATCGGTGTGTTGTCTGCATTAAACCAGGATAAAGAACTACCAAGGAACAAAAAATTCAGGCTCTGTGTCTGTCTTTTTTTGGTGCTCAATTATTCCAAAAACATTTAGACAAGTATTTCTAGACAGCATTTTTTTCCCCTCTATAGAAGCTATAACATAGGGTGAGAAGCCCAGGTTCCACAAGGACAGCACCTATCTAAACAGTATTGTAAGAACCTTCAGAAGGGGTATCTGTGTTTGGCATTCAGTGATCGAGTTCAGTGAAATAGCTGATCTTTATGTAAGAGAAAGAATAATAAAGAAAATGAGATTCCCACATAGCCCTCCACATATTTACTGCCTGCATGCACTGGACAGAAACAAAGGTACTTGGATGGACTTTCTGTCACCCACTGTGCCATTCAAAATCAGAATATTGTCTGCTATACTTTACTGGTTAGCCTGTCTTTCTAGGGAGTCTCAGAAGTGCTAGTTAACTTCACCTTTTCCTGCCCCAGCAAAATGGCAATATATTCCTGAGTGCGTGGTTACTGAAGCAACTGGAGCAACTGAAGAGAATGAGCGTTGCACAGACCGGATTCTGTTCTGGAATGACATAGGATTTTATTTATTTTTTTTTCCCCCTCGCACCAAGAGTGAAATGACATCAAACAAGTGACGTTACTCTCTAGAATCACTCATAACAGCTACCACAAAAATACCATTTCAGTGCAAGGGCAAATGCACCCTTTTGATTTAGTCAAATCTTAAAATAGGCCTCAAAACTCAGACTCTAAGTGCGAAGAGAGATGCCTTTTCAACACATCAGGCAGAGCGCATGGAGATGGGTTTGCTTGTTTCTCATTCAGAAGCAGAATTGCTTTAGAGCTGCTATACTTCTCAAATCTACACCAAATCTCTCTCCTGGGAGTGAAATCTTGTATTAAACACTGTTACTAAACTTTTTTTTTTTTTTAATTTTTCTTGTAATCTGTAGCTTTTCTGTCTATTAAGGATGGCCATCCTGACTGCTATCAGGTTTCACAGGGTTGCTGTACTGTCTTGAGTTTCAAAGACCACTACAACTACTAATGTAGGAATAGTCATTAAGGCAGTTACACAAACAACACAGATATTTCTGCTCATAAACTGATCCAGTATGGGAAAGAAGCAAACACTTGCCTCAGTTCCAAATTCTTACTACGCAGCATAACGTATTGTTGCCATGCTACCAGAATTGCTTGCCTTGATATTTAAATTTACCCTTAACAGATTTGCATTTAAAAAGAATGAACTCTTAACAGTACATTAAAATATAAAATAACCTGACAAGACATAAGCCTTGTAACCAATTTTTTCATGTATTTTTGACCTCTACAGATTTTTATTTTCTTTCCTAAATAAACCCCACCATAATAACAAATCTCAGAGATGAACAAACCAATGAAATATGGACAGGTTCTGCTTGGTAGTACAATAAAGGTTTCTATCAAGGGAGGAATATAAATTATAGTTTCAATACTTAACAAAAATGTGCATTTTGCCTACCTCAGTTGCTATCCTTCACAGTCTTTGATTCAGCAGTAAAAAGAGAAGTCAGAGTATAATGATATTTTCTTGTTATTGTTGGGTGGTGGAGGAGAAAGGAATGTTATTTTTTTCATATATATACGTGTGTGTGTGTATATATATATATATAATGTCCTTTAGGCACAAATCTTGTGTTACTAGAAGACAAGTCTTGATTAGAGAGAAGGCAGCTTTAAAAAGAAACTTATCCCTGTGATATTCTTAGCCAGTGAATCAGCGTGGCTTTAATTATGTAGAAGTATTTGACATATTATGGCCCAGGAGATAAGAGCTGTTGCATACTGAACGACAGAGAGAAAGGGAAGGAATTCTGGTGGTGACTAGAAATTCTATGCTCAGTGCTGCATCAGAGGCATAAAATGAGCAGTGGAGGGGAACGCTTCCTAGTAAATACTGATTTTCATTGCATTTCTGATTCCAATATTATGAATGTTGTTGGTGGCAGAATTCTTCACTCCTGGTAAATGACTGCATGCTTTCTCGATGGAAGACTTGCCATGAAAATACCTGTGTGGTATCAGGAGTGTGCCTTTAAGTCAATTGTGTTGGGTTTTTGGTTTTGGGGTTTTTTTAATAATAAAGGGTTTTTCTTTGTGTTTTCGACGGTAGGTGGAAATCTCCCTCGGTTCTTCCCTAAGTAAAAAGCACAGAAGGTGTCTGTTGTGATACTTGCTGTTTTCAGTACTTGGAAAGAGACCACCTTAGGGTTTTTAGCACATCTATTCCACACCTATCTGCAGTGATAATAAATTATCTCTACAGTATGTGTTTCATCTGATATTTGTCCTCCATTTATTATTCAACTCATACGCATCATAACTGGACCCACCAACTAGCAGATGACCTAATTAGAAATAATGATTTTGGGGAAAAAAAGTGCTGTTAAGATAACGTCACTCTAGGGATGAATAATCTTCTGTCAGTTTTATTGCAGCATAGGATGTATACATTGGTACTGTAATTCTTTTGTACTGTCATGCTAGGTAAGATTTAGCTTTTGAACTTCTTATCAGAAAGTGTCAAAGCAAAGGAAATAAATTTGATGGCCTTGTTTTACAGATAGGGAGTCACTGAAATGACTTGCCCAGAATCATTCACTCTGCTGGGTAACTGAACCAGGAATAGTACCAAGATCTCCAGAATAGTTGCCTAAAGGTTTATCCATGGTACTATCTTACCCTGGTTCTTGCTTTGTACAGTAGCATTTAGGGGTATAACAAACTGGTAGCTGATCTGCTGTCTGTCATACAAATGTCTTTCTCACATTTTGATACAAGAATGATTTACTTCATGAGAACGTACTTCGTACTAAACATAGCAAAGAACCTTAGTAATCTATGCTTTGTGTCCTAAAGACTGGAATGAGGGAAAATTGAGTATTGTGGGTGGGTTTATTTATTACAGCACTACTAGCCCTTTGTGACAATATTTTTTTTTTTCCTGTGCATATCTCTATATTTGTTCTAGAGCGTTTAAATCACGATTTAGTAAAATCTCTGGCTTATTCTTGAGCCAGCATTGATTTAACTTAGATTTGTTAACACTTTTTAGTATTGGGAGTCTTATGATATTTCATGGTTTAGTTAAGGCTCCAGCTGTTGGTGTGTGAGAATCGCAGCTTTGAGTTTCTACTCACACAGGCTCCAGAAATGAAGAAACTGTGAATGAGTACTTTAAACATCTGCAGACAATATGATACCGTTAAATAATTTTGGAATTCTTGTGATTGGCAGTGCTATAGCAATTGTGGTGGAAATAAGTTCCTTAATATTAACCAGCATCTGTTTGAATGATAGAAGCTTGAGTTACTGGTTTTCTGTCTGATGGTACTTAACATTTTTATAACCATTCATAATAAATATAAACAAGCCAAATGCCATCCAGAGTTTCTGAAACAGCTGTTTTATCAGTAAATAGTCCATGGTGTTACATATTTTCATCTATGTAATGATACTCCTAATTAAATTAATGTAGTAATTAAAGTAATGTAGTAACCTACTATAGTACTGGTAAATACCATCACAAGGTTGGGTAACATGAAATCTGTATACTGCTGCTCTAAGTTTCCCACCGTCCCCATGCTCTGGCACAATGGATCTTGTCTTTTGACAGGATGAAATCCATATTGCCTTTAAGATGATACCTCTCTCATCATCGGATGAACTTGTGACTGTAACTGGGGCTGACAACTGAGGTTGACCCTAGCTGACTGGTTGACAACTCATAATGTATTGGTCCTATCGACACAATGACTGTCATCTCCTCAGGCTGGACTGATACTAGTCCTTCCTCCTTCTCTCTTCTTCAGTCCATCCTGTGAGGCCTATGAGGCTCAGCAGGATTGGTTTCTCTTGCTGAGCTGTATGCCAGGCTCCCTATCACAGGATGCACGCTGAAGACTGCAGAGACCCTCACATATCATAAAGACAAGCAATGGGGGAAATTAAACGAGGAATTTTAAAACAGTAAAGTTTGAAGTTTACCACACATGTGGAACTAAACTAAACTAAACAACACAGTAGCATCCTGAATGAAATGCAGGTGCTTGAAAAAAATTTAAAGTCTTTTTTGTAGTGGAGCCCACAAGCCAACTAAGCGTATAGGACCCCTTTGTGGTAAGCATTTACAAAGACAGCGGTAGACTGTCATTGCTCAAAAGACTGATCTATCTAAATAGACTCGATGGTTTGGTATCTTCTGTTTACACTTATCTGATAGAGGAAAAGAATATTGCAAGAGTGGAAAAACATGGTACAGAGCCAATATAAACTCATATTGTGGTAGAGACAGGTGTGAAACACTGGATTTAATCAATAACGCACAGACTAAACATTAACTGAAAACTTGGAATAATAGGTATGTCTATAATTATCAGTTAAAATAGCTTAAATGTACTTAACTGGAAACTCTTAATTTGGTTTTGCTATTTAGTTGAATTTTGCTCTTAACCTTCTTGCTGGCTTAAACGCTGAAGATAAAAATAATTACCTTTATAAATGAATGTATTAAATAATTTGCCTATGTAAATATGAATAGCATATGGAAAAAAAGTTCTCTGCCATGGACACTATAAGAGGATGGCTTTGCAGTTATTACACTATTTCCATTGTTGTTGTTCTTGACCAGTCCTTTGTGTGGGTGTGCTTGTTTTTTAAACGAACTCCCCAAAGTCCACTTCATTCATCTTTCACCTGTAGACTTAATTATATATTTTTAAGGTCTTTGTGGCAGGAATGTCTGCAGAATACTTAACATAATGAAATCTTGGTTAACGGACTTTTCCACAACACACATAATTTAGGATTTATTTGCCCCCAGCTGACAGTTGTTACTATAGCAAATACAAGATGAAGGATTAAAGGGAAAGGAAAATATTATGTGACTGTTCAGGGCTTGAATCTGATAGAGAGGTATGAAAGGGCACAGAAGTTGATTATAGCCTTGCAATGGTAGGCTACATGTGATGGTACAAAGTTGTATCCTGCAGGGAAGTGTTCTAAGTGCCTGCCAAAATCCATTGAGAAAGCCCAGGAAAGGTCTGCACAGTGTTAGGTTGTTGTTGTTTTACAATTGTGGGCAACTTCTGTTATTAAGGCTTGTGTTGTATCTCTGCGGCTTAAGTGGCTGGAAGCTAACCTTTGATTTCAACTGGGTGCAACTCAACAGTATTTCAAGACTTCAATTTTGCTACGAGCTACAAACTTCCCTGCAGTACTCTGGTCCCCCAGAATGTCCCACCAGCCCCAGCAGGACTATAGCTGTACGTCTCTTTGTAACGTAGGAAGTTCTAGTTACCACTAGGAGGCTGCCATGGTGTAGCTGTTCAGACCATAATAATTAAGCTTAGAAAGATGAAACCTAGTTGTCAATGACTGAAAAATAGGATTTTTTCTAATTGTTAGAGGAATTAATCTACATTTGACTTTCCCAATGAGCACAACAGTTATATAAGGATCATATTCTGCCAGCCATAATACTTTGTGCTGTATGTATATGTAACTGTAGACAAGACAATACTTATTCTAAACCTGATACCAAAATTTATATACATACTGTCCTGAGCATCAGTTGAAGATGAACCAATCTATTTATTAACAAATAATCAAAACATTGAAGAATAAGTATTAGCAAGACTCATATTGCCATTTACATTCTTGCCTTAGTAGCTACTTACTGCATGTTTAGAGATGCAGAGTACTGAATTGGAAAATTCATAAATACAAAATAGACTAACCCACAATGTAGCAATGTGATGTCTCAGGTAAGATCTGTCAGTGATCTGTCAACTATTTCATTTTGAAAGGAAGAACATTACTTCTCAAAAGTGTTATGCAAGTGCAGAGTTACATTTACTGAGAGCCTAGGAAATGTATTGTTCATTTAAATGCATTAAGCAAAACAGAATTCTCTTACGATAAATGAAATAAAATGCAGTGGGAATTATTGTTTTCATACTAACTTTTATAACTCTAAAGCTTCATTAATATTCTCCTAGTCCTTTGATAGCCAGTATGACACAAGTAAGGTAATAGGCAGATATGGAGCATAAGGCTTCCTGTGCGTAGGTATCTTCCATACTGCTGCCCAGCTGTAACCTTCCCTCGTGGTGGGGTACAGCAACCTTGCACTGCAGGGTTAATGCCTTTTATCAGACAGATCTGTTACACATGATTTTTTCCATGTGATACCGTTATTTTATATGCTGCAGTTAGGTCAGCTGCAATCCAAAACACATCTCTTGTTTAGGCCAACTGTAGATCTAATTAACCCTGCTGACACCCCATGTTATTGCACCACAGGGTACGCTTACTAATGAGAATGGCTGAAGCTGCATTAATACTTTTCGGAATGTTGCAGAACAGTGAGTTTTCAGCCTTCTTCCTGTTCCATGCTTCATTCTTGCCTACTTAGCCCGTCAATTACTGATAGGGAAAGTCTATCTCCATGTGTGTGAAGAAAAAGAAAAAAAAATCAACGCAAAAAACAGGCTTAAAGTCTCCAGATAGTTAGGATTTTGAGAGATCACTAGAACTCTCAACGTTCCCATCTCTAGCAGAGCACAGGATGGCAGAGAAGACAAAGAAGACATAGCCAGCTATTGTCTTCTGTACTTTCTTGAAGTAGTTATTGAGCCTGGAGGAATGACATGCATACAGTCAAAGATTATTCAAGAGGTGTAGTTTAAAAAGATACAAAGAGCATAGTATGAATTGCCAAAGGATCATGCCAATCTGATTTACAGTTTCTGCTCTAAGATTTGTGTTTACTTTTATTTTCATAACAACAATATTTCAGCTTTATCACACACCTGTAGAGGGCAGGATCTAGAGTCTCCAGTGTTTGAAACAGTTGCTCTACCTATAATGACTTGGCAAAAGTAAGATAAACATTCAGTTCTCATCATGAAGGTCTAAAGAGAAATAAATGCTTCCTCAGGCTTTCAGCAGGCTGATGTTATAAGGGGAACTATGCTCAGAAGTGATTCATCCATTGGGGTTTCATCTCCCAGCAACAGACTTGCTTGATTTTTCTTTGAATCATAAAGATCCCATTGTGTTGCTACAGAAATCACATAAAATCAAGATGCCTTTTTCCAAAGATGGTCAGGGACTTTAATAAATATTCAATCCCTTCCTCTTCTTACCAGAGCCACCCAAGATCAGGAGTAAACCAGCGCTTTGTTGCCCTACTTTGTCTGAGGAAGCTTAGTTCTTAAATTTTCAACAACTTCTCCAATTGGACAAGATCCAGATGCCTCCTTTCTCCTTTACAAGCCGTTAGGATAGGATGGGATAAGACTTCTGCATCAGAGCCTAGGCAGCTAATGATGTCTGGCTTCCTGGCTTTAAAGTGGAGCCTTTTAAACAACAGAGTTAATACCTACAGTTTCAGCACAGAAAAGGATTTTGCTTGAACTTTGCCTGTGGATTTCTTGAAAAGGATCTCTCCACCTTTACTGAAAATCTTTTTCAGACTAGAGTAGGCAGCTGAGATAGCCAAAGTCACATTTTTTTCAAAGAATCCTTTAACTGCAGGCTAATGGCATGTTTTATTTCATCTGCATACTTTGTGTGTGTTGGGATATAAGGGAACATTGCCTTCAAACTCAAAGGATGAAAAATCCTTTTAAAAATTGTGTTTTACCCTTGATGTTAATTCACGCCTTCCATTTTGAACCATTCATGAAGGTATTTCATTATTTTCGAAACAGCAGAGTGGTCTTTTATACCAATCACTACTATTTGCAGAGCACTTGAGTGATGAGTTGTCTCTCTGAAACCTCAAGACTTTTCTAAAACTGGTAGTTGGAGCTGACTCTGTTTCCTTACCAAAGGTTACTGTCAGAATCTATAAAGCACCACCAGTTGTCCCTCTGCCCTCCCACTCAGCTTCATTGCTCCCCAAAGAGAAACAGTGGCATGTTTTGGAAGTTAGCAGGGACTTCAAAGTGTATATTCACTGAAAGATGAATGTTGTTTGTTCTTTATGTAGCATCAGAAAAGAAGCTTTGAAATCTTCTGTTTAGGCAATAAAGATATTGAGTGAGGAAAAAAAAAAGTAAAACATAGCTCCATCCTCCAAAATAAAAGCTCATTGTCTTTGGTATTGCAATTTCATGGGTAGAAATCTGCATAGAGTAGTCATTTGTTTATCTGCTCAAAGCTTTTATGTAATTGACACTTTGTCATCTTCTGTCTGTAAATTATAGGCAGTCATTGGTGGAGTATCTGAGTAACCAAGAAGAGGGTTAATTGCTTTGCATATATATGAAGTTACATACCTGGATCTATGTGAACATAAATACATACATAAATGTGTTCTTGCTCTTCAACTAGATACCTGGAAAAAAAGACCCTTAATGTCATACATCTGTGGATTCTGGTATAAATATGAAGCAGATAACAGGAACCTATTTGGTTCCTTTAAAATGGAAAGACAGAGGGCGATTGATTTGGGAGAAAGATGTGAGTACACAAATACAGATAAATCACATAAAACCAAATACAGGTTGTTACAAACAACTAAGAATGAAATAGGCAAATTAGGTACCAAATTCTGTGTCAAGTGGTTTTGACCTACTTGGCGAAGAGAAACCTTTTTCCAAATCTCATTCTTCGCCTTGATAACGCAATAGTAGAGACAGTTTACATCTAGAAAACTCAGTCTGGATCGACCCAATTTACATCTTCCCTAATGTGATACTATAGTAACATTTGGCAACAGGTCCTTAAATAGAATTGGAAATAGGCTTTCTCAAAATGTTCACCTTACTAATAAACTCTTCGTGATAGAGTTATAAGATCCTGGACCTTCAATGTACAGAGCATCTCAGCTGTCATGGAAGATTTAAACGTTTGTATAAGTGCTTGGTACTTTTTTGGAAATGGAAAGATCTGTCCGTACAACATACAAACTAAGCTGCAGAGAAACAGAGCTCAAAGGAACTACAACATCCTAAATGTAAAACTCCACCTACCCTAATTTAGGATAAAAGATTATATCCTCACTTACAACATACTGTTTAGTGTGGATGATCCATCCATAGATGATTGCTTTTTTTTTAACTGCATTAAATAATGTGCTGAAATTTGCTTTGCAAATTGTAGGGTGGTGGGCCATTTTTCTTTACAACTAAATCAAGTCAATTCCACCAAAGTCCTCTGTATCTGGCAACCCAATAGTGAAGAGCATTTTGGCCACCCTGTTTTTCATCCTTTGTTTGCTTAAATTATTTTCTATTGAGCATAAGGGACAGATATTTTTGTAAGTTCACTGTTAGGTTTCACAGATGCAGGTTTAAGGAGATTATTTATGCTTTAGGATTTAATATCTACCAACATGCTGTTCATTTGCCTGATAACACTAGGGACTAGTTCTTTCATTTGCAATTTATAAATCCTCATCTTCAGACATTCAGGTTTTCAGATAGCTGAATGGTTGAAACATCCTACAGTTATTAACATAATGAATTTTATCTCAAACGAACTAATAGTGTTTATTCAACCAACATTATACATGCATTATATATGATAGGTCCAGGTTTGGTTTGGGTTTTTTTGTTTTTTTTTTTAATTTAGATAGAATAGATAATGCTAACCTAGTGGCTTGTTGAGGAGTCATCTTGGGAGCTCTCCCTTAGTTGTATGCATGTTTGATGAGGAATGCTGTTTTCTTGTGCCCTCTACTGATAAATTTGGTGATTAGCCTTCCAAAAGGACAACAGCTGAAGCTCACAAGCGCATACCCAATGCTTCTTCCTTCCAAAAACCTTGCATATGGAATGAAGAAGTCAAACTTGTGTGCCTGATGAGACCCCAAGCCTTGGCAAAGGTTATAAACAAAGATGTGACTGAGTCTTCCATCAAAGCCTAATGATACATGATACCTAAGGTAAGTGACTGTAAATGGGTTGCAATAGCTTATGAGGTCTTACACTCTGCAAACAAGCTATTCATATTCCTGTAGGGGCAGCTCCGTACAATACGCTTTGATAGATAAGTACTTTATTCCCTGTAGTAGTCTAGATGTAAGCTGTCAGCTGAGGAGATTCTGCCACTTCCCTTCTAAGCAATATTATTCAGTTGCATAGGTCTAGCAGTCAGTGCTCATAGCTGCTTTCCCCTGCCCCCATTCGTTGCTAGGCTTCACAACCACTCAGCTATTTCCTATCAGATTGTACCAGAGACAGAACTGCCAGGTCTAGAGAGAACAGGAGCTCTCTGAGACTTGCCATGCAGTAAGTGATAACCTTCTCATAAAGCAGGATGCTCAAAACATTAAAATGCAAGAACAGAAGGTGAAATCAAAATGTGAGTCTTGTTTGAAATGTCTGAGTTAGCTAAATCTTTATGCTGCTTTCAAAGTACATTGCCTATTTTATAATTAAAGCTTGAAATTATTTTATGTATGCTGCAGTGATTGATTTCAGAATGAGAAGGAATTTTAAAAATTCCTATGAGAGAAAGCTTCATAATAAATAATAATGTTATGTTAGAAATTTGAAAATAGCCCTGTTTCTTTCTCAGTGGTTTTCATCCTATTCTTGGCAAGTATTTTCCTATGCTTTATTTCTTGTGCTATGAGAGCCATTCTGGACTGCAGTTTGTAGTCAAATGACCAGATGCCTTGATATGATCATTCTGGGTTGGGATGCTGTGAGCTACCAAAATACAATCTAGCATTTTATAGAGAGCCTGCAGTCCCCCTCTATGGTCTTACCAAGAGCTCATGATGTATTAAGTTTTCTTTGGACTACGAAAAACTGACAGAGGACAGAATTTCCCCTTTCAAGTTTTATTATGTTTTCAGTGCTTCTAAATCAGAAATGTATATTCTGTTATACTATAATTTTGCAATATAATACATCTTAAGCATATTTTAGTACTGTCAAGTGCCACAAGATATTAATATTTCATGGAACTTCCTTCCCCCTGTATTAAAAAATAATACTTTCTTTGTCTGGTCTGACCTTCAAAGGCTAGAAAAATGCAGAGAAACCAGAAAGAAGAATATGGAAGAGGCAAATAGTTGTGTACCCGCACAAAGGTCATTTTCACGCACTAGAAAGCTGAAAGATGCTGCAAGATGAAGCTTGTAGCATATAAGGAATGATGAAACAGGCAAGGCTGGAGGCAGAACCTCTGGATCCACTGCTGTCCTCACATGTGTGGCGGGAAGCTTCAGTAGTGGCTGCTGAGCAACTGGGGGGGAGAAATTCCTTTCTAGAACTGACACATTTCCTCATTACACAACACACGTACAGTGCTATACTCTGAGAACATAATTTGACCTTGAAGTCGTCAAAGTGTTTTTCACAAATCTCCAGAAAATAGTAACTCTTTGCATGGAAGGGTACTTGATTTTGTGCATTTAAAAGAGGAATTCATTGTTTCATGCAATGTCTAAATTTAATTTTTTGTATATCTTACTAAAATTGCTGATACAGGTATCTCCAGTTTTAATATTGTTGCAGCTGATCCTGACTAGATTTACTCTGTTTTATTTCATAGTTCTACTAAAGCTTTGAATGAGATCTGTTCATGAGGCGTCTCGTACTACATACAGAAGTACCCCTAGGACATTGTATAAATTAATATTCCATCCATGAATGTAGCTAGTAGTTAATTTATCATTTGGCAGTGAGAAACAAGAGACTAGATTATGGATTAATTATAATCAAGCTGAACAGAATGCTCACGTGTGTGCTGAAGCAGAGTATTAATATACTAGTGATGGCCTTTTGCAATCTGCAATCTATTTTAGTAGTGTTAAATCTAGCAGTTTAAGAAACAAATAAGGACAGTGGTAAATAGTACCAGTATTTTTAGTGTAGCTAATTAAAATTTTATGACTGGCATAGAGGATTTGAGTTTATGGCATCTTCAAGTTTGGCATGGGGAAATAAAAGAATTCTCAAGAGTTGACTTTTGTTATAACCTGTCATATCTTATTATGCTGTTTCCAACTTTCTCTGATTTAAAATGAGACAAACTTACATTTATTCTTCACACGAAAGGAGAGGAAATAGAGCCCAGTAACTGCAGCCAGCAAGTATATATGAAATAATACCATGATTGCTGTCAGTGACTGTTCAGAGCAATTGCATCCAATGATCATCCTAAGAATAATTAGGTCTTGCCACATGGGAAGAAGCTTCAGAAAAATACTGTAAGGAAATATTAATGAATTACAGTAATCACCTGATATATAGTTATCAAATTAAATCTAGATAACCACAGGAATATGGCCTCTTACACACATATAGACAAAAAAATGATCAAATGAATCTCTTCTATTTGCGTGTGTGCAAGGAAAAGAGATGCTCTTGAGCCTCTTCACGTGGGCTTCAAACACCTCTGCCCCAGGTATATCTCTGTTTATGTTTGTGAAAACATGGCTGCTCTGCATTAAAACGCTTTCTAGTTTTTAGGTTTTATTTTAAAACAATCATAATTTAAAAAGAAAAATACTAGACTTTTCAGTCTTCCTAATGAATTCTTGCGCAGTGTCACAGGGCCATATATAGCCTGATGTGAAATATGTCATCCTTAATTGATATCTGCGGCAAAGACATACAGTTTTGTTAAGGACAACACTGATTAGGGTTGGCTGTTAGCTTCAGGATGAGGCATGGGCAGGGCCAGTAGTTAATTCTAAAAACCTCTCTCTGTCAGACATTGTGGATCTCAATAGAGATCACGGCAGAAAAAACTGACAGCTTTTCACCCAGTTCTGTAAACCAGTTTCACTGCCACCATCTTTAGTCAAGACTGACTATTCTTGGAGTCTTCTACCTGTGAGAAAAATGCTGTCAAGAATAGTGATAAAAACCAGTATATCAAATTATTTAGGAATTCAGTGATTTAGGAGTACTAAACTGAAACCCTGTCCAGGTGAGCAGTGCTTGGGAAAGGAAGAGGCTCTGGGCCTGCCCTGTGTAATCTCAGAAGGGATAAAATGCCATAGTGGGTGTTGATTTGCAAAGCATTGTACAAAGTAGGCTTTTCTTTTGTCATTGTTCCACCAGTTAGGATTTACTGGCATAAATTCAGACCAGCTAATGCTACAGCATTTAGTATTGTTACTAAAGAAACACCTTTACATTTAAATGAAAAGAGTCCTTTAATTCTTTTCAGAGAGACAAGAAGAGGGTTGTGGAATCTCCCACATGATTCTGCATCTCCCTTTACCTTAAATAAACAGCTTGTATTGCTTTGGAATGGGAACATTTTGATTATCCTTAATGTTTGAAAGTGGACAAAAGCTACCATCTTTCGCTTCCCATTCTTTTGACTAGCTTTCGTTTACTGTATTTTCATTTAGAAGATGCTGCTAATTACAGATTTCCTCAACGTACACTTTGATCTTATAGTAAGATAGGAGTTAGGTGCCTGCAGTGTGTGCTCCTGTTTTGAAATAAATTTTTTTCATTTGGTTTGCACATTGGTACTTTGTACTGCTGTTTTTTAAATAGTGTATTTATCTTTTTGTGTCCTATAATTTTCTCGTTAGTCTTCCTTGCTTCCTAATTCCAGAAAAAACAGGCATTCCTTAACTGATCTGTTGCAAATGTTTTAAAGACACATAGCTATCTGTTTTGCTTGTTCCTGTTATGCTGCTTTATACATATGCTCCATTTTTGTCTCTCTTTAATCAGTTGCTTTAAGCCTGCTTCCTTAACTTCACCCAGACCTCAGCCATGCTAAAAAGTGTCTTTACTGGGTTATTCAGCTAATTCCTCTGCATCATGTCAGGATTTCAGTGGTAAAGAATTTTGAGGAAAAGGCTTAAACTCACTTGAGCTTAAATGAAAAGTGAAAAAGTACAGGAAAAAAATCTCAATTAGATCAGGCATGTCCTGAACAAACAAGATATGCTGCCTAGAGGCTGCAGTTTTGCAAGGGTGTTCTCATAGTCTACCAGGCTGGCTAAGAATTGGAAAGAGCATTCTCATTTGTCATGCAGTGTAATCAAATCTGATGCAGATTTGCAGACCTGCACAACAGCGATAAGACATCAACACTTATTTTTATGCTGCATAGAGTGTAAACAGGAGTAGTTTGGGGTATAATGTAGTGGATTTTTGCCAGCATTTCATTTATTGTCTGTAACCAGTGACATGCAGTGATATTCTATGCAGAGCAGCAGCTGTTTTATTTTCTTCCAACTACTTGCCATAATTGTGTTTCTGGATGCAAAGAAAATCTTCCTCAAGATGGCAACTAACAATTCAAGAATAGAAAACACTGGGTTTGATAGTTTAGGCCCTAGTTAGGTAGCTAATCCTCAGCTCCTTGAGTGATTTTAGAGCCTTCAGTTTTACTGCTTATATAGGAAAGGTGACAGTATTCATACAATTAAGGTTTTGCAGGACTGGGCTTTTTCATTACCAAAGCACTAACATTTATTTTTAATAAGGTGCTCTAGTCCTTTTGTGCAGACCTATGAAATGTTTGTTCCCCAGGTTGCTACTTCACAGTTTACGATGATGTTTTTGGGCTGCAGTTGGAACAGTATAGGAAAATGAAAATAAATAAGAGTAGATAGCTTTTGTCATTATGGTTTGAAGTTGAACTGATGAAACGGAATTGTCTTTGCCTAGCTGTTTAAAATCTGCAGTAAGTACAGTAATATGGATTAGAGGCAAATAGGAGCATTTTGGAAGAGATTTCGAAAGACATCTCATCATAATCCTAATAGGCTACAAAACAACTGATGATGTATTCAGAGCTACTTAGAACTGATAGAAGAGAATTACATGTATTTGAGATTTTACAGTTTAATATCTGGTCTTCCACATAATGTACATAGGCATCATTTATTTACTGACACTTGCATATTGTACAGGAAGGTTTATTTCTTATTTCAGTGTATTTCCAAGGTCTCTCTGTGTTACTTCACACCCATCCCTTTCTCTTGAACTAAACTTCAAATCCATACCTCCAGTATCATTTATGAAATAATTGATTTCTGGAAAATAATAAGCAGACTAATTAATTTATCTTAAAATTTCATTTAAGTGCAAGTATATGTTGACTTTAAGTATCCTTTCATGCATAATTTTGTGTGTGTATGTTTTTCAGCAACTCTAAGTGTTATAAAACTGATGATAAAGGGATAGATTGTATAAACTGCCTTAGAAAAATGAATCATGTCGTCTTAGGTACAGACAAGGCTCTCTGTACGAGACTGCTGTGCTAACTACAGGGAAGTGGAGTCCATGATTTTGTAAGAAAAATATTAAGGCATTTAGAAAGTGAGAATAAAACACGTTGTAAACTGCAGTAAGTGTCACTAGCTACCTAAATGTGATCTCTAAAGAGTTTGAAACATACTTAATGTTTCAACTATGTCACTTTGAAATTAAGTTTTGTGATTATAAAATTAGAAATGTTCAAGTAAGAAAAGAGATTGTGGCAAAATACATACTCCCTCAAATTTTTTTATGCTGTTGGTATTTTTAAGAATCCTCCTAGTTAAAAAAATATAGTAGTTATGTTATTATAAAAGCAGGACATTCTTGACAGTCTCCAGACATTGTCTAAATGATTTGTGTATTTGGAAATAGCAGTTTAACGAGGAAGTGCAATTTTCTACTAGAAGTGTTCTCCAGTACTGTAACAAATATCCAAGTGTAGTAATCAGAGAAATTAAGAGATTGATCAGGATTTGTGTACAGTTAAAATTTACATTAATTTACTACCTAGAATGGATGTAAGTCAAATCATAAATTGCTTTTCCTGACAATAGGTAAAATACAGGTTATTATTGCCAGCATATAATCTAGTAGACACAGGCAGTGTTAGAATATTATAAGTTCATTTTTGTTTCCTTTGTTCCTATGTGTGCCTTGCTTAGCAATACATTTTTTGTGACTGAGTCCCTGATGAAATGTATCTCAAAAAAACTGCAGTGAAATGAAAAAGAAACTACAACTGGGAACTTAATGAATGAGCCATATACTCATTCACTGTAAATTCAAATTAAGTCCAGTAATTTCACTAATAACTTGGAGAAAATTAGTCTTCATCACCCAGGAGTAAATATGCCAATGGTGAAATAAGGATAAAGTCTTTCTAGGAATTGTGTCATATATCTGTATCTTTTTTTTTTACTTTTCAGATTTTAAATGTTCTATTTGCTGAAGTCCTAAGTGCTTAGATACTGTACAGTCTATTGATTTTGTTCTTCATGCTGCAACTAACAAAATGGATGAAAGCATATGGTGATGATAAGACTAGGGGTTCTTCATCTTCACAGCACTGTACAGATATTGGTTAATTAATCACCCCAGCACTGTTGCTAAATGGGTAACTATTATCTTCATTTTCACTTATATGAAACATTTTATCCTTTTTTTGGAAAAAAAAGAGAATACTTCCATTTTGTACAACCAAAATTTTGATATTCTGTTTCATTTAACATCTGGTACCTCAGAGTGCAGTACTCAAATGGAATCATCATATATTAGCATATAAATTAAGCCAGTCTGGTATTCTGAGTTTCTCCAAACAGCTTTTTCAGAAATCAAAGAAATGAGTTGATGTTAAATTGCTGGCACAAGCAGGAAGAAGTCTGTTCATGTCCCAAGTATAAGTAACTGAATGAAGTCTGTCTGGTTTTACATACGGGAACTGAACCAAGTTTTAAGGTGATAATTACAAGACCTGAGCTCGCTCTTTAAGAAAAAAAATTTCTGAATTTAAGCTGACATAAAACATCTTGTATGTCAAGTAAAAATTAATAAATCGTCCCTGTCAAACATATATTTTTACATAAATCTATTGAAGAATTAATTCAGATTTTATTTTATATGTACACAGACAAGTAATTTACTAGCATGTGATTTTAGTGGTTCATACAGAATTATACTAAGGGAGGTTTTAGCCACTGCCAAAAACACAGAGCGTTGTAAGGAAGAATAATTTCTGTGCAATTTATAATCTAGCTTTAGATTATATACAGAGGAAGCATCATTTAAAACTCTGTAAATGGACAGAGGGATAAAGGCTGTCTTCACATTGCATTATGTGCATTACTCCTGCCCAAATGCAAGCAGAGTAGAGCCTGTTTATTTTGTAAGAAAGAGTACATATCTCTGCTTATTGGAGACATTATTAAATACGTCCCTTGAAGATAACATGACAGTACTTAAGGCATCTAGCTTCTTACATGATCCACGTAATTTATGTAGTACCAAGCATAATTCCTTCAGGAGAAATTTTATTTAGTTCTCTTGATAATTCTTTTCAGTAAAGTCCACATACTGCCCTAAGACAGGCAAGATCTCATGAAATCACTTAAATACTTTAAGATGAATTGAAATAGGAAAACAGATGTGTGTGTTTATTTGGGAGGGGTATGAGAATATTCCAGGGACCAGCTCAGGACTCCTGTAATTCATAAGGTCTTAAAAGTATACTTTTTTTTTCTGATCCCTCTCTCAACTCCAGTGGAGTAACTGATCAGAAATAAAATGTATGCTCTTTCTATGGAATAACTAAGCAACAAGTTATCTCTCCCTGAAGCCCTCTGGTCCCTAAATTACTCATGATAATAAACCCATAATTTATTACTCAGTCAACTTGAGTTATATATTTGTTGTATGAGTTCTAGGTTACTCAGGACTGCTGTAGAAAGCTCTGAAGAAAGATGGATTTGTTGTTTTGTTGTAAAGAAAAATATCCCACATACTCATTATCCTTACTATCAACTAGGCATAGTTCTTTTGAGTCTTTTTGGAGAATATGTCCTTTGTGCAACATCTTGGCATAGTAGCCTCTATTTGCCCGAACATTAGTCCTCTGTTTTGGTGGTTCCTTTACAAATTCATGCCTCAACATAAAGATGAACAGTTCTTTTCTGCCAACACAGTAGAATACCGCACAGGCCTGTCTTACTCCAAAAAGGAAGTTATTCCTTCCTTGACTTTTAAAATACATACTTGCTAAAGCTTTATTTGACTGAAATCTGTGGGGTTGTTCATCAGGTCAGATTTGCTAGGAAACCTGGCAGTATTTCTGTAAATGCTTGCATTGGAATGCTACTTATTCATTCAGAGTGCATACATGCTTCTGTGGGTTAGACTTAGAAAATTGCTGCAGTATGGTGCAATGGTACATCAGCTCACTGCCACCTTTTGGCATTGATCCCAAGGGTTGAATCTTATCGCAGCCAAGTTTTGCAGTACTTTTAAGCCCTACTGTGTAAAGGACTTGAGAAAATTATCTGATCTCTAACTGTAGATCTCGAGGATACTGTAATAAAATAATGTAATGATACAATGTACAGTGAAGTATGAATGGCAGATTGTATAATCCTATCGTACAAGAAATGCATCTCAATAAGCAGGAAGAATGTGTTTAGAATGCTATGGAACCAACTTACTACAGCAAGATCAATTAGACATGATTGACCTCAGAGGCCTATTTAAATTACTTCAGTAGGAAGCATTAATATCTTGGGTACAGCTTCTAGGAAACGTGCCATATGAGCTTTAACTTTCTTTCACAGACTTTTAATAACTGAACAGATAATTTACTGAGTGTGTTATAAAGACTGCACATCTTAAAACAAAATGATTAAATAGAATATTAACTTTAAACGAGTTTCAGTTTTAGAAAGAGCACTAGAAGTTGTTTCAAGTCTAAAAAACCACTTCCTCTAAAATTGTTAGAAGACTTTAATTTCTCATTCCTTTTGTTTAAAAACTCTTATTTGTATGACTGCAGCAGCAGTTGTAGATAACATACAGGAGACCAATACTACAAAATTTGCAGATAGAAAAACCAGACACACTGAAATACAGAGAACTTTCCTTTTGTTACTTCCTGTTGCAATAATTTCAGCTATTTTCATTATAGAAATTTCAGAATTAACTTCTCAAGTTGCCTGTAGTATGTGATAAGGGAAGTAACAATAATTTGATGTACATGTAGATGTCCTACATAACACCTTTGTAGTCCAGTTTCATCAGTATCTTGAGGACTCTTCTATCCCTTTGCAAGACTAGTGAGGGGGGAAATAAAGAAAAAAGCTTTTATTCCCTGCAGAGCTGAAGGGTTCAACAGAGCTACAAAACAAGTTGGAAGCATATTCTGGTCCTTAGTGAGAACTTCCATCTCATCCACATAGTCTTGGGGCAAGTTACCTCAGACATATTCAAACACATCTGCAAATACTGAAATGGTGGCTACAACTAGATCCTGTCATTGCTCAGTCACCACTTCTAGTCAGGCAAGGCAACACCTATACGCTAAAACAGATTTAGCAGACCACTTGTCTTTGCTCAGCCTCTCTTGGGGCTGGGAGGAATCCCACCCTTACTCAGCTAAGCACAGCACTAAGCTCTGAAAGCACACAGGTGTCCCTGTACCTCTGTGTACTGCTGTACCTCCAGTACTTCAGCAGCACTGCAGGCACAGAAGTGGCTTGTCAAAAATTCCAAATTAAGACATAATTCTTAATACAAAGTAATCAACTGCTAACAAGAAAGGGAACTATGCATGGAAAAATTCGATTAAAAGTAGCATTGCAAATAAAAGTACCTAATTTCATCTGCCAAACCACTTTATCACATCAGTTTATTTTTTGTATCATAATTATATTCTGCTTAGTGTGATGAGGATACTTGGTAGGATATAACATACATTCTGTATGCATCATAAATACATATATTTATGCTTTTACCTGATTAATTGCCATATTTTACCATATGCTTTTACCTAATATTAATACATTTAAATATGCATGTATTGGAATGAGCGTATGGGGGTTTGATTCAGTAGAGAGATGCATATGGGCTCATGCATGGTTTTACTATTAAAAGTTTGAATTGATTTGTGGGTTTTGCCCCAATTTCTAATAAAGAATCAGTAACATAGAATTTCCATTGACATTAACCTAGTGGGTGAAAACCCTTTTTACAGGTCATTTTGCTTCTTATTTCAACTCCAAATACAACTTTGTAAGACATCAAGGTGACCTGAAAAATTGATGCTATACCAAGAAATGTAGTGTGTTACGAACAGATCGCACTAACTTCTTAAAATGAATGCATGCCTGTTTATTTAATCAAGTGGATTGGTTTTATTCCTTTTGGTACTTCTGTGCATAGGAAAAATACAATTACAAACTTTGTGGAAGAAATTAGATGATGCCATAATATTTGCAGTGGCACATTGTAAATACTGAAGAGATATATATATATAAAAAAATGTAAGGATATAGAAATCTTTGCCCCCCCCCCCCCGCTGCCCCCCAAGCTCTATTTCTCTGTCTTCTTTGAGCTGTTAGACCAAACTGCAGTATTTATATGACACTGCTGTAGAGCTGCTTTCTGTTTTGAGACTTTTCATTCTGGTGGTCAAAGATCAGAACCATTGCTCTGTTCTCAATGGTCTTTGACATTGACAGCATGATTTTCTTCTTGAAATTGTGCCCTCTCCTGTCAGTCGTTCATGGCTGTACCTGTTTCTGTGGCCCTAAATATTTTTTCAAGATACCTTCCCAAGGATTCTCTTTCTTTTCCTGTAGAAGTCGGTATGTCTCCGTCCACTGTTCTGTCTTGTTTCTCTCCATACCCTTTGTCTCAATAATATCAAACACAAATTCAGTTTCCCTTTACTAGACTGACAATTTATACTTGCACCTCTATTCCAGATATTGTCTTCTGTTCAAGGTTTTACGTGTTCTCTCAATATTCCTAAAACAGAAATATTCCAGCATCACACCTCTAAAATGGAAGTTTTTATACCCTGTATGCCTGTTACTTCCTTCCTCAGTCACTGTAGACAACACTTTTTTACCTATCCTTCAGGCCTGCAAATAGCATATCCCTTTTCTTATGCCTTCTTAAATGTAGCATATTCTTTCTGTATCATATCCATGTAAGTAAACTTCTTTTACAAATTTTAATTAAGTCATGTCTGATTTCTGTAATGTTTTCTCTGATCTCAATGAACGCAATTTCTCTTTTCTTATATCCAACTCAGGCTACCACTACAAAGATCATTTTCTCACACCTCTAGTGTGACCACATCACCTATTCTCTTGTCAGCACTGCATCCTTTTCCATTACAATAGTAATAACAATTAAAAAAATAATCTGGTTGTTTAAATGAAAATCTAAAGTTCTTCCTCTCCTCTTTTATTTACTGTTCAGCAGCCAACTAGAGAGATGGGACTTCACCTACTTGTTAAATTTTTTAGTAAGCGTGTTGGGCCTATTCCCATACTGGGTTTTGCATCTAGGAGAAGGTGTTATGAAACACTGGAAAAGATTTATCTACATCCTACAAATTAATTAAGAAAATTTGATTTTGCTGTACTACCTACCCACTCCAAAAAAAGAAAAGGCAAAGAGGCAGCTGAAGTGCTAATACTGATGCTTACTGTGATTGACTTAGAATTACAGTCTTTATGTTCTCCTTTCCAGGGGTCTATTGGCTTTTACTTTGTAGCTGAACCATGAACTTCTTAGGACATGGAAAATCTTACTGTTCTGTGTTTGACTGTCTACTGCAGCTATTATGTCTGAATAGTAAACCATATTAGACTTGATTTCCTCTGACTCAGCAAACTGCCAGCATAGGGAGGAGGAGTGTGTAGATTTCCCATCCTTCTCGGGGGAGAGAAGAGAAAGTAGTATGATACAGCTCTTTACCAGATGTACTTCAGGTCATTCTTCTCAGTTTTTATTATACTAATAATTTCTTTTCTCCAATATGATAACATGTAATTTAAACTTAACTTGTATCTTTCTGCAGTAAGAATAAGTAAAAATGTTTATAGAGTATAGGAAATAATCCCACTTTCTCTAGAAAGTAGCACAAATTAATTCTTTTTAGATAATACCATAGATAAGCTATAAAATAAAAAAATATATTAAAAAATAATTGGATTCTACTACAAATTTTCAGCTTCTGTATGCATGTCATGTCCATTGCCTTAACCTATTTGAAATTACTTTTGAGGAATGACTGTATGATCTCTAGGGAGAAGAATGAGAACTTCAGTCTTCAGAAGTTACTCAAGGCTTTTATTACAAACATGGAAATGAAACAAGAGCATAGAGAGTGCCTGTGTTTCCTGACGTAAGATACCTTACTTATTCTAAATTTTAACACTTTTGGAGAACAAGTGCGAAAATCTGAAACTATCTAAAACTCCCAAGTGGTTTTACTAAAATTTTTCCTTCTTTCTCATTTTTCCCCCCCATTAAGAGTTCAAATTTCCCCCCACATATTACTCCAAAATATTACTTTTCCAAGGTCATGACATCTACCTTGCTTATAGGCCTAGGTGATTCCCTGCCATTGTTCAGAAAAGGTAGGTCTCTGCTTCTGTACGATTTCAATATAAGGAGTATTCATCATTGACAGAGCTATGTCAAAAGTAAGCAATTTAACACCAAATTAAAAGAATCTTATATTGTCTGTCCTTGAACAGATGGTACCCTTATTCATTTTGTGAGCATAAATTACTACTAAGCTTAAAGTAATTTATTCACTCCTTAGAACTGTAGCCAATAGCTTACTATCTAGCTACATGAGTTTTCACATCCATCAGCTCAACCAGTGATCCGAAAGCAAAACCCAGCTCTTGGAACATTATGTTCCTTTTGTGACACTCCTGGGAGGACTTCAGGCCTCTGAACCAATGGATGAATATGCATTTCTTTCGTTTGTGAAATAATACTATGGAGGATCATCTTACTATAAAAACTCCAAGCATGATTCAATACACATTACCAACATACGTTAAAATGGATCTACGCTTGTGGGAAAACAGTGCAACAAAAATTGCTTAAGGCCACTTCCTATATATATTGTCATTTTAAATAACCTATTGCTCGTTTATAGTTTTCTGTAATTTTAAAACTCCTGTAAAGCTGAGGAGACATTTGAAGGAAGTTACTGTGTACTTTGTTTTTTCCTGTTCTTGGGTACATTTTGTGCTCAGCTGTTTGGACAAATTTCAGCTGAGGTGTGAAAACACAGTCAAAGAGTGAGAGAACACTGTTGAAAAATGACCGTAGAATAATACTAAAACCTTTAAAATCTTACAGGTACAGGATTTCATAAGCATACAGTAATAGAGGTGCCCTGAGACAAATACTTAGGCAACAGACCCATGAAAAATCAAAGGCTACTAATTCTACAAACCCTGTAAAAAAAGAAGCATGTTGATATCCTCTTGCACCCTATCCCTTGTCTACACCAGCTCATCCTAATGCACACATTTTCTTCTATAGTGAATCCCTTGTCTGCCCTTCCCTTTGATTCCTTAGATCCTTCTGTACATTAGAGTATGCTTGTCAAGTTCAAAAGAGGTGTGTCCAGCCAGGTCACTCCCTGCACTGTGAGGTTCTCACTATTAGCATGCAGACTGATTGTTAGTCTGAGCTGGTTGTTTCTGACTAGTTAGAATCTGTTGCAACAGATTTGGTCTGACTTTTGTGTGACTGTTGAATGGTTGTGTGATGGACTCATGTTCTTTTGGCTATTGTGGCTTAAATAAGAGAGCAAGCAAAAACCTTTTTTTGTGTGTGTGACCATCTATGAACCCTTACCTTCCTTAAAAATAGGCAAACGCCAGTTTTTTGAATATGCATGTATTACACGAGGTCCAAAAGCCCATTGAGTCACATTATGCTAGGAACTGTCAAAACATAATTGGAATAGCTGTTCTTAATATAGAAATATTTTTACTTATAGATACTTCAAATTTCATGTAGGTTTGTCACCTTGTAAGAGGCAAGAGCTACTAAGCAGATTGTATGTAATCCAAGATTTTCACAGATTAAAAATCACTAATTTGATGGAATTCTTCCAATTTAGGAGAAAGATGTTTGAAAATTACATTTGTTTTCTACCATCAGGCACTTTTTCTGTTCATGTGGCTTTTTATTTCCCTTCTTTCAAACAAACTCAAGAAAGATTGCAGCAGAGTATGTTAATTATTAGTAACGGCCTGTAAAGATGTTTTTGTGGACATTTTCTATGGATAATAGGTGGGTATCAGTCTCTTTTGAGGTGTTTTGGACTTATTTTTCAGCTAAATATGTTCTGTTGAATTTAATTAGGAAGCTGTGGGTACTTTAAATCTGCTTTAAAAAAATAAAATAAAGCAGGGTCAAACTAGGCACTAGAAACCAAAATTCCCAACAGCTTCTGAAAGGAGAGACCTCAGTGAGTCAGTTTTTCCAGATGCAAATTGAAAACATTTTCCTCCTTAACATATTCTGATGATTAACAAACTAGCGTAACCCAACATAATGATCAATTTGAGTTGTTTTTCTCACAGAGGTGACACTTCTTAAAAAGAGTCCAGAATAAGTGGTATGACCAGAACAGGCTTGGAATGGAGAAGGCAGCCATTAGGATGCCTTTTAATTTCCACTCCTGCTGATTTGCCTAAAGCTTTCTGAAGCATCACATCAAGTAGAAGCTCTTCCTGAATATGGATTGCAGAATTTTGCAGTTCAAGAAACAGTTTCTATTTTTATAGCTAGAAATAGGAATTTTCTATATGTATTTCTATAGCAATTGATAATTTCAGGCCTATGCACTTGAAAGGCGAACGATGTCTTCCCAACTCTGTCAGTCGGTAAAGTTTTCTGTCCTAGGAAAGTTTAAATAACATTTAATGTTTCCTCTCTGCGCAGACAGAGAGCAGCAGGCACTAAGGCTGCTTGATACAGCTAGAACACTTGTGATTCTAATACTCTGAGCTGAACATGCCTGTGGAAGAGACCTTCATGTTTTGTTTATTGGAAAGAAAACAATTCCTTAAACTGGGGTAGATCAGAAGGTAACCTGCTGAGAATGAAAATACGCAACAGTAAGCAGTAGATGGGGAGTTCTGTTACGATTGTGCTAATCAAATAGTCATAACAATAATGTAAGTAAGAGATACTGGAAAAGCTTACAATACCAAATAGTAATACTGCTGTCCCTAAACTGTCCAGGTTAAAAATACTTTACCAGAATCCTAATCTGTTTGAGGTCAATCCAAGTTGTGTTCATCCTGCTTTTTTAACATTTCTGCTTACATAAACTGTAACTTCCTGCAAACATATGTGCAAACATAAGATATAGGAACTTGTAACTGGCCCACAACTGAATCAATGTGTAGGTTATACATATCTGGACAGATACTATGAGTCTGTGCAGAATGCCCTAAGTGTATAGGAGTAGGGTCTGATGACAAAGTATAAACACAGATGCTATTGGTGGACCTCTAGTGCCTGATTCAGAGATGAGAGCGCAGCGCATTCTAGCTGGTCTCCAAGAGTCAGTATGGTTTGTGCACTGTGGCATTTTAGTACAGTTTTCTATCACTTTAATTATGCCTGCAGGAGTTGTGCAACAGTGCTGTATACCAGAATAGTCACGGATACTGTATGTTTGTAGTTAGAATTTTAACAGCTTAGGCCCACCAGCCCCAAACACAGCACTGACATCCAAGAGTGAGATTAGAAATATGGCATGGATGTTTATTTTTCATCTTGGAAATGCACAGTGTGTCATGGCTTTACTCCACCAAACAGCTAACAGGCAGATTTTCTAAAGATAGTACAGTACGTAAATGATAATTTAGGATAATTTATAGTGATCTTAACTCTGGGGGTTGAATTTGTGAGTTTTGCTAGCATAAGCCTAAGGACGAGAACAGAAGAATACTTTGGCATAGTCTTAGATCACCTAACACACTAAAATTAATCTTCTAGGCCTCCTATCATTAGTTTCAACAGCATATTCTTTTAATGATGACATTCTTGTCTCAGCTGCATGGGTGGGTTTTCTCATCAGTATCTGTCACTATTCTTTGTCTAGCTGCTGATCCTTTTTAAGCATTTTCTTTCTGCTTTGCCAGTCTCTACTCCCTTTCTCATTTTCCTTTTTCTCTCATTTATCAAGTGCCACATTTTGAGGACATCCCTTGCCACGTATCTGCACATAACTGCAAGCCCTCTAAAAGAAATCTTTGAAGTTTAGCAGCTTTCTTACAAGTCTTCAGATATTGCAAGGGTGGCATTCATTCTTTTTCACTAATTTCTTTAATCATCCTATAATTTTCTATTACATTAACTTGTGTATTTTACATTTCTGAAATACATCAATATACCACTTTTCAGATATTGTAGGATTCTTAGAAGCCTGCAATTTAGAAGGTGTCATGTTTTCTGAAGCAGATTTCCCTTCACCAGACATAGCTATAACTATTCTGAATGATTCAGGTCCTATTTAGGCAGAGGTGCAAAGAGATATATGAGAACATTCTCATCTCATTTTCTGCCTGCCTGCAATGCATCTCCTAAAGCATGTCCTGTTGCTTTGATGTACACCATAATGACCATATAATGGAAGTAGTTAGATACATTCTTTTGTTAACAGGTTGATGATGAAGGGGAGGGGTATTCTGCTTAATAAAGTGCTCTTTATAAAATATGCTGAGATTAAAATTTGGCTATACTAATTGGCTTGATTTATGAACTCATGTTTTTCACTAGTTAAGAAAAGTAATGGTTTCCCAACTGCAGTGGCTCCCTGGGGATACCAGACTGATGTGAATTACACTATCTTTGCAGTGAAATGTTGTAATAGTGACAAAAAATTGTTTGCACAGTATAATAATGCAGCCTAAAACCAAAGCTAAAGCAGCAGGAATGCTTTGATCTGCAGCTATGAGATTCTTCCTGTATTCAGTGTAAGATTAGAATTAAAATTTAATTGTGCAGAAAACTTTTACTGAAGTAACAGTTTGAATAAGTATCTTCATCTATGAGCGATCCTACATGGGTACTCTAGAACTGAAGTAGTTTATAACTCTAGGATAAGGTATAGTACAAACACAATTCTGGCCTTCCACTGCTCAACTTCCCTTCTGCCTCTGTAAAAGGAGTTCAATTTGTGGTACGTCTGCCTTGGTTTCTCTGCTACAGTTTTTCAGTTAGCAGTAGTATAAAAATTAATGGGCCTATCAAAGAGATAGTAAAAGTTTTATACAAATATATGTGAAATAGCACAGGAAGCTGGATCTTCGAATGGAAATTTTAACTAGTCTTAACTACAAGATTTGAAAAGAGTTTTGAAAGCTGTTACAGTCTCTAATTAGTTATTTTTTCCTCAATAGCAGAGAAATCTCTTAGAGTTCATTCTGCAGTGATGGAACTATCTTCTCTTGTGTGGAGATTCTAGTACAGAAAAGGGTTGTTGCTTATAACAAACAGCTGCTTTTGAGGGCTTTATTCCAACCTCAGTTCTTGATTCCTACACTTCTATTAGTGCAGTGTCTGTTGAAATGCGACAACAGTTGATTTTTTTTTTGTGTTTGTTTTTATTCAGGAGGATTTATTTTACTCTTTTTTAATATATAACTAGCTATGCTAGTTTGCTTTTGACTATGTAATATAGTTTAGTAATTTATAGTCTATTTTTTTAATATATCTTATGTTTAAAGTAGGATATTAATGTGATGTGTATAGAAGTATTTTCCCAAGTTGGTTATCCTGGGAAAGGTTATTTTAGAATATAGTTACCAGTGATGGCTACTATTAATGCAAGCAGTGAACTAATCTGCACTTCACACAGAAGAATCCTTTATCAGGCACAACACAGGCATGCAAAGAGATAAGAGGAGCAGCAGGTCTCCAGGCAGTGGAAAAGGTACAGATGGCAAAGGCTGAAGGAAGGTTTTCAAAGGTAGAAATGGCAGTTGACACATCTAACTTCATTTATGCATTTAAAGTGTACTCCATCTTCTCTAAATCTCAGACATGCCTGCTGTTTATATTACACAAACCCCAAAACTAAAATTGCAGATTTTTTTTGATGACATGGGGGTCAGCCCGAAGAGCAGTGTTAATGAAGATACTGTGGTGAAGCTATGCTGATTTGTGACTTTCACAGTTTTACTCTGTTTTAAAAAGTTTGTCCCAGTGTATGACTGTCCATATTTCTTCCCAAAAGGTTCTTCTGGAAATCAAGAATAAGTCAAACATAGCAGGATCATCTCTTTCCTCTAACCTCCTCTTCTTCCCCCATTTCGTTCAGGTGCAACAGAACAGGCAACACTGCAACTTAGCTGTCCCTGGATCCCACTGCTCAGGGGAACACTGAGCTTGGTGTTTAAGCTAGCTTTCCAGCTGCCTTGACCGGACTACTAACTGACTGGCTCAGGTTACAAAGCCTAGAAAACATTTGATTGAAATCAAACTAAATTTTTCTCCAATACAGCATGTTTTAAGAAAACTGCATAATAAAACAAAAGATTCTCAAAGTTTTTAAATTGAAGTTTTTTCACTCTGGAATTAAGAGTTGTAATACAGTTTTTGTGGGTAGCTGGAGGCATCTGAAGTCTCTGATGTTATTGGGCAGCGGGAATGGAGTTTATTATATTCTCAACAATAGGATTCAATTACACCTATTAGCTTAATACAGGGAGTACTTTTGATGAGAGAAGTCCATTGTGGGGAGGAGAAGAGCAGCAAAGGCTAGCCTCCAGGAGGCTTTGAATGCAGCCCCAACTCCCTATCTTGTTAAACGGTCTTTCACAAACTTACCTGGGCATCAAGTCTTTCTACACTATTAGTATGTTTCCACTGGAACAGTAGTGATGGAAGTGGAACATTTCAAATCCCATGACCAATCAGTGTTTTTAACTACATTCCAATCAATGTATACCAGCCAAATAGTTTTGTGCTACTTCATCATCTCTGCTCTGGCTTTATTGCAGTGTTTACCCATTGATCTTGAATTGCAGCAATCCTTTCCTGCCTAAAACAAGCCATGAAGTTTGCTCACAGATAAATGTGAGTGCTACACATTATGTTGGTAATGATTACACTGAAGAGAAATGCAGGTAATACTATGCCTCTCTTCACAAGGGGAAGACTTCTATGAATGTGTCCTGAGGTGAATCCTAAACCTCACTGCTCAGCATGAGATGGTATGGTGGTCTCTGCTATTAAGCCAGCTGATCAGCTGTGACTCTTAACTGCATGTGGGAGCACACTAAAAATAAAATGCCTTTCTTAACTTGTGTTATATGACAACAAGCTATGGCCAACAATAGCAGTAGTTCTTCCTACAAACAGTTAATATGTGTGTGAATCACAAAATTTACATGCTGTACTTCAAAGATGCAATTCAGCAATACATATAACAGACCTTTGTTTTTGCTGATCATTTAAAGAAGGAAACAAAGAAACATGCATTGTTTCTGAGGCTTTGACACGCTGAAAATGAAAGAGTAAGGAGAATACAACTTGGCCTTTTAGTGAAGAAAAAGATTGTTATGGAGGGAGGAGAAAATTAAATCAGAGTTCTCCCATTTAAAAGTGTTGTTAGTCTTGGACAGAATTCCCCATCCCTTTCCTTTTTTGTTCTGCTGCAGTTGCAATACAAAATACTCTCCATCAAATGCACAGGAACTACTCCAAGAAGAACAAAAAATATCAACCTGAAATAGCCAACCCAATCAAAGTTTTATAGACTAAAGAAACACTGACAGCATAATTTATTTTAATGGACATATTAAGCTTTCACCATCTGCTCTGTCCCTAGTTATAAATGCCAAAAGAACATATTTCACAGTTAAATCAGAAGACAACATTATTCATGCACTTATATGTTACTTCTACACTAACATTTCTGCAGTGTTCTCATACTGCCTACGCAATTCAGAGCAAGCTGCTCACATTTGAAATTGAACTTCTTGGTAAAAAGTATTCTTCAATAACAGTTCCAGTGGGAGAATAGTTAATGTAAAACGTATTTTTAAAGAAAAGTAAGTGGGAGAATGAAAGCCTTTTGTTTTGGTAATAGCTTCTTGGAGGCATATATTTGTATTCCGTATTAATCCCAAATACAAATGTATATTTTATTTACATTTTTCTAATTTTTTGTATAGTCATAATTAAAACTAAGCACAATTACTCAGGTGCTCAATGTTTTACAAAAATTATGCTTTTAAGATTTTTTTTTTTTTTGGTCACAGAGTGAATGAAATTTTTTAATAATTTCATAGCTGCTTAAATAAAACTTAATTTCCGTCAATTCACAGAAATATCTCCCAGATATTTTTGCTTATATCTCAAATCCTGTATTGAATGTGTTCTGTATTTTTATATATAATTTCATTACTTCAGGGAAAATTTAAAAATAGATAAAAGAAAATTAAAAAGTATTAAAAATCCGTTTGCATTAAGTACTCTTAAGTACTTTGCTAAATCAAAGTGATCAGATAGGGGCCTCCAACTTGCAGTGGAGGAAGAAAGTTGGTGATGGATTAAGATCTAGACCCTTGAATTGGTTCTCAGTAGATACATACGACTTTAGAGAAGGACAGAAGAAATAGAGAAACCAAGTCATGTCATGACTTGCTAAAGATTGAGCAGACTTTGGACAAGTACCTTTTTCTCTGCTTTCTTGCATTTTGTTCCCCTTGTCTGTTTAGTGGTGTGTATGCTGTGTGGGTGCATACAGTGCCTTTTACAGCAGTTGCTTTAAGTGGTGTTATAACGTACCCTCTCTCACTTCATAGCAGAGGTACACATTATCCTCACTGGGAAAGGTGAAGGGCAGCAGCTATTTAAGAAAGAAAAATTGAGCAATTTATAGTGCTCACATGATCAAGTCAAAGACCACCTAAAACAATAACAAAAACTCTGCAAGTGAAGCTTATTAGTGATTATGTGAGGGAAGCAAAGGAGTTTGAAGGGAATTGATACTAGCTTAGAATTTCATCCTGTAGATGTATTGTGTGTATGATACAAGAGAGAACCCTGAACTGTTCTCCCTGCACGAGACATCTCTGCACCTTGGTCAGCTGCAAGGCTCTGCTAGCTGGAACTGTGTTCAACACACAAGATAAAGTGCTAGTGTTATGTTAACTAGTATGGTATTACATACCACGTGACATTTGGTATTGTGGATTGTGCCATCCTCTATCCCGCACTTAAGGAAAATAAAATAGAGAAATCTTCCCTTTTAGCCTTGATACATCATGCCTTGTTTTGATTTAGCAATTTAGCCCTTAATATTTGCTTCGCCTTGAAAGTGGTAAGCATGCTAGTTGTGTGATGAAAAAGAATCCTAATAAGAAAGAGAGGAACGATCAGAATGTTAAACTTGTGTTAAAGGAGTACAGCTATCATCCAGACAGTCTGAAAAGCACAGGAAATCTTTAGTAATACAGTACAGAAAATAGGAAAATTAATAGGAAAATTAACTGGAAAAAATGTAATTGATATTACATGGTTCGCTGAGTCTGAACAACAGATAGAAACTTGGTAGAGCACTGGAGCCTTACGAAGAAGGATCTGAACTTCTCTTCTGGGATACAATTTATGTTCCTGAATAGGATGGAAGGGACCGCCTTTTTTGCTGACTTAGTCCTCTGCAACAAGTCAACTGGATACCGGCATTTTTATTTTTTTCTTACAACCTAGAATAATAGAATGGTTTAGGTTGGAAAAGACCTTTAAGATCATCAAGTCCAACCGTAAACCTAACACTGCTAAGTCCACCACTAAACCATGTCCCTAAGCGCCTCATCCACACATCTTTTAAATACCTCCAAGGATGGTGACTCAACCACCTCCCTGGGCAGCCTGTTCCAATGTCTGAGAACCCTAGAGACTGACCCTGTACTAGCAGCTGCAAACTAATTTTTTGTAAAAGCATAAAGCTTATAGGACAAAATAATCAAGATGTGGATTATAAAGTGCTGCTAGGAGATCAGGAGAAATCAAAGGGATTGCCAGCATCCTAGAGAATTTTCTAAATGAATGGAGCAAAGTGATGTCAGGAAGTAGATTCTTTCCTATGAAATCAGAAAGGGAACAGAAATCATTTATCATTCTAACCTGGGGGAAAAGTCTTTCCTTACCCATAAAAATAAATAAATATTTATTTATAAATAAAAAAATTCTTATTAAACAAATAAAATAAATTCTTATTTCCTTACTTAAATAAAAGGCGTCAATACTGTGTAAAAACATCAGCTTGACAGGAAATGTCAGGAATGTCCTTAAAAATAGTTTTGATTTGAAATAAACATAACCTATTTGTTTCTGCAATGGCTAGAATTTGGTTCTGCAGACAATCTGACATGACATCCTAACTTGCTTAATTTCAGAAGGACTTTCATTCTAGACTTCTATTTTGCGGACTCATTTTTTTTAAATTGTAGAAAACTAGTCTTTGAGCTTGTTGAATGTATGTTTTTTCTCTTTTAGCTGAAACCTGAACTATTCTGAAATGGAAACTTTATATTCCATAGCTGTTGACAATGAACATATGCCCGCTATCTAAAAAGAAAGAAAGGATAATGCATTCATTTTTCAATTTCACGTATGCTTATGCATGGACGTACGTGTATGGGACTCTGTCTCTGTGGGTATACAGGAAACTATCCAAAAGACTCCTATGTATGTGAGTACATCTGACAGTAAAAAGTATGACAGAAAAGGAGTCCAGTGTCAATTGAAGGCAATGGAATAATGTTCGCTAGTACCAACAGAGGCTGAAGTAGGACTCAAGTAAATCTTATCTGGGCCGATGCACATACAACCTTTTCCTTTCCTTCCCATAATTTTACACACAAAAATACAAACATATTCAGTGGAGAAAGCCCCCTCACAATGAGTACATTGGACATGGAAGTTTAGGATACTCTAAATTTTGGTGCAGTATAGGCTCCTACCTTTTGCTATATAATTTTGGAGTTTATGTGTGCTCCTCAGAGATTGAATGAAACTTTTTTTTCCTTCCATCTTCAGTAATTTAAACAGCTAACCAGTACATGTAACTGAAAACATTACATATTTTTTCATATGGATGTGAGCAGAAACTGCTGGTCACAGAGACTGTGGATTGCTTGCCATCAGTTTTCTCTTCTTTGTATTCCTGGTGGATATTTTAATTTTAACTGAGGATAGCAGATTTAAAGATAAAGTGAAAGTTAAGAAGTTTAGAAGCAGTAGAAACTACTTGTCTATTCTAACTGTCCCTAGGTAAAAACTTTCCATTTTCTTACAGCACTATTTAAAATATCCTGGTTTCACAAGAAAAACAGATTTTTTCCTTAGAGTCACTAGGTACTAATTACATTAAAGTCTCTGCATCTCATTTAAAAAAAAAGGAAAAAGGAGATTGATAGACAAAAAGTTGAATAAGAAATTGAAAAGTTAAATTTTGTGCACAGTCTTAAGTTTTGATATAGAGACTGTGAGTGTGTGTTTGTATATGTGAGTACATGTGGAAATATGTTCTTGTGTCATTGAGATAAAATGATATGAACATCGAGAAAAGGAATTGTATTCACTTTTCTAAAGTATCTTGCATATTTATGCTGGCAGTTATGAAACTGCTTAAATGAGACCTGTAATATAAAAGCTGGGGAAAATACATGTTTAAGTATATCCAAATCCAGTACAACTATGAAGCAAAATCCCTTCCAAGATAGGACAATACTTGGAGGGTCTTTAATTTCCCACTTTTTATTGTTCTCAGTGATCCAGAGCTCCTTAATTCTCTTGGAGACACTATGTAGTATTCTTTTTTGTACAGACTCTTAATTACAACATTCACTAGGAAAAAAAGTATGCTGTCAGTGTGCTGTGTTAGCAGGTCAATTTGCTAGTCACATAATATTAAACTGACTGTTGTTCCATATGTCCTAATCTACCTTGTGTGCTTTTGTTCCCTGTCTCATTTCATAATGTGTAGGTGTCTGATGCAGATTGTTAGCAAAGATAAAAATTAGATGTTATTAGGAGAAGGAGACAGTTTATGCTTTCATTATCTTGAAATAACTAGTAGGGACAGATTTTTTCCTTGGTGTGTTTTTACATTGATTTTCTGAAGTCAATGGTACTACATTCTGTCATGCCACCTAAAGACATGGCTAAAATTTTCAGGCAGAAGGTGATCTCAAGATGCTGTATGTTTGCTGCTCTTTAGATTATTCAAGACATCCTGTTACTAACAGCATATCTAGATTCATTTTAAGCCCGCATTGCTTGTGTTTGTCTCTGTAGCATGTTGGCAGCTTTGCTGTGTCAGCATGAAAAAATTCTTTTGATATGGAAAAAATAGAAGTAGAAGGCATTCAGTGTGTGCTTAGCATAATTTGTGACTGTAACATTTAAAGTGATACCATGGCAGCCTATAAATGCAGAAAATATTTTTCTCTTTTCACGTCAAAAGAGTATTTCCTCAGTAGGACTATACAACATTTATAGATGACTGCAATACAGAGAATAAATGAGCAGCTTTGATTTAGGGTTTTTTTTTTAATATATATACACAAGGATTCTCATTTAACAAGTTCTTGATTGTCAGCATGCATTTTTCAGTAGTTTGTATTAACTAGCCTCATAGCAGCAAGTTCATAAGCTAGAGGAAAACAAGCCCTTTCTCCTACCTCCTACAATAGGGACATGCTTCTCCAATTCTTTTCTTGTACGTTGTTTTCAAGTAGCCCTTGCAAATAATGAAAATTTTAAAAACGGAAAATGAAGTGCTACTCTGAGAAATACTTGTGGCTGCCAGCCAACCTGTGCGAGACCAAGGACCATGCCTACAGCTGGTTAAAACTGGCCAGGAAGAATGTCAGCACCAAACTCTGTTAGAGCAGACATTGATTGGTAAAGTGCCTCCTTTCCTAGTTGTCAGTGTTGTCTCCTGGTTGGCATTAAACCACTTGCTAGCTGGAAGCAATAACAAAGCTTTTAAAGATATTATGCATGTATTCTGCATGAGCTTAAAAAATAAAATGTCTTTGCTATGGATATGTATGAATTAAAGGAAATAAGGGATAAAAGCAGGTTGTTTTCTTTTTAATTAACACTGAAGGAAGATTTTATTTCCTTTGATTTATTTGTAGATAGCACTCCAATTAAAAGCATTTATATTTCCATCAGTAAAATAAGTTAAAGACAACGTAACTAAATATTAAAACTGAGTTAATGCAGAGGCATAGTACATTGTCCTCAACATTTAAGAAACTGGAAATGCTTTTGAGAATGGATGTCAATATTCAGGGAGGGCTTGGGAGCAAAATAATCAGGACTCCTTTTAAATGTATAGCTTGCAGACAAAGTATAGATCCTCTTTTTTAGTTGATGTATTTTAGACTTATATTGTTTCAAAGTACTGATTACTTCTGTATGCAGATAGTTTTATATTATTTTACCTTAATAACAGTATTTATTCTTCACTGGAGACTAACATGTATCAGTTAGTATCATAATTGTTTACCTGACAATAAGCTGATTTAACTCTCCCTGTCCCATCTTCACACATCTTGCCCAGAAAAAAAGCCCCCAAACCCCATGGTTTCCACATTGCTTCGCAAATGTGGAAAAAGAATCAGTATGAATTTCCTTCCACTTGCTATTGGAAGGATTACACCTACAAGATGCGTTAGACAATTTGATAGCTAGGTGCTGGTCTCTATTTATGAAGTTTAATTTGCTCCTCCAGACCAACTCTTACTTGCTCCTCAAAATATGTACAATCTGGGTATGGATTCTCACTCTCTTCATTTATTACAAATAATTGTTCCCCTTTATTGCCTTGAATAATCTTATTTAAAAACTGATCAAATGAAAGAGAAATACTGTGATTTCTAGGTTTGGCTTTTTTTGTTTAGTATTGAGTATATTAGTGTTATTTCTTTCTGTACTTTGCAAGGCAGATGAGAAATTCTGCCCTTTTCTTCATAAAAAATAGTGAAAGGGCTTAGGAAGTCTACTGGAATATAATGGATCTTATTCAATTTTTTATTTGTATTATGTTGGATGATCAGCTTCATGGATGAATTGTGCAAGACATCTGATTCTCACACAGCATTCTGTGTTGTTCTTTCAATTCAGGCTAATAATGCAGAAATTAGAACATGGCACATGAACAACAATCTATTCAATATACATGCACATTAATTCCTGACAATTTTCTGACTCTGTATTGCAGATAACCCAAGCAAGGAGGTACAGAAGTGGCTTAGCATAGCTTACAAACCCTGTGCTGTGGGTGTCAGCTGCCATAGCAGAATGCTTATGCTTGAGCTACTCTTCAAGACTTATCCTGGGTGTCTCCAGCTTATTGTGTCATAGGCATGCACAGAGACCATGACTATTAAAATGGAACAAGTAGGATTTAGTCATAGAAATTGAGAAACAAAATTAAATTGGAAGTGCATTTTTCTCACTAGCCCTTTCAGTGATAATTCAAGGAGGGTCACAGTAGTAGTATGTGTTTGTGGATATTTTATAAATCCAAGCACATGGAAATTTGCTTCTGTGGCTAAAATATTAAACTGTAATTTCAGTTGAATCTTAAATAAATATTTCTCATTTTATTTTTATTTCTAATTTCTTTATAGTTACCTTTTTTTAGATGCGTGTGTGAATTTCATTCAGCAGTACATGCTCTGAGAGTATTTCCATGTGTTTTATTTAGCTAGTGAAATTCTAATCTTTTTCAGCAGAGTCTAGGGGAGTGTTTATGACTGAACGGGACTGACATTCTGAGCAAGATTACCACTGAAAGTAGATAGAGAAAAAATGGGATATTTGGATACATGTTTGGAAAAAATTTGGAAAACTTTAAAAGGAAAGAAGCTTGGTAGCTAATTAAAAATTTTAAAATCTACTTAAAGTAATTGAGTTGATTCTTATTTCCCTCTGCCAACTTTGTAGTTTTGAACATGTAGCTGCTTTTTTTTTTTTCCCAGTGATATTCTCTTCTTAGCAACTGTATGAAAGGCCAAGCAGAAATTGCATGTGCTTTGGAAATAATGAAATTGAACAGACGCAAAGCTGCAAAGATAAACTAATCACACTGGAGAAATAATTTTTACTAATCCTTTTTGGTTAGATAAATTCATTTTTTAATTGAAATCCTTCTAAATAACATAGTAAAAAAAAAAATAAAGACAGCTTTTTCGTGAAAGCTGAGTTGTAACATTTCTTTCAGGCATTCCTATCTCTCATCAACAGACAGTATACCCTGAACACATTTGCTGTTTTGCCACTTAAGATAAATGAATTAGTAAACACATTGTCTAAGTGAGTCAGAAGCAAATTTTATCCATTGGTACAACAGTCTATAAATTCATAGATGCATTATAGATGAATGGTTTTGATCCCTACGCTAAGCATCCAGGCACAAGACAGTCAAGATGTGCAACAGCTATGATTTACTTTGAGCCAACGAATCTCATTATCTGTGTTACCGAATGTTAAATCATTGGCTTGAGGCCTGTTTTGAATAGCATGCACAGCTTAATCATGTGAAAAGAAAAAAAGATGGTCCTTATTTTGGAGAATGATAGTTTGTGACAGAGACATAACTTTAGCATTTTGGACAACTGTTGAAATTACAAGAAACCAGAGTATAGAAGAGGAAGATGTGTGATAGAATAAGATGGGGAAATATAAAATTTTAAATTTAAAAACATCTAGCCCATAAAACAGATTACCAGCACACTACTCTTAAGCAAGAAAGATATGGTATAGTATTCATAATCCCAGCACTCACAATTATTTTGCAGTGAAACCCACTTGTATGGCTTGATAATGAATTTGACAATGACAGGAATGGGAGGAAGGATGGGAGAAGTTTGAAAATGTGCTAGTAAAAGAATAAAATAAATGTGACACTGCTACGTTTATATTTTATCTTTACAATGTGGAAGAAACATACTCCCATTTTCAAAGTCATTAATTCAGAGAAGAAAATGTGAATATGAGAAAGAATTTGCACTGAGATTGTTTAGATTCATGTGTCATCTATTTATGGAATGGAATTACAGTGCTTTTGAAAGGCTCTTGGTGCAGTACCCTGGAGACTGAAATACTCCAGACATCCGCAACATAAATCTAGTACAAGCACTTGAAATAAACCTTTTTTTAGACGGCAGTCTTCATACATGGATGTAATTGTTTTAAGGTGTAAGATGACTGTTAGCTTGCCATACAACGACCATAGTCTTTAGCTTTTCTCCAGAAACTGTCTTTAAAGGTTTTAAGTACTCCCATATACTGATGAGATTAATGTAGACATGAAATTGGGTATTTGTAAGCTAGCAAATGGTACTGCTATGAAACTCTTCAAAATTTTGTTTGTTTTTATTAAAAAATTAAGCCTGCTTATTTTTCTGGTTATGTAGTCAATCATAGTTAATAAGGAAAAGACAGTTTACTTGTAATAAGGTAGTAGATGCAGGACTTCTCCCTGAGAAGCATTTTATTTTCCCTTGGTTGAATGTTTCTTGGAGAGAAGGCATGTTAAAGAAACACAAAGAATTGCTGTAGCTGACATTAACTTCTGTAGGGCCTTAATATTTGGTAACCAAATTCCGCAGTACTTTGCATTTGAAGTGCAACACTGCATTCAATGTGTTTCTCATAAGGTATTAATGTTGTAGAAAGCACACTATTCTTATCTGTTTTTAAAAAACATTTGAATTTCAGAAAGATAGCTTTCAGCAGCTTGACTCTGTAAACACCTATTACAACTCTCTTTAGAGATACCTGAATTTTGTGGAACACTTCCTTGCTCAGAAGTGCCTCAGGTTAATAATCTTGTCTTTGATTGCCGATTTTCATCCAAATAATTTTACCTTCTGATATATGAGGTGATTTTGTACAGTGACTTTAACCAGTATGTCCTAATGACAGCAGTGATGCTTTTTGTATTTGGTTTTTTTGAATTTTAATGAATATTTTGAGTGATAATTAACTATCCTCTGTGGACAAAATTCTCTTTAAATTGCAGATCTCTGCAGATAAGAGATCAGATTCTCTGTAGCGTTGATTAAAAGAGCGAATTTTAATCCAAATGTTTGATGCATATGAACTTTAATTTTATATCAATCAAAATTCAAATTTATACAAATAATTGATTTTTTTAAATAGTCCTAGTAACAGTTACTGAATTTGTGTGAATAAAAATCATATGTCACCTTAAATTATCTGAAAGGGTAGGACTGTCTTACAGCTATTCACCAGCAGAGTTTGACTTAGGTAACATGCTGTGCTGGCTTAGAGGAAAGATCATCAGCCTCAGTATTCCATCTTCCAGAGTGGTCAAAGCAGATGCTGAGGGAAGATAAGAACAGAGTAATAGCCGATGAGACTTCCCCAGAACTGTGTCCCTTTTTCTATGAGTTTGGGACTCTTCTTTAACTGCTTTTTGCTTAGGACATCATTTTTTTTGAGGAAAGATACAGGATTGCTGTCAAATTCTTCATTTTTAAAAGAGACTTTAAATGAATCTCAAATAAGTGAGACTTGTTGTACAGAAGAAAGATGCAAGTTTATTCTGTTTCACCTAAGAGACATTTCAAGCCAGGTCTTTTTCACTGAGTATGCTCTGTCTCCCATAAGGTTACGTCTGGTCTGCATTTTTAGATGTTATATTTAGTTATGCATTTTCCAACTTACTGCTTCTAAGTTAATAGAAAGAAGATGTTTGTGTCTACGGTGCTAATTTGGGAACCAGGAAATATAGGACCAGTTCACATACTTTGGGTACTTTAGCCTGGGTCCTCAATGGACAGTAAGTGTGCATTTCTGAAATCAGACAGGCAGCTCCTTATTATAAGGATATGGGTCTTCCATGCTGATGAACTAGTCCCATTCTCAGAACTAAATGACTGTGTGCGTACTTTGCTGTACAAGGACCAAAATAACCTTTCAGGTAAGCTGTGCAATACACAGAGATAGGAGGCTTAGTTCTGCCAGAGGTACTAACTGAGGTCCAGTATGCATGCTGCTTCTTGGACCTTCTTTAAAGCAGTGAGTGTGGTATTTAATAAGTTGCCTTAGAGGTGGCCCTGCTGGACCTGCAGTGCCTTAGTGGAAATCAATTCAAGTACAGATGCCAAAGCATCATTTGTTTTCCCTTTATGCAGCATGTCCTAGTCCCCATAGCCATAGGGAATGGAGAGCTGACAACAGAAGGTAATTCATCTGTCAATATTCATTTAAGTTGCAGACTTCTTAGTTTAGAGTACACATCCTTCATGTGCTCCCATGGCATCTAGCACAGCAGTATGTATGCCAGGCCACTGCGTGTCTCTAATTCTAATACCAAATAATAGTTTAAAGTATTGTGGTCAGTGCTTTGTTTTCAATAACTATTTATGTGTAAACCTACTGAGCTGTAACATTATTCAGAGCACATCTAAATAATTTTACATGCAAAATACTTATTTGGGAGGAAAAGTCTTAAGAAAATAAGATGTATGTATTTCTGCTGACATCTGATGGAAAAGCTGGTGGGTGTAAAGGTTTCAAGCCATCTTGAGTATCTGCTAACGTGATTGACAGAGTATTTATCTTCTAACCAGTTGTTATAAATTGGAGAGCATTTTACTGATGTGCAATTTATGCCTTAGACACAGAAGGAAAAATCTTTCTAATATTGCTTTTCAAATGGGGTGATCATACACTGTGGAGCGGTGTGCCTGAAACACAACCAGCTGCAAGCTACAGATATTTTTTCAGAAGTTGGAAATGCAAAATCCCATGACATAATTCACTGCTAACAAAACCTCTGATTATCTTCATCATCTACTATTCTTATTAAATCTTTATTTTGTAAAATATCTCATAATTTAACCTTGCAATTTGCTGATTCTGCCTAACAAAGGCAGAGTGTTTTATCTTGAAAAGAATTAACACAATATTTTTTACCCTTATTTTATTATTTCAAAAGATTTTTTTATTTATTTACTAAATCTGCTAGCAGCACAGTATTCGTATGAGTTTGAAAAAGAACATGTACTGCTAACAGCAGAAAAATACCACCTAATCCGCTTATGCTAATTGAATGGGGAGGGCATTAATGGCTTTCAGCAAGGTTTGAGAGGTTTCATCACTGGGAATAACTTCATGCAATTTCCAGACTACTCGTCTGTAGTTTTGCTGCAAATAATACTCAGTGATATCTGTTCTTGACTGTATTTCCACCAGGAAAATGGTCTGAATATGGTAAACTCTGAAAGGAATTCCCATATCTCTTCCTTTTTTTTGTGAGACTTAAACACCCAAATGTGGTGAATAAACGGCCATGTAATAAATAATTTTGTACTTTTTGGACCGTGGTTAACAATTCATTTTTGACCAGTTAGAGCTACCTGTTTCCAGCTAGCCAGTTGGAAGAACAGCTAGTATTAAAAGTCTATAGACTACTAGCAATACCTGTTTGTTATGTCTTAGTAGATACTGCTTATGGGGAATGTGTCAATTGTTAGTGCCTGCAAATCTAATTTCTTTTAATAATAATCATGAGAAGATACTAAAATTTATATTTATTATTAAATAAATTTTAAAGTTGAAGCTTCTGCATAGGTATCAATAGAGCATTTGTGTGCAGGTAAAAGACGAGGGATACTTTTTCATTATGTAAAACTGATCTCTGGGAGTAGGGCAGCCGCAAGAATAGGCCACAAAAATATCATTGCCCTAATTTTAGAGGCTCATCTTATTCTGTTGAATAAAAATGTTCTGCTTCTGTCCCTCCCCCAGTTTAAAATATCTGTAATGAGGTAATTTTTGGTGGGTTTTTTTGTATAGCAGGCATAACACTGCAAAACAGATACTAGTCCTAAAATCTTTACTCAAGCAACTATATGGATGTGGCACTACAGGTTTAGTATCCCTCTTTGAGCTGTAGAATTAAACCCTAAAAAATTATTAAGCCACATCAACAATAAATGATAATTAAATATGTGATTACACATATTTGTTTTACCTCAGCAGGAAACAGCTAAGCTTTTTAATTACAAAAGCTACATTCAGTTGGGATACACATTCAAGAATACCATTTCTGCAGTGCCATAGGATTTTACACTATCTTTAGCATATCTTTGTTCTACTTTTAATTTCTGTTGGTGGGTTCTAATTTTAGAGCACTTTTAGAATGCTATTTACAAGGTAGTTTGGGCATTTTAAACGCTTATTAGATTAAACCAAACAAAGCAAATACGTACCACAAAAAGAAATGCAAGAACACAGTTCAGAATGTACGATCTTTTAAAAATATGAAAAATAATTGCCATCTCAGAAACCTCTTGATATCATCTGGTGAATAGCATGAAAGGAAGGTTGTCTGACCTATAGAAAAGTAATTGTAAAGCCTTCACTTTCATGTAAGGTAATGAAACATTTCAAATAAAGTGAGGGATCATGTTGATGTGGTTTAACACATTCCATTGCAAATTATCTATTGTTTCTCTTGGTTTCAGGGTGAGGAAGAGGTGTGCATTAGATATGACTGGTCAATATATGCTATTCATTTCAATATATGCATACACAATTCATATTCTACCCAGAAGACAACCTGCTTGCTGACAAATTTTTGTTATAGCAAGGTAGTAACTCAGGACAATCTGCTCCATTTTACAAGCCTTGCCTGTGGATACAGGGATGTATATTATGGAAATCCTAGGCTGTTGAGGTATCTAGTATACTCTAGCTGTTGTCGCTTTAAGCAGAATTTCTGCAAGACTGCAAATGAAATGATCCTAACATAGAAACATGCATTTGTTACCTCAGAACTTCAATTTCTCAACTTTACTGTCAGTTGTTAAACTAATAAAATAAGCATAATGGTGAGTAATAATGGATATACAGTTTACTTTCCTGTTTGCCTGTTCAGTGATTTTTTTTCCAAATTAGTATCTTTTGTGACTACCTCAGATTCACAGTAGACACAGTTGAGTAACCAGTGAATGATAAAAGGATTTTTTTTGCCTTAGCTACACAGGAAGACCCTACTGGCTACTCTTGAGATAACTAGCAAGTCATGTATTTTAATGCCATCTAATTTTAGATGCTGCTCATTTTCACTTTCCCCACACATTCCCTCAGTTCTTTAAAAATCGTTCTTTCTCTGTGCTTCCCATACAAATCTCTTGCTGTTCTCTAATTCTATGTTTCAATTATGTTAAGCATATTAAAAAAAATTTTAGATGATAAATTGAAGCTCTGAAACACTAAATAGCACCAAATTTATAGTTGCCTTTAGCTGTTTTTCCTCCTGGACTATCCCAGCTGTGCTTTGAACAAAGCAGAAGGCAGGTGGTATAAAGTAATGTGTAATCATAAAATTATAAAACTATGTATACTGTGTGAGGGTGAGGAGTTAAGGTTAAAAGGAAGATCATGAATCTGGAACTTAACATGTTGCTGCTACAATTAACAAATGTAAATAACTTTTGTTGATATTTTTAATTTATAACTTCCTACTTTATTTTTGTCCTTACTGAAAACAAGGGATTGTGTACACCTGGCCATATGGTCAGTGTCATATGAACCCCAGCTGCTCTCAGCACTGCCACTCAGCCTCTGCAGTTGGCACAGTGCAGAGGCACTGGGGAAACATAGACCATCTCCTTCTCTTCACATGATGTGTTTGGTGGCTTTCTAGCTTGTCTAGTCAGAGGGTGTAAAGCACTTTCTTTCCTTTGGACTTGAGGGAGCCCCAGCCTTACATCTGCCCAGCAGGGAGATAGGAAACTAGGTCTTGATAGAAGATGCTAAGAAGAAAATTTTGAAAGACGTCTAACTACAGTGTTGATTTTGTAAAAATTTTTTTTGATGGAGTGTCAACATTTTCTAAAGGCACTCATGGAAAAAAAGTCAGATTAAAATAGGGTAATTTTGAATGGAATTTCAGAGGACAAAAGAAAATGCTTTTCTAAAGCCCAAGAGGTTTCTGCTTGCTGCAAACAACAGTACTTTAGAATGTATTTTCTTATTTGAAGTTTGCTGGATTTTATTTTAAGTGAAGGAAAAAGATGAAAAATCTAAATAGCAAGTTGCTGTTAATTCCATCCACATTTTATGTTTGCAACTCTTATTTTTAGACCACTATCTAGAAGAGGTCAAGTATGTGAGAGTAGAAATATCTTAAAATAAATAGCAAAAGAGCTCATTTAAGACTTGTTTGGCTTCCATTAGCACTCTCATTCCTGTTGGGGGTTGGGATGAAAATTCTCTTGGAAGGAAGAGGAAATAGAAAGGATTGTTTAGGGCATTTAGGAAGAGCCAACAGAAACTGGAAATTCATATCTCATTAAGCTTTAAACTTCCTGGAAATGTCCTAAATTGTCAACAGCACTGACAAAACACTTCAGGTTTATTCATATATACTATCTATTTATTGAAGTTTATTTTCTAAATGGCTTCTGACTATTTTCAGTCAGGCTTTTCTGCTAAAAGTAATCTCAGTAATTTAAAAATTCTTTACCAAATGTATCGTTTATACATGCAACTCATAGAAAGAAGTACACTCCCCGTAAATTCAGTGTCCTCTCTAATCCTCTTTGAGTTTGCCTGATTTTTTTTAAATCGTGTCAATAGCACTGTTGAACAGTGACATATGTCTGCAAGGTTGCATTAGTGTGGCTTACCTAAATACTTGTTGTAGTCATAAAGAGTTTTAATAAAGTATGTAGAAAGCTTTCTGAGAGAGGATAGCTAGCATACACCATAAAAAGCAGAAGTGGCATTCACAAGACCAGCTTGACTGCTGGCTTAGGCTGTTGGTACTCAGATTGGAGTTCTGCACACAAACAAATGCTAGACCTCCATCCAGTTTTCAGTCTCAAGTTTTACAGTGGAAAAATCAGATCTAAGCTGCTAAAGATTAGTAATTTTTGTACCCAGACACTTCCTTACTTGAAAGTATTTTTTATGGTGTATTTTCACAAATAGGTGAATGAAGCCGTTTCATTGGTTTATAAATAACAAACCAAGTGACACATGAAGTCACAGAGACTAGAGCTTAGCACTACCAACTATCTAGATTTCTCAGGTGTCTTTGGTGATGGGTTTTTTCCACTCCAAAAAGGTTTTTTTTGGGGGGTGGGGAGGCTGAGGAAATTGGCCATCTCTAAGACAGGTTCAAACAGCACCCCTGAATCATCTATGGCCACAAAAATCCCAGAGAAACAGACATTTTGGGATATGCTGGACCTGCTGAGCATGCATTGAACAAAAGACATGCATGCATTTGACTATATTTGCATGCATTTACTGCACATACAGATCTAACATCCTGGACATAAAAGTACCAGTTTTGCTTATGTCCTAATAAAGAACTGAAACTTCTGTCCTAGGTCTTTCCCCTCTCTGAAATAACAGGTTGTGGTTTTGTAGAGTTTTTTTGTTTTAAATGCAAAGGCTTTAGAGAAAAGGGCTAGACATTTTTAACAGGCCTGGCTACTAATTAGCGTCAGGCTGTGCCAGCCTTACTCGGAGAAACACTTCTCAATTTTAATAAAATTGAGATGCCACTCAGAACAGCACAACATGCCCCTAATTTAATTATGTGGTGGTAGTTCTGATTGTAGGACAGTCTTATTGTTTCCATATACAGATACTAGAAGATCAGTGTTGTACAGACTGACATCCCTAGACCTCATTTGGTATATGCCCTTCTACCTTTCCTTCATTAGAGATCTTGTGCTCCTTCTGAAATAAGTGTCCGCATGCTTAGTCTGCTATGAGTTGCACAGGTGGATCAGGGTTCCTATGAGAGTAAGGATCCCATTTATACCTGCTTTTAGAAGAGTTGGCAGGTTATCCTGCACTCTGCTTCTGGAGTTCTGCATGATTAAATTTCATGGGCTGTAGAGTCTGCTCTACTGAAAAATGAAGTTAATGCAGTTTGGCCTTGGGGAATCAGACGCCTGCAGAATCTGACATAGTCATGGCAGGCTCATGTTCCATTATCTGCTTATTAAAGATTCTATTTCCCTGACTAGGATCAGTCACAATTCATCTTGGCTGACTTGCAGATAGGAGTCTGTTAAGTCTTCTGTAAAGAAAGCCTACTGAGAAATACTATTAGTTTGATATTAAAATTGTCTTGAAGAAATTGAAGTTAGATTTTTTTTCCACTCTAATTTATCTGCTTATTGGAAAAGAGACTGATATGATAAGCATAAAGTCCTGCAATCATGAATTTTCTGATGCAGTTCTGTTGAAAAATACTATTATCTCACTTACAGTTGATCTGAGTAACTTGATAAATACAGCTGTTCTAAACATATGTCTGTGTTGAAAGGGTTGGGTTTGTTGGTTGTTGTTGTTGGTTTTTTTATTTTTTACAGTATTTATTGATTATGAATGTATAGGACTAACATATGGCATAGCTTAAGTCAGCAGTGCATTGAAAACATAGCTCAGCAGCAGAGAAGCAAGCCTGTAGACCATACATGCTATAGTCTAGCTTGACGGTAAATTGTGTAGCAATGCTTATGTTCCACTTACATCTGAAGATGACTTATAAAGGGTAGAGAGTTATATCTTCTTAGAACCAATTTAATAGCAGCTAGATTGTACTGGATATTCGGGGAAAATAAGAGGTATCGAACAATTTCAAGGAAGCAAAACTTGCATGGGAATTTTGTCAAAACTGACAAAGGGTACAGATATTTGAAGTGTGGGAGAAAGGAGACTGAGAAGTACATGAAGAAAGGAACCTGGGTAGGAGTAAGCACAGGAAAGAGGCCTTACAAAATAAAGCGAGTATATGAAATTGAGGCTAGTAAAACTCTTATGTTCACCTGTAGGTTGCAAAAGCAGCCTCAAAAGATCATTTGTCTGTAGATAAGCATGCAATAGTACATGTTTGTTGCCAAAAGAAACTAACAACCCCCCCAACCCACAAGCCCCTCAGATCACTATATGCATGTTAAAAGAAAAACCGTCAGAGAGTTTGTTTTGCCTCCACTAGAATGCTACTCAGCTTGTGAATCAAATACATATGTAAAGCAGTTCTCTAAACACAGAGTAATATTATACTGGTTATTTCACTTTATCACCTTGTTTACAGTTGTGTACTATTTTCCATTTTTAATGCTATTTAATTGGTCTCTCTCCATGGGAAGACAGTAGTGAAGGTATCTTTCTACACAGATGAAAAGATATAGAAGTGTTAAGTTCCATAAACCTTCTCCGCAGCTGTCTCAGATTAGGTGCAAGGAATTCAGGAGAAAGCTAATGACTATGATGAGCACTGATTAGAATAAATTCCAGCTGTAAGCCAGTAGTCCTGTTTCTAGAAGCAGAAGAGATTGGTTCCCCTATGCATGCTCCTTTTTACTGCCACATAGAAAAGCAGCATGTGTTTTCCGGAAATTGATTTCCTTTTCCTCTCAACATTGAACTGAGGCAGGGAAACTTAAGAAAAATAAAGCAAAACCATTATTGAAAGCAAAACATTTTTATTGAGAACCCTATGTAACCTGGCCCCTTAATCACTGATCTTGACAACACTGATGGAGCTTTAGTGGTGCACTGTACAACAAAAATCAGAATTTGCTTGTCTCAGCAAGCTGGAATGACTGAATCCTGAGGAGATTAATGAAGGATACAGCACTAACCCCCATGTTCTCAGGAATGCTTCTTTTCCCCCCAGTTAGAAGTTGAAAAATGCACTTGGAGTGTTACAGAAGTTTGACCTAACTCTCCACTATCAAGGAGTGAGTCTTACACCACGCAGAGGAAATGACCTGTTGACTCAATTGAAGCCTTTATGAATAAAGTAGTGCCTCTGGATCCAGCAAACCGTTACTCCTGTCTTCACTTCAGAGGACATTGGAGTAGTGTTAGAAATCCAGTATTTTCTCCAATTTAAAGAGCATTCTTAGTAACTGATATGTGACTGTTAGCTATGTAACCTTCAAACACTATAGATTTCTAAGAATTCTAAGAAAAATATTAATCCCTGAAGTAAGTGACTCAGAAGGCTTCTGCACAGTAGACTGAATAGCAGAACACATGGTAAAATTTGGTATCTATTGCATTTCTCAAAAAATATCCAAGTTTTTTGTTCTTTTAAAATCTGAATACATTGAGTTCATTTAGTTGTCATCCACATTGGTAAACTAACATCTCTGTAGCTGAGAAGATGGAAGAGTTTGGACCTATGGCCGTTGGGAGCTAGCACCTTGCTGTGTGATGTAAAACAACTTAGAAAAAGCCTAGAATGATTTTACATTTTAAAAGAGTCAGGTTATGCTAAACCTAATGTAAGACTGAAGTATTTTTCTAGGAAGCCTGAGAGATACTTTGAAAATGTGGAAGAAAACTAGGCTACCTTGGCTGTTCTAATATTTGAGTTAAAATATAGTTTTTGTTTTCTTGACAGAAATGTGTGTGTAGCTTTATAAAGAGCAGTTCTCAGACTTGTGTTTGAAAGCTCTGTTTAGTAATTTAGATGTGTTGGTACAGTTGTAGAGGTTACATTTCTTAGTTGAAGATGGCATAATCAGTGCACATACAGTCTGCAATTCAGAGGCTGAGAATAATAAGTTCTGTCTTTTTAATGTGATCAGTACTTGGTTTCCTAAAAAGTAGTGCCTGACTGAAAAGATAGCAAAGGTAAGGAGGCCAACTAGAATTGCAGTTGTTGCACAGAGATTGCTTTGCAACTTCAGTTTCCATAGCATTAAGATCAGCCTTACCTCTTATTGAAAAAACAGGCTTATTATACCTCCATTGGGAACATGGGTCTCAATTTCAGCATACAGGGGTAAAGCACTGTCTTCAGTCATGGCCTCAGACTGAATTAACTGAAAACTAGTTTCCTATGTCCTTCTAGTATATCAGTGCTAGACATGCTTGAGAGGAATTGCTTTCTCTATTTCTTATCACCTATGCTCTAAAAAGTCTCCAGTCTGCCACTATTTATTTGAAGTTCTTCCCTCACACTCCATCCCATAGTACATGCGCTATACTTTCACGTGCCACTGTTGGGGGAGAACTGCAGCTGCTGTCATTAATGCTGCCCAGCTGATAACCATTTTCTTAGATCCCTCAGAGCCCCTAACCTGGCCATTTCCCCACAGCTGGTGTAGCTACCATGCATTAGCCCTCCCTCCCTTTCCAGCCTTGTGCCCTGTCTAGCCACTGGCTTTTGGCTCTCAAGAGTATGTACAAATAGCTTCCTGTGACCTGCACTGTTATACAATATCTAGCATGCAGCAGATTTTCTTGCAGGTAAGTAACATCTATGAACATTCAACTACTGGAATTTATCAAATTATAATCACTGCAGGGATACCACTTAAGGCAGTTTCAGGGTCTGGATACTAAACAAAGATTCTTAGATGTGGGTGACAAAACTTCATTATGCTGTCTAGCTAAAAAAAGGGTTCTCATCTCCGTATGCTTTAGGAAAATCTGAGTCATGAGTTTCAAACTGTGCTTGTGTTACATACTTTGTGCTTCTTTATCTTCAGCTACACTACAGTGACTTGTGTGCAGGGTCTACTGCACTGTAAATCTCTAAGTATTACTTAATATGGAGAACACTTCCAATGACTAGTAGACAGGCCACTGCAGATGAGAACAGTTCTTTCCTACTAATTTCTTCTGTTCTTGATAAGGAATAACTTTCAGTTAAGACAGATGAGGTGTCTGTAGTTCTTTCTTGCATTGCCATTCAAAAATATCTTTTTTGTAGCACTCAATCTTAACTTGTTTTAGACATGTTTGTTTAGTGTGCTTACCCTTTCCTGATGTGGTCATACAAACACTTTATCTTGCTTGTCAGCAGTTTTTTGCAGCCCGCACAGAGCATTGCAGTGTTGTGACTAGATTGCTATTTTAATCCAATGTAAAATAAGTTCTGTTTATACTGTAATTGCAGTATAGAAACAGCCTTAGTTTGCAGCAAGTAGAGCTAACTAAATCAGCGGCAACACTAGTGGACAGATGGCTTGGTGTTGTGAGTTTCTTATAATTGACTCCAAAGTAAGAATTGATAGCTACTTTATTAAAGGGATCATAGTGGGCATACAGGTCATACTGAGAAAGTCTTGTAAGTCTGGTAGTTCTTCTAATAGTGAGAAGGTGCCTTCTCCTCTGATTTTCTCATTTAAAACTTCACTTCAGATATACTATTTACTCCAAAGCTTTCTGTCAAGACTCATTCTGCAAGGTACCAATAACTAAAGAGAGCTTCACCTACTGGGTTCCTTTCATGTCTCCTCCGGTGACTAACGTGCATCTCTGCTTTGTATCCCAGAATCTAGAATCCCTGTTTCAGGGAGAGCTTAGATTTGCCACGTGGTGCCATTGCACTAATCCACAGATGCATCAGATTTCTGGATTTAATCACTAAGGTTTGGGATTTTCCTTGTGGTATCAGAAATTCTGCAAGGATATCAATGAGGTTTTAAGTTACAGTGACAGGATATTTTTGATAAATTCATAATGCCTAAGAAATTAATCTCTATGTAGCTTCTCTAATCTTCTAGCTCCATGCTAGTTTTATTGCTCTATGTGTACACACAAGACTTGAGAAACTGGTCATGTCAAAATGATCATGTGGTTGGCTGACATGCCCTTGTTATATGCATATAGTAAAACATGCAGTTGTGTGGTGCGTTTCAGAAACCTATGTCTGAGCTCATTTCACCCCAGTTAAGTAACTGCACAGGTCAAGCTTATCATAAGCATACAACAGTGAAACACAAAGAAATTTATATACTGAAAGTACATTGTTTCCCCCATCTAAATCACACGCAGCAGATCGCAGTTGTCAAGCCTATCGAGAATTAGCTGTTTTCTTTATTTTGACTATTTTTGATACAGTTCATATCTCTGCTTATGTATTTAGAATCCAGTATTTAGACAAAAAAATATGTAATTTAAAGTAGCACAAGTATTTAGCAGGAAGAAATAATGAGATTTTATTGTAAATGTGTCTTTTTTTCTGCACATATAGATTAGATTGTTTGAAAAACAGTCTTTCAGAGAGATCTAAATAGATTGGAGCATTGTCCTATGATTAACGGGATGAAATTTAACAAAAGCAACTTAATTGAGCCAAATACTTACTCCTCTAAGTCTCCATTGCTAGTATCCTGGCTTGTATCAGAAATAGTGTGGCCTGCAGGACTAGGGGAGCCACCATCCCCCTGTACTCTGGCATTGGCGAGACCACACCTTGAATACTGTGTTCGGTTTTGGGCCTCTCACTACAAGACAGACATTGAGGTGTTGGAGCACATCCAAAGAAGAACAAAGCTGGTGAAGGGTCTAAAGCACAAGTCTTATGAGGAGCGGTGAGGGAACTGGGGTTGTTTAGCTTGGAGAAAAGGAGGCCCAGGGGTGACCTTATCCCTCTCTACAAACTACCTGAAAGGAGGTTGTAGCAAGGTGGGTGTCAGTCTCTCTTCCCAAGTAGCAAGTGATAGGACAAGAGGAAATGGCCTCAAGTTGCTGTAGGGGAGGTTTAGACTGGATATGAGGAAAAATTTTTTCACTGAAAGGATTATCAAGCACTGGAACAGGCTGCACAGGGAAGTGGTGAATCACCATCCCTGGAGGTATTTAAAAGATGTGTAGATGTGGTACTTAGGGACACGGTTTAGTGGTGGACTTGACAGGGTTAGGCTAATGGTTGGACTCAATGATCTTAAAAGTCTTTTCCAACCTAAATGATTCTATGTCAAAATGCCAGTTATTGCTCCTGGGACAGAGTAACACCAGGCACAAGTATAAATTCGGAGAGGAGTGGCTAGATCTGGGGGTGCTGGTTGGCAGCAGGCTCAGTATGAGTCAGTGTGCCCTGGCAGCCAAGAAGGCCAACAGCATCCTGGGGTACAAACACATTATGCTAAGCCAGTCAAAAGACGCGATTATCCTGTTATATTCAGCATTGGTGCAGCCTCACCTGGAGTACTGTGTGCAATTTTGGGCCCCAAGTTCAAGAAGGATGTGAAGGTCCTTGTATGTGTCCAAAGGAAGGCAACAAAGCTGGTGAAACAGCTGGAAAGAATGTCCTGTGAGGAACAGCTAAGTATTTTGGGTTTTTCTAGTTTGGAGAAAAGGAGGCTGAGGGGTGACCTCATTGCTCTCTACAGCTTCCTGAGGAGGGGAAGGGGAGAGGGAGGTGCTGATCTCTGGTATCCAGCAATAGGACATGTGGGAATGGTTCAAAGCTGCACCCCAGGAGGTTTAGACTGGACATTAGAAAGCATTTCTTTACTGAGGGTGGTCAAACATTGGGACAGGCTTCCCAGAGAGGTGCTTGATGCCCCAAGCCTGTCAGTGTCTAAGAAGCATTTGGACAAGGCCCTTAATAACATGCTTTAACTTGGTCAGCCTGAACTGGTCAGGCAGTTGGACTAGATGATCATTGTAGGTCCCTTCCAGCTTAAATAGTCTATTCTAAAACCAGTATTTCATTTAATGGGAGATACTTAATGGCATCCAGCTAGTAAGAGCTAATAAACCAGTGAGTGTTTTTTTTTTTTTTAATAACTTTAATAGCAGTGCATTATCCTTTAGTGCCCTATATGACTGTCAAGTTAATAGAAATATTTTCCTTTAGTTTTGGTAAGAGCAGGTCAGATTCTAAATGTATGTTTTCAACACACATAAAAGAAATGCCTAAGCTGAAAATTGTAAAGAGCTCCTGTTTACTGCATAGCAATCAAAGCATGACCCCTTACTGGCAAGAAAAAAAATTGAAAACTAATTTCAAGGTTCAGGATTAATTCTCTGTCAAATTGACAGAAGAGATCCTACACTAGAATACATTTAGCATAAATGCAGAACCTTCTCTTTCTCTGCTCCTTTCAGGATGCAAGTTAGTACTTTGATTTCATGATTCCATAACATGAGCATTTTAAAAGTTAGATGTCTGTGAATCTGGTTTAAATACCTACAAACACATCCTTTTTACCAAATAAATCTAACCGTTTGTTTCCTATTAACATCACTGATCTCTACTGATGACCTTTTCCTGAATGTGTGTTTTTCCATCTTCCCTACAGTAATTGCTTAGAAATGATTGTCATATAAGGAGTTGGCTATGGCGAACAGGAAATGTCAAAGCACTACAGCCAGCATGCTGGATCACAGAGTGAGAGCTTGCCCTACTTCATCTCACAACAGGGAGCCTGAAAATGAAGAAAGTGACCTTCCTATTGAAGATTATGCAACAAAGGAGGCAGAACTTGCAACTGTCAGACAAGACAGTCCTACACCTGTGGAACATGAGTGCAATGATCATAGTGGAGATGGTGACTCCAGCTCTGACTATGTGAATAACACCTCTGAGGAGGAGGACTATGATGAAGGCTTGCCAGAAGAAGAGGAGGGGATCACATACTACATTAGATACTGTCCAGAGGATGACAGTTACCTGGAAGGAATGGACTGCAATGGGGAGGAGTATGCTCCACATGAGGAACACCATGTTGAAACAGATGAATGTCAGGAAGCTGTAGAAGAATGGGCTGAAGGTAACATTCAGCACCAAGATGAAAATGAGGTGACGGATAGGCAAGAGTGGCAAGAAGGTCAAGATAATGGTGTTCAGGTTTTGGAGGATGAAGTGTCATCTTTGGAGATTCAAGACCAAGCAGAAAACATACAGTATTGTCAAAGTGAAGGTGGCTACTCGGACTATTACCCAGCAGAGGCTAATGGAAACTCACAGGGAATATCACCATACCATTCTAGAAAAGAGGATGCAGAGCTGGAAGAGCAGGAAGAGGACATTGACCAGATTGTAGCAGAAATCAAAATGAGTATGAGCATGAGCAGTATTAATAGTACAACAGAAATGAGTCCAGAGCACACCGGGACTGAAAACGTGGCACATGACTATAAAGAGACTTGTTCAAAGGGAGAAGCTGTTCACAGTGCTAACAGGCATGAGGGAAGGCCAAAGTCACTGAATATCCCATCTGCCTCTAAGCACAGTGGAGATGCATCTAGAGGTTTTAAAGCAAAGTCAAGAACCCCAGAGGACAGACAGAAGTGGCCACAAGAGCAGGTATGAGGTTCTCTGTTTAACTAGACTGTCAGAGGCATTATGCAAATGTTATGTTAGTTATTTATTCCGAACAGAATTAGAGAGCAATATTTTTACTTTTTTTACTCTGCATTCACAGCCACATAATCGCATTGTATGTTTCGAAAAAGGTGCTGAATGTAGTCAATTTAGGTAGAGAACTAGGAAAGAGGTGTTGCAGAGAACAGACAATTCTAAGTAAAACAAGGTATTCCAGATGCATGGGGCAAAACTAGTTTATTTACATTATTTTTATTCTGCAGTGACACACTAGATAAACTTAAAATGGGGTCAACGTTGACATAGTTGAAGGGTTTTTTCCATTAAGGGCTCCTGTTTCATTGCCTTGATGAGTGATTAATTTCTTTTGTTTTCAGTAGAACATATGCCAAGGCTAGATACTAGATATGTTAAAAAACTGCAAAAAGTGCCTGCATATTGCTATGTTTTCGTACTAGCTGGGCATATCTTGACCTTGGCATAGAAAGAAGAAATAGGAGCTTTGCTTGTACCAAAAATCCTGTTAAGCAGTTTCATCACAAGAATGGTTGTAAATGTTAATTTAAACCATGCATGATCTTTTCTTGTTCTAATGTTGAGTGCCAGAAAAAAGAATCTGGGAGTGAAGCTCAAGCTTTTCTAGAGGAACAGATGTGTAAGGTTTTCTTCTTTTTTTGAAGTTTCAAATTGAATGTGCTTACTTCCTTAGAGAGACATATCTAATTCCCTTTGCTCTAAGGTCAGTTTAAAGCTTTGACTTTGCGTCTCTGAAGTTATTGCAGAAGTTAAATAATATTCAGCTGCATATGAAAAGAGATCTACCTAAGAGTAAAACATAACATGTATTTAGATGACAGACTAGTAAGGATAAGTTAATTATTTTGCCTTTAATTAAAAGTGCTTTATTAAACTTCAGAGGTATGTTTCCTGTTTTAGCTTTATCAAATCTATAAATATAATGATTTTCTATAGTTAAGTGCTCCACAGTTAAACAAGTTAACCTAGATGATTCCATTAAAAACAAGCATTAAAATATGTAAAAGGAAATCAAATGTTTAGGTGTATGTTTATGAAACAGGTTGACCTTTATTGTGAGCAAAAAATCTTAGGGGGATATTTTCAGATTTCCCATATCTACAGCAAGTTTTTAATATTCATTTCTACACTCTGTTTTTGGAAGTATAATTAGAAACAAATTGTGTAACTTACTATATTCAGTGCCTTACTGCCAGCATAAAAGTTCTAGCTTGTGTGAAGAAGCATGGTGATCTTGAATGGTTTGAATAGTTACTAGGTATTGGCTAGGAGCAGAGAAGTCTTGTTAGCGTGGTTTAGACTAATGATGTACTAGGTCTTTCTGGCACAGAGTACACCAGTAGTTGCTACTGGGAGTGTTGCTGCTTGTTAAGTTTTGAAAGTATTTGCAGAACAAAGGAGAAGAGGAGCTCTTGCATAAGAAATTTAGTGAATTCTCCTATATGCTCGAATAAGAAATTGTTGGGGTTTTCCCTTGAATGATTGCCAATTCAAAACAGAATTCAAAATAGACTTTCATTTCAACATCTTTTTGTACTCCTTCAAAGTTTATTTAGCAGAGGTTGAGCTGAATTGCATTGTATCTTTATTATTCTTGCCAGGCTGCTAACAACTGGGGTTTTTGTAACACCAGAATATTGATATAACTGCCACTGGAGTGAAAATAAACAAAAGGACTCAAGTATTTCCAAGTTGCCTGTCTGAGCTTTAATTGTTATTTCCAGTCAGTCTTGGGCCAGTGCCTTAATCTTTTTTAATAATGGAGGAAGTGCTGCTGTGATAGGTAGTCACTGGCTGGCATGTAGCCACTGAGTTTCTACAATCACTCTTCATAAAAAACACAAACTGTTGTCTAATGGATAGAGCATTAAACAATAGACAATATTTCTCTTCAAATATGAAGAGACAAAGGAGTTTCTCAGCCAGAGATAACAGCAGTACAGGTATCCATTTCAGTTCAGCATGAAGGGATAAACAGACTGGGTGATAAGACATGCATTTAATTTGTAAGAAAGGAGACAGAACAAAGCTGCTGTGGACATCTTCAATGATGAGAAGAGCACATAGGCATCCAAGGCATAAAGGTGTGAAGCAGCATTTCTTAGGGAGATAGAGAGTCACAAATGGAGACATGAGGAGATTCTCCTCTGCCTCACCCCAAGCCTCCAGGGATGTAAAAGATTAAAAAACAAGTTAAATAATCTTTGGCAAACATTACTTGAATGTGTTCATCATAACAAGACTGGTCTTATCTTGCTGTGTTCTGTTCACCTAATGCAGGTTGCTTATCATCCTCAGCTTTATCTAAAAATCAGGCTCATTGGGAGGGCATTAGAATAAGACTACAGTATCCATTTCTGCTAAAGTGAGTTTTATTCTTAATAGGTCCTTAAATGTCCTTAATATGAGGAGTGGCTGGACCTTTAACATAGATATTGGACCTCAAAGAATTTAGATAAAGTGCAGAAGATTTCTGTTTTTCTTCTGCGGCATTCAATTCTTTTAATATTTACTATAAAATGTCTAAGGGATGGATGCAATTAGTGTATTGTCTAAATGAACTTGTGTAATTTGTGAAACTGAGGTAGTCATTATTTTAATTACAATAATTAAAGTTCTTACTTAGTGAAAGGAGAAAAACCCAAGGCCATAGTTAGTAGATTTGCATGCCAAACTTACTGTTTGCAGAGAATTCGCTTGGAAGATCCTTGGTTTTGTCATCTTGCTAAAAGATTTCAGTTATTGTAAGTGTGCATCACACAGTATAAAATACCGTGGCGAGAGGGATGACAAAAGCATACATACTGCATATGGAACACTTTTTTGCCCCAATTCTTTAAGTAAATGTAGATTTGCATGCTTTTAAGTTAAACCAAGATACTACGTGTATGTCAGTTTCTGTAAACAATAAGCAAACAGGAATGTGCATCTTGTGGTTTTATGCACATCCTGTGCTGTCCTAAGCTTTTTTCATGTTTCTGCTCCTCTCCTACTTTCCTGCCTCCTAGAGATGGTAATACTGCTGCATAAAATTTCAGGTTAGTTAACAGTAACTGATTGTCATGGTTTAAGCCCAGCTGGCAACCAAGCACCACACAGCTGCTCGCTCACTCCCCCCAGGTGGGATGGGGGAGAGAATCAGAAGAGTAAAAGTGAGAAAGCTCGTGGGTTGAGATAAAGACAGTTTAATAGGTAAAGCAAAAGCCGCACACGCAAGCAAAGCAAAACAAGGAATTCATTCACCACTTCCCATCGGCAGGCAGGTGTTCAGCCATCTCCAGGAAAGCAGGGCTCCATCACGCGTAACGGTTACTTGGGAAGACAAACGCCATCACTCCAAATGTCCCCCCCTTCCTTCTTCTTCCCCCAGCTTTATATGCTGAGCATGACGTCATATGGTATGGAATATCCCTTTGGTCAGTTGGGGTCAGCTGTCCCAGCTGTGTCCCCTCCCAACTTCTTGTGCACCCCCAGCCTACTCGCTGGTGGTGAGAAGCAGAAGAGGCCTTGACTCTGTGTAAGCACTGCTCAGCAGTAACTAAAACATCCCTGCTTTATCAACACTGTTTCCAGCACAAATCCAAAACACAGCCCCATACTAGCTGCTATGAAGAAAGTTAACTCTACCCCAGCCAAAACCAGCACACTGATACACAATACATTTTTACATACCTTGAAAAATATATAATTATTAATTCTTAACCCATGGTAAATGCTAAGAATTTTCTTGCATACAAAATATTAAATAACCAGTAGACAAATGTAATTTTAAAGGTTCCAGCTGCTGGGTTTGCTTTCAGCAATGGGTCACCAGAGAACAGTAGTCACTCCTAAGAAAAACACAACAATCTACAGAGAATGGGAAACAAAGTAAGCATCTTACTTTACTTTCAGTGTGGGTCAGTCTCCAGTCTTAAATATACATGCTCACCCTTGAAAACTTTGGGGATATATGAGCTTGCTTGTATGAGCCTTAATTTGTAAGTACCTCTAGGGAAATACAGAAGAGGGTTTGCACTAGACAAGCCTGAGGGAAACCTAGAATACATTTAGAGTGTATATTTGCTCTAACTCACTGGTTAGCACAACTTTTATTTCTTGGAGGTTTTCTGTGCTTATGTTATTTAAAAAAAGGAATTACATCTATGAAATTGAAACTAAATATTTTCAGCATTTTATGACACAACTCAAATTTAACAACTTCCTCAAGCTAGGAGTTTTCCCCACCCCCATTTGACAGCTTAGTCATCTCAGACTGAGCCAATTGTTAATGTATCTGACACATGAAGAAATTTTCTTTTTTGCTTATAATTTCATTTTATATGTTTCAGCTTCATGCAGAGAAGTTGAATATGGTCAGAGACCCTATTGCTGTAATTCTTCTGAATTATCACAGTTTTTATTGTAAAATAAACATTAATTAACTGACTTAGGTATATCCTTGGGGGGAATAAGGAGGAAGAGGAACTGAATGGCTCATTCAACTGATACTAGTGTACAGTATGACCAGAAATTTTAAATTAATGTGATGTTCCTGTGCAAAAGTAGTTGCTGTTGACTTGAAGTTTTTTTCTTTTTGGAATGCTATTACATTTGCATAGCTTCAAGTTTAGCTAGAATATTATTTGTTTGGCACACTAATAATCAATCTAGGAACATGTTTACTAGGTAGAAAATTAGTAGTCTCCTGTTGCAGATGACTACTTGTACTGCACAAAGCATGAACAAGGGCCTGGTCTAAACCAAAGCTTGAACCACAAAAACCTTGTCTCCAGATCAGTTCGCTGCAACATACCCTGTCCTGCTTCCTTCCATCAAAGCAGTATGGTATGGGGCAGTCCCAGGCCCATCCTGCTGCTCCCTGACAGCATTTGGAACTTTAGTTTCTACTATTGTACCCATAAGACATCTGCAGAGAATGACAGCATTGCCTATTATTTACTAATACTAAGTTAATGCTAACTCTATACAGTCAGGTAGCATAATTAAAGAGTGGTAGAAGCAGTCAAGAAAAAAGTTAGTAAAACATTGGACAGCAGCTGAAATAATATCGATGGAAGATGTCTTTTGCAGTAATGGGACTCATAATTAAATAATTCCTCCTTTCTGGAACCTCATATGTGTCATTTTACTCTTTTCATCCCACTAGAGTCAGGCTTTTATGAAATATTGGCAGTGGCATGGCCTGAGAGTTACTTCTGATAAGTGGGTACTAAAGATGACTATGGGACTCAACACTTGAGCATTGACCATCTAATCAGCCCTTTCTTCTTCATGTCTCACCTATTTAGATTTCAGACTGCAGACTCCTGAGTATGCTTATTCTCTTTTACCCTATTCAAGCAGATCTATTTACCAACAATAAAAGATAAAGTTTTTAACAGCTCCAACACCCTACCTTCACCTATAGCCTTTTGAAGAAACAGGGATTTGCCATTACCACCATTAATAAAAGGACCTTAGAGGGAAGTCTACTTTCTAATGATGCTGCCTGTGACACATGAATCTTATTGCTTCTCATTTCTCAATCATACTTTCATATCACTGGCATACATTTGATAACCTAACCAAATGTGCTCATACAAACTCCCCTGGTAGGGACCCCATGAGCTTCTGCAGCGTTAGTCTCATTTCACAACTTTCATATAGGCTATGCCCTTACACTTTTTCAACATGGACATCCAGATACAGATAAAATATCACTAACAAAAAAATTTGTGAAAGAAAATTTTGCAAAGTCTTCTTTTGTCTCAGTTTGTTCTCCAGCAGTTTTGCACACATCAGTGCTGCTACTGTGTTTTGTTTACCTGCACTAGTAGAGCTCAGTATTGACAAAAATATTTGAGGTTTATTCCCTTCTCTTGGCATGGGCATAGTGCTTTTCTGCTGCAAAAAGCCCAAATCCAGGAGTCTTTTCTCCATAAAAGATCTCACCCTTAGAACAGTCTGAAGCAGCTATGATAGACATTTTAGAAAACCTGTATCTTAGAAATATCCTACTGGAATTCAGTCTGAGTAGTATGGGATGCATTTGGTAGAATTTGTGGAAAACACAAATGGGTGTAAATAAAGAATATTTAAAAAGCTTGCTGCATTCTCCCATGTGTTCTAGGCAGCTGTGGGGCAGAAGTATTAAATAGCTATTACTGAGTGACAGTTCCCAAACTTAGCAAGTGTAAGTACTTACTGAGAAGTGCTAACCAGTCCAAACATTCCCAAACAAAACCAGTTTCTCTGTGCTAATTGACCGAGTCATGGCTTTTTAGCTATAAACTCCCAACACCAGGACACAGCAAAATCAATGCCTCTTAAAGATGCATTAGTGACAGAGTCTTCTCTGGGAAGTTTAAAGCAGAAGGCAGCATGCACTCCAAATTACATCTATGTAAAAATGCACCATTCAGCACAGCTATTTCTCTGAAACTCTTACCATGGCTGGCTCTCAGTTTTAAATATATGCAAGGACAAAAAACCTCTAGTTCTTTAAGATGATAAAAATCTATTGGTGATTGTTTTAATGTTTATTGAAAGTGGATAGAGTATTGAAATTCTTCTGTGGAATCCTTAGGTCTCAACTTACTTTAGCTTCTTCTCTTTTCATTAACACCAGTTCCATACTCTAACTTGACTTGCTTACTTGGAACTACTCCTTTCTACAAATATTTTCCTCTTCACTTCTGACATGTGCTAGCACCACCTCTAAATTAGCACGTAAGTAATAGAATCTTTGTGAGAGAATAGACTGTGAAGTCTGGCCTTTTTTTCTGTGATCAAAATGAGAAATCCTTCAGCTAGTCAAGAACTGCCTCATTCAGATTCTATCTTTGTAAGGGTATCCTGCTGGGTCAAATTGCTCCTACTGACAATAGCATGTCACTGATGTTACAATAACTAATGCACCAGCTCAGTAAGGGTACATTAAGCCATTCACAGTACATATCACCAGCATCTACAAGATAAGTTACTTCAGTCATGTAGTCTAGTAGGAATAGTACCACCATAATAGACTTGTTACTAGGTTACCACCTATTGATTCAAAAAGATGTTTTAGATGTACCTTGATCTGTTTATAGAAACATAGTAGTATTTAAATATCAGGAGGACACATGGCCCAATGATAAACTGTCTTCAGAAACCAACAGGAAATCACAGAAGTTGAAACTAGAAACTGAAGTTTTGACTTTAAATGACAAACATAACATTGTCACATAACAATACCCATCTGCTTTACCTTTGTTCTAGAAAGAGGCGACAAACCTGGATGAAAAGTCAATTAGATCTGTTGCTTTACTTGTGTAACAGGTAACTTAATCTAGTCAATGTACCACAAAACAGCTCTTTTCCAAGAAGCTTAGTAGTCTTCAAGATGAGTTTCAAAATACATAAGCCAGTACATTGGTTTCTAAACACATTATGTGATAATATTTGAACAGTATTGCTAGTAAAGAGATCAGATCAGCAAAGAGGTACAGATCATAAACCTCATTATTCAAGTGTTTAAACATAGTAATAAAGCTTTACCACACCTTTGAGCTGCACTCAGTGCTTGCTTACCAACTCTTTACAAAAAGCATTATCAATTCTGAAAAAGCTAATCTCATTCCTCTCTCAGACAAATTAATCCTCTGAATAAATCAAGAAAGGTACTAACCTGCTGGTTTCCAACAGAATGTTCTCTAGCAGGAAAGTGCTTCATCAGCAACTTTGAGGAGAACTGTATTGCCCAGATAAGCTTTTGACTGAAAAGCTAAACAGCTTACACTGGTGTAAACAACTAGTAATGTTAAGAAACAACAAAACTCAATCACTACCAACTCTCACCTCCAGCTAAGAGGAAGGTGTGGTTATAAAGGGGACCTGGTTGGCTGGGAGGGGCCCTGCAAGATTGGTGGGAGGAGGGAGGCCTGGCAATTAGCCATCAGGACAGGGCAAGCCAGGGCATGGGTAGAGCTGTAGGCTTATTTCTGAAAGATGTGCATAGATGCTTCAGTGACCTCAAATAAGTAGAGTCTGGTTTTCCTCTCAGCTTAAAGATGGCATTTTCTGCTGCCTCATGATTCTTGACATGATGCTGGATGCTGCCTCAGTACTTGCTCAGAGGCAAAAGTATTAGTAACACTACACCTTTAATATTTTAATATTTTTATATCTTTCCTTTGCAGAATCTGTCCTCTTATCAGAATCTCATCCTAGGATAAGAGACTTTTAACTTAGCTGTACCTCTGTGTTAGTGTGCAGTCAATTCCAGATTTCCAGTTTAACTTTAGGTCCTATTATAAACTGCAAGTCAGAGTATAAAGTATTTATAATACCTTATAAATGTTTCCCTCAAATGTGATTTTTCTAGCTATTGTAACACTTAACAATATAAATTAGAAACTCTAAGAAACATGAAGAAAGCAAATATCGAGTATGGTAATTTATTTCACATTGGTCAGATCACCTGGGAGCATGAATCAACCTCCAGGCCACACTGAATACCAGAATTTTTCTAAAAACGATTCCATAAAGAAGCTCCAAAACAGTCCCTTCATCCTTGGCCTAGAAGCATCTCCTTCCATACGTACAAGACTACATGGTTTGTAGCTGTGTACGGTAGATACAACCATGCCTACTCTGCATAGTTCTCTCCTTTGACACTGTAAGTCTTATGGAAAGAAAGGGAAGCCCTTCTCCCCGTACTTCTTTCTGCCCTTTCCTTCTGGGATACCATGTTAGCAAACATTTCTTTAGCATGAAGATCTCAACGCTTATTTTGTAAAGGGTCATTGTAGCAGCCCACATATTTGCTGGCAAATGTTGGGCACAGAAAGTCTCAGACATGCACAGCTCTCCTGACTGACTACTCGATGTTTCATGCTGCTCATGAAGAGACATAGGGTGTGCTACACTCCAAAGCTGAGAAGATGTCAAGAATGTGATACTACACTCAGCTTTGTTTGGAGGAAGTGCTCACAGTGACACCCTCCCCTCCCCATCATACCACTTTTAAAGAACAAAAAGTGTTAATAGATCAGCCAGCGGCAGAACATAGTGTGTCCACAGATGTGCATAAAAGAAATGGAAGAATTCTTTATACCTGAGATCCTGCCTAATTAGGCTGGGGCTCCTAAACACATTTTTTTATGCGTTTCCCAGGAAGCACTGGGAAAAAAAATTGGCCTTCATGTACAGACACCAAATAGTAAGTAAAAACATGTATTATATTCCTTGTAGAGGTGATGTGATTAATCCCAACTCATCATGTATTCTGCACAGACTTCTCTTTGGAACCCAGCCAATACACAGTAACAACATATATACTACATGTGTGACACATATATTCTGCATATGTGACTAGGAAACAATAAACAAGCAAGGCTTGTTTATATTCCTAAAATCCTGAAAATAGGAACTCCAGTAAATTACAGCTATGTATAAATCAAAAACGAAATGTCATCCAAGTGTTTAGTCATATTTTATATTAAGACTATATGGAATTATATATGCAGCTATCACCAAAGAGCATGATTGGTATTACGATCCCCAGAGCTGAGTAAGTCCATCAACATGTAAGATTTGTGACAGACACATGTTTCAATAAAGTTTACAGCACCCAGGGTATGCTTACAAACCAATCAACCAATTCTTTCTTCATAAGCAGGTGCATTTTCAGTTCAGTTGAGTATGTGGTAATCAGAACTGACAAAGCTTTAAAAGTATTAACATTCTGTTGTACATATTGGAGTTAATAATTTGCTGTCACTGTTTACAGTTTAATGTATCTTCATTGTGGCCATGTCATTTTCCCTGCTTAAAGCATACTTGATCTACTATTTTAGGGAATAATGTACAATTATTACGCTTGTTTTATTAAAGCCCTCTAGATATTTGTTTACCTTATTAATATATTTCACTGCACATCAACACGTATTGCTCCATATTAGCTTAGCCATGCAATATAATTACATTTGTCTTGTCTCAAACAGAATAGCATTTATAAGCAGGGATATGGTAAGCTTCTTAGCTACTACAGCCATCTAGCCAGGGCACTAGTCAGCGGGTCCCCAAGTCTTGGTGCTCTGTGTGTATCTCAGATAGATAGTCTTTTCTTTCCTAAAATCCTGCTTACTATTTGGGTGACTTTTTGCTTTGTACGTGTTATTTTACCTGAGAATTAGCATTACTGACCTAATAGCTCTAATGTCCTTGCTTCATTAGCACATTTTGTTCAGCTGACTAAATATTACTCATAGGGAATAATTTGTCTAGGGATGAACATGCACACTTTCTTTGATTACAGCTACATATTGCATTTGAAAGTCAGAAGACAAGGAATTACGTTCACACGTAACATTCAGGCTGACCCTTTGAAATAATACTGGTTCAGTGTTTTTCATTTGCACAATTGTTGATACAAGTTCTTATCTGTGAAGCCTTACAATGGCAGTGGCATTTAGGCACTCTTTTTTATACTTAATGGGGAAACAGAGAAAAAAGGGAAGCGAAATATCCTAAACTATAAAAATTTATTCCAGAAATCACCTTGGTTTTCCAGATTTCTAACACTGAAACTCTGAGTCATGAAAACTTCCCTTTCTTGGTACGTCTGACACGGGCACTCCCTGTGCTGGGTGCTGGTGTTCTGTGACTTGTGTCAGGTCTGGAGAAGAAATTCTGACCCTCAGAATATTGGAATTTAGAAGAAAAAGAGTGTTCCATGGCTTAAAAGACTTAGTATTTTCCTTGTGTATGGTTTTATATTTTCCTTTTTACATTTCTTCAGGAGCCTGAAGCTGTGCTGCCAGCATCCTGTAGATTTGTGTGGCCCCAAAGGAGGGAGATGTCATAAGGTATCTCCCATGAACAGAGAATCCTATATTCTCTGCTAGGATTCTGTTTTTCAGATCAGAGGTGGCTGTTAGGACTATTTTAATTTTGTCTGGTACTGAGCATAAACACAGTTAAAAATTCTGATTTTGGTTTCTGAACAATCTGAACATGTCAGCATTTAGCTTAATTTCATGTGAAAATTTTGCATTGAAATAAAATAATTTAGTTTAAATTTATATCAGTAGTGTAACTGCTACTTAATGATAATTGAAATGTCTTATTATTTACATCAAAGTAGATCTTTTATTATAATTAAACAGCTCAACATTTTTATATGAATCTCATATTTCTTAAACTACAATAGGAAATTCCAACTATTTTAGCACGTTACTATATTTTAGTATCAGTAATGCATATTGATTGCACATAAATAACTACATGTAAATACATATAAATAACTACATGTAAAAAACTAGACAGAACAGCTTCATGACCAATGACTACCATAATGGAGAACATACTAAATACAGTTTCATATGTTAATGGTTTATGATTTTTTATTAAAATTTTCTGAAAGTAATTTAATCCAGTGAAAATTTTCTGACTACCTTTGCACCATGGACTTCCACTGAAATCTCTACTTTGTTTTGAAGGTCTTCAGAAGACAAAAGGATTTGAAATCCTTTCTTATCTTTTTCTTATAGATTTGCAATGGTTTAGAGCAGCCAAGGAAGCAACAGCGTTCAGACCTCAATGGACCAGTTGACAATAATAATACACCCGAGGTAGGTACCTTAGGCTGTTCTGCTGCCTATCTTCCTGCGGTCAGGATTCCATGAGAGAAAGCAGGCACCTAATTGTCAGCTTTCTCCCTCTCACACACATGTACTTAGGCTCTGTTTCTTTTCCTGAACTGACAATAAATACCACATCTGCATATTCCAAAAAGTCTTTAAACTATACCCATGAATCTGTTGCTGCCACATTCATTTTATGTAACTGTCCATGGCTGTACTCAAGCCTAAAATTTTCTGATGACATACAGAATAGGGAGAATACTTCAGAAATTCTCTTTTTGGATTATTAGAGAGTAAAAGTATCATCAAAAAGAAATGGGCTTCTGCTTTTTTTCTTTCTTCACACCCTCCCCACCCCCAGCAATGTCAGTTTTTGAAACCAAAGGACTGCTTAATTCCCACAGGAATAATTCTCTTTAAATAACCCCTAATATCAAGCACATCATTCAGTGCTGAGGGCTGAAATGATTCACATCTTTTTGAGTGGCCTCCGTGATAAGATGTGTCGTGGCTCAGTCAGCTGTGAAAAAGATGCAGTGATAGGCAGACATGCTCTTGTCACTGAAGACTGGAGCAAAGAAGACATCCAAGAATGTAGAATGAGGTTATGCTTGAGGCTAGACACAATGAAATGAAATTCAGACTTAAAAGCAGAAGTCTGTTATCTCAAAAACATATAACATATTTAGCCTGTAGCCTGTTACATTAATGAAGAGGCACATTTCTAAAGCCTTTTCCTGTAATGGAGAAATCAGCCTCTTTCCTGGAAACAGGAATGCCTGAGGAGGCTGGCAAAAGACAAGCGAATGGAAGGACTCTTGAGAATAGAGGCAGTAGCATAAAAAGAGCACTGTTGTGGCCCCTGCTGAGATTAAGTGTAATGCTACGTACTGTGCAATCAGTGACAGTTCTTTTTATTCACTGATCCAGAGTCTTGCATTGTAAAGTATTGTTGAATGTTCTTAATTGGAAATTTGGGATATCATTAATAGGCAATGTGATCTAGTGGACAAACTACTGGACTGGGAATTGCAGTTTGTATTGCTCGTTTGACAGCTGACTTCCTAGGTTGTTTTCATGTTCTTCCCCCCAACCTCCCCTATTTTTTTGTGTGGTGGGATCTGCTTAAAATGCTTTGAGATTCCAGGTAAACATCCCTATGTAACAGTTAGGTTGGGTTAATTACTGTGATGCAATGTGTTTCACTGTACTAAATAGTGGCTATGCAGAAGTTATACAGAGAAATTTGATTTTTTATAAACAATGGCCAGCTGTTTAAGTATAATATGAATTCACCTCAGTTTGTGAAAATTATTTTGTTACAACTATACCATTTTTATTTCTCAACAGACAAAGAAAGTGTCTTCATTTCCAAGTTTTGTTGATGGTAAGTTTTACGTCATCAATAGTTAAAGTAGGATAAAATGGAAGCAAATGCTTTAATATATTTTAAAGATCACAGTTCTAAAAACCAGTCAAACCCAAGAGAATACAGCTGAAAAGTTCAAGTATTGAAGTATTTAACATTTTCTTACCCCCCTGTGGCACTTGGAGCCTGGTGGTAATAAAAAGGAGGTGCAGATAGAGCTCTCAGAAGGATTACGGTGAAGATGGAGGCAGCTACAAATCTGTAAGGGAGTAAAAAAGGTGGTAACAGTGGGCCCCAGCAGGGTGGACATTTATGAAGGTATAAGAGCACCCTGTTCTTCATGGCCTTCTGTAGAGGAAGGAGTCATTTAACTGTTCAGAGCAGCCCCTGTATCACTTTGATGTGACGGCTGTTAGTGCACTCTGGGTATCTCAATTTTTGGCACAAACAGAAAGGTTCTCCTTATCTGAAAAAAAATTGGTAATCCAATCCTCTGCTTAGGAGAACCATGCTTTCATGTATTTCTTCAGTCTCCTTTGTACTGCTATTACATATTTTCTGTTTGGAGAAAAATAATTAAATTTATTAACACAAGAAGGTGGGCAGAGATAAAATGAGATTATACTGGAAAATATTATCATTCTCTGATTCACAGACAGCTGAAGAACTTTGTATGGGGAAAATGCATACAGCTCTTCCTGCAAAGGAAATGTCTACACTGTAAAGTGAGAAAAGACAGTAGGAAATTTCTAAAGATCTGACTCCTTAGATCTGCCATGAACACACTTTTCCCCACAATGGAAACCATAAATGAATGTTAAAAACTTGATTTCTAATGCAATTTTCAATTCAGGGAAAACTTACTGCGATTTAGAGTAATACTAGAACGTTCAACACATTTTTCTTCTATTCCCTGATCTAATCAGCTTGACTAGCCACTTCTGATTTTAGTCATTTCCTTGAAGAGCTAGAATCATAGAATGGTTTGAGTTGGAATGGACATTAAAGATCATCTAGTTCCAACCCCCAAATGGAGAGGGGCAAATGAAAAGTTCAAAGATTGCCCTTTTTACACAGATTGACATCTGAAGGAAATTACACATAACACTTGGCATGTACTGGCTAACAGACCCTAAATAGAGGTAAATTAAATGCATTCCCCAAAGGTAGCGGAGACAAGAAAGCAAGCTGATAATTTGTAATAAGCATCTACTTCTTATATACTGGACAACTATAAAGGAATGCCAGCATGAGTAGAGCCTTAAAACAGACTAGAAAATTCACCCCTCACAGTGCTTGCAGATACAACTGCACATTTTAATTTTATTGGGATAAAAAGGTTATGTCTTTTTCTTTTCTTACCAATCAGCTCACCAGTCTGTTGGAAGGGGGTCAGTGTACTCTTTTAGATAGCATAATACTTTTTTTTAGTTCAGTCATTTTGCTTTCTCTGATTTTTTTTCTTCGTTGCACAGTATGGGAGGATAAGCTACCTATTAGGCTTTTTCTGTTGCAGGTATTATACGGCATTGTCTAATACAAATAAATATGTAGCTCACTAGGAGCTTATGATAGGTAACATAACTGCTCTCTGAATTCAAATAAAAACACAGTTTTTATTATTAATTTGTATGTAGAGTCCCAAAAGGAAGAGAACCCTACTGCACATAAGAAAAGATTCTGCCAGCTAACACTCCCTGTTCTTCCCTGAGTTTCATGACTCATATTCAACTGTTCAGGCACTTAACTTTTTCAGCATGACTCCTACTACAGTAGCTCTATCTATATCTCTATGAATATGTAATATTTTTTACATGCCATGTGGACAGGCACAAGAAAATATTGGAAATGTGTCCTTTTGCTATTATAATTGTTTCAGCAGTAGCACCACTACATGCTAGCAATAGTAATTAGTTCCATGTTCAGGGGTTCTGGCTGTTTTGTTCTCTGTATTTGTCCTATCACCATAAATCTCATTCCCTTGCACAGTCACAACCACGATGAAGTAAAGAAATCGGCCAAAACATGGAACTTGTAGATAGGCATTCTGCAAGGTTACATATACCCTGTGTCCATTTACTCCTTATGCAAAATCTGCTGCAGTGCCACGCACCCTAAGGTCTCAGTGACTTCATGGAGTATGATGGTTCTCAGCAGAAAGTTGAAGGTGCTTCTGTGCTCTGAGCGTGGTCTCCAAATACTGTCTGAATCCTTGGTTTACACATGATTTTAGATAAATACAAAAATATGTTCCTAACAGATTATTAAATTCAGTTATGCTGAATTATTGAATGAGTATTATTTTTCTTATTTTATGACTACAAAAGATCAGTTAATTCAAAAATGTTTAGACCTAGTCTACTTAGTCTAGAAGTATGTTTATACTTGTTGCATTAATAGATCAGCAGAAAACCAAGTAATCTCTATTGCATTGATAAGATAGTGCAGGAATTTACAGTTAGATTTTTCAGAAACAGTCATCTTACGTTTAAGCATCAATACTCAACATAAAATTCCAATCTTTGTTCACACCGAACTAGTCTTCAAGTTTCAAATCTATTGCTTTCTTCTTCCCTTCCTCATCAGTAAGCCTTACACATGCTTACAGTCAAGGGCATGCTTAAGTACTCTGATGAGCTGGGACCTCAGCCAAGTCTGCATTTTTGTATTATTTAAAGCAGTCAGAGGTAAGGGAAGAAAAAAGTCAGGTAACCCAATTTGACCCTGGCAATTTTCAAAACCGTGCCATCCTTCCAACAAATGTCGTATTTTACCAGACAACTGCTTACATTGCCTTCATGATGGGAAATGTATGTTGGAAATGTTTTCTGCCCAACGTGCCTTTTTTTGTTTTGGTTTGGTTTTTTTTCTGTATTAGCTATTGCTATAAGCATTTTATACGTGCTGTTGTTTTATACATGATGTTGCAGAATTTGTTGCTAGTGTAATGATTCTGCAAAAAAAATCACTTTCTAATGCCATGAAGAGATGATGAAACCATATGCAACCAAAAAAACCCCAATCTTTAAAGATTCCAAATAAATAAAATTAGGATAATAAAATTGCTTGAAACTGTAGGTTATTTCCATGTTTAAGAAGTTTTTCAGACAAATTAGTCAAAAACACCATTGCTGTCACCAAACAGCCAAGACATGAGAAGAATTTGTTGTTTCCTTTGTAGCAATCCTTAATTTCACAGACCCCTAAGATACGGTGGGATTACTGTTTCATGCTCAGAGATGCTAGCAGTGTATATGTAAAAAGAGATCTCTAAATATGTCTTTGAAAGGGAAATGCCTTTGACATAGCCTATCAATGACTTGGAAATCAAGACAAAATATCTTGCTCAAATATGTATAAAGCACTGATATAACCAGAAGTGGGCCAAATTCTACATTCTTGAAAATAATTGAAGAGAAAACAAGCATTCCTGAGTTCAGCCAGAGCTTTTAGGAAGGAAAGGAAGTAGATTAAGGGATTGATATGTTTTAAATAATGAGCATAACTTTTTGTGTTGACAAATCCGGCAAAGTCTTAGAATTTTGTTCTTTCCTTGATGTAGTAATGACTGGATTAGAATTTGTACCAAGAATTGCAATTCTACTTGTCTTCAGACATGCAAAATATTTCAAGAAAATGAATCTAAATTAGTTAAACTGATTTAAACATTATGTGGGTTAAGCGTATTTCAGAGTTAAAGCAACCTTGATTCAATTTAGCCTGATTTACTTAGCGTGAAGTGAATGAAGGAAAACAAAATTAAAGCCACTTTAATTTTGAATGAGCTCATTGATGCAGGTATCTAATGGAAGTTTTGCTAACTTAACATTAAATTCCCATCTTTAATTAATTTCCCTGTTTGCTACTCTTGAAACAAGATGTCAATATGATACATCATTAATATTTTGTTGCATGCTGAAGAAAGTATAGATGTATGAGACTAAGTTTTAGGCCTGAAAAGTTGTATGAATAACATCATCAGAAGAGGAACCATATAGAATACATCATCCATCTGCTGAAAAATATAGTGGTACAAAGATGTAAGCAAAAAGGAACAGAGATATAGTAAATGGAGTTCTTGTGGAATTTTCATTTTCTTTGATTTCATTCGGTGAATTAGTGCTGCAGGAACAAGGATCATTTTTTGAAGGATTGAAAGACTTGGCCTTCATGAAGAGTTTCAGTGACTTTTTAAATTAGTAGCTTCCCAAGGATTTCATTGGGGGTTTTCACACTTCAGTGGAGATGGTAATGATACTTTTTTATTCTTTCCCAATACTTTGAGAATTTTAAATTCCACAGAATTCTATTCTGAGTCATAATGAAGATCCAAACAATTACTGGATTTGTATGGATGTGATCTAAAGCAAAACACGTCCTCCTGTGTTATACAATTATCCTTTCAAAGCTTGAAACTGCAGTTTTTGCTAGCAAAACAAATAGCTCCATTTTGTGTGAGCATTGTTAGTTAATATCAGGACTCTGAAGAGTGCAGGACTGGTATAAATATGTACATGTGTTTATATACTTTGATTACTGAATTACAAACTGTTTGGGTTTTTTTGCTGGGGGTTGACATTTCCAGCAGGTGAGTGTGAGGTCTGCACAGAAGTATAGGTGTCAGCAACATTGCTTGAAGAAGAAAGTCACTTCTTTTAATCAAGTTTATTTTCTGTTGGAAGACTTTTTCTAAATTAGAACAGGAAAACAAGGGATAGGAATGCTCACTAAAAGATACATGTGCAAACCACTATTTCAGTAGATTTCATCAGCATAGCATGCCATATATTTTTCCTTCTCCACATATTAATCTTCCACATCCAATTGATTGTAAATAGATTGAACTAATGCACTGTACAAGAAAACTTTTTTTTTAAATTAGCATTTCCCTTCAGTGTCATTTTTCTCCTCACACATGAGATTGGTGTACTTCAAAAAAATGTGTTAGCAGCTTGGCAAGTTGATACAGCTCAAAGCAAATTTCTTTTATAAAACTGTTGAGGAACAGAAAATATTCACTGTCAAGAGATTTCAGCCAAATTCTGGAATGACTGTTCTTTACTGTTGATCTAATCAAACTTGATGTAAAGCTTAACAGCTGAATAAAGGGGATGATGAGCATAGTCCCAGTACGATATAAATACTAACCTTTATTCTCTTCTCCCTGCCCCCTCTTTTTCATCCTTGGAAAGAAACAACTTGCAAAATACAAGTTAATGTTAGAATCTCACAAGAGTCGCTATGTAATTAATACTAAGTGTATGCAAAGGCATTTTCTTGAATGAAGGCTAAAATTTTAAAAATATCAAAATGTTTTTAAATAGCACTATTTTCCTCTCTTTTTTAAAGTGAAATTTTTCATACTCTTTCCATGTGCTCCTTTTCCATGACTGCCTTCTATGACTTCCCTGCTTTCAGACGAAAAGGCTGTATGACCTCTTGTGCAGATGCCATTGATTAGACCATGAATGTTTCATTGAACTCCTGTACTGAAGCATGTTTCTCCAGCTCTCAGTTTATACAATCTGTACCAGCCTGGGAACTGTATTTTCTATCAGTCTCTGAATTCAGGCCTTACCCATGACTAAATAGCATCAAGATGCCTATTTTTCTTGTTTCCTAAACTTTCTTAACTGTTAAGTTTCATGGTGGCCTTTTGCTGAAGCAAAGTACACCTTTGTGCCCATTGTTCATCAGTACTTTTGCCAGAGATAATGTTTGGGGACTGTGTACTTCTACAAACATCTCAAAAAAATGTGGACACACAAATTTGTATTCGAAGTTTAGTTCATGCACTGTAACAGTCATACTTATAAACAGTAAGAAAGTTATGATAAAGGAACCTATCAATTAGCATTTCTGAAACTTACAAGTATTTCCAATACATTTATCAGTGCAGCATAGCAAAAATTTTGCATTTATTTTCCTCTAGAATTCCATAATCAAACCATTATGCAATGTTTTAAATCCTTGTCATGGTTTAACCCCAGCTGGCAACTAAGCACCACACAGCCGCTCGCTCACTCCCCTCACAGTGGGATGAGGAGAGAATTGGAAGAGTAAAAGTGAGAAAACTCGTCGGTTGAGATAAAGACAGTTTAATAAGTAAAGCAAAAGCCACACACGCAAAGCAAAGCAAAACAAGGACTTCATTCACTGCTTCCCATGGGCAGGCAGGTGTTCATCCATCTCCAGGAAAGCAGGGCTCTATCACGTGTAAGTTACTTGGGAAGACAAACACCATCACTCCAAATGCCCCCCCCTTTCTCCTTCTTCCCTCAGCTTTATATGCTGAGCATGACATCATATGGTATGGAATATCCCTGTGGTCAGTTGGGGTCAGCTGTCCCGGCTGTGTCCCCTCCCAACTTCTTGGCACCCCCAGCCTGCTCACTGGTGGGGCGGTGTGAGAAGCAGAAGAGGCCTTGACTCTGTGTGAGCACTGCTCAGCAGTAACTAAAACATCCCTGTGTATCAACACTGTTTTCAGCACAAATCCAGAACATGGCCCCATACTAGCTACTATGAAGAAAATTAACTCTACCCCAGTGAAAACCAGCACAATACTGTATGTTTGGTTAATATGTTTCTTTGGGAAATAATTATAGGGGAAAACGTAGTTTACTTTGCACTGGATTTCTTCATCTGTTTCATATTAGAAAAGGTATTAAAAAGGTTATGCAAGCCTCAATATCCTTTATTCAATTTCTCGTATCTCTACCCTCTTTTGAAGGGCAGTAACTGTAAATGTCTCATGTCAGTTCCAGGACCTTGTGAACCTGAAGACCTCATTGATGGAATCATCTTTGCAGCCAACTACCTGGGCTCTACACAGCTGCTCTCCGAGCGCAACCCTTCCAAAAACATAAGAATGATGCAGGCCCAAGAGGCAGTGAGCCGTGTTAAGGTAGGGGATTGTTATGGTTTGTAGAATACTCTCAGATACTTTGACAGTTGATCTCTAAACAGTACAGGATCTGCAGCTTCAAACCTATTCTGAAGTGCACTTACATGAGTCTAGATCTAGTACTGTAAATACCGTTAGTTTCCAGTGCTTATTATGAAAATACATACAGCATTTCTGAGGAACAAAATATAAATTATTCCAAAGTCTATTCAAAATTGTTTGGAAGCTGTATGAAGAATTCAAGTATTAAAGACAAATTTTATATTGCAATTAGGAAATATTCCAAAGGCAAAGCACAGGATATTTGTTTGACTGTGGTTTTCCTCTTATGTCATTAATTCCTTTAACTTACTACAAAGCGTGAAGATTACTCTCAATATATTGACTTATTACTTTTTTAGGACAAGAATATTCATAACTATTGTGTTTGGATTTGGTGTTATTTATGGTGAACAATTTCTGTGTAAATAATGTAGCATAGACTGCTTCATACAGCTGTTTAAAAAAATGCTTTTTTTTGGTTAATAATCCAAGTAGGAGGTTTTTCTTTTACAATTTTTTGTGCATCTGCTGTAAATACGTCATCTAAATAAACACATGGTTAGAAAAAGGTAGATTTAAATGCTAATAGAAAAATTATGTGCTTAGTCAATAAAATATTTAATTGGTAAATATGTCATGTTTTTGAAGGAAACCAGTTTGGGAAAATAATTTACTCAGCAAGAGACTGTCATGACTGATGATTGATTTAGTATTTAGAAACAAATGGAAGGCAAGAAAGATCCAGTTCTTAAAACTTTCCAAACCTTTGAATTTCTATTTAGCATATTGTGGTGTCTCAAGCAGTAAGCAATTGTTATGGCAACCAACTCCCTAAAAACTGTTTCGTGTGTTAATAGCAATCCTAATTTGTCAGGGATACTTGACTACTTTAGACAGTCGTGGAAGAGAGCTTGACTTATGTTTTGTTCAACAATTACTCGTAGACGTATGATTAATATGGATAGAAAACCTTGAGTTTAAAACAGTGCAGGTACTGTCAGTTTAGACTGCTGTATATTTAGCAGGATAAATGTTATGAGCAGCTGTTAACAGACAACACTCTGGTACCAATTTTTTTGTAATCAATCGACAACATGCATAATGCCATTAAATCCAATTATGCTTGAGAACTGCATAAGATAATAAACAAATCTTTCTCTCTTGCATATCCTTTTCACACTGCCCCCAAATTTTTATTTTTTAACAGTCTGGATTCATAGTCAAAAAGTTTCCCTGACTTCCCACACTGTCTTTTCTCTTTCTTTGTGTGTACATCTGTCTGCATTCTTTTTTTATGCTACTCCTCAGAGGATGCAAAAGGCGGCTAAAATCAAGAAAAAAGCGGTGTGTAAACTGTTTTTCTTGAATGCTAATGTTTACTTACATTTTTGTTGTACTTGTTCTCCATGGAGTGTTGTGTATTTCATTATGGGTCCTTAGGAAGTTGTCATTTTGGTTTCTTCTTTGTTAAGTAGCAGAACACTGGATGGAATAAAATTAACTCATTTTCTTCATTGGTCATTTGCTAGAGTGCCTGTCTGCTGCTCTTCTTCTGTTGAATACCTGTGATTTGTTTAGTCCCCATATACAGCCAAGTTTATGCAGGACATATTTTTTTAATGTAATGCTTGTTTATTTTACTAACCAAAGCAGTAAGATGTATTTCCTGTGCCTGTGACTTACTGTATATTTATTAAATTATTGTCGATACTTAAAAACAAATAAAATATATTTACCACGTAGTAGCTGGAACAATTCATACAGGAGACATTTCACTCAGTTAAAAACTATACTTCAGTTAACTAAGTACAGTTGACAAAAATATCACTAAAATTAATGTTGCTCTTTTTGATGGTCTTAGATGAAGGCAATGCAAGTAATCTCTGCCAAAGTATGTGTATTTTGCTGGATGAGACTTAATTCAAATAAAATTAATCTGAATGAATTATAGGCATAGCTCAGGTTTTGTAACTACAGAAAAGAGCAGCAAATACATCATTCCCTTGCAGTGTTTCATCAAAGAACTAGTCTCTGATGTGGAGACTGATGCCTGCCTTTAGCACAGGGTGATACAGTCTGTGGCCATTTTATTCTGAGGCTGCCAACATGGGTGCTGCTAAATACCAGTTGCAACAGTGCACTGTGGACAAGTAGCCTGGAGGAATAAATAGTTTCCTGCTGGAACTCAGAGTATTAAGTAAGCTCTTGGATGATGCTTCAGTGAGAGGGAGCAGCTGCTTTGCCACTTTCTTTCCTGCTTTCTCATGTGGGCAGAGCCAGGTGTTACACTTAGGAAACTATGTGGCATTACACTGTAATCCCACTTGCTCTGTGACCATGTTTTCTAATAGGGTATGGAACTGTTTCCCTAGTGAGCAGTGCTCAGAAGTTGAGGTCTAAAAGTCAGCTGATGGCTAGCTGTGATATGAGAGAAAGATTAGTTCAGCACTCCGTTCTTTATTTTCTAGAAAAAAAACTGAACTAAAAATCTAAAAAAACCCTAAAACCCACCACAGTAGTGAGCACCAGCTTGCACTTTTTTTGGTGAGCTCACTGAAGATGGCAAGGGCTAAGCAGCTGATGCGGAGTAAGTCACTTTCTCAATTCTACTTTCTCATTTCCGGTGCCTCAAGTACTGAAGTGCATCCATGAGACAGTGGGGAAGAAACAGCCATACTCTTTCTCCTGTTCTGGCTATAAATAGAGAATTTTAGTACTTGAGCTGTCAGTCCCACGGGCTCCAAGAATTCACTCTTACCCACAAAATCAGAGTATGCTTCACTCTTTCTATGCAGTAAATGTGTTCTTTGCATGTACTTAGAAACACCTTTGAATAGACGTCTTTGTAGTGGTTTAACAGTACGATTGCCTCACATCACATTATGCTTGAAGTGATCAGTGAATTTGTCATTCTAAAGAGGAAATTAAAATTCCCCTTGTAACAAAACATCTGTCTTTTAGACTTCAGAGGGAGATTCCCAGGCCTTGACTGAAGTGGATCTGTTCATCTCCACACAAAGAATCAAAGTTTTAAATGCAGACACACAGGTAAGTTATGATTAAAATCTTCAAGAATAATGTTGAGTTAGACTGCGCTTTTTTACTATTAGTGGGAAACTTTACTACGTTTGGATAAATTCACTGTTGTGAGAATATTCAGAAAGGGCAGTGTTAGATCTGCTATTGTTGTAACACTTGCCATTTGCCAAATAGTAATACTAAGACCAGTTTTGCTTATTTGATGTCTTGGAAAATGCCTGCATGTTATTGAGATCTATAATTCAGTTTAGGAAAATATTCAAAAATCTTTCAGAATGCATGTACCCTGTTTCTCTGAAACAGTTTCAGTACCCAGATTTACGGTCTAACAGAGAAGTAATTTGCTGCTTTGACTAAGCTATTCGTATCTTGCCATTTTTAACATTTAACCTCCAATTTTTCCATAAATCACATCTGAGCTACCATCCTCTTTGCCTAAGGTAAATTATTAATTATTCATATTAAAGAAGCATCTGGAGACCACAGCAATAATCAGCCTCATCGTCTAGGAATACATATATATATTCAATTAGAGGCGATCTTCATAAGAAGGATTTTTTAAAAGAAATTTACAATTAAATACATATAATTTATAAATGGATCCCAATATTTAGTATAATAATCTCACAAGATCTCTTAGACTTTGATCCATACTTACAGGAAGTCTTTAAATTTTCATTCATAGGAGAAGCTTTGAAAAGGGAGATTTCAGTGACCTTTTTTGCTTTAGTCTTCACTAAAAAATTCCACTGTATGCAGCTAACAGCAGTTCAAAAATGGCAAGACCTCAAGTTACATTGAAGAACAAACCATTTAGAAAGTGCTTAGTTAAGCTAGATATAGCTAAACTAGAAAATTCATCTTGTAGTATTTGGAAAAATGATTGGAGTGACCTTATGACGTCCTTTCAATGATACTCTTCCAGAACTTATGAAGGTAGTATTTAGACTTTTTTTTTTTTTTTTAGCAGCAGAACAGACCAAAGATTATAGGTAAGTTTAACTGTCAGAAAGGTCTCAAAACAAACAAACCTTTTGTAGGCAGTTTACGAGTAGAGATAAGCAAGAGTCAACACAGATTTGTCAAAAGTAAATCACGTCAAATCAATTGTTTTCTTTTGTGACGGGGAATATATTTGTCCATGGCACAGAAGCAGCACACATCACCTATTGACTTAAATAAGGCTTTTATCTCATATAATATTTTATATATTATATCATCTAGATACAAGAGATACAAGCAGGCTAAAAAATTTCTGAGTGTGTACTTATTTCTGATATATTGCCATATAGATGGCAATATAAAGAGATAAAGAGCAGAGGGAGGCTCACAAGCAGGTTTCTTTGATGTAGTACTGTTCAATATTTTCATAAACAACTTGGAAGATGGAAAGAGAAAATGGTTATTGAACATGTGTCTTGGTGTATAAGATCAGAGTTCAGAAATACCATGGCTAACTGAAGAAATGAGCTGAAACTACAGGAGATATTTCAATAAAGACAAATGTAGCACTCTACATTTAGGATTTTGTTTTGTTTTCAATTAGCATATAATTTGTTTTTCTAACAATGCAAACTATAAGGCACCTACTTCTTCCTGAAATTTAAGAGAGTGCTACTATCTTTTAATGCGAGGGTAATGATAGTATCTCCAGGAAATGGATTACTTTTCTTTTAACATAAACAGATGTCCTTAACATGCCACTAGAACTCCCAAGAGATGGAGCCAGATGCGGAGTAAAATATTCCATCTAACATGGGCAGCAGTAGTTACAATCTGCCATCCATAAATCATCCTGATACTACATTTCATCCATGATAATCAATAGCACTATTTGTTATGGCTCAGCCTTTTTTTGACCTCATGGTAAACATGCATCATCTGGAGAGTATATTACCAAAGCTTAGGACTACTTTTTGCATTAGCAGAAAATAAAATGCTAGTAATTATCAGTGTAAAGATGACTACAAACAATTATTGATAAATGAAGAGCTACAGTTTATAGTTGGAACCTATGGCAGTAAATAGGTAATTCTCTTTGCTGTGTAAGGATTAGTCTTAGTGGAAGTCACTCTTTCCATTCTTTAAATAGTTTAGCATTTCAGCTGAACACCAACCCTTTTAAAAATGAAAAAGGAAAGTCCTTTGAGGCAGATCATAAACATTTTGTCAAAGTAACTGTTATCTTATTCTCCTGATTCCCCTGCGATTTCTAGTGACAGAAAATGCAATGCACCATGAGGAATGGTGTCTAGTATGAGCTGTTCAACGAGATGAAAACAGCAATATTGGAAATTATTATAATTACAAGCTGTCTGGTGTTTGCCCTGGGTTTTTAGCTTGCTTGGTTTTTTTACAGTGGGTCTTTCAGGGAGCTGTAAGAGATTTATTCCCATGACTTTTTAGCATTGCTGTCGGCATGCTTTTGCATTTTTGGCTTGGTAGTAATTTTTCAGTGCTAGTGAAGTTTCCTGACTGGTGTAATTACCATAGGTTTATTTCAGCTGGTGTGGCAGCTGGCAGAGACAATCTGTTCTTTCATGGCTTTATCAATTATATAAACCCTATTTCTGCAGTGTGCCATTTGTGTTTTAATCCATCTGTAGTGTTGTGTAGCTCACATGAGGTAGCAGCTGATTTAAAATGCAAAATTCTCAGTTAAAAAATGACATGAAGCAGGGTTCAAAATGCTGAGTAGCACCAGTAAGGTGTACTGCCATGTTGGAACAGAACCAGCCCTGGTGATTCTGTTGCCCTCAGCAACACTAGGAAACGGCACCCCTGCCACTTTTTAGTTGCTTTTGCATTTAGTTACTGAATATATTCAGCCCAAGTTGACCACCTGTTTAGTATATGTGGTAGAAGCAACCTTAGATTTGGCCACACGCCTGCTTCATATGAGAGCAATTCCTTCCCTGAGAGCAATTCCTTCCCTGACTGCCACAGCTTTATGGGCTTGCAGTCAGTGCACGAAAACAGCAGAAATATCACAGTAGCTTCTCCCATCTTCTTGCTCATTCAGTGAAGAGAAGCTGGGAGTGAAGCAACTGGGAAAACTAGTAGAGAAGAAGATGGATATAGAGGTCACAAATGTGTATGTGCAGAGCCTCTGGTAGATGATTGGTTCCGTAAAATCTTCTGACTCGGTAGGGTGTCTAATTCACACTCCCACAGGACTACATCACTTGAAAGCTTGGAAAATGCTTAGGTTTTCCTCCTTCTGGTGCTCTTTGGGTTTCAAGAGGGACAACAAACAGGATTCTAAGAGTTCCTTAGAAAGGAAGGGAGAGCCTGAGAAAGGGGAATCTGGACAGAAGATAGAACAGGGGTTTTGAAAAAGGCCAAGACAGTAGCTGAATTTCTAAGGACAAATGTAAGGATAACAAGGATAGAATGGATGGGACTAGAAAAGGGATAAGGGAAAGAACAAAGAAGCAGATGAGCAGAGGTGGAGGGATTAATGGGAAAGTAACAAAGGAGGAGAGAGGGTGAAAGTGAGATAATGGTAATGGAAAATAGAATGGAATGGAATATGGAGTGAGAAAGGAAAAAATCAAGTCACGAGTAAGTCAAAAGTAAAAATATGTTTACAGTCACTATATATTATTTGCCTTATTCCTAACTGTAATTGCATTAGACAGGAAAAAGGTGGGAGGGAGTGGATGGATGACTGCTTTCACCCCTACAAGGGGAAAATACAAAACCCCCCTTTGAGTAACTTCTGTGTGATGATAAAGACAGAAAGGCTTTCTTGGCAGGTGAGATTAAATGCATTCATTTTCCCAGTCCATTCACTCTTGTGCACACTGCACATATGATTACATCCTTACAGAATACTTAGTCCAGACTGCTGAAAAGCAGTTATCTCTGCAGAGCTCCCAAGATCCTGCTGAGAGATGTCCATTATAAAACATTTTTCCATACTGAGAGAAGTGCTATAAATCCTACTGAGCCTCTGCAACCCTTAGAGACAGCCCCCCAAACTGTCTCTTAACCATCACCACTTAATTCATAGTTTAGGGATAAGCATAGAACATTTTATTTCAAGCCTGAGAAGAATCATTACAATAATTTTATGGGTAGTGATTGTCTTCAGTAAGACAGGTGGTTCTAAGAAACAATGATTATTTATATTTTTCTCTCTGTCAAGTTAAATTGTACTGAAATTCTTAAAACAATTACTCTTGTCAACGAGGAACAGTCTTTCTCTCTTAGGCCTTAGAGATTCGTTTAACTAATAGTAAACTAATACCTAGCTGTTTATGTAAAAGATGCTGCTGCTTATGTAAATGATGAAAATCATGTATTATCTCATACCACATTATAGGGTTTTTTTTGGTAGATCAGGTATCAAAGGAAACCCTGCCACTACAGACACAGCAAGGAGGGTATCTCAGTCATCTAATATAATTGAGTTACATGAAAACTGACCTGATGCTGCTCAGTGGGATATTCTGATACATATCAAGGGCCACTAGCAAATAATTAAAAAAAAAAAGGCCTTCTTAGTTAAAAAAACCCAACAAAACAAACAGCAAACCTGTAGTCAATTTTTCTTTCTTTATGTTAGAAATATCCACATGTATATCCAAGCAGATGCCAAAAGCAGTAGAGACAACCTCAGTCTTGGCCAAGAACCAAGGATATTTTAGACACCAGAGAGCAATTTACTGACTTAAAACTAACAGAGATCACAAAGTAAAGCGAAACAAATTGATTCAATAATAAGTATTTTTTTATTCCAATTCAGGCAGAATTGGTGGATGTTTTTAGCTGTTGGGGGGGGGGGAGGAAGGGGACATCCTCAGCTGGTTTAATCAATAAAACTATTATGCTTCTGGTTGTTTCCAGTTTGAGCAATAAATAAAAGTCTGGAAAACCCTCCAAACTGACAAGCAAGAAGGAATTTTCAGATGGGCTCTTTCTGTTTTTTAAAGAAGAGAACAGTTCATCTCTACAATAGCAAAACGTGTAAAGAAATGACAGAAAACAAAGCTAACAAAGCATGTTTGGAGGCATCTTCTTGGTCTTTGTTTCAACAGAAAGCTTTGTCTTAATTAAAATAAGTACTTAGCATAAGGTCTTAAAGTAAGCAGCATCCAGTTTAGGAAACCTATAAAGCTCAGATTTTAAATGTCCCATAAAAATAGGATTTGGACTCCTTTTTGCCTTAAAACACGGATGTTCAACCAATGGCAACAGATTGGATTCAGTAAGGCACACCAGCCACGTCTGAGAGCTGAATTAATTACCCTGGCAGCCTGATATTGAAATTACCTCTCATGAGCCTCCTACAGTCTCCTCTTTGTCACACAAGAAGTGCACACATCGTGTGACCATTGTAACAGGACACAGGCGTTTTACTCACATGATGTCAAAGTAGAGTCTGGCTTTGTTTGAAACTGAGAAGGAGCAAAGGCTGACTGCTGCAAGTACAGAGGACGAGCACCTCAAGTCAGATGGTGTTATGTGGGCAGTAGGGGGGTAAGGAGGGACAGCACAGTCACATAGTGAAGAGCAACATACAGCCCTTGAATGTGTCCTCAGGAAAAAATTTAAATCATCGCTGCTTAGAATATTGGTTTATGTCTTCTATGGGTCCTTATAGCTAGGCAGCTTTTTCTAATATTTTGTCTAAATTTTCAAAATATCTGCCAGGTAAGTATTACTAACATAAGTTATATTACCTTTTTTTCCTAGGAATTTCTCTTCCTCTGTAATTATACACAGACTTCAGTAATAGTGATTTTTTTCAAGGCACTTAAAGGAAGTACAGTCAATCAGATTACTTGATTGCATGAGCCTTCCTAAAATTCTCATTTGAAACCAAAAAGCTTCTTACCATTATGGAACATCTTCCACAGCAACATGCCTTTCTGGGAACTTAGAGAAGTTGTGGCTTTTTATTTATTTTTATTTAAAAAAATCACTAAAGGAGAAATCAGGTTGCTTATACAGTATCTTGAATAAAACCTGTATGAAAGTACGAATAATTGTCTAAAACATTACTGTAAACAAGTATATAATTCTGTTTGTCTTTGCAGTCCTAAAGATATCAAAATCCTTTGAAATTATCACTGTAGCAATGTTACATACTTTGTTTTATTAAATAACATTATTTTACATATAGAAACCTTTTAATGAAAATGAGACTGCTAGATGTTGAGCCACATTAATGTATTAATACTTAATGCTGAGTTCAGAAATAATAAAACTTACTACAAGTTCATAGTTAGTGGTGCACAGAAACTGTTATAAAATGTCCGTGAAGGTTCTTCCTTCTGGGACCTCATTACTCTTTTCTATAAGAAACAATTGATAGAAGAAGCATGAACTAGAGATGGAAACAAAAGATAAAATAGTAATATCTGAAATAAAACAAGTTTAGTGGCAACATATCCTTCTCTGACTACAAATATGCACTCAGTTTTCATTTGTCCAAGGCAACTCAATACAAATCAAAGCCACTGAACAGTGTTATATTCCTGTGAGAAAAACATTTGGAAGTAGTAGGCTGGAATTTCCCTGCTAACAGCAAAAAGTAAAGTAAGAGTTTAAAAGGCTAAAGTAATTAAAAGGGTACAGAGCTCAGGATTTGAGATAGAGGCAGGAATTTTCAAGACTTTTTATATTTAGTACTCTTCATGGTGTTCTTACATAAGAAATGTTCATTAGGATGAAGCTTGGACACTTAAAATCATTCTCACAGGCAGTAGCTCTTCTGAGTTGAGATCACCCAGCACAACCGAATTGGCAGTCTTGTGACATTGACTGGAATAGGATTTTGAGGGATGGTTCCCTCCAAACTGATCTGAGATATGTAGGTAGTCAGAAAAAAGTATTAAAAATTCTGCCTACCGAGAAGGTGAAATGCTGCCTTCATAGCTCTTTACAAAGAAAGTATCGCTTTGATGTATATGAGAAAATGTTACTTTAGATATCATTGCTATTATAGGACATGATTAAAAAAAATAATCAGGAAATTACAACATTTTCACATATACATATGACTTCCCTAAAACTTGTTGTGACATTGTGAAATGCATCTGCTTCATTCAGCAAAACCAATTCAAAAGGGAAACATAATTTTCCAACAGCATGAAAATGTTTATACAACATTAGTGTAGATCTTCATTATTGCTTTACAGTAGCAACCATGTCGTATTTGCTCAGGCAACACCTCCACTGAGACCAATTTCTTGAACAGCCACTATGGCTTCAGTTGGAGTTCGGGCCCATTGACTGCATATGTTCAACAAGGCCAAGTGCTGAGTCCTACACTTGGGTCACAACAACCCCATGCAATGCTACAGGCTTCGGACGAGTGGCTGGAAAGCTGCCCGGCAGAAAAGGACCTGGGACTGTTGATCGACAGCCAGCTGAATATGAGCCAGCAGTGTGCCCAGGTGGCCAAGAAGGCCAATGGCATCCTGGCCTGTATCAGAAATGGTGTGGCCAGCAGGAGTAGGGAAGTGATTGTACCTTTGTACTTGGCGCTGGTGAGGCTGCACCTCAAACACTGCGTTCAGTTTTGGGCCCCTCGCTACAAGACAGACATTGAGATGCTGGAGCATGTCCAATGAAGGGCAACAAAGTTGGTGAAGGCTCTGGAGCACAAGTCTTATGAGGAGTGGCTGAAAGAGCTAGGATTGTTTAGCCTGGAGAAGAGGAAGCTCCGGGGAGACCTTATCACTCTCTACAATTACCTGAAAGGGGGTTGTAGTGGGGTGGGTGTTGGTCTCTTCTCCCAAGTGACAAGTGATAGGACAAGAGGAAATAGCCTCAAGTTGTTCCCAGGGGAGGTTTAGACTGGATATTAGAAAAAATTTCTTCACCGAAAGGGTTGTCAGGCATTGGAACGGGCTGCCCAGGGAGGTGGTAGAGTCACCATCCCTGGAGGTATTCAAAAGATGTGTCAATGAGGCACTTAGGGACATGGTTTAGTGGTGGACTTAGAAGTGTTAGGTTAATGGTTGGACTTGATGATCTTAAAGGACTTTTCCAACCTAAACCATTCTATGATTCTATGAATGTCAGATCTGGGCCCATAGAAAGTGCATCTGTAGCTTTTGTCATTCTCAAGCAATAGGCTATCAAGGAGAGGGAAGATGCAGCATTTGTAGAATAACAGCAGGCATTAAGAATGACTTTATTTCTCTTTGCTTTATATAGGAAACAATGATGGATCATGCGCTGCGCACAATCTCATATATTGCCGATATTGGTAACATTGTGGTTTTAATGGCGCGACGCCGCATGCCAAGATCGGCTTCTCAAGACTGTATTGAAACAACCCCTGGTGCCCAGGAAGGAAAAAAGCAGTACAAAATGATATGCCACGTCTTTGAGTCAGAGGATGTAAGTAAATAGAATTAAATTTATTTAAACAGCATATGTAATTTAGAGAATCTCTGAAATTACATCTAATTTCTTGAATGAATTTTTGTTGTCAATAATATTTTCTGATTGAAGCTACAGGTAATCTGTGGAAACATTAGCCAGTTGTTTGTCCGTATGCATAATCTCTTTTCTATCTCCACAAATTCATGTTGCAAATTCATGTCTCCTCCTCAGTCCCAAAATATCCACTCTTTGTCTCATGTGTTACAGAGTCATTTGTTTTCTTTCAACAATGCTTCCCCAAATGCTTTAGTATCTAATTATTTGGAGTTGTCTGGAAGTCAATGGCCATTCATGGCCAAAATTAATTTATGGGATATCAAATTGATCATTCATCCTGGATTGGATCCTTTAGTTCAGCGGTTGGCACATAATGACACACATAAGCCTCCAAACACTTGGCAATGAGGTGGAACCATTCTGGACCTCTTTCAAACCGAAGCCAAGTTGCTGAGAACATCGACCAACTTGGCGGGCCTGGCACAAGGTTGCCCTCTACCCAGTCCTTATTCCCTTATGGCTTGCTTACCTGTAGTTGGTATATGTAATCTCAAACATGCGACTTGATCCTTTGGTGTTTAAGAACACGTTCAGCTGTTCAATTTTCAGTTGTCTTTTTTAATCCCTAGCAAAGATTATGAATTAGAATTTCTACATAAATGCAATAGAGCTCTTAAGTAAAAGGCTAACTCTCACTAGTCTCGCAGAACATCTATACAACAGAAAGCATAATTTCAGTCATTTTATGCCATAAGATACTCTGAGATCTAATACCATATTAGCCCTAGAACACTTTTTGTTAAAATTCCATTTAACAAAAGGAGTGACCACTTCAGAATTTAGGTTCTAATTTTCAATTGCACCAGAAATACCAAAAGATGAAAGAACTTGGAGCCATTCTCAAAATAGGATTGCAAAAGTGGTGGTTGCCAAAGAGTTCTGCACATCTCTGCTGCATCCTGTTTCACCCCTGTGAAAAGTGCTGGTGTGCCATGCCCTTACCTCTTGTGGCAAAGAACGATAACCTTGCTTTACTGCTATTGTACATCCAGGTTTGGTTGTGTAGCGAAATAGATATTTGTGTCTGAAGTGGCAGACAGGGGACTTCAACCTAAAACATTTATGGAAAAAAATACCAAGACAGGAAAACAGAAAAAGCAAAATTTGTTGTCTGTTTCTAACTTGACAGTTAAGATACAGGTATCAGTAATAGGCAGTACCAAACATTTCTGACCATCGTTATATAGGAACAGCTTTAAATATAATTTCTGTCATACCAATTAAAAAAGAATTCAATTCTTTGGTTCAGACAGTCATAACTCACAGGCTGCATATTTCTTGAGCTAAGCAATCATTTTCATTATTTTAAAGCAATTAAGCCTGTGAAGGAGAAATGGCATTGTCAAAAGGTTAGAATGCTAGACTGGGAGTGTTCTCAAACCTGCCACTGCTTTGCCAGGGTGACCTTTTCAAGCAACTTAATTATATTATCTCTAAGCTGTATATAATGCTGAAGACTTTCATAAACATTCATAAAAAATTGGAGATACAGATGAAATTAAGATGTGAGAACTCGCTGTTGCTAGCAATAATAGAAAAGAATATAACATCTAGACATGTTTGTTTGGAGAATGTAGAATGGAGGCAAAAGCAAAGGACTAACTACAGAGAAAGCAATGGCACTGGAGAGTGAAAAAAGAAGTCAATAGGACTGGTGATAAACTTCAATAATGGAATGATATAAAAATGTTCTTGATGACTTCTGTACTACCGGATTACTACAAACCTCTTGGTATATTGATAAGATTTGAAAAGATGGTTTAAAACATGAAGGAACGATTTGTGACTGGCTAGGCTAATTAAGTCCTTGATTTTCTAAAATAATTTTCCAGACAAGCAGATCAGTGCTTTTGTGTACTGTAGCACAAATGAAATAAGAAAACCACCTTTTAGCATCAAAGAAAACACCGTGCATTTGATCGGTAGGTTGCAAGAAGATTTAGATTTACAGTGTTGTCCAGAAACCCCTACGTATTCATAATGCATTTAGCACGTACCTACTGTCTAAGAAAGTGTGTTGTATTTCCAGAATAGTTTTATAGGTTTGATTAGTAATATTTTTAGGGAGTTACATTGGATGATGCAATTAATGAGCAGTTAATCAAGATCATTGGGCGTTACTCATATCCCCTGATGACAGAATACAGTACCTGAAAACCACAAATACACAAAATCCAACGTGGCATTCCCCTGTGAGCTGCAGTAAATTCAGAATAGGAAAATTAAAAAAAATTCAAGTGTAGTAAAAGTTGACTACAAATGCCTTTTATTTATCTCTACCTCTGTTTCCCTGTGTTCCAGTGCCATCTAGTGGAAGAAGAAAGTAAATTTTATGGCAGTCAGTAATTCTTTAGTTGGCTTTTGCTGTGTGCTGAATGTGCAAAGTTGTTAGTATTATCATCATCGTCGTCGGTTTCTGTAGATTTCTTTCTAATGTATATATATTTATGACACATCCAAATACCAGTCACTGTAGTTTCCTTAATTGTACTCACTATACAGCTCACTGTAATGGGAAGTCACCTTTTATTGCATACTGTAGTAAAATGCATGTGCAGATAAGTGCTCCAAAAATTAATAAAGACACAGGGGATTTTGAAGAGCTGTTCTGAACATTAACAACCCATAATCATGGCTCTGGCTGCATTCTTGAAAGCATCACTGACATTACTAGTCAAGGTGTAATGGGAATAGCTATTGTAGATGTGCAATGGTAAGTAGGGCTATTACTGGTTTGCTGAGAATATGAGACAGGTATCATGGCAGTAATAGGAGAGCAGATGGTTTTGTTGAAGCAGTGTTTTCAGTCCTATAAAACCAAGGTGGAGAAGCAGCAGGTGACACAATAACCAAAATCATCAGTGCATACATGTCTGTGAAGGCATGTGCAAGCAGAGCATCCGTTCTCTCATCCCTCCTGCAAATACACTGCGATCAGAAGCAGGGTTTGTGACAGTCTTTTCTGTAAGCTCTGTTCCATGTTGGTACAAAGCCAGTACTCTCCAGGGTTTATTGGAACGAGTACATAAATAGCATATGGGTGCTTGCTACTGCAATGTACTGATGAAAGGAGATCAGCAGGGTTTTTAAATGGAGTTTGCAATTTGATTTTGGATGTAATGGATTCTTTCTGTACAACTGACCTTAAAGCGACTTTATATCCACACTAACGTAGCAGCTTTGCAGGATCCTTTATTTTGACTCTGTCTTAAAATCCAATCTCTCTCTTATTTCTTATAGTTTAAACTGTTTATCAGTCCTTTCTGTGAGCTGTGTTTTGTTCTACATTCTAGGCACAGCTGATAGCTCAGTCAATTGGTCAGGCTTTCAGTGTGGCTTACCAAGAGTTTTTAAGAGCCAATGGAATTAACCCAGAGGATCTCAGTCAGAAAGAATACAGTGACATCATCAACACCCAAGAGATGTACAATGATGATCTCATACACTTTTCCAATTCAGAAAACTGCAAAGAGGTAAACTAGTTTTGGAATTTCATTTCAGATCGATCCATTTTTTCAGAGGAATGTAGTTCTCATGGAAATATCTTTTGGCATTTTAAGGATGACTTTACATCTCAAGATGTGTTGTTTCATCAATACTGTGCTACTAAAAGCAGCTTTATAAGTTTTTAGAATTTATTCTTTCCATTTTCAGGGTCTTTCTGCTTCCATTGATCAAAACAGTAATAAAGTACAAATACATCTGACATAGATAAGCTCTGTGTTATTTACAGTACACAGTGTAAGGTGTTTTTATGTTTTACCAATGTATTGATACAGAAAGAGAGATGACAATCCATTTTAATGCACGTTGTAAGTGATTTCTTACTTAATAGATACGAGGACCACGAGTCCAGGATGCTGTGGCACTGAGCAGGCCAATTTTTCTTACCCTATTAGAACACCAGCAAATCTGCCACATGAAATGGAGTTTCACACTCATAATGCATGAAAAGGCAAGAATTTCCCTTAAGTGCCCCAAATTACGTAAGTGTAACTATTTACATTTGATTTTGGGTGCAATGGATTCTTTCTGTATGACAGCCATATATTGCACTTTTTACATTTCATACAAAGGTCACCGTAACAATGGGCATTCCAGACCAGAATGTGGGAAGTGCAGTTGCACCCAGATCCTGCTTTGTCTTATATTGCTGCAGTGTGATAGGGATTTGGTCCTTGTTCCAAAGGTCAGGGTTTCTTTGCTGAGTCCTAAAGCAATGTTACTTTGAGATGAACTGCAAATTGCTTAATCCTTCAGTCATAGCTTTCCTACTTACACTCTTTTTTTTCTAGCATTACAGGTTCTTTTGTACAGCATTTGTGTTCTTGGGAAGAGAGCATTTTTCACCTATGCCTGCAGATAGAACGGTTATGATTTGATGTGTAGTTTTATACGTCTGCAGTCACTAGATATCAATAAAGTGTTTTCATGTGCATATAAGCATGACAAAATATTTCTCTTGTAGCAAACAAGGGAAAATTCAGTTGAACAAATCTTGGTTTAATTTAGAATTGGAAGAGAAAAATACAAATGTGTCACATTTCAAAGTGATTAAAAAGGTCATTTTTTTTTTGGCACCTTTGTTTCTAATTGATTTATGAATGTTTGAACAATGACGGAGTTGTGGCATACTGGTTGGTTCAAAGCCTTGACAGATAGCTTCAACTAAAGTAAGCTGGCCTTCGTCATTCCCGTAAGTACAGATGTCTCTGTCCTTCCACATTTGAAAGAAAATAATTCCCAGTATTTTGTTAAAGAGTATGTTCTCAAACTTTTACTCCTCTTCTGTAAAAGTTAGATATACTATGATTACTGAACAGTTAACATCACCATATTTGAGAAGTCACCATCTACATTATATCAGCACATCAGAGATCTTAGATTAACATGCTAGGCACAAGTATATTCAATAATGTTAATAATAATAATGATGTTAACAACAACAACAATAATAATAACTAAGAGATCCTTGCCTGAAAATAAGGACAGACAAACCCTGAGATCAAGAGATAACCTGAGCAGTGATGGCAGAGGTGGAACTGAACTCAAGCCTGTGTTCCAGGCATTGCCTTAGCCACAAAATGTTACAGCCTCCCCTAGCTGCCAGGTTCCAAGACGGATAAAAACTTTATTGGCATTCATTCATTTGGTATTCAGGTCCACCACTTCCAATAGAGTTAACCAATGTGTTAGTTTTTTGCTTATTATAAGGACCTATATGACCTTCAACAAACAAGTGGAGGATACTCCTGAAAAGAAATAGGTGTGTGTTACACAGTTTTAACAGCGTGTTTGAAGTCATGCTACTACCTAACGGCAAAGAACAGAATTATTTTTGTAATTTGTAGTGTTATTCAGGAACAACTAAGATACTAGTGCTCAAATTTGGACAAATCAAAGCAAAAACCTTTTTTTTTTTTTTTCCTTTTTAATTGCAGCTCCAGCTAGAAAAACAGAAGGGAGAAATTCTTGGGGTAGTGATTGTGGAATCTGGATGGGGATCCATTCTACCTACCGTTATCCTGGCTAACATGATGAACGGAGGCCCTGCAGCCCGTTCAGGAAAACTAAGCATTGGAGACCAAATTATGTCCATTAATGGGACCAGCTTAGTTGGTCTACCTCTTGCAACATGCCAAGGGATCATAAAGGTACCTCAAACTTACAACTATATGCTGTAGATTGTAAGCCAGCAGAGATGTAATATTCTGACAAGCAACCTTGTAGATTTCAGCAGACAGGATGTTTCACATCACTGCAAAAAAAAAAAAAAGTAATCTGTTGTTAACAAAAAGTAGAATTAGAAACAGAGATTCAGAGGCAATAATGTACAGAAATTTAGAGCTGGAGAATTTGACTGCAGCTTTATTACTGGACTATTACAAATGGGGCCAGGTCTGAAAAACTTGCCTAAATTGTGTTACTTAGCTATTTTCCAAGTTTCAGGCTTCCCCACAGCCTCCAAATTAAAATCTGAGGATTAAAATCTACTGTGCTTCTTTGGGCTCCATGAAATGGATGGAGGCTGGTAGGCTGCAGGACAGATCAAGTGTATGTATGAAGATTCCCCAGACATGATGGAATCTCAGGCTATATTATCTTTAATCACTGAGACTAAATCTAATGTCTGTGCAGATTTACCAAGAGCAGCAGGAGATTAATTAGCCAGATGCTGCTAAAGGGCAAGCAGTAGTCAGTTTTGGTTTTTCTTCAAAACTTTCTTGAAGTTTCTATAGTAATTAAAGGCAAAGTTTTGATATGTTTTGTTGGGCCAAACAGCTTGGGAAATAAATGAAACAGAGAACTGTATCTCTAAGTTAACAACAGATTTCTATTAACTCTAGCTGTTCTTTCTCAGATCATCTGCTTTACACTCTTGCAATTAGAAAACCACTAATGAAAGAGCAAATTAAAATCCATGTCAGAAATACTAACTTTTGGAATGTCTTACAGGGTCTCAAGAATCAGACGCAAGTCAAACTGAACATTGTCAGCTGTCCTCCTGTTACTACTGTCCTCATAAAACGGCCAGACTTAAAATACCAGCTGGGCTTCAGTGTACAGAATGGAATCGTAAGTTTCTGTGTCCAGTGATTGTTTTGGTTTTTTTTCTTTCTTTTTTTTTCTTTCAAGAAACACACTGAAGACTGAAAAAAATCCTTGCACATGACCTCACTTTTTGTACTGTGATCCCTTAATTAATCAAAACCTTATAAACACATTTCTGAGTAATATAATGCAAACGGACAACACCAGAAGAACAAGTAATGCCCTTCTTGAGGGATTTTCCTACATTATACAGCCATAAGATTTATAGTCCAGATTGTTTGGTGCAATATCTGGATAAGCTAATTCATGTATACCTCTGTCATTAGTGTGCCAGAGCTGCAAGAAAAACAGTTATGCTGAAACAGGTTTTTGTAATTGAGACGTTCTAATCTTGGCTCCGATACTGTTTCTCTTTTTTAATTTCAGCACACACTGCTAAGACTTTTCATTTTTCTTCCGCTGTGCATAGTTTATTTGGATCACATGGTAGTGGGGCAAGGGAATGTAATTGTGACCTCCTCTGGTTAAAATTAAACACCTCTCGCTACAAGTAATTGTATAGGTTGTGGCATAGGTATCTGTTCTCTGCATGCTGCAGTTTCCCCCGTAATAACAGCAGCAAACGGGAGAATGAATGTGGCAGGTAACGCTTACCCAGTGCAGCTCAGGGTCCGCCTCTCGTAGTTCTTCCTTCCCAAGCTATTTTCCGATACCTTTCCAAAGCAAACTCCCAACACAACTAGCTCAGGTAGTCACCTGGCCTTTCTGAGGGCTGATACTAGCATTAGGGACTGTCTGTAGTGCAGGACCATCACCATCTCCTCTTCCTGCAGTCTAGGAAAAAAAGTAATCAGGCTGCTGACACAGAAAACCACATCACAAGGACTGTGGACTCTGGTCCCCCGTTCTGTGAAACTCATCAATTGAGGTTGCCAGATTTCTGTTTGCCACCCTTGGAAGAGTAGCAGGTAACTACAGGATATGGTTTATGCGTCTTACTGTCCTTTAGCAAACAGATGGTTCATTAATGGATTTTTCAGCTCTGCTAGCCATCTCTTAAGTTATTATTGTACCTAAGCTTTAAGTGTTCCTACCTAAGATCACATATCATGTCGTGGTCACAGCAGAGGTTGGTATAAAGAACACTGCTACAAGCCTTGGTCCAGCTGAAAGGACTCTGAAGGGATACCTACCCCCAGCTGACATCCTTTAGAAGCAGAGGTTTAAAGTATTTGTCATGTTTGGGATTAATGCTCTGACACTTGCATAGAGAGGGGTGTGGAAAAAAAATACAGAAGAATCAGCTGGGTGGTTTATTTCTGTCCTCCTTTGCCTGTGCTTAATCCCCTTTCACCTACATGTGTGTTAAGTGGGTATGGTTATTGCTGGTAGTTCACTGTGTCCGCAAATTCCAAGTCTTAGTATAGAAAAGATGAAAGGGATGGGATCTGGTTTTACAAGATCTCACAGAGGGTGCCGAGAACAGTATATAACACTGTATGAGGCATTGATTTATTTCATAATTGCTATCCTTTGTAAATCTGGTATGTTCAGCTGGTACTATGATAAAAAGAGGAAAATATATTGAAGGAACAATGAGCAATACTATGGCGTGTTTATCAACTCTTTCAGGAGGCCTGTCACAGCATTGGTGGGGGTTGGGTCAGGGCTGGGGAAAAGGCCAAGGTGGATTAGAAGCAGCATATCATGTCCTCACATGGACAGAGGCAGTTACGGAGTCTGTGAGACAACCTATTCATCTTGTCCCAGCTAATCATCTCCTACAAATCGGAGCCTTAGTTTAGTAAATTCTGCAGACTGTGGTTGTTTTCTTTCATCGTGTGCTCACTCCATCTACTGGTCATTTGTCATATTCATCACACTGGGTGGTCATAATTCATTCCAGTTAAATGAGCAAAATGTAGATGACATCCAAAATAAAGTTTACCAAATTCAGCATAAAAATCATTCTCAGAGAAGCAAAAAAGAAAGCCTTGTAATACATATCATTTACGAAGAGTCTGTGTTTGAATATGAAAGCCAATTAACAAAAAGGAGAGATTAACATCTCTTGTTAGGCTGCTATATAGACAAGCTTCTGGGTCTGAAGTTCTTCCTCCGATAAACTCTCTCTTACTTCACTTAATATTTGAAATTATGACTCTGCAAAGCACTTCCCTCTGGTAGTTTGACACTGAACTTTTAAAAAGTGGTTTTGTAATTGCCAGCAATTGTTATAAATTATGACAGGATTGAGAAATAACATCCTTATTCTTTGCTGGCTCAGCTTGAGCACAGCGAAGAAATAAATGGCTTGCCAGAGCGGGTATAATTAAATGTCTCCTACTTCTATGCCATTACCTCATTATGTGTGCAGCTGGTGCTTACTTCTGTGCCTCTTCTGACAGCAGTTTTGCAGTGGTTCCTGTTCACTCTGCCTATCTCATCGGTGCAGGAGGTACAGCTATTATATTAGTGAATAGCCCATAAACAACCTGGTCATACAAAAATACTATCTGAGCTGCATTTTGCTTGCATAGGGTATCAGGAAGATGCAGAGACTGGGCTGCTGCAGGTGACCTGTTTTCTTTGTGTATTCTGTATAGTTTAATTAATGCAAAGCCTGAAGTTGTGCTTCATGGAGCACTAGTAGTGCCAGCTTTTGGAAGTTTTAGTTAGGGAACAGCACAACAGCATAAATCAAAGTGTTAGTTTTGCAAAATTCCTCTTGCACTAATGATGCAAATATTCATGGCTCTTGAAAGCTACTGATGTAGTTTCATTGCATAGTTATAAAAGGAATCTAAAATTTGAACTCTAAAACATTAAGAAAAAAAGAAATATTGGACATCCATACGAAACAAGTATGAATGTTGTGTGATGGGGAGGTGAACATAAGGTGACCTATCAGCCACCTTCTGAAAATCATTACGCTACACTTCTTTTAAAATTATGATATTTAAATACAAGTGGTCCTCTTGTACCACATCATTATCTTGTTTCCTAGACTATGAAAAATCTGTGTATTACCAGTTGCATTTTTACTGCTGATAATGCACTGCTTCTCAGTCTAGATCTCAGAGCTCAGACACTTTCTCTGACAAGTGTATCTACCCCATCCCTAGCCTAGCACCATTCTATCTAAAAATACAGTAAAACTAGGTAAAACTTAACAGGACAGTTTATTTTTTCTTCCTTGCCTGTGTTTGTATTTCTTTAAAATGTCTGGGGAAAAAATATACAGGGTTCAAGTAGAGTAATGTAGGAGTGAGGTAAGGAGAAACCTGATTTAATAGGTTATATTTACATAAGGCATTTACATAGAATAAACAGTTAGTTTGCTTTGCACTGTTCTATCCTTAATGTTTTGTTACACAATGGGCAGCTGCAATAAAACTGACTGTAATGCTACAGAAGTTTCACATCTGATGCACTGCAGCTTGTCTAAGACATTGCAGAATCTCTAACAGTTGAATGGATTGAACCAGTATGGTTTACACCTGTCTTTTTTTTTTTGTCTTTTCTTCTTTTTTTCCCTTCAGTTTACACAGTAAATAGAATATAGGCTTTTGCTTACAAGAAGATCCAGATCCGTCACGCGTTATTTAATAATACTACAGCTGTCACCATGTTCAACAAGTGCAGCAGGCTAAACAATCCTGGCTGAATAGAAACACATTTACTAAGTGGCACTGCTCAGGTTAAACATGCCAGTCTAATCTGCTGTAGCTCCGCCGGCTGAAGACAAAAGTCTTCGGCTGCTTCGAGTCAGCCACTTGCAAATACAGGAGCCACATAAATGTGTGCTTTAAGTACAGTATATTTCTTTACATCTGCACTCTGTCTTTAGCTTAACAGGCTCTGTGAGGCTAGTCAGAGCCACTTGGGCTCTGTGTCTGTTTCTACCTCATTAAAATAGTTAATGCTCACAAAAAGGAAGCTGACTCCCTTCCCTGGAGAGGGATCACATTCTTGAAGGAAGATAAGAGACCACTTCCTATGCCTGAGGCTGTTAGAAAGAAGAAATTCACAGATGGTATTAAAAGTGCTTTGAGAGCCACACAATGAAAGGTGCTCTGGATAGATAATGCGAGCTATTATCTTTTGCTTTATGCCAGTGGGGTGAGAGGTCACATTTCCATTTGCTCTGAAAGTTTTTATTTCAGCTTGCTGTACTGTCTCTATCTTTTCTTTGATACTGTGAAAAATACATTTATGGGGCTTCTTTTGGCACATTCTGCTTTTTGTCCTTTCAGATTACTGCATACAATCCCCAACAGCAAGGAGCAAACTGTTATTGTAACAGTGAGTTGAACTGAGCAGCTTTCTATAAAAGAGAAGATCTATGTAGTACAGCTTATCTTGTCAGCTATATGATTAGAAGGTAGACTACCTGCAAAACAATATATTGTACGTGACTGAAATTCAAGACACAATTCTGTGAAGGGTCCTGATGGACCCTTTATCCATGAAAGTCCATCAGAAATAGTTTACGAACCACTGTAGGTAAAACTCAGCCAGTAACGATAGCATGGTGGAAGATATATCTTACTGCAGGAGAAAGTATTTTTTCAGAAAGCTGAGAAAGGCCTTTTATAAACAAAGAATAACCATATATTTTCGCTCCCTGTATCAGACAACCTGAACTTTGAGTAAGAAGGGATTTCATTTTTTATAGCTTTGTTATTTGTGGAGAGGAATTTAAAGGAAATTGCTAGTGTCATACAGAAAAGGTTCTGGTCAACCACAGACAATGTATCCCCTTCAACATATTCCAGCTTGGCCATCTCCCCCACATACTAAGTTTCTGAATTAGATTACAAACTCACTGGGACACAAGCCACATCTTATCATACTTGTATTTAGCTCTGAGCAAATTACCAGATTTCAGCAAATAATTCTTGGCATATTATTCTAACCATTGACAGTAACTGCAAGAAATAGCCATCGTTGGGTGCTCTAGCACCCATTTCTTTTCCAAGACAGGTTTTTCTCAGTAAACAAAAGGTAAATCTCAGCACTGTTAAGCTCTGCTCAGTTCCAGAGATTCAAGCTATGCATTATCTGCCTTATGTGCTGCATGAGCTTAGTCTTCTGAGATAATTTGCCAACAATTGCTATCAAATACACAGCTGCCTAGTCTGTCAGGGAGGGCCCTGTTGTAGCACAGATACTGCTGCTGCGGAGGAAACATTCTTCTAAATTCCTCACACTGGATTGAGATTTTTCTTTCTGTCTGTACACCATGCATGTTGCAATCTCAGAATAATTTTAAGTAGCAGTGTGTGCTGGGACTATGCCTGGTGAATGTAACTCTTCTTGTAGAATTATTGCCCTATTGTAGGGGGCATAAAAGGAAAAACTTGTGCCAAGTTCTTTACTGGTACCTGCAGTGGCCAGTTGAAACAGTGGCCTAACTTGCTTTCTTCATCCTAAGCTCCTTATGGCCAGCAGCACTGAAAAACATGGAGAAAAGCAGTGCCTCTGGAGAGCAGAGTGCCCTTTTCCAGCCTGCGGAGGCACAGGAAACAAGTTATCACACTTCACTATGCTGAGAACAGCCTGTAAAAAGAAACAGAATTTGCACATTTCATAGAATCACAGAATGGTTTGGGTTGGAAGGGACCTTAAAGATCATCTAGTTCCAACCCCCCTGCCGTGGGTAGGGACACCTTCCACTAGACCAGGTTCCTCAAAGCCCCATCCAGCCTGGCCTTGAACACTTCCAGGGATGGGGCATCCACAGCTTCTCTGGGCAACCTCTTCCAGTGCCTCACCACCCTCATCATAAAAAATTTCTTCCTTGTATCTTTGAGAGAGATCTTTCCTTATATCTGCCCTATGTCTTTGTGACCCTTTTGACAGATCGCCAGCTTTCAGTATAGAATTTCTGTATGGCATCATCCTTTCCTTCAGCCTAAATTGGCGTTTGTGCAGGGTTAAGGATTAAGCTTTATGTAATTTTTTTCCCATGTATTTGAAAAAATTTCACTTTTTATATTTCCCATTATTCAGAAAGAATAACGTGGTAGTTTGCAGGAAAAGTCTAGGTGGCACAGTCAGAAATATTTAAAAAACCCCCACTTTCTTCTCCTATCCCAACAGTACATGAAACTCTCTTCCCCCTAACTGCACTCTTTTGCATGGCTGCTACCTGTATCACTGTGTAATGTACTTACATGTTCCCAGCCCATGAGAATGAGCTAAGAATTGTAACTTGCAGGAATTTTGAAAAAACCACCCCCCAAACCCACACTGAAAAACTCACAGTATTGCTTAATACTTTCCACAAGTATCTTCTGGAATCCTTATGGTGTCATGACTCATTATTGTATGTATTAAATCCTAGTAACTGCTACATTATGACATTTCTAAACTTTAATAAACTCTGCTTTCCCTTGGCAGATTTGCAGCTTGATGCGAGGTGGAATAGCTGAGAGGGGAGGGGTAAGAGTAGGACATCGTATTATTGAGATCAATGGACAAAGTGTTGTTGCTACTGCTCATGAGAAGATAGTACAAGCATTGTCTAATTCAGTGGGAGAGGTAAGAAAACTATTAAATACTTTATGAAGGAATTCAAACTGTTGAAAGAATATATTTTTCAGTTGAAAAGAGTGTCTTAACATAGCATTAAAACCACCTCAGTAAATCAGAGTTGAGCACTAATAACAAACAATTAACAGAACATTTTTTGAACAATTAGATGCACATTCATTGCATTTTTCCACTCATTTTCAAGAGTTCCTAGCATGATTCTGAACCTTCAACCTACTGTTTGAATTAAACCGATCAATTAAGGGAAGAAATCACACAAGCCTGTTAGCCATGAAAATGTCTCTCTTGGCTTACCACTACAGCATCTGCCATAGAAATAAATTAATATCCAAAGAGTGGAGAGATTCAAATTGATATGTATTTTAGTAATTTCATTTCCACTGAAGATTTCCAACTTACCTTGGGAATATGTTAAGACCTCTCTCTCCAGTACTTTTAGAGAAGTCAGCAATGAATGAACAAGATCCTCCAGTTTATCAAAATCCCTACTGAATTTAGTGGTAGTGTCATACACAACCCTAGTCAGACCTTCCCCTAGTTCCTTTGTCAAAAATCAAAGATAACTTGTTTTCCTGTGGAAAAAGATACTTGAAAAAATATACAGAGTACGTGCACGTTGGCAGGAACAAACCTGTAGATTTCAATAGAACCTCCATGCCTTGATGGTACCTCTTTGCTGGATAACATCTCACTAAACATGAGGACAGCATGAAACTTTTTTTTTCAGCATGAAGGGACCAAGATATTAAGGCAGCATATGGCTGGTGAGGGTCTGTGTTGTCAGTTAGTGAAGTTTACCTTCCTTCCTCCTGCATTGTCAGATAGGTCCTTACAGCTGTTACTACATTTGTGATACAGCTCTGATTACCTGATGCCTTTAATCCTGTTAGTCTGTGAAATTCCTCCGACACTTACCACAATACTCCTTCTAGAAAGAACTTAAATACACTAGCCATGAAAGAACCTGTTCCACCAAACTCTTGACTAGCATTTAAGTATCAGGTGATAAAGTCCGAGTTTTGTGTTCAGAGGATCATACTCCAATTAGGAGAAAATATGTACAAAATGACAGTCCCACAGGGAAGGAAGGTAGAAGAAAAATCTAACTTCAGTTAATACCAGAACAGCAGAATGAATTTTCAGAGGTTTGCGCTGCTTCTTTTTTAAGGGCTGTAATTGGAGTAGGGTATAACAATAAAAACTGTTTAGGCGTCATCTCAGCTATATGATGTTGCATCCTGCCATTGTCATTTAAAAAAAAAAAAAAAAACCACCCACAAAAAAAAGCAAAGACAGCAAACCAGCTTGTTAGAACCAGAGAACTTTGAACTAGGAACTTTGGTAACATTCACATCTGTCGAAACCAGGAAAATAAATGCACTTACACCACAGGGAGAGACAGATCGGGCCTTATGGATTATTTTAAACTAGCAACAATTCCATTACTTTCTGTGTAAATCAATTGACAGATTCACATGAAGACAATGCCAGCTGCCATGTTCAGGCTTCTAACAGGACAAGAGACACCCCTATACATCTAGCACGCGAGACTCTTGCAGCAGAATAACTAAAGGATTCCATCAAAGCTGAAGCCCTCATAGCTGAAGAGAATTTTGTATTTTGTATGAATGAAAGGCTTTGAAGCTGACCTGAGGACTCCGAAACAAGGAACAGACAGGTGTCTCTGCCTTTTCTCTCCTTCCTTTTTATTTCTTTGCCAAAAGGTGATGAGAAGGATGGTCAAGGACAATAATCACTGACAAAAATCTTTGTAAAACATTTAAGTATTTTGCAACATCTTCTAAACTCTTTTCTCATAAAAATTAAAACATATTTATTTGTAACCTATATGTGGAGTGATGTATGTATGTCTGTCTTGTTTGATAACATGGTGAATGTGAATATTTGATGAATGAGACTGCAGGAAATGGCAAGAGAAGCAATTAGAGAAAGTTATGGCTGCCTCAAGATTAAAAAAAAAATCCCAGTCCCATAAAGTGGTCCAATACTGATGGCTTTGCATAATTTTAAAACTGGTGCCGAATAGATGGTATTTCAGTGGAAAAGAGTGTGTGCAGTTAAAACTTCTAGATTCTATTGTAAAGAAACCCACTGTAGTACTTGGTATTGTTATGACAAGTGTAACCTGTTTGGCAAGGTGTGAACATAAACATGTAACAAGTGTTTCATATGCTAAATAAAGAATAATTGCCACAAGATTAAAATCAAAATATTTATTTAGATACATATTTATTTTTAATGCTTGTGATTTTTATGATTTAACAGAGTTATTTCATGGATAACTTATTGCACAGGTTGTGTAATGTATGTGTTGGGCTGGGTTTTTTTTTTTCTTTAATTTTTTGCATATTGCCTTTTTGTTTATATTAGCTCCAAATGGGAAAGCCATGCTTACCTGTTTCTGTCTTTTATAAAGCATTCTTATTCCTAAGGCAATGTGTTCTGAATGTAAATTGTTTTGACAAATAACCTAGCACCATCAGCAGTATTAGAATGTGTGTAGATAAAAAAAACTAGTAGTAAAGTTGTATTCCTTATGAGATAAATGTTAATCGGTGTAACTTCGTCTAGATTTTTTTTTTTTTGGCCAAGGCCTTGAAGAAAATACACTGTGACTTAAGAAGCCTTACCATGCAGTAACTAAAGAGCTTTAGATGACTGTACTTCAAGGAGTAGTGTGTTGCATGCAACTGACCTTAGGAAAGAATTAACCTACTATCACTAATAAATCTGAAATAATAAAGGAAGCTTGCTTTTTTTGTTTGTTGTGTAAGTTTACGTAATAAAAAAATCCAAGTAGAAGATCATTTAATTCTTCATCTAAGTGCAGTTGCAAAGGTCACAGATTATTTTTTTAAGAAGGAATTCCTCTCTTGAATTAGGAATTTGTGTATCATTATTATCTTGAGAGTAGATGTTTCAATTAGCATACCTTGTTGCCACTGGATGTCACTGTGACTTCACATCAAGACAAAAGCATGCTATAATTAAAATACATTGAAATGGATGATTCTGTAAAACTTAAACTACTCATCTTCAGCTACATTCCTTTGTGACCTTTTCACAGGATGTCTGCCCAGCTCAGAGTGACACAAACGAAACCAGTATATGATTAAACCTCAAATGGAAACTAACTCTACTGACAAGCACTGCTGCAAAAAAATTAAAACCCTGAAACGTCAACCTGTGGTAGGTTCTTTATGAGAACCTTTTGTTTAAGGCCTTTCCAATTCCCTCTGAGAGAGCCAGGATGAAGCTTGCACTGGAAGACGTTGCTGGCAGACCTGTGTTTATTCTGGTAATCAAATTAGCGTCAATGATATTTACTTTTTGATTTTTATTTTTTTTTTTTTTAGATCAATGTTAAATAAATCATAAATGCAGCAGAACCACAAGGACATGTTTTAGTAATACAATTGTTAAAACTACTAATTGGAGTAACTATTCTTTTGGAAAAAATGTTCAAGGCTCTGCTAGATAAAAATTGATCTAACTTCCTATCAGTTGGCGTTTGTAAAAAGTTTGTGAAATCTGCTTTTTGGAAATGCAGAATTTCAAAGAATTCTTCCCTAATGTGTCTTTTGGTCACAATTCGCAGAGTACTTCAATGTCAGTTTTCAATAGCATATGCTACTCCATTAATAAACTCATGAGCATTCCGAACAAAGCAAAAATAAACCACACTGCAGCCTTTACTATAATTTAAAAGGGCAACATACTGGGGGGGTGGGGGTGCTGGGGTGGGGGTAGCAGTTTTAATAGGACAGATCAGTTAGCCTGGCATGAAAGACACTGGTAAAATGGATTAGAAGCAGCGCTGTATGTGCATATGAATCACCTTTACATTTCTATCCAAATCAGTTGTTGAAAAAGCAAAGTCCAGAAATACTTTTTATTAAAACACTGATCATAATTAAAACACTTTGAGGTACATTAAATAAATACAACTTTTAAGTTGTACAGCCGGTCTCTGGCGGTTTTGCAATGGTTTTCAAGAAATGCTAGGCAGCATCAGTAGCATTTCTGTAGGTACAGTGAAATAAATGTGTTTCTGGTTGGGAAAACATTTGTTATGACTTTGCTAATAAATCAGTTAAAATTTTGAAAAAATCAGGGCCGAAATTTACATTCAGAAAAACAGGTGTTCTCCTCCTGTTGTTGGAAAAAAAGTGGAATTCCAAAGGAAGACACTTTTTCCTTTTTAAGTCATCCACTACTTGTATTTCTCCCAGTCCTGGTTTCTTCCTTAATTCTCTTTGCTGGAATCACATACCTGCGAATATTATCAAAGGATGGTCTCCCGGCAAACTCCAATTAAACTGTGAGGCCTGTCCCGCTCTAAACTGCGAGTGATACGGGACCTACGTAAGAAGGCAACTGGAGAGCTCAGAGCACCACAGCTCTGAAGATGAAGATCTTCTTGAAGTTGTTTTCTAGAGGTATTCACATTCTGCTGGGAACTTGTAATTACCTGTTTAAAAGGGCAGGAATGGAGAAGGAAAAATGGGGAAAACAGGGTAAGAAATGTTTTCATTTAAAAGGTTCAGTCCCTGAGTATCATTTCATTTCAGTTATCTAATGACGGAACTCTCCCAGAGGAGGTGTGTGTTTATGCAGCCATCCAGAGACCCTCCCGCTTCTGTTCTTACAACTGATCAGGACTGAGTACTGGCTACTGGAAGGCACAGTCAGGCTTGAAAGGCATCAGGCCCTGTACCTGTATGGTAATGTTGAGTCAAAAAAGGCGCAAACAAATATTTCTTTGTCTCTACACAAATGAAAAGAAAACCTGTGGAAAAGGTGGCAGCTCTGCCTTATAATTGACAAATGTAAGTTTGGAGCAAATTAAACTCATCTGTTTCTTTTAGGAGAAAGAGATACTTCACTAGCTTTGCTGAGGGTGGAAGAGAACTAAAACCTTGCCAGCCTGGTAAACAAACATTTTTGTGTTAATAGAACTGTCAGGCTACTTCACAAATCTGAATTATACAACTATTTTACCAAAAATTCTGTGACTTCTTAAGTAGATTGCTGGGATGCCCTGAACTTTCACTAATAAATAATGGGGTTTTGTCTGAAAAAAATAACTACTAAGATTATTTCTTTAATGTGAAAAAAACGTATGTCTCCCTGGATCTAAGAAACCACACAAGATAAGAACTGGGCCGTTGGTTTCTGGTTTTATGATCTACATAAACATTCAAATTTTTTTATACTGTTTTGTTTTTTGAGAAACTATGCTTTTTTCATTTAAAGAAACTGTTTTCAACTTTCTAACCTCGAGGATTTAATGACCTACAAATTTTGTAAAGCAATAACAGTATTTAAATTTAATTCCATACTGACACTCTGTTAAGTATGTCATGACAGTACTGCTTTTCTACCCATGTGACTACAGAGGTAACTGATACGGCGCTACTTCTTTGTTCTACTTCACAGTTAGCAAAACCAATCTTGCAGCAACTTTTATTAAATGCTGTGTTTCCTGCTACATATCACATGATCTCACATGCTGTTTAAGTGTTATTACATCCTATTTTAATACTTTGCCAGTTTCCCTCACTTAGCGATCAGCAGACTAATACCGCAGGAATTACAATATCTCGGAAGGTGGGGAAACTTCCCCCAAGCATGTATCCTTAATGGTCTGTCCAGCTCTGTGGAAACCCTACAGGCCACCTGAATGTGGTCAGTCAGTGCTAAGAGCATTCTGCTTTTCAAATCTGTCAACATAAAAGGAGCTTCATTTCTATAGATATCATTCTGGTAACAATACTAGCAAGAGGTGATTCATCACCTTTTTTCCTGCAAGAGGGATGTATTATTAAACATGCGTTAGATAATAGAAGTTGCTGCCACTACCAGTTCCCTTGTTTTATAGGACTCCTTCCAAGCCTTGGGTCTGTTGTATTCTCACTCAAGGTGAGAAGATGCTTTCATTATTCCTTCATTTGGAAAAGCACAATTTCTCAATTCTTTTTCTTAAAAATAGCAAGGGTCATTATCATTCTTCTAGCTAGGAGTACGGGGAACTGCACCGTTCTGTTTTGATTGATTGTGGCCCTGCTTGTATATCTACCCATTCTTTTCAGCTAGGAGCTTATGCTGTACGAATACATCTGCCTGAAAAAACAACAGATCCAAGTCAGTTCTCTGTTATCTCCATATATAAACACAAATTAATGAATGGAACAGTCACAGCTGCAGAACGATGTTGGAAATGAGAGAGGATGATTATCAGTGTGTAAATATCAGCTCCCTATAGATCTCCTAGGATATTACTGGGTCCAGCTGGAAAATTTTAAATGCATTTATGAGTGCTTCAGTGTAAAACACATTGCTGCCCAATAAATATTATTTCTTGCTAAAGCCATGTTCCCGTAAAAGAACTTCTGTAGGAATTGTCTGAAGTACTTAAAACTGTAAAAACATTTAAATAAGGTATGTGTCTATCATGGTTGAACAAATCTTTAGAACTTAAATGACCTACCTGGTCTATAATATTGGCACTGAAGATGGCTTCTTCCATGTGTCTCTCATCAGATTTTATTACTGATCGTATGCTGTTCACTACGTGACGTACTTCTGGAGGGAGATTACAGTCTGAATGTTCCAAAAATTTTGCCACTAAAATTTTTGTGTCCTTATAGGCCTTAAGGTCCACTAAAGAGTGTGGTCGCTCTTTTGAGACTATGTGCAAAGCCTTTGGCTTTAGGTGTAGATCAATTGTCCTTGTATCCCTCTGTTCTCCAGTTGGTAGGAAACTGCTCAAAGAATGCTGACATGCAGAGGCAGCCATATGAGAACCAGAAACAGGAACTAAAAAAGGGGGGGAAGAATAGCTTTAAAGTAATAAGTTTAAAAAAAAAAGAAAAAAAAAAGGAAAAAAAAAGGCAAAACAAGTATTGTCAAAAAAGTTTTTACTTTGTCATAAAATGTCTGTTTTTTCTGAAGAATAACAAAAACATGCAATCAAGGAAACATTGCAACATGGTATTTAACCAGGGCTCAAGAGTAAGACTCTTTCACATGACCAAGGACTGCATTTAGGATGAGTGGGTGAGTAACTGAAGTACTTCATAAATCACAGACATTTTTGTTACCTCCACTTTCAGGGACTTCTGTTGACATTAATGATAAGGGGAAACACCATCAGTGTTACATATGTAACTTGTAATGTTTTAGGCCCCCCCCCCCAACATTAATGATAAAGTTCCCCTTATTTCTAGGCCTCAAAAATTATGAGGAGTGAATAATTCCAGAGAGATTAGTAAGAAATACAGAGAAAGCAAAAATGCTAAACTAAACCAGAGGACTTTATTGGCAGCATTTATTTTCACTTAAAGGCTGGTTCCATCAGCATTGTACATCATACACGTATGTTGTAAGTGGTTTTTCTGCCCCAAATTTTCTAGACCTTGTTTCTCTATCAGAAACTTTTAATTATTTTTAAAACAAAAGAAGAAAACCCATATGATCCTGCTTCAGAAAACTGATCCTCACCTGTTTCTAACGTAGCTGGAGAGAATCCTGCATCTTGATGCTGGCTACATATAGGAGTCCAGGCACAATTATCACCTTTAACCAAAGAGAGAGACAGAAAGAGCACCATCAACCCCTGCTATCCTCTGGCCAAAGCAAGGAAAAATACATTGGAATCTTTTATCATCTGCTTTACAGAATGAAACTGCTCAGAAGAAATACTACTTTCAAGATGTCCATTCATGAAGAGAAGCCACTATACACAGTAATGTCCTATAAGCTCTTAAATAAATACAAAGATCTAGTTCCTGCTTGATGTTTTCCTCTCTGTTATACAGCTATCAAATCCTAAATACTTCAGGCCTAAGCACTGAAGTTATGGAAGGCTCCCTACTAGGGGCAGACCTCAGACTTTCCTGTATTTCCCTGGCAGACAGATTTTATCTTAGAAAATGGGAAAACCAAGAAAGATTAATCCCTCTTACTCCTAGAAAACCAGCATTTTATTTAATATTTCTACCTCCTTTTTTGACAGATTCTCATTCTTTGCAGGACAAATGCTACCCACCACCAATTAAATTAATGGGTAGGTGACCACTATGGTTACTGATGATCCAAGTCAATAACAAGTGGTTACAGAGCATCTACAAACAGCTCTGGATGCAGTTGCCTTCTAATGACAGAGTTTCTGGGATGCCAGCACAAGGATCAGTGATGATGACATCACACTATACAGTAATTACCAGTGCAGTCTTTTTGATTTCAAGCTTGTGACAGTCAAGATGGAATAAACCCTCACATTTATGCTAAGGCTGTTTACATCTGTTTCCAAGACTGAAAACTATTTTGAACTTCCAGGTAGCTTAGAAGAGGTTTTCTTCCGTATCTTCAGGGAAAGTTTATAATGAAAAGCTGGTATAATCCTCTCTGGTAGAGTGAATAATTAAATGAAGGAAAACAAAGGTAAGATGTTACAAACATAGAAAACCTGTAAGAAATTGAGAGACAGCTTCTATTCTGTCTTTAATGTGCTTTATTATTCTGAAGTACTGCAACACATGAATCGTGGCATGCTTGTTAAGAGGAGACACTTCAGAGGTTCTGTCTTCCCATCCATTATTATACTGCTTAATGTACTTGCAGCACAGTCAAAACTACACCACTAGACATTATCCTGAATTATCTGGAACACAGACACTACAATAATCACTCAGGCACTTAGCTGATATAGCCACATAGTCTATCATATTTGATTATAGACTAAGTTTATTGTACACAAACATCAGTGCTAGAAGCTGACTTTGTCCTCCTTTGCTATGATAAACTTTATGGGGAAAAGACAGAAAAATGTGTAAACTACTCATTTCTAAGTAATTTTTTTTAAGAGGGAACTATTTCTTACAGAGATTATATGTGAACCCACCATACTTACGTTGTCCAGGGACTACACAGTGACTATACCTAATAAACTAAACTTTCATCTACAATTTCTCTACTAGGAATGACAGATATTTCCAAACAAATAAACAAGCTCACTTTCAGCATTAAAGGATTAATGGGAGAATTATTGACTATACATATCATAAAGACCCCCATCATGTCAAGATGTGCTTGAAGCACATGAATCGTGTTTTATTGACGTAAAAGCCCAGAATTTTATGCCACCGTTAAAATTCTCAGATTACTAATTTATTAGATCTCATTGCTGTTGTGTCACTATGCTGTTGCACACATGCAACATCCCTGTGTCAGATAATTTATGGTCCAAACCATGTACAGTGCAATCACAGTAACATTCAAGACCCATTTAACAAAACTCTACGCAGTAAATTTCAAGGCTGTGCTTCTAAATCCTTTCACATTGATTTGTATAGGCAGGTTAATCAGAAGATAAATTAATAATTTTTCTTAAAGTAGAAAGACAGGGTCCTAGGACAAAACCAAACACTACTTACCAATCTGACCACTGTATTTTCCCCTTTGTGAACATGTCTGAAGCTCCCCCACTCCTAAGTTCTCCAAAATCCACAGTATGTCTCTTACATGAGTTACTAGTATTAATGATACATAGCTACAGCGCTGTCTTTCATGTAGTCAGTTTAGCTGACCAGTCTTTCTATTCCAGGACAATTTTAAAAAATAAGTGTGTGTTACTGAAAAAAAACCTTTTTCTTCTGGGTTGGTTAGTGGATGGAGCTCAGTTGGTTGCCTTTATCTTTGCCTATTGTTCAACTCTGTGGATGTATTTTTAAATTCTGCAGTGAGATCTATATTCCAGTAGCCAGTCATGAAAAATCTGGATCAAATGCCTTTTTAAAGTTATAAAGACTATAAAGAACTTCAGCTGCGTGGCACAGCTTAGGAAAAATAAGCTTCAGGGCTGCTACAAACAGCTGGTACATGTTACTACAATTGTACTGCTTCTAACCTATGTATGATTTCCAAATAGAGTTCAACAAAAAGTAGAGGAAGGGGAAGTGATGTGAAGTTGTGAAAACCTTCACAGGGTAAAATTTTGCAAACTGTAGTTTGTCAAACCTATAAATGAAAGAAATATGCACATCTAGACTCAAGTGCTTCTCTTAAAGATTTCATTTTAAAGAGTCTTCTGCAGGCAGCAAAAGAACGGCAAACTAGGCCAGCACAAACACATTCCCTCTGAGTTACTTCTCTTGCTCCCCCTCCTGCTGTGTGCATATCAGTCTCTCGAGAACCATCTCTGCTCCTTTGTTGCAATCTTTGCTAAGCCCAGTTACCTCTCAGTAATGTTCAACCCATGTCCCTCAACTCGTGTAGGGCTAAGAACTTGGAAATTAGTTAAAATAATTCCCATAATGCCAATTCTCCAGAAGATGATGGACACGTTAAAAATGAAGGCAGAGCATCTGTTCTACGAGGTGTCCCAGCAGTCAGCTAGAACACGTAGCTATGGCTGCCTACAGTAATCTCTCTCAAACACTACTCAAAGAACATATGGAGCACAATATGGAAAACTTGCAGAGCGTGATCCAGAAGAGAAAGGGCTGCTGTTCTTGTCTTCAGCACAGTAGAAAGGATTCAGAAATTCCTACTTACTGTCTGCACAGCAGCTTCACAGCACGTATATCCTAGCAGAGTAAATTTCATAAAATAAGTGCAGACTTCTAGATTAAAGATTCACTTTTCCTGGACAGGATGCTGAGGCTAGATTTCTAAATGTAAAAGACATTCCATTATTGAGCTAAGTATGAGGTCTCTGAAATTCACAGAAACAGAATAATGATGCAAAAAGTGTCATAGAACCAACACATCATCTTCCTAAATGAAACCAGTTATTTCAGCATTTTGCCTACTTTTGTTTTGAGCTCAGTCACATGATTCTTCCTCTAGATCCCTTAGAAAGCCCAGTGAACGCATCTGTAACAGCACAAACTATGACATCTTACAAAGCTTTTAATCTTTACTTTTAAACCACTTCTCCAGCTTACCCCTTTGAATCTCTCTAAACAGCTTACATGCTTTTGTAAAACCTTCAAATGGTTTAGACAGTTCTACATTCCTGCTATTATTTGATCAAGCCATTTTCTACTAAATCAAACATGTCTTTTTCACTAACAAGCAGATTTTTATGAAGATACACTGTTCAGCTAACAGCATTTCCTCTCTTCTTCCCTACTTGTCTCAAAGGAGATTCATATCAGAAGATGCTTATCCACAATAGTCAAAAGCTTTCCTTTTCATTTATCATCTTGTCATGTGCCTCATCTTTCATTTCTTTGTCCTTTAAAACTTTTCACCATACAGTCCAACTTGTCGCTACACAGTCACACCGACTGCCTCTGACATGCACCAATACTGTCAATGTCAGCGTCACCTTCAGGAAACACAACCTGCTGTATTACAAGCATGACAGCTCAGTTAATTGTTTCCTAGATAGACCCCAGCTACCATTCAACTTCTTAGTTTAGCTTCTCAATATAACAGTAATAGAGAGGTGGAAGCATCTACTCAAGAAATAGTTTTCTGAGCACTGCAGAAAGACTGGTACAATTTAGAAAAGGTAAAATTAATTTCCCTCTGTCACTTTTCCCATTTCAATTCTTCTTAAAAATTTTCAAATCTAGAAAATGTGCATGAAGCTACAGCCTTCACACATAAGTCAACCCTCATTGGAACGTTTCATATAATTCCCAGCAGCACCAATTGCTGCATAAATCACATACCACTCATTTGTTCCATGCTCCATCAGCCTTGTGGTGCTATACCTACCTTCTGTATAAGACGAACATGATACAGGGTCACTAGTTGATCGGACAATACTTGAATTTCGGTGTTTTGTAATGTCATGCTGCTGGACAGCACCCTCGTGGCTGCTTACATACGAAGAAGTATTTGCAGGCCCAAAACTGGGAGAGGTCTGGGAAGGGACAGAAGGCTGGCTAAAGACCGCACAGCAGATTTTCTTTTGCTTCAGAGGCGGGGTGGCATTGCTGTCTTGAGTAGAACTCTGCAGTTCTCTTTCTGAGGGGCTGAAATTCTCTGAGGAAGCATCCAAGGACCTGCCACAGTTCTCTTCTTGTCCTTGAGACCTGTCTGTAGAGGCTCGGCTGTGGGAACTGCCATCCTCATCAGGAAAACGTTCTGAGCGAGTTCTGTGGAACCTGCAGCGGGTGCTGTAATCCAGAGTGCTGCAGCTCTGGTCCGTAGCGCCTTTGGGGGTTGTACAGTAGGGAGAAAGATCTGCAGAATAGAGAGATCCTTGAACTTCCAGCGAACAAAGATCTTCAGAGGAGCAGCTACGGTCTGGGATATCAACAGCCTCAGAGACGATCAAAGAGGTGCTCTCAACAGAAACTGCAAAACAAGAGATTCAGAGAGAAATAAAGACTTCTTGCCCCTCTCCCATCCCACCCCCGCCCTGTTGGCAAGTGTATCAATAATTACTCAAAAGCTTTCAGATGACAGAATGCCAAAGCAAAAAAGACTGAAGTAATTTACTTGTTTCTAGTGTCTTTCAGCAAAGATAATTTGTGCTGTCCTCAAGTAATTTCTTCAACTACTAAGCATACTTGAGCACTGATACCAAAGTATTATCTGTAACTACATTTGGACAGGAACAGCTCTTCCACTACTGGTTTCTCTGGTAAACAGAGATTGCCTGTTGTAGAAAAAGTAAAACTTTACACAAATGCCGAAAAAACATGGCTCTGATCACTTTAAACCTATCACTACTGTCAATATTAGCTTTGCACCTAACACTTGCTAATCAATCATCATTTCCCTGAAGCATGTATTTAAGTTCTTTACAAATGAGAATTCACCATCCCGTAACATCTCTGGCACACAAAATATGTGAGACACACACTTCAGACAGAAGCTAAACATTCTATGCAAGGTCACATAATCTTTGAAGCCCTTTTAATACAAAGTTGAGGTTGTTATCACTTCCTCTGTCACGTCTACAAATATATGTTATGAATGAACATGTCCCCTTGTATGAAAGTAAGTATTTCGCTCTGCATTATTCCCAAAGTCATGACAAGAATAAAGAGAATAAAACTAGATAATCCAGGCTCCAATAATACAGACAACACTTTTCCTGTATCAGACTGGAATTCCTTAAAGTCCTACATCTAAAATCAAAATATTTATAAAATACAAATCACGTCATTCTATTCAGCTCAGCAGCCTCTGATGCCCTTTTTTGCCTAACAGCTGTTGCTAACCATATTGATGAGACAAATGTATTTTAACTGTTTTGTTCAGGAATAGAAAAATAGGATCTTTTAGTGAATTAGAGAACATTTGTTAAGTGCTCCCATGTTTTGGGGTCTAGGAAGCAGGAACCTTTCTACAGCATAGGGAAATTAACTATCAAAATGACAATCAAACATTCATGAGGTTGGATTTTATGAAGGTCATTTTCTTCTTACATAAAATGAAACACAACTATTTTCTTTTGGGATTTCCAGGAAATAAATTTGTAACACTTACAAGGCAATCATACGACATAATAATCAAGAATGGAAATACATCTATACATCTACATTATGCTAAAAATGCATAATATGCACTGCTTATTATGTGTTAGGTATAAAGCTGCAGTGGTTTATCGGACCATTTGTATTTGTGATGAGTCCCCAAACATTTTTCACCTGGTTAGATGAGTCTTTGTAACATACTCCCTTAACTCAGGCTTTGAAACATCTATGAAGTTTGTACAGATAAAAGAAAGCATCCAGTTTGCGCCTGTCTTCAGAGCACAGATCTTCACTGACCAAATGCTCTCTGGTTTGATTCGATTTAATTGATAACTAGAGCGTGGTTGTTTGTACCATTTGCTACCTGGACTCAAGGGCCTTAAGCTGTATTTACAGCTTCTCGCTATTCTACTCCTCCACTGGCATGGTTTTTCTGGTAATATAGACAGCAGGAGGAAGGGCCCGAAGCAGATGAGCAGCAATCACTGTTCAAAAGACATGGAATGGTGACACCTGACTAATTTTACATGAATTTTACATGCCTGAGGGCCAGTCTATTCATTAATACAATACGAGTATCATGCGGAAAAAGTATTTAATGGAAGTTATACTAAAGTAATTATTTCATACAAACTGCTCAACATCTCACAATCCACTGAGGCTGTAATGTTTAAAAAGCCCTCCACATCAACAGACATGGGAAGGAGGCCTATTCTAGTAACTTTTAAACTTTAAACACACAGGGTCTGTGCTGCTACTCTTCTATGTGCATTCACAACATCTATGCTTCAGGCAGCCAGCTTCCTATTCAGGCTTCTGGAAGCTATGCAGGAAACTACTATACAGAGAAGGCACATGGACTATCAGGAAGGCGCCCATGGTTGCTGACGATGAGAAACAAACTGTCAGTTATGTGCACAACTCCTCAAAGAGAAATGACAGTTGCCATATCTGCCTCAAAGGGCTTTATAAAGCATGCTTTGTTGAGTAAAACTCTCCTCTGCATTTCCAGCCACATCAGTTTATGACTGTGAAAAGGTTCTTCTTGCCAAGAACAATCTGAAAACAAATCCTTCTTTCTCCACTGGGAAGGGCAGAAGAGAAGGAAAAGTACACTCAAATATCCTACTACAGCTTTCTCAAGGAGACAAACACAATGCTATGATTACCTTGTGTGCTGAAGTCCAGGGTCATGTTTCTCTCACCCACGCTCGATTCAGATACTTGCTGATCAGTACCATTGACCTAAAGGAAAATTGTTTAATGAAACGGCACATTTATCTGCAATTTAACAAAATGAAGTATAGCGCTGATGATCTTAAGAACGCACTTAACAATGGGAAATAACTATCATAGAAGCTGCTATTCAGATTGAAAGCTATTTAAAAGTATAGTATTTTACAATGTCTTTGGGTCAGGAACAAATGCAGGGCAAAGGAACGTGCTTAAAGCAATTTTTCATTTTTCCAGAATCTGCAAGCTAAATTCATCTTGAATTCACAGGCAGGGCTGCAGGCCCAGATTACAAAACTTAATGTCTGCAATGCTTGAAACTAATGGTTTTATTACACAGCAATCTCTTCTTCTACAGTTTGCATTTTTCCATCTTATACTTTTTTCCCACCACATTGTATCACCCTAAAATAGGCTAGAGAACAAGAGAAGCCACAAAAACAAGCACAAGAACAGTATTTTCCTTTGCTTATTTCCTGAGATGTTAACACCTGATGTATTTCTAAGCCCTATAACATCATTGCCACCCAACGTGGCCAATGTAGGGTGCTCTCCAGCCTATCAGAGGTTGCTGAAGGGAGATAATACTAGGACTCACCTTTTTTCTGAAAGGATGGATCTAAGTGGGTAACTTCCCTTCACTTTTGAGAATCATGTGAACAAAACACAGAATCAGTCCTGCTGGAAAGACTTGATCCATAAACACGTGAAATTTAGGAAATTTTCTTCCTACTGATTTTAATAGACTTTGGATTGGACCTTGTTGCCAATCTCATTAGATTTTTAGCAGTTCTTTGGGATCATGATTATTAAAAAAATAGTTCCAATAAATAGCTGGTAACAATAAATGAGAAAAATATAAAAAGAAAAGTCGAAGGGAATGAGATTGATACCATCTTTAGCAAAAAGCATCATATCTGCTTCTGTCTGCAGGGCCACAATTAACCAGTAAAAGCTTATTAGGGTTGGTGACAGTCTAGAAACTACCATCAGTCACCTCTGTGAAAACCTCTTTGTCAAGAGCTTAATTTGTATCTGGCCTTCTAAAAAATTGAACGTGACACTATTACTCTGAAACTATTAAGGAAAGAGCTTCCAGTGCACATGCCAGTGTAGATTAATGCACACGTATATATCATAACTTACTGTGCTCACTAATTTTTTTTTTTGTATCTCTCTATCCATCCATCCATAGCTTACTATGATCAAGTGATGAGGAAACTTTTTCGGATACAAATTTAGTTTTTAAAAGTGATTTTAAGTCTAAGGGTTAGCGAATACAACTCTAAACAAAGAACAATACCAGAAATACTGGAAGGCAGCAATAGATGGATAGAGGACTGGGAAGCAAAGGTGAAATCACTCATATTTTTAAACAATTTGCTTGGAAATTTCTTAAAGGATCTTTCTTTATTGAAGCAGAATATCGCATCTGTAGTAAAAAATAAAATTAGTGGTGTCACTCTAAGTTGCAGACCATTCCTGGGAACTAACTGTGGAACTTCTGGGAACTAACTGGAAAAGAAATGTTCTCAAATGCTATTTGTTGCTGGAGGAAGTTCAATCAGACTAACTACATTTTGGAATAAATAATAGAAAGTTTAAGGATGTTTGTTTCTTTTTAAAAATCTAGGGGTTCTTTTTAAATCTAGGTGGCTTCACAAATTCTTAATCATTGACAGGAAAATACCTGCTGAATATTTGTGCTGAAACATTTATTGACCTTCTACATTCTTCCAGTCACCTGGCAGCTGCAGTGACATTGACTAGTACCTACAAAATGGCCTAACACATATAAAATGAGTTACATGCAAGGCTGAGGTTTTGGCAGACCTGTACTAATGAAAAAGAACCGTCTATAGTTTTGATCTAGTAATTTAAAACTAACAACATTATTATACAGCATATAAAGCAAACTTAAGGCTTGTGAAAAAAGCTGGCTTAGCAATTCTTGAAATCAAAATATTGCATCTCTCAAAAAAAAATACACTATTTTACAGGCAGAAGAAATACACACATTGTATTTACATACCTTAGTTTCCTGTTGCACAAACATTTCTAGATTACAACAGTTCAATCTTCATGTCCTTTTTTTTTTAATTCTCTGCTTAGTTTGCCAAAGGGAACAACTATAGCAATGACAGAATTTTTTCACCTGGGAGTAAGACAACTAAGCTCATTTGACACAAGCCACAGAGCAGCTATCAGAACTCTGCTTTGGCACCTTGCTGGAACAGAGCTTGCACAGAACACAGCAAGGACCCAAGGTGGGCGGGAGACAAACTATTTTACCTCGCAGTTAGGTGTTAATATTGAGAGTCCTTCAGCTCACCTAGGGTAAGGACTCATGTTTTACTCAGGGAAACTACAGAGAGGAACTGTTCTCAGCACTCTCCTCCATGCAATGAGATTTGTATCAGACTTTCTCATCCTTTGGAATTTAGAGGGACACAAAAGCTCATCCACTGCACATTACATCCCTTCTCAGGCTCTGCCTCAATCTCAGAGGCTCCTACAGAGGCTGAAAACCTTGCACCAACATACCTAAAGACATGGGGGTGCATAAACACGATAACATCTTAGAGATGACTCGTTACTGTGTGAATCAAAGAACACAGCCTCTCAGCTTAACTTCTGGATGCTTGTTTATATACTGCAGACTCTATTATATTATAGTTTTCTCTAATTACAACTGCTGGAAATTTAAAAAAAAAAAAAAAAAAGAAAAGAAAACCACCACCAAACCAACAAACCCACAACCAAACCCCAACAATATGACAAATACATGGGACAAATTTACACACACAGAAATTGCTTCTTGAGACCAAATGGAAGACTGAATATTCACCTCTATATAAAATCTGCCACATACAGAAAAGCACTCATCATCTTTAAGGTTTCTCTCTTAAGGGCCTCACTGATAACTAGCATCCTTAGCAGTGGGAAAACAAGAGATTTCAAGATTTTGGGCATGCAGAAGAAATCAGGGATATAATTTGAATTTTGGTTTCTTCTCCTACTTTTTTTCAGTATTTAGCCATAATTTGCAAAACATAAACCATTTAAACTTATCTGATGTGTTAATTTTTCCTTTTCCTTCCCCGTTCTTTCTCCATTCACAAGAATAACTGCTGAATGGATCTTATATGCATTTGGAATTGATTAACCTTCTTGCTTGGGGGAAGGAGAACCATGGTTTTAATTGTAGGAGATAACACTGACAATTTTTAGTCACGTCAGAGTTTTGGTTCACATAGGGATGGCACATGGTTTCTTACAGCTTCCTGCACAGCCTAGGGTAACAAAAACTTATTGACTTGCACATCCTCAGACATAAGACTGGTAAAGACAGTCACTAAACTATCAATAGCAAAAGGAAAGAAAAAACATGTTTTTAACAAGCCTGCGCAGCCTACAGGTTAGTACACTTTAGAAAACAGCCACTGGTATAATTCACCCAGAACCCTGATCTGTTAGTTCTTGTCTTTTCTATATCCTAGTCAATACTTTGCACAGAAAACAGTGCGATAAACACCTTTTTTCATAGTAATAAAATAGGAATTCCTAATCAGTACAGATGACAACAGCAATTTTTACTTAGATGCAACCACTTAAATTAGAACTGACATTTGTTGTCTGTGAAATGCATGAAATATTGAGTCTAATTTGATACAATTTAATAAAATTCTAAGGACCTCAATCTATTTATAAACAAACAAAACCTATTGCTTGATGCTCAGTAACAGGTTTTACAATTATGACAGTATTACATAATGGTTTCCAGAAGCACTTCTGTAGCTAAAGCTCTGCCATGTTTTCCATTGTAAAGTCTGCCTTTGAGGGATTTATAAATCTAGTTATTTCAGTTCGTACTGTACTGTAGCTTGGTGCACACTATATGGGAGCATTTGCATCATGTAAGAATTCAGGACTCCATTTTGTTCCTCTTGTAGACCTAAAACTGTCTTAGACTTTGGCTCCATTCCTCCATTTACAGATCAACTAGGACACTGACTGCAAAAAAATATGTTAGGGCTTTTGTTGTCAAGAAAAGTACATGGCTACAAAGTCGCTGTGTAGGCTTTCATTAGCATTGCCAATGTACTTCACTTCTGCTACTCAGTACCTGTTGTTACTTTGCTCCTACAAGCCCTCTGAACCAGCAACTATCAGGTGTATATAAACTCACTCCTGGTAAGAAACTATATAATTATCACCATTTAGAAATTAAAAATCACCATTCATTTTCACTTGTGATTAGAACAAACACTTCTGGAACCCAGGTGACCAGAGATGAATAGGCAAGGCACTGACACTGACCCCAGATGCAAAAAAAATAACAGTCAATACATCAACTTATTAAAGCTCATACTCCTCTTGCAAAAGCATGACTTTGCTGCTTTAAATTATGCCTTGTTAAATTATACTTTGTTATATGCTGGTGCTATTGTGCTGCTGGCTGTTGATGCTCATGTAAAGTGTAATCCCAATTACAAGAGTGCTCAAAGTGATTTTGTGCTTAAGTGTACTTTGACACTTTTCTAAACTTTACTTAGTATTACCTACAAATTCTTATCACAGATATGATTCTTCTCTTTCCCCCCAAACCGTGTATAATTCATATTGCTTTTGCCCATTTTTTTTTTTTTTTTAATCACTGAAAAATATCAACTTCTCCAGGGCTTCCAGTTCCTCTGAGTTACTGTAAAGGAAAAAGAATGGAACTTGGATAAAAAATATTTTAGAAAGGAGATGGCCTTGGAAACTCCAATTTTGCTGTTCAGAAAAGAACTACTCACGGTTTATACCAATTCATTTTATTACAGACAAATAAATCAAAGGTAATGCAATGTTTGGCCTGTTTATTGTGGCAGGTGGTGGAGGGTATGATACAAGGCAAGGATTAGAAGAGTTGTCAGAGGCTGCTTTGTCAGTCATAGAAGCTGCAAAGTTAGGCAGATCTTGGAGTTTTTTAACTGCATTTTTGTCAGGGACTGTGCATCTCAACATTCTTTTTTTCTCAGACACTTGTCTTATTAATTGTCTTAATAATCTTCTTGTGTATAATAGTAAAAATTTATAACTTCTTTAGTTTTGTTGTTCCAGTTGTGGTTTCCCCCAATGGGAAAAAAATCACGAGCAAACTTCTCAATGCTGTGTTTTGGGGAAGCGCAAAGTACTCCTGTCTGTAACGTGGGTGCAATTTGGCAACCTGAACACACATATTTCCACGGTGCGCTATTAACAACGGATAAGCAATATCTAGAATGTTTGACTCTGAGTTTTTACTGAAGCCTGCAAGAAATTACAGTTTCTAAAAGCAATTTTAAGTATTTTCCCATTTGTGACAGCTGATTCAATTATCAAAAAATCACTTCAAGCAAAACTTTGCTCAAATTAGCTTTGGCTGTACATGCAGATACATTGTAATTCTAGTTTCAGTTGAGTTGACACTGTACAGTAAAAAATAAGGTAAAAAGTGTAACGTAAATATTTGTCTGAAGTATACTGGATCCTTTCTCAAAGTGCAGAATAAAGATGTTATGCACTCTCAGGAGCAGCTGTTTCTGCCATATAACAGCAGAAGCTATCAAAAGCTGTAACAGCAAAAAGCATAAGCAATAGATAAGAGAACTACTCATTGCTATTTCATAGGAAGAACACATCCCTATCCCTTTATCATTCAAATCTTTGCTCCGTATGGTTTCTTATCAGCTAATATAACACAGAAACTGATTCCTGCTTCAAGCACTTTGGTGCCTGATAGGAGCCTCCTTATGGAGGCTGTATCTTAAAACTACTAAAGCATAAATTTGGCACTGAGTTCAAGGCATCCTGTCAAGACTAGAGCATACCATTATGAGAACCTATAGTATTACCAGATGCTCCCAGTACTTTTCCAGAACATGATCTGAAATCTGACATAAGTGGGGGACTGCAAATCTGTATTTTTAACTTTGTTAATCTGAGGTTATTTACAGAGATTTTTGTTAGGAATTTTCAAGTACATGTTCTACCTACACATAGAGTTTAAAATGGGAATTCGTAATTATCTTGGCTCAGATCACAGGCAGAGCAAAAGCGAATGTCCCATTAGCTATAGGCTATATACACACATACACAAACATACAGAAGTTATTAGCATTACAGGCCACAAGACACACAGTTATCTTTTTTCCGTATTAAACCTACACCATTGTACTGAGCTCCAACTAAAATTAGTCTATTAAAGGGAGGCAAATCCACTATCATCTGTAATTGGAATAAAAAATAATTTACAACTGTAGGGTTTTTTAAGAAAATAAACCTGCTTCCTAATAATGATTTCTTATTACCTATAGAAATTAAGTGTAATCTCATTTTAAAACATCATTATCCTTTCCAAACAAGGAAAACCACTGTGCTTCGGTGATTCCAATCCATTCTTCTAGGTTTTTGTTACTGACAGTCCAGTATTGTACAACTTTTTTAATGGATGGTAACAGCTAAAATATTACTACTCACATAAGCGTTTGCGCAACCATGCACAAGAACATAAGGAGAATACACATTAAGTAAAATGTTAGTTGAACCCTTTTAAAGAGAATGGTCTGAAAAATGTGTTTAAAGAATGTAAATATTTTCTAATTGTTGTTCCCCTAAAGTACAATTAACTCCTACATTATTTTGGAGCATTAAATTTATCTAAAACTGTTCCGCACCACGAAAATTTGAAGACTATGTAAAAAGAATTTCCTTTAGCTTTCCTTACCTGACTGGCAGGCGTCTCTCCAATCACTGCCTCATAAGGAGGGGGCAGCTCAGCTGGATACAGCAATCCCGGGCTGTTAATGGTTACTTCATATAAAGCACTGAATGGGGAATGAGGGAAGTCCAAATGGAGACCTCTGTTTAAAAATACAAACAAGCAAACTTAATTATTAAGAAATTGCATTGTATTTATTTGGTAAACTATTACCTACACCACAGTGATGTAGAGCGTTCTCTGAATTCAAAGCCAATATACTACAAATAATTGTATTGAAGAAATTTATTAGACAACCAAAAGGAAGCCCTCATTCACAGGGTAGCTTTAAAAATTGTATTTCATTTTGGACACCAGCCATCTCTACCAGCTTGTTTTGCAGTCACTAATGTCCTTCACTACTCCACAATAATACACATTAACTGCAATGATTTCCTTAGAAAATTAACTCTCATATTCAACTTCAAGTGTATAATGTTAACAACTGTGAAAGGATTACCTATAAGCTGATCACTGCATTAAGTTCAGATATTGTTATCCTTGTCTTAGCTAAGTTCAATAACTTCTCTATCACAGCGGTGCTTTAACACAAATATTTCCAGATGCTTCCTAATAAGTTAGCAAAAAATGTATGAAATCTCTCTAGAAAAGAAGCACCTAATGTAAGTGAAGGACATTACTTGACTTCATATTCTTTCAAAGAGCTTCATAGTCTGTAGCTCGAACTATGCAATGACTGTAACTACAGGGAAGAAGAATCACCTCTGTGCCTCTATCACTGGTGTGCAGGTGTATTCTGGTGGGTAGTAGGGTGGAGGCGGTATTGGTGGTATGAACTCATCAAAATCCAAGGTTTGATGCAGGATAGTTCCACGTGGAGTCATGCAGTCAGGATTGGTAGAATGTGGCCTCTGTGGCAGAAACTGAAAATGAACAGGTCAAGTTCCTTCAGATGGTAGAAACATCATCACCAATAATAAAGATTTTAATAAAAAGTCAGTATTAGCAACCCTGACCAATACCCAATTTCATTAATATCCGTACTGAAATAAGAGACACTTCTGGAAGCATAAGAATACTTGAGATCAGTGAGGAGTGTGAGTCAAATTGCCAAAATAGAACACAAGGTTTTGCTAAAGACAGAGAGAGGCCTGCGCCTCAAAGTCAGTTACTCTTAGCATGCAGAACATAGACATTTGAAATTAAATAGCTTTTCAAGAAATACTTCTACCTTGTAGTACAATTTTATTATAGCACTACATAATCAGCTGTATTTTAATAACTGAACAATAGATACAACTACTAAAATAACTATTTGCATGTTTTTGTTTCCAATCTGAAATGCCTTGTGCTTATAGAGAAAAACCCCAACCCCATTCCACAAAAAAACCCCAAATAAAACAAACTAGAAACAAGCTACCACATATTAATTAAACTTGAATAAGAAAACTACAAATATCCTACCTATTTTTCAATTCCAAAAAAAGGGCCATTTATAACTATTCTTTATTATTTTTATTAAATAAAATAATAGCCATTTGTGGTTTGGTGATACAGACACTGCACACTTAAATATGGTATAAAGGTTTTAAATACTGCTGTGAAATTAAGAAAAACATTTTTCCATATACACATCTCAAAATCAAAAAGAAAATAACCACACTGAATAATAAAAAGTAATAATACTGAGAACTACTGTCAACATTTGTGACAGGAACCTAATCAGCGTCTAGGATAGCAGTGATACCAAGAAGCCGTTCTGATACCTTCAATATCAGAAACGCTGTAACTTAACAAGTCTTCTAGCAAAGGCTTAAACTACTTCAAGATCAACTATGGACCCTTCTGCAGATCACATGGAATCCAGCCACCTTGACCTGGCTTTACATGGTGTCCATGGATAAAAAAGGATCAAAAGTCAATCCAAAACCACAGAAGAATTCTTTCTTCTCCAGGCAAGCTTCTGCTGTCGTATCACTTTTCTTGGATCAGTAGATGACTTGGTCTTTTCTTTTAAAACAAGTGAGCTAAGAAGATTTGCTAAAGGCAAGTTTCTTTTTTATACTGGAACAAGAGAATATGTGTCTTTGTACTGTTGTCTCATTACATTATTATTTGTTTAAATCCATGATAAAGACTTAAGGAGCCGTGAAATAAAAGGGAAAATTCTTATGCTTAGGAGATCCAGCAAATAGGAAGTAAATTACCTTCATTTTTAATGTCACAGTTCTATATTTTTCACTTTTTCAAATTTAACTTGATGCAGTTATGCTGAATTTACATTACCAGAGAAATTATATTGGTCTTTGGTATTTAAATGGCTGAGTTACATCTTAGTCCTATTAAACACACTCTATGTATGATGTTTCAAAGGTCAAAGCTGTAATAATGCAATACAACAGAGGGTCAGGAAGACCAATTTCAATTGTTTGTGAAAATGAACTATTAGTTGCTTACTAATCAGCTCTCTAGAGATATTTTCACATGTATTAAATAAAGAACCTCCTCTGCAGAATATGTTATACCATTATATCTTACAGCCAGTCAATGACTTTCAGGCACTGTAGTCTACTGATGGTACAGGAATAAAAGACATGACATCTACTTGATTTACTCTTTGTTACGTAAAATGTCTGATGCTCTTAAGCACGCTCTTTCATATGACATGTGATGCTGTTATCCTGAGTACTATCAGACATTTCTACAGGTTCATCTTAGAGAATAAAAGTACATTTTTGCAGTCATTTGGTCTAAATTCACCTGATGTTTCAACAGCCGTTTCCCAAACTGTAACATTACATTAATATTAAATCTTAAACACCAAACTTCTGCCCTAAGTGATACAATCATCAGCAATCATCAGTCTGCTATCATTCTAAATACACTGAAGAATTTTCTAGGAGAAAAGGGAGCAACACAAACTTCAACTTCGTGACCTAAAAACTGTATAAAAATTTATCATAACGAAGACAAATATCTGTATACTCTGGCTCATATTTTGTACCCTACTTGATTCCACCAAACTCAGGACTACACTAATTTTCCTACTAGAGTTGATAATTTGGGTCATTTTTCAACTAAACAATTTTCTTTACAACTTTCTTTACCTTCTCCCAAATTACTCCCATATGCTGCCACGGAATCCAAGCTTTGGTTTGCACCAGAGAACATGTACCTCCATCCATTCAGTTCTCAAGTTCTCTGGAGCTTGTTTCATTCAGCCATATATAGGGAGCAATACTCTTAACACTCCTCAGAACAAGGCAATTAAACACATAGGACTTTTACAGTGAGTGAACTATTAGCATACATTTTGTGTGATGTGACAGAAGGGAAAGGTTTTCCACAGGGTAGAAGAGGCTGTGGTTCAAGAAGGAAAAGACCTAATGTTTAGATGCAGTTCAGTTTAACAGTAGAATCATTTGCATCCCTTTCAAGAACCTGTACTTTGAACACAACTCATGGCAACAAACTCTGTGTGACCAGCGCTGAAAATGAGTGGCAAAATGGACATGAAAGATGCACATATTTGGGGGGGGAGTGTTTATAAACAACAGTTTACCTGTGTGATATCATCCTGCTGGAAAGCACAGAAATTAAATTGAAAAAGGCTGTAAGAGGGATACTAGCAGGAAATGAAACAATAGCAAATATAAGGGATTATCACAAAGAACAGACATCCTTGAGAAAACAACCGGAAAGCTATTAAGTGGGAACTAAATCATATCTTATTTCATACTACCCTATCTACTAATCTCTACTAGACTGCAGAAGTTTATTCTTCCTACAGTAAAATGAATTTTAAAAATCTTTAAAGGTTAGCCTCAAATGGTGAAGGTTGGCAGGGGCTCAGCAAAGACTTAATACAAAGTCCATAGGTAAGAAAAAGACACTGTAAGAAAATGCAAAATGCTGACAAAGCTGGACTAGATGGAGGAACACTGACAAATGCTTTCACAAGGAAACATGCATTTTTGGTATTAGAAGACAGTTATTAATAAATAATCAGTCTCAAAACGTTGATGGCAAGTAGGATAGACAACAACAAGAACTGCCAAACCAAAAATGTGTGTGGCCTGTTTGGTCACAAGTATAAACAAGATCAAGTTGCATTCAATGTCTTTTCAAAAACTATAGCTCACACTATGGAACAACTCTCAAAGCAGGTCTCCTAGCCAGGATTTTGGGATTAAACCAATGGCCACTGCAGAAGCAATGGAGAGAAAATGGTTGCAGACATGGATAAACAGCAAGTAGCACCACTAGTAAATGCTGTAAATAGCCACTGTTAAAAGCTTTGCATAACTTTATACCTATCAATAGACATTTTGAACATATTTACTAGGCACAAATGGATATCCCCTGGCCCTGGAAATCCCAAATACTCAACTGTTTCTGTTGACCACCTGGAGCTGTTGGATGCTGGGAGCTTTCAGAAATCTGACAGACAATGAAATACAGATCTAGAATTCATGTTCTTCTTTTAGGAAAGAGCCAACCTTATGTTTGAAGCTTCATACTGAAGCATTCAAACTATTATACACAGGCAGGTTTTTTTCTCATCCTTGGACTAAAGATGGCCTTGCTTTAGTCTGTGGAACGTGTCTGATACCTAATAGGCATTATACATAGATCGGTACATGTGCTAAATGGATATGCTACATAGCGCACACATTGCACACAGAATTTTGTGTGTTTTAATTAGGCATGCCTAGCTTTGACAAAGTTGAACAGCCTGATTTAAACAGCCCTCATCTTTATTTCATACTGAGGACTACTTAACTTGTTATTTGAAGTTATGAGGGAAGAATAAAACATGCTATCTGGTTGTAGCAGGGTAAACAAGGAAGCTGTACAATGCTATGGTTTTGTACCCACTTCTTGGACCTGAGTTCAATACAGAAGTTAGCCACGGCATCAGCAGCAAGTTGTTAGCAAGCAGAGAATTGGAAACACAAATGTTAGGAGCACACCACTTCCAGCAGGAGCAGAAGAGGTAAAAGTTTTCCGAAAATGCAGTTAGGCTCAAGGGTCCATGTGCCATAGTACTGAGAAATCCACACAGCCAGTGATGTAGGGCTGGACACCAGTGACCTTCTCAGCAGGCTTAGAACCTGTAGCAAGACATATATGCTGTCACTTCCCATTGAATAAGGCAGTGCTTTGTAGAATAACAGAAGTATTCTCTCAGTTTTTAGCTCGTCAAGGTGAAATAAACACCATTAGATAGATATAAGTAAGACTGTAAAACTCACTCTCTTTTTTATTGTCAGACCAAATTTCCAGCTCTTCACTGAGAAGTCGTCTAAAAGTTGGTCACTGAAGTGACCGGAATGATTGGAGTTTATTATTTATGTTCCAAATATTTTGAGTATATAGAAGTAAAAGCTGACGGAGAAGTCTCAATTAAGGAACTAAAGAAACAGCAGATAAGGACTGTAAATACAATTCTCTAATGAAACAGTTACCCAATGTGATACAAGATGGTAAGTCCTTCTACCTGAGATCTGTGAGACTAAGAACTCTTCATCAGTGTTTCCAGGTATGGGACACCCCCACTAAACATCAGCAAAGAATCCTCTATTCTACATATTCTGCAGCTGATCAGCACTATTGACTCCATGTAAATGACAGTGCTGGGATTCACTGCTTAGCAACTATGACATATCTAAACCAGTAATTGCCATACATCAGTACATGACTAATGCTCTAAGGGAATCTTCTTATCTAGACTATTTCCCATAGCTGTACATAATTACCTCTGCCTTCCAGATCACATTTAATAAATTTACTATGTAACTTTGAAATGAGTCCTTTGGAGACTCCAGGGTTTGTTATCCTCATTTCAGTCTCTGTATGTCATTTGTAAAAATCTGCTAATTCCTCAGAATGGGAAATAAAAATTTTTAATTGCCTATAATGAAACATTGTCATGTTACCTATAGTAAAAGCTCTTTGCAGTATACTTGGGTCTATAATTCTGTCTTCAATTAACTGTCCTCCTCCTGGAAAGGTTGCTTTTTTCTGTTTCTGAAACACTGGAATCAATCTGTCCTGGAGAGAAATGTGGATACTAATTGCTGCAAGAACAGAAGGATCATGGGTGACTCTTCTAATTTGTCCCTGATCTTAAAGGGAAATTGCAACACAGAAGGTATTTTGATAAGGAAAACACAGATTCAAATTTTTCTGCTCCGTTGTTTCCAGTTGCTGTTTCTATAACCATCATAAGCCATTAGCTCTGTAGTCTCAGAGGGACTGGTCTGTGACAGTACATCTTTCTTGAAGTACTGACTGTATTTTAAATAGTCTTAAATATTAAATATTCTTATTCTACCAATAAAATGTGAATTGGAAAATGGTACATTTTCTAAAAATATCATAAGCTTTCCTACACCAAAGGTTTCTATTTTACCTTTTATTTGTGGTGGGGGTGAGGGGAATATTTATCCAACCACATTTACATTTAGGATGTTTCTATGGATGTACATCATTTACAATGCACATTTCTAAGGAGACTGTCATCTGGGCTTTACAGTACCTTTAAGTGAGCTTTGTGCCAAAAAATGTAATATTTAGGTTCTGGTATAATTAGGTTAAATAACAAAAATTATGTAGTAACTTAAGATCAATTCTCACTTAATTTGAAGCTTCATCCTGAAGGGGTTTTTGATTACTATTTCACCAGGATAAGGGGTTAAACAATGCCGGCAAGATATTATCCTCACACAGAGGTGCTTTATTTGAGGTGTTTGAGCAGAAATATTAACTACAGCCTCTTAAGTTAATGACATGCTGAATTATCATTACGGCTGATGAAAATGGTAATTAAATGTTACAGGTTGCATGTGTCATCATTATCTTATTTCCTTTACAAAATAACAGATTGGTTTAGATATCACATAATATGAAGAACAGTTACTAACAGGATGGTGATAAAATCAGAATACACTGAGCGGTATCAGTGCCAGTGCTTCTAGGATAAGTACTGTATAAACATATTTGGAGTAGAAGAAGGACTGTAATAGGTGTACTTCATGCTTTAGCTTGGCCACAGTGGGTGTAATTTCTTGTATTTCTTCGTTTAATTCAGGCAGCTACTTTTTGAAGAAAACAGTGTGAATTTTCGCAGTAGCCATTCAACAGACGAGATGCAAACTGAAACTGCCTTAGGCAACAAACGAAGTATCATGGAAGTGACAGCTTGGTTATTAAGAGATGTTTCTTCACATTACAGAACGTTGATATATCTCATTTGATTCACATTTATCTGCTGGAGGGGTGTGTACACAGAAAAAACAATTCTGGGAAGCCCTGTAACGGAGTGCAGCCTTAAACTGTCTAAGGTAGTGGAACACATAACAAATGCTATTTCAATCTTTAACTATGATATCACTTACTGTTGCAGCTTTAGTACAATTGGTAGACTTTTTTCCTGAGCAACTGTGTATACTTAACAGGGTGAGAAAGGTTAAAGTGAGCTGAAAAATTTGGGGTGCTTTCTGAAACAGTCAACTCAAAGAAGGAACAACATAGGAAAATGTTTTTGTGTCCCATACAACAGTACAGAAGTAAAAACTATAGGATACTAAAATATAACGCCATAAGTATAGTTTACAATATTTTGCAGTATTTTTTTCCTTAACACTTGAAACCAAATGTTTGTTTGGTGGGATTATTTTTAACCAAAAACCCCCCTTCGAATTCACTGGAAAATTTAATCTGTGCTTACTACCAGACATCTTGTGTTTATATTTTTCAGGTCATTTTTACTAAAAGATCGGTACATCTGACAGTAGCAGTTTCCAATAAAATACTGTCAGTTTGCTTGTTTGAATCAGATAGCTACTGTATGCAAAAGTTAGCAAGAAAGCAGATACTCATGAAACATTGTTGTAGATTTTCCTGAGACTGTATTATACACCAGCTCTATATTGCTAGCCAATAAATACCTGAAGCACACAGCACAGCTTCAAGCCAGAATAAAACTTTAAATTATTTGAAATTTGAAAAAATTCACCATTCTAACTGATTAATTTCTGAGACAAGAACACTAACACAGCACATGATCAAAACTGATGACCTGATGTTAACCTAATGATGCCCGAGGAGGATGTTCCATTTTGCATAATGCTTTTGCTGGCAAGGAATTATATTTTTATGCCTCGTCTTCCTACAGAGAGCCTGTGTAGCTCTTGAATACTGTAAGCACAGTAATCAAAACCTTTTCATCTAAGAGGAGTGGTATCTGTTGCTGCTGCTATCTTAAACTTCCAGCATGGTACAACCCTGCTAAGAGAAGATGCATACCTCAGTGAAAAGGGAAAAGCACAAATCAAGCATTAACAAGCAAGAAAAAAGGAAGTAAATCAGATTTCTGGGTACAGGAGAGCAAAAGGGAACTGCAGATCACGGGACAACAGACTGAAAATAGTGGAAGAAAAAGAAATCTTCAGGTCAGAGTTCAGCTGGTCTAAGTCAGCGTAGCCCCAGGGAAGTTACGCTCACTTAGGCCTGGTAGGAATCTGGCTCAGCAACCTGAAAAAAGAAAGGGAAAAACTTAAGCACAAACAAGGAAAAGACTGGGGGTCAAAGAGAAAGGAAGATATAATTCCTTTCTTCTGTGGAGAGGGAAGAAAATTCTTGACAGTGGAGCCGAAAGGGTGGGATAACAGACAACTAAGCAGGAAGACAGAAAGCTGGAAGCACAAAGCATATTAGCAAAAAGAAATGGACATAATGGCAGCATCGCCAGGTGGTAAAGAAAGAATTGTAGGGAAGAAGTGAAGAATGAAGTGGCAGAGAGAAAAATTATGTGCTTTTAAGGTATTTGACTTCCTACTGAGATTACTGCTTCTTGCACATGCCCATCAGAAGTACTTTAATATTGTCCTTGGTTCATTGTCATGTATACTTTTTATTCCTCTTACACTGCTAAATACCATAAAATTAAGTGTAGGTTAAGATTCCTGGAATATATTATGGTTACGCTTCTGGATCGCTGCTACCGTTGTTATACTAGAAAGACAGATCTTTCCAGATGTGATGATCACTTCATCTCCCTGTCATCACTGCAAGGTGAAAAAGATCTTTAGTCAATGGGTATTCTTGCAGCAAATATCGGGGTGGGGGGAGGTGTATGAAAAGAAAGAATACCTACAATATAATAAAAATCCTTTAACGTTTAAAATGCAATGTGTCATCAGCTGAAATAATTATTTTTGTCAATTCTGTTTGACGCCCAAAACGAAGTTATTAAAGAAGCACTGTTTACAAGCCTCTACAAGCACACACAATATGAATACACAGAGTGCTATGTGAAAAAATGCATTTATGTACCATTTGTAGGCATTATGTAGATATACGTGCCTAATTTATTATATCCACTACGACATGAAGTAAACACCAGAGCACAGATTGAAAATACTCTTTAAGTTTGTAACCCAGTGACTGGAACACTTGTCTAGAAAGGACAGCCTTATCTCTGTAATTCATGCACTTAAATCAATATCCATGGCAGCTAGTATATATTTATTTATTTTAAAATCAAACACGTGCCTGCATGGCAGGTTATACATTTCCCTTTTGTGCTATGCAAACTTTTAAAATACAAGAGATTTACAAATGACTGGTATTAGATTTGTACACTTGCCCTCTCTTATTAAACAGAGGACAGTTTCCTAGATTAGCAAGTAATAGAGCTGGATTAGAAACAGTATACCTGGCCTGCAAAATACTAAGGATTTTAAATTTTTCTTTTTTTGTTTCAACATCACACTTAAACTTTGAGAATCACAGCACTCATTTGGGACAGGAAAGCTGTCTTTGTCCAGCCAAAACAAGGCAGTATCCTGTAATGCAGCTGGCTATGCAGAAGACTAATGATCCTTTTCCCAATTGTTTTAAACACAAGTGCTACTCTGAAGCTGAACATGTTTTCCTTATGAAAACACTGTTATTGGCACAGGGCTGTAAAAAGTTCAAGTTCTGAACTCATACTCCTCATACTTCGTAGTTCTCATACGAGAAAAGTAGTGAAAAATAGTATCTCAAAGCTAAGTAATTGCTCTGGATAGTGTGGAAACTGGAGATAATAAACATGTAATGACAGAAAATTTAGAGTGCATATATAATTGAACCTCATTAATAACCTCGTTAACAAAAATAACATACTCCCAATTGCAAAATCCTGATTATAACTCTCTAATATAATATGTAAACATTTTAAACACAGCAGCTATTCATACCGCAATACATCTGTATGCTATATTTACACAGATGCACGCAGATACAAAAATACACCCGTGTACACACACATTCTAACACTACACAAAGACACAGAAATAGGCTTAAGTTAATAAGCAAAGAGTAGGTACAAATGAGTATACACAGATAAGGACAATATGTTTACGTTGGACAATATCCTGTGTTGTCACCAAAGAATACTCACCATTTGCAGGAGATCGGAAGAAACCATCTGCATGCAACACATTGCTGTTGCCAAAGCACAGACAATGGTGGAGATGATATTGAGAGCGCACACACTGAACAACAGGTCCTGTGAAAAGACATGCATCAGAATATCACCTCTTATCTCAGGGACACAAAAGACAGGAAATATTTTTAGCAGTTTGGTAACAGACACTGTCAACTGCTATCAATTGATATTGTCTCAATGAACTGCGTAGAACTCATTCAGCTCGCAGTAATTTTTTTAAACCAGTCTGCAAAGGGAACAATTACAGAAACAAACATCTTCCCTTCCCCACTTCTCACAATACATTTGGTATTAGAGATTTCTTCAGGAATATTGATATTTCAAGTTTTCCGGTTCCCTGAAAGAAAAGACAAATTACTGCTTTCACAGTGGACTTCAAGCTACACAAGAAAGATACTATGAAACAGAACTCTGATTAAAAACAAAACAAAACAGGAATTTCATTGCTTTCAGTAGTTGAAATCTACAACTTAGGGTTGTGTGTTAAAAAATTCAGTGGAAACTCTAGTATGAAATAGAGAATTTTATCCTGTATCAGATACTCTATGCATCTGAGACATTTTTAGATATGAGAGAAAAGCAGTAACTACATCCGGGCATTTCACCTTGTGCTGATGAAATAAATGCACATGGCCACCTTGTTTCTTTAAAAAACCCAAAACGTTTAAAATAGAACATAAAGTATTTCTGTTTACTAGGGAGAATAAAAGAAACATTTTAATTAAAACTGAAACATTTTTATAGCAAAGGTGTAATTAAAAAAAAAAAAGCACCCATCTCTTCCAATCACCGGATTTTTATTTACTTTCCCAACAGCCAGTGAAAAGGAACACTGATTTAGCCTGCTGGCAACATTTCAAAACTACTACAATCCTTCCACACCAACTGCATATCTGTTGTACTTGTGACAATTACGTGGCTCAGTTAGTATTCTGAACAGCCAGTAAAAGTATTTGAGAAAAAGTATCGCAGAGAACAAATGAAAAACAAAATCAAAATCGTTACTACACCATGAGTAAACACACTCACTGTGTAAAGAACATTCCGTAGGATCTAAGTTTAAAGAGTATTTCAGTCACTGCCAGTGCATAAAATAAATTCCACGCTATGAATCAATGCATTACTTGCTTTGTTTTTTCCAACTGAAAAATGATAGAAAGGTGCGGATTTACTCCTGCCACTGTAATTGCACGCCCCTCAGGTGACCTTCATTTGAAGATGGAAATGCCAGCCATGGGAATCAGGCAAATATTAAATGGGTCAACAAGTTCTAGTCATTTAATAGCTTACACTGAGCCAGATTTGCTCTTGCTGATCTGGTCAGTAGTTTTCTGTCTTCTTGGCCAGCCCCTCAGCCAGGGGAATAATGAATCAATAGCATCAACGGCAAAATACTGGAAGGTCCAATCTCTAACTCACACACAGAGGACTCAAATACGAAATCATACAGACCCACTTAAAGTGTTCAAATGGAGGTAAACAGGAAAGCAAATCCTTAGAGATGCAATTAGTTAACAGTGGAACAAAAAGAGACTGAGATCCTGCATGTTCTGCTTTCCACATGTAAACCTAAAGAACACCAAGGCAGACACAGGATCTAGGGCAGAAATAAGACTATTTCCTAGCAATAAGGAACTTCATTCATTGCTTACTACAGCCATTTAGAACCAAAACATTTAGCTAATCTGAACGTATAACTTGATACCATTTATGCTAAATAATAAAATCTACATCAAAGTTGTAAATTAGGATCCAATGTGTCTTTAAGACCCTCATACAACTTACATGCCTCAGGATAGGCTCAACTGTGCCTCTGTCACTCATGACGGATATTTCTTTGACCTGTTCCTAAAGATCCCACAGCTGCATCCCACTATTCGAATGTTTATTTTTACCATCAGTGTCTTCCTTACGTCCATCCCACAGTTGAAAACCATTGCACCTTTTCTTGCCCAGCTTTTGTGAACAGGCTTTTACACAGCAGACTATTACACATTTAAACTCTATTATCATGCTTTAAGTCTTTTCCTCCTTTACTGCATGACATATTAATTAACCCCATTTCCTCCAATCCTCAACTGAGACCAACTTCCTAGGCCTCTGATCATTTTCAGTAATTTCATTTGGTTCACCTCAAGCTGGTCCACGTTTTTCCTCAAATGCAGAATCCTAAACCGGGCACAACGGAGGCCTTGCAACTGCCGACTATAGCGTAAGGATTATTTCTTGTGCTTTACAAGCTATACTCATCCTTACACACCCTGCAGTGATGACAGAGGATTTTTGCAACAGTACATCATTGATTTATCTTCTGTCCAACATAACCCCAGATCCTTTCCTGCAGAACTACTGTCCTGTTCATCCTGTTACCCGGTAAGGACAGAAGCAACATTGTAACGACAAAACTTTTATTGGAGAAAAGCCAACAAACAAACCTCATTCTCAGTTTACACTTACCTCACATTTATAAAAAAACAAGTAATAAATCCAACCCATTTCATACTACATGGATAGAGAGAGAAAAAGGATTAGATTTTTTCCCCCCATTCCTTCCTCCCACACTCCAAAGCACAGAGTAAAACCAAGCGATGCTTTTCATTTTTAGTTCATTTTTTCCTTCTCTACCAGTAATTCTAGCAAACCTCTCCAGGCAGCGTCAAACCAACTGCTTTAATTTTTACTCGTTGTGAAACGACAGACAAAGTAAGTTGACTCTGCAAGTACCCTGAGCTGCAGTAGTGTCCCAGACTGAACACTCCCAATGATCACGACTCCTTTGCTGTGGTTTGAGATTTTTCCCTTGCCAGCATGGGTAGCTGAACTCAGTTTGCTGTTCAGCATTACATTTGTTATGTAGGGCAGGGATTACTGTCCACAGTAACAACGGCCCTCTTTCCACAGACCCCTCTTCCAGGCTCACTGTGCAACAGTTAGAGTATTGTTCACACTGCAGTCTTTTTGAAGGTTAAGATGCAACTAGAATGTTTCAAATGCAGTGATGCAGAATTTTTATGTGTTTCATAAAGATCAATAAAGAGCAGACATCTATCAGCCAAAAACGTAACAAGACAGCAAAGCTTAACAAATTTGGAAGAGAAGTTAAGTTTTGAATTTTTAACAGTGAAGGTAATAACCAAGCGATGATTGTGGTAACCTCACCACCACTACGTCTTTCTTAAAGCAAGACTGCTTTATTTGGTTTGGTTTGGTTTTTTTCCTAAAGTCTGTTTCAACTCAAACAGGAATGAACCCACAAACCAACAACCACCCTTTCGCCTCTGCCCCACCCCCAAACATACATTAATCAGCCTCAGGCAATTAACCATTTTCAGGGAATTTCCTCCCTGTGCCCTGCAGAACAAGTAATTAGGTGGTTCACAGGACACTCATTTATCCAACTATACATAGCAAGTGAGCAGGAACAAGCTTTCAAGATCCAAAGCCCGCCATGGCCAAACATGCTACCAGAAGGACAGTGTAGGTGCTCATGCAGATTCCAGCTGGAACACGATGACAGTTAAGATGCCCTTTAGGAAATGTCTGTGAAAAAGCAGTAACCACAACAGGGACACTTAACTCTCCACAGCACCTGGCCACAGACAGCTACATTTATAGGAGCCTAAGGGTAGGAAATCTGTATTAAATACAAAAGCAAGGACCTTTAGTGACAGAGTTTTCGTTGATATCTGCAAGAACTACTCTAATCAGAAAACACAATGCATGAATCTGTAATGGTGTGAAATACGATTCTTTGCTCTTCACAAATGGCTGAACCAATTTTCTCTTACACAGTATTTTTCTGGGTATTTTCATCTTTTTAAGACAAAAATCTGATTCTTCGGCATGTTTATACGATAATTAATACTCTGATAGGTATAATGTACTATTATTCTTCTGCCGGTTATGTATACAATTTTCTTGCCACACCTTAACTCACTAATTGCAGAGGACACAAATCCCTTTAAGAGTGGAAGCAGCTGTCAGAATTGCCTGGAAGCAAGCCTAGATCGATTCAGATATATACCCACAGGAGCTAGGATGGCATTGTGAGCTATTTCTCTGTGGCCAGTTGTTTTTCCCAAATTGGTCCCTTGGTAAATCTCAAAAGCTGAATTTGAATTTAATACTGATTTATGAAAAAAGGAAGATTTCATGGTTGTAGTATTCCATTTCTATTACAGCTTAATAATTACCAAATTAATTGTGTCATTACCTGCATAACCATTTATCATGTTTTCCCTCCCTAATAACAGACACCTTTGACTTATACTGTGGTCCCACAAAAGATAACTTGTGCATTCTCAAATCTTCTTCACACTATCATCCGTACGTCTTTCTTAAGGAGAAAACATCTAATTTTTCTCTTATTCTTTTACTGAGTTAAGCTGTTTTAGGTATTGCTCTTGATACTGTTTCTGTGCTACTGCACCTTAAAGTTCTGCCTTTATTAGCACAATTAAAATAATGCTTTGCAATAAAAGTTTTAAAACCACACATTTTCCAAAATAAACGATCACAAAGCAAAAAGTAGACTAAAATTAAACCTTTCCTTTATATCTATTGGGAGTTTATCATATCTTCAATAGGCATCGCCTTCTCGTAGAAACCCTCCCATACTTCCTATGCTTTCTCTTCCATGATAGTTGCAGCCACACCTTTATGATCCTGAAAATTCTTGAAATAAGCATAGTCTTACATCCCTGAGAGTTCAAAACTGACTCAAAAGGAAACAATGCTTGTCACACAAAACTTGTGGTCTTGTAAAACATCTCAGCTGGAGATCTTCAGAATGAAAGCAGAGTAGAAGATCAAAATGAATGTAATTCTTCAGCCGCACAAAGACTTTGGAGCACCAACCTCTTCACCTACCAAAATGCTGAAAGCTGTATTAGACGAATTGCACAAAAATGTGGCTGCGTGTGGAATAGAAGATGCGGAAACTGGGATCTATCCCTTTGTGGAATAGTCATCCCATGTCAACATTCTCAGAGAGACATCATTATAAACAACGTTGTTTTCAGATATACTGAGCCCCAAGAATGCACACCAGCAGCAAACTCGAGTAGCTACTGAATTCAAGAAAGCAACTTTTTTCAAACCAGTTCTGCCAAGCCAAAATTGTAAGTGGTGTCAGGTATAGCCCTCTTCTTACATAAATCAACAAACTGAGAAGCAGAAACTGCCAAGAAAAGGAGGTGTGCTGTCCAGGTTAAATGGCATGTGTGTTGACTGGCTTTTCGTCCTCTATTAGTAGGATTCCTATGAAACACGCTGTAAACAAAGAGAATAGGCTAATCTTTTAACTTTGGATGAGTCATTGAGATATTTGGAGAAATGAAGATCATAAACGAAAGAAGAAATCTAACAATTAACAAGTAAATTGGACAAAATAGCACAAAGGGCTCTCTCAAACAGAAGGCAGAAATTGTTTGTACCATTTCTGAGATTACACATGGTTTAACTACAGAATTCCATGAAATGTTAGTGATAGAACTCTGGACATCAACACAGGCAAAATCACTGTATGAGCTTTATAACCTTAAAAAGGGAGCTAAATGAACCTATTTATGTCCTACTGAGGGGTTGCACCTGGTAGATGTTCTTAAATATTTATCAGTATCAATATTTATCAAATATTCAAAAGCTAGTTTTATGTGTGTGTGCTCTCTTCCTTTGCTATGCTTTCTTCAGCATAATAGCTGAAAACTATCTGGTGAAAACCAAATATTAACTAATAATACCATAATGTGATTACAGAATAGACCATTTCAGTTTCATCTTACATAACAAAAAGAGGCAAATCTTTCAAACCTTAGCTCAAAATGAAATTGAACATTTTCCCAGTCTGAAAGTATTAAGGTCTATAACAAAGCTAGTAAAAAGATTTCAACAAAAAATGCCATTTTGACACTACACATGTAATTAATTTCATTTTGAATTTCAGCAAAAAACAAAGTTGGCGCTCTCAGTCAGCTCTAACATGCAACAATGTATCACAGAACTGTTTATATGTTGGGGGCGGCTTACCAGAAACAGAAGAGAGATTCCTTGTCTCCTCTCTCTTGTTTACATGCATTAAGTCTAATTAAGCTGAAACACCTCCCCTTTGGGTTTATGTCTACTTGTTAGACTGGAAGACAGCCTGATGGGATGCGTTGTTAGTAGTCCGTCAAAAATCTGACTTTCCTAAGCTGGTTGTGAGAAAGGGTTTAACACGTTCCAAATTTAACCAACATTGGTATTCTTTTCCTGATGCCACAACTCCATAAACCCCACACCTCTTGAAGCAGCTTAGCTACAGAAAAGACATTGCTGCCCACAAACACCAAAATCATTCAGCGGTTAGGTTTCCCGCTGCTTTCAGGTACACAAGCAATCATTGCTGGCTATGCAAACGGCATATGTATACCTACAAGTGCGTAACTGTTTCTTTTGCTTTTTGCATGTTTCCAGAAGTATGGAAACAGGACCTGGCAGAGGTCCCATACTGAGCAGTCAGCCTCAGCTGCAGTTTCTGAATACTGTTTTTTGCGAATGGCAGACAGGTGAGATACCTGCAACTGTCACTAAAATTAGGCCACTATTCAGAAAGGTAAAAAGACTCTGAGAACAGGTTGTGTAAACTGCAATTTAAAAATCTTGAAGTTCTCTCTGGAAGCCCTGAACATCTAAGCTGACTGAAGGCATGGTTTGCATTGCTGTATCAAGTACTGAGAACAGTTCACCAAATCCAATCACGCAGTAACAGTCTCTCTCCAGCAAAATGACAGCTTAATATTTTGCAGTGCCATTCTTTCAAAATCCTTAACCATGGCCCTGTAAAGGGATCCCAAATGTCTTTTAGTGGACATCCTACATACCTTTTGATCATTCAAAACATGTTTACTTCTCTTTAATGGAATTGCTTTTAGACTTTAGCTGATGAATGTAAGCTGCCCAAGCTATAATCTTTACAAATAAGTGTAATTTAGAGACTACTTTGCTAACTACATTTCTCTACCAAGTAAAGGAGAAAATAACGACATTGCTATCTTGCAAACCTTTAAGAAACTATGTTTACAGAAACTACACCAGAAGTCAACTTTAAACCAGACTTTTTCTTTTATATCCTACATAATACTCTCTAGTACATTTCCTCATATCTCTTGAAAAGAGAGCTAACGAACTGTCAGACACCCAAAACAGGCACCCAGCATATTCCCCCAAAAGAACCTTTTGTCCAGGTCTGAAAATGAAAGTTAGAGGTTAGGACAAAGCTGTATATGCATTGACATTCAAAATAAACACCGTTTAGTGAAATCTTGTGTCAAAGTCTTCCGTGTTTCATTTAGCATCTAAAGAGCAGGTGAGTTTTCTGTTACCTCAGTCCAACATATGCGTCATAATGTTTTACATTCACTGCTGGAAGAGAAAGGAACAGCCTATTTTCACACTGATGCCTTCAAGTTGTGAGCTAAAAATCACATAAGCAGCTGCTTACATCCATGATTTATTAAATATCAGATGCCTATTTCCAGGTACCTTTGGGCTTTTAAGAGAAGTAGTCACACAGGTAACTTTCTTTTACAGAGGATGTTTTCCATCCTTAATCAAACAGAGGATGCCCAAATTTTCTTCAACTGTAGATGACAAGCTAGAGGAAGCTATTCCCCTTCAGGAGACAAGTACCCTTGTTCAACATTCAAATCACACAAATTATACTCTCTCTCTCTCTCTAAAATAAGAGTTAAAGTTCTGACACTTAGATTGACAGTCACAGATTGCTTTGCAACAATAGCAAGGAGTAAAGTTTATGAACACAGTTTGGGAAGACAACTGCTGCTCTTTCTGAAACTATATTGAACTATGCCAAAGGAAATTCAAAAGGAACCAAAACCCCCAAATAACACACAGAAAAATATTTGAGCACTACCTTACTACCACTTATACTAAAGTATTTACACTTAAATTTCTCAGTCAAGACTTACTGAACACCTAAGAAGCAGAAGATTCCTCTTAAGAATATCTCTACCAAAAAACGAAATGAGGAGGAAACTAATTTGAATGATGACGTATAGCATTTCAGCAGAGTTGATATCCACAGGGTGATACCACCTACTTTAATTGATACTGTAGAGAAGAATCCAATGTCGACTTTATATGATAGGGCAAAAACCCAGACTAAACAAGAAGCAAACCTAGAAAAAGTTCTGTAATTTTTAAAGAAAAAAAAAAAGTAATTTTAGAGTAGGTTAGTCTCCTGTGTGATCCACATGTAGGAAGGCTTTAAATTCAAAAGACTGAATGCAGAAGCATTCTTAACCAAGGACGACTCAGAAAAGTTAAATGAAATCCTTTCAATTTTCTTATCTGTGTGCAAAGGATTCTTAAGTGGATCTCTAGTAACAGGGAACAGATCAGCCAACTTCTCATTCAGGGAAAAAATAGGGAGACTGAAGACAGTAGTGCAATCTGAAGGCAGCAGAAAGCAGCTGTTAATGGAGTGCCACTGGAGGTGCACCTTTCCCTGTCCTATCCCAAGAAAAGCCGTCTCATTAGAATTTGGACTTACATGAGAAAGTCATCTGTATATCTTACATTTGTAATAGCATGTATAGCAAAACGGCACACAATGGAATTCTTGCTTTTTTCTTCCTAGAGAGCAAAACATATTTAACTTAATACATTTAACAATTTAGTAAAACAATGATAGACCTGAATAACCATTACTGAGTGTCTGAGTAATCATATTTCTCAAATTCAGATTACTAGCACAGACACAAGATTACAAAAAGTAAGCAATGTGCATTGATAATAACATTCAAGACTGTAAAACTATGTTAATGACAATGTCAAATACCCTCCTTCTTACTAAAAAGTTAACTTTATTTGAAACTGCAATCAAAAATAAAACTATTCCATTATCTGGGATGTTGTCTAAAAGGGGTGCGTTCTAGTAAGAATAAATGAGAAACAGAGTTACTTAATTATTTTATTCTAAGAAATAAAGATGAAATGCAAATTGAAATTGAGTAAAAACAGACAACACAGTTGTCTCTCAGATGAATACTACTAAATTGTCAGGACATATATCCACCATCTATTAAGAAACTGAACAGGAAATAATTTTCTCATTTTAGAACCAGAGCTTCTTTGCACTGTTGAACAGATTCGGATTGTGAGAGTTATTAATAATATTATCTAAATGTTGTATTTCAGTATTCCCATTCTACGTTTTCGTTTCTACCAATTGTAATTGTAGCAGCTCCTGGCTGTACTAGGGAAGGAGCAGAAAGGAACAGCCTCCCCCTGACAAGCCTTCCTCCAGAAAGGAGCTGAAGCTTGACAAAGCATAGGAAGACTGTATAAATAAAGCTCCTCTACCACAGAAAACATATAGATATCTTGCTTATTTCACAGGCTTCTACATACAAAATTCATTGTGAAAAGAGCGTACCTGCCATCCTCTTCAAAACCCCAACTGCATTCCCAAATATCCAAGGACCCTCACCACTTTTATGCCAGCAAGCTCAGACATGAAAAACAGTTATGAAACTTCAGTGCCTTAGGTTGCTGAGCCTACCCCTTCCCTTCAACCACCTTTAGGCATAGTCAACCCTTGAAACTCTGTTCCCGCATCTTTACCTCTTTCCCATATCCCTCTCCATCACCAGTTTGCAAGAGACTGCCGAGATAAGTAAATGGCAGGGATTTTTTGTGATTGGTGAGCGACTGAAGGCAAGGGAAGAGCCACTGGCAAAAGTGACTGTCTCTCAAATTTTATCAAAGTGAAGATTTTCCAGCAGGTAATATTTGAGATAAATTACAAAAAATGGAATAAAAGCAAATCACACTCAGCACTGCTAAGCATCATCCATTTCTTTTTTGTCGCAGAGTCTTAGGAAGACGCAACCTACATTTTCAAGTGCAGCACTTTTCTGAAAAGTGACTATATAAAAATGCATGTTCTCTAAATCTGAGAGTACACCCAAAAGCCTATGCAACACATTAAAATAGGAGCTGTATTACAAAACCTGAGTATTTCTTTAAATCTGAATGTTTAATTTAAATATTTTTTCACATTTTGTATTCCAAAAATATAATTTTAGGATATAATTCAGTGAGAACATCATATGAAAAAAACCATACAGTAATACACTGAAAAAAGCAGTTTGCCCTAAAAACCCATTTTCTTTGTTTTCCGTCAAACTGCTGGGTGATAAGGCAGTCAGATGGTATTAAACTGGGATAAGGAAAAAAAATGGTGATTGATTTATCACTTCGATAACTCAACTGCAGAAAAAAAATCATTTAACAAAGCAATTTAGAACAGCTGTTAGCACATGCAATTACCTGACAGAAGCAAAGAAAATCTCTGGAAAGAGATAGAATCTAAAATGAAAAATGACATTGGCTTGAGCCCCCCATTAGTGACGGGAGAGGTGGCAGAACTGGGTCCTTTATAACCAAAGAACACTCACTGCAAGTGTATTCACCCTTCTGAAACTTTATCCTTCAAAACGTAATTTGTACCTCCTATCACAGCAAATATAAAGCAAAACTGGAATACTACCTATTTGCTCTAATGGTGAGCCATATCCATAGAGTTCCTTCACCTTAGAAAACAGAAGTTATAACTGAATTTCTCTCTACCATCAGTTGCCTTCTAGAACCAGCTTTAGAAAAGCCGTATTAGTCAACCACAGCTGCAGTCCAGCTGTAATACATGTAATAATGCATGCATTCAACATTAACAGCAAAAACTCAATGTAATTTTAGGTCTGGAAGGGAAGTACTACATGACTGACAGCAGCCTGCATATGAAACCAAGCAATAAGGTTGAATTCCTAAAGACCTTTGCTTCCATATATACAATATCTCCCAAATCATAGCTATGACAAAGCAGTAAGACACATTAAACTTTGGAATTAGAGCATTCCTTCTTGTTTGTACACACCTTATTAATCAAATGCATAAAGCACCAAGTCAAAAAACAGAAAGCTCCTCTGAAACTTCCTTTTGATATGTAACCACCTACCACAAACTACTGTTTTCTAAGAGCTTGAAATGAAGCCAAGTTATGATGATCACACCAAAGGACTTAAGCATAAGCCCAATAAAATTGTATGCTTCAGGATAATTGCTATTTGGGAAAAAACACTGACGGCCTTGCTTAATCCGCCTCCTTTTACCAAACTATTGCAGGAGCTCCCTAATTCCTTTTACATACCCACTAAATACAGGTTAAAAATCAAGCAAGTCAAAATAAAACAAGAATCTCTGGACATCTTCACAACTCAACTCAAAAGTAGACTTAGGTAAATATTTAATCACTCCCTTGCCTCTTCATGTCATAGCAATGAACTGTACTGTCAATTCCGTTCCATGCATGAACATCACACCAGGGAATTTAACATTCAATACAGACACATACCACACAGATGAAGAACTATTAGGACAAAATAATAGTTCTTTCTGTCAAATATTACATAAAAAATTATCCAGCTGTGCTGCTTACACAGAATTGAGAAACTGTATTTAAACCTATTTTGCTCTAGAAGGTAACAGATGAATGCTTCTTGTCCCCACTTACTTCTCTGTCTCAACATTTTTATTTACAACATTTAAAATATTTATTATTTTTTGTGAAATGTGTTACTTATGTTCGTATTACCAAAAACATAAGCTACACAGCACAGTAGTTCTTAAGAGTTCTAACCTGTGCAACAATATTGAACTGGCAACTCTCTTTACAATGAACTCACATTTTGCTGGCTCAGAAGATTGTTTTCCTGTGGAAATAAAAGGTTCATAGTCTTTGAGGCTCTTAAATCCCTTTGCACTTTTGAGAGCTCAGTCGATATACAATAAAAGGAGTAAAATAAGCTTGCTGATGTGTGTAAAAAGAACACTCTGTAATCAGTAGCCCTGAACACATGGATCTAAACATCCACACTGATCAAGGGATAAAACCAGCTTCACTTCTGCAATTCTGTGAAGATGATTTTTTTTCTCCTTGATTGACTTCAATCACGGTGCTTCATTTCTTATACTACTACAACCTGAAAGAAATAATGAGCAGTAAAGCTTTTTCACCCATGAAATTAGTGTCTGTGTACCTCTTTTATTCATGAATCCAAGGACAACAATCCTTTTAACTCAAATTATAACTTCAGTTGTTCTAACTGGATATGTCTGGAAAAAAAAAAACCAGAAAAAATAGCTGCTCTAATACTAGGAAGACTGTCTTTGCTTACAAAGAATCAATTCTGAACCATACGGGTCTCAAACACACATTGAACTGTAAACGGGGAAAGGGCCAATACTTCATAAAAATAGATTTAAGGTATGAAAGTACAATATAGTACACTATTTTATAAGGTTCTAAAATATTTACTATATTTTTAAGGAAGCAGTTCACAGCTGCTACTTAAGAAAAATAAACTCCAAAAGGTCTTCTCTGATGGATGCCAGTTTTCTATATCTCTCATCAACTCAAGTGTCTACGTTAAATTTAGTACTGGAGATATGTTAGTTAGAGAGTCCTGAAAGACTAAGGTTCCATAAAATAACTGGACAAGTACATAATAAACAGATTCCAGTCATTCAAAGAGGCAGCTTTTCAGCCATGAGAGAAGTTCACAACTGTATTCACTCATTGCCTAAGCTAGGAACAAAAACATTCACGAGGAAGGAAAAGTATGAGCAGACTGTGTCTGCTACACAACTGTTAGTTAGAAGTTTGGAATACTTGTAGCTCAACTATTCAGACTACAAAGCCCACACTGAACCACTCTATTTTTGATGGTATCTAGAATGGTAAATACACTCTGAGCATAGAGAATATTTTCAGTTACTTATTAAGGAACATGAAACAACTCCAGCATTTAAAAATCTGATAGGAAGTTACTTATTCCACACAGAGCTTTATCCAATTTTAAGCAGATTATGAAGTCTTTTAGGTAAGTCATTCAGCAAAATTAATTATTTTGCATTTGGTCATACAGCAAATCTGAGGAAAGTCTGTTTTGATGACTCCAAAGAACATGGTTAGGAGTCATGCTCCTCTGTTTTGCAAGTGAAAGCATGTTCTTCTGAATGGAAAAAAAAAATTAAACATATAGGTAGGCTTGGTCATCAGGAAACTAAGTAACAATAAATTTGGATTCAAAGGAGAGGAGAGTAAAGATTCACACAGAAGACTGCAAGGACCCCGAGTTACATAACTCTCTAATAATGATGCCTAGCTTACAAACTAATTAATGGAATCAGTAACCTGAAAAAGACATTTACTATTTATACTGTACTTTAATTTTAGCAGCTCCAAACCAAATATTTATGCTGAAAATAGAGGGGGGAATCAGCTTTTCCCCCAGCGTGTATAGTCACAAAACCATTCTACAGAAGTACTTCAAGTAGGAAGCATTTATTTAAATAGCAAATTCATAAGTTAGCATCCATGACTGCAGGTATTCTGGGCTGTGTAAGCTGCTACTGTAATTAAAAATACCCTCCTGGATTATTACTAAATGGAAGCAGCATCACATTCTCCTCTTACATGCAAATACCAGACAGTACTAATACATTACAAAATAATTCAACCTTCTAAATACCTCACTTCATCCTCTCAAAACACAATCTCAAGAAGATAAGCTTTGTTGCACACATGCCTAGTAAGTTCAGGATATTCTGAACTTAGCAAGAAGGAATAATTTCCACAGATGAAAGCTGTCAGGAAAATTCAGTCCTCGTACTTTAATTAACATCACAAGAAAAACTAGTCCTTAAAATTTCATCTACAAGCCAACACATTCAGTGCAGACTACTAGGTCAGCATTTTATGCTCACTTTGAGGTAACGCTGTTAAAAAAAGGCATCTCATTTGTACTGGTCTCATCTTGGAAAAGACTTAGGTTGTTGCCTGAGGTATAATCAGCAACGTAATCCAGAGATGATACGGTTTTATAACTCTCTGTGTGTTTATTTACATACATATATGTGGGTGTATGTATAAAAAAGATTTACCTTCCTGTGGTTTTTCTGGTTTTACCTGAATAAAAGTCAACTTGCACAGCAGTATCAGATGACTGAGAGACAGCCAAGAAAGTAATACACTGCTGATAACACCTTGGCTAAATTGACTGGCTGTTTTATGTAATACACTGCTTTTAAATCTTCATCAATTTGAGAGCCTCTAAGAACTTTTCCAATGAAGCTCCAGCTCTTTAATTAATTCAAGCCTACTCATAACAGGTTTGTGCTCCTGTCCTGTTTCACAGTTCCCTTAGTCGTATATAAAGCCTGGCATCTTTGGCCATAAACTTCTACTTTATGCATTAGAATCACTCCTCTCTTGTTTGGACAGAAGGTAGGAGCAAAATGAGCTCAATTGAAGTCCTCCTCACAAAGTGAAAAAATACTACTTTGCTTCCAAGCACAAGATAAGGTAAAGTTACAAAGTGTTATTTGCACAAAATCTATTAGTTCTGGCACACAATTTATCTCAAGTGACTGTTTTTCAGATATTTAAATAAGGAGCCTTTTATGTTTTACCCAAGAGATTTCATATGTTGGACCTTTTAAGATTTTAAAATACCAAGTTCTGTAAGATTCAATTAATTGTAAGGTAAGGCAGTCTAGATATCAATAAGAGAAAACATTTTGCCATAGCTTCAGCTTGTATTTTGCTTTTAGGAATTTTACTGTGAGTAAAAAAGTTATCTCTTTACTGTAAGAATAATGTTACCTTTTCCTCTTCACTTAAGTTCGTAAGACAAAAGTAAGTCTGTATAAAATTTAAGTAGAAGAGGACAAATTATTTCTAATATTTCATCACATAAAAATTATTTTCTCAAAAATTATTAAATATTAAAAGGAATGTCCTGAGGAAAATTTCCTTGTATAACAGTATCCTCTTCTACATTTGTAAAACCATCATATATCTTTGATTATAAACACACAGTCTCCTTAAACTAGAGTTCACCTGAATCCATTATCATTCACATTTATGAAACTGGTCCTATCAGTCAATTGGCAAGAATGAATAGTGAGGTACGCACACGAGCCTTGCAAACACATTTCTTTGAAGTATTCATCTTGATTTACATGAGTTACTGATATTGTTTGTATGGGATATGAAGTTCAGCAGATAAAGTAGCTGACGCCAAGCCTAGTTTCACACCAGCTGAATTCAACCTAAGAGTGAACTTCCCTGTTGAAAGAGATGACTTGGAAGGAACAGGCAAGCAGATGCTCCTTTTGGCATCTTGGCTATAGCACTTCACTGCACTCTCCCTAGCAGGTGAAAACTTGGAATGTCAGTAATCCCAAAGGTGGATCTGTGTGACAGAAGAAAGTGTAGATCTCTGTGCCAAATTGTTTTCACTAAAAGCCCAGTGCAGATGCTGTGGGGTTCTGGACCAGACCAGTTCATGGAACAGATTCATTCTGTGATGACATGACTGCTAAATGCAAACCAGCAAACTCAGTGGCAGGAAACAGCCAGATACAGAACTGCACCCAGAGCTGGTGGCAGCTCTGTGGAAAAGCAGATTAAGTTGATGCTAGTGAAACTGCACCCTAAGTCCATCACATCTGTGATCATCATCTCATTTCTGTACACCTGATTCTTAATAAACCTTTCTATCTCTTTTTACTAATTTTATAAATAGGTAGGATTTGCTTTTACCTTGATTTGGCTTGAATTAAGTCAAGTAACTTCCTCACAGAGTGTTCTAGAAGCACAGTTATTGTTAAATCAAGATACTGAGACACCGACATTCTTTAGCAGCACAGAATATTGACCCTGCGTATCCAGAGGAAAGCAAGGAATCTGATTTTCAGGGGCAGTTTAGGAACTATTAATGCAGGAAACTGTGTAGAAAATGCATCTTCTGGTGGAAAACAGAAAATCTCTCCATTGTAAAACAGGGCAGATGGATCAGACTTGGGTGCCTGCAGATATTAATGGTAGTTCGTCACATCATGCAACTGTGCTATTTTTACTGGAAAGGTGCAGACAAGACTATAAATATAATATCTTATAAATAAAACTCTAAACCCATCAATTCACTGTCCCTGAAATGGGTTGAGTCTCCAATGCTTACAACACTGAAATGGCACAGTATTTTTGTCCATTTTACTGTAACATACGATTTTATGCTCAAATTTCACTAGTCAAATAATCACAGGAATTAGCACTTATCTCATAGATCATATATTCAGTCAGCTTTTGCAATCAATACTCCTATCTATATATGTACATACATGTGATCATAGATATTACAGTGGTAATGCTTGTGTCCCCATTAAAATGTTTGGGTAGTTCATTCAGGGTTTGAAAGGAAGAGGCAGACATTGATTTACAAAGGAGCATAAAGAGATGATTCAAATCAGAGCGGAGATGACAAAAACAAATTTAAAAAAAATTTTAAAATTTTTCAAAGCAACTATAAGAAAACCCACTCAGTATCATGCAAGGCATGATCCCAGCACAATTTAGCATACACAGACTGGTAGCCACTGTTATTTTTCTTTGTCCTGTTTGACTGACTGGGAACAAGATCAGAGAGGTGATACATGCACAATTGTTCTGTTCACAATGCAGCTCTCATAGTTGCTACCATGAAAAAAGCACAGATGACTTTGTGAAACATGAGATTTTACCCACCGTCAATAAAGCGAAGGAGCGTGAAGCCTACATAATGTTATACATAAAGGTGTATAATCTTAACTCTGGTATTCGACACTTTCTCTCCCTCTGGCTCCCGAAACAATGAGCACAATTGAGCTTTTGGTACTAAAACACCTGTTCTCTTAAAAATCACACTGTAGTTGTTAATTGCAATTAAAGAAGGTGAGCCTTATCACTGTCAGTTTTTTACCTAATAAGCTGTAATCTTTTTTTCTTATGGTCTTAGTAGGATGCTGTTCTTAAATTTACAGCTAGGAATACAGAGCTCTCAAAGCCAAATAGAAAGCAAATGTAGAATTAAAACTGAAAAAGATTTAAGAAACTTCCTGAAAAAAATATTTTCCTAACTACCTTCTCTTAAATGAAAAATTCTGAACATACTTAGTTAAAGCTGCACTCTGACTACACTCATAGGAAACTCCTGTGTTTAAATCAGTGCTTTGCTAGTGCAAGCAGATATGTCATCAATTCCTTTTATAAATGACTGAGTTATATTTTAAAAGAAATTACATTTTGTGCTTCTATTCTTATTACTGCATTGGTTAGAAACCTCACCCTGATTTCCAGCATATGCCGCTTCTACTCCCTTTGTATGCTGACAATGTCCCCAAAGAAAAACAGTTCTTTTCTCTCTCATTAAAGTTTACTTCCTGACATATTTACCGCAAGCAACCATATGCTCCCTCAATCTTTATTTTTATAGGATCAGCAAGTCAGCTTTTTCTGTTCAACAGGTTCATGTTTTTGCATCTGTCATACTTTGAAGAACGTCTTTCTGAGAAGTTATTTTTTTTGCATTATCTTCTTGTAACACACTTCACTGAAACTGCACCACTGAATACAGTCCTGAATTTAGCATTCCAAAGAGCAGTTAATTATTGTTTTTTGACCAGCAATGTCAAGTTTTGTTTCTTTTCCACTTACTAACTTACTGCTACCCAGTAGGTTTTTGCTCCCATAGTGTCCTTTACATCCTAATTAAAACCTGAGATAGAGCTCTTACTTAATTTTGGGGCCATATCAAATTGTTCTAATTTCTATCTGACCCTTATTACTTAGTAGTTGTTTTTCTTTTTTTTATTTTTCTTAACAAAGCTGAAGAACATTTAGATATTTATTATATACCTTTTGCAGAATTTCTACCTGTTCTGAACTTCAAAATCTAGCTTCAAACATCAACATAACTTAGCATTTTCAGGCCTCACACTATAGTCTAAAGCCCTAAGATCCTTATCACATTGAATTTCACTACTTTACTCATACTTTGAACTGAGAGCCACAGATGCAGAGTTAGTTCTGTCGATCATTAAATTAAACCTAAAATGAATCAAGATCTGTCTCTGAGGCTAGGGTTCTTTTCTCTGACTAATTCTTTCATGGATTCCTTACTGTTTTCCAAGCCAATGTAACACCATGTCTTGCTAGTTTGATGACAATGAAGTGAAGCAATGATGTGGGCAATTACACTGGGATATAACTCACTCATACAATATTCTTAATATTTGCTCTCAATTTTTTATCTGCGTAGTTGTAACACAAAAAGCTACAGGATTTAAACTTCTTATAATATCACAGAACAGTCTATAAGCATGTTTCCAGCATTATCCTGAAAAAGCACTTCCTATTCTCTCCCAAAGTAACTTCCATCTGAAATACTGCTAATACTTTGTGTTAGCAGTACATCATGAAATACTTAATCTTTCTGCTAACTCTTGTGTTTCTTTGCAGTCTAACATAACATTACTAAACAACGCCAACCACCAGCTTTGATTCTAGCTTTCTTGAACAGTAACATGAAAAGATACCTGTTCTTGTACCTTCTAGCATCAGCCATAACCAATTGTAACTTCTGTTTCTTAAATAACGTCTAACAAAATAGTTACCTATACAAATACAGATATTGAGTGTGTCACATAAAACCATTTTCATGCATAGAAGCACTAAATTCTGTTGGATGAAGATAATTTTTTTTTTTTTTTTTTTTTTGCTACTCCTCCTTTCATCACACACTTCTGTCTTGCTAAGTACTCACTACTTAAAACTGAAATAAACTATTAATTCTTCTCATAATGCACCTTTAGGGTCAGCCTCACAACATTGCACTCCTGCAGAGGGTTCAGTTTCAGCGTTTCTCCCAGATTACTGCAGCCTGAGGTTTGATGCTGCATTTCACAGCAAACACAGACACCATCACTGTCGAATTTAATCTGTGGAGGGAAAAACAAAAAAAGAAGTCTGAGAAAGTATAAATCAATATAAATACACTTCCCAAAAATTATATTTACACTTATTGTGACAGTAATGACTACTAAATGCAAAATTAAAATCTCTATGTAGAATCCTCTGAAGCAGAATGTCTTCCATTGGCTAATATAAGCTATAAAACCAGGTAAAATACAGAAAGAGGATACAATACCAAATAATAGTGTTACCATTTAGGTCTCTCTTTGAAAAGAAAAATTGCTTTACAGGGGCAGATGAAACCAGAGTAACTCAACCGAATAAACATCAAATCCTACCCAATGAAAAAAGACAAAAAAATAATAGAAAAAAGTCAGAAAATACATGAAGCAGTCATGATCACAAATGTAACTTATACTTACACATATATGGAAAAATAATTACAAAAGAAACCATGACATGTGCTTGAGAAAAGAGAACACAGCATGAAGAAAAAGTGGAGGAAGTAAGAGGTACATGTCATCTTGTATATATTTTTACTTCGGAAAAGGTTTGCTCTCTATTTTCCTATGTTCAGTTTGTCTTGAATACAATACGCATTCAATGTTTTTACATTTTAAAAAGTGTTATGCATTCTGGTCATCAAAGACTTGTATTAAAGCATGCCTTGCTAGGAGTACTGAACCCTGATCATTCCCAAAAAGTAAATTAAAGTTAAGATATCTATGAGTGATTCTAAAATAATCCCATTCAGCTCAATGAAAATATTCATTATACTGATTCTGACTTCCTCATTAAAAAAAAAAAAAACCACAAAAACCCAAAAGTGACTTTAAAAACCCCCAAAACAAAAACCATAGCAATGTTTATTTTTCTGCTTCCTTCCAACAAAGACTTTTTTTTAAGCCAAAATTTAACTCTGTGCACATTTTTACCTAGCCTGTTAATATGAACTGTCATTGCTTTAAATTTTCTCAATTGGGTATTTCTGTGCTTTCTCCATTCCCATTTTTGCAGATTATTTAAGGGGCTAACAATGGGATACAATAACTTACTTCTCCAGGTCACTAGCTGCAATTCAATCTGGGTTAGTATTGAGACAAGTAATTAGTATCACATGGGAGTTCCTTGAACTATGAGTTTAAAAATACCAAATTCCAGGTTTCTGTACTCCAATAATCAGTAGTAAGAATGACACTCATGAGAAACTTCCATGGCTTTTCATGTAAAGAATGAAAGATTCAATGTACCATTCAGGCATACTCAATCAGTCCTGTATTCCTCCAAGTAAAGATGAAAGCACAGTGGCTGGGTGGTGAGATCTGAACCACCACGTTACTTACTCTTTTACCAGAAACAAAAAAAATTCCAGACACAAATCCCCCAAAAATTTCCTAATGCAAGTATGCATTTACTATTTTTAATTCAAATTCTCCCTAGGATGTTGCCAATTTCCTGAACAAAGATGGATAGCAGCATTCCTTGTAGAATTACCTCGCACAGTCTTATATGTAGAATAATTTTAACAGAATATTTTCTTACTGCTTAAGACCTTGAAGAATGTTTAAATTGTTCACATAATCTTAATAACTACTTATTTAAATATATGTATTTTTTACTGTCACCCCTGTCAGGCTTATCTAGTACTCTCTGCTTACATGCTGGTGACCAGAACAGCAGTTGGAAGAGCAGAAATAAGAGTCCGTTAAAAAAAAAAAACATAACAAACTTTACCAGATAGATGCAGATGAATGAATGCTTGCCACATACAGTGATAAAGACATGCTCAGGGTAGAATGCTATCTCAGTGGGCTTCAATTCCTGAGACTCCAGATTGCCCTCTAGCCAGTATCATTTGTAAAAAGGCTTTAAGAAAATGTAGGTATCTAAGTTATACCATTCCCTATATAGGTAGCACTGGAAATAATTGTCTGTGGCAAGTCATGGAGACTGGTCATACCCTAAGCCATAGACACTGTAAAAGAAAGAATGAAAAAAATATAGTTTGAGCACCTTTATAATAGTTGTGTTGTTTATTTCTAATTAGCATACAATTTAATTCACAAAGCTGCTTTAACAATTTCAGACCGTAGTTTTTTCCAATTCCTGTAATCTTTTAATAGCTTCTTTTAAAAAGTGAAAGATCTAAGCAAAACCCACCTGGATGGTTTAGGTTTATGATCGGATAACCTCAGCTCTTCAAATCAATGGAAAACACAAAGCTCTAAACGCCACTGGGGAGGTCTTGCTCCTGAACCTCTCTGGAAATGGTGTCAACTGTTAGATAAATGCTACAGAGCAAGTTTGAAACTTACACTCTGAGTTTAGAGCTGTGTCAAATTCAGTGGCCAGAATGCCACAGCACACCTGCTATACCAGCAGCAGGCATAGAGCACAGCAATATAGTCTTCAGCTGCTAAAGAATTTCATGATGAGGAAAATGGACTTCAGACAAAGTTATCTACTGCAAGATTGTTTATTCTCCAATTCATGCTGCTCCTGTTCAATGGAAGATAGTCACTGACTCATGATGGGATGTATCTGACATTTCTAATATGAAATACAGATCTCAAGTCGAAATTTATCTCATGTAATGAACAGGTGTCATGGGAAAAAAGGCCAAGAAGAGAAAGTCAAGATTCCCCATCTATGAGAGATTCTTGATTCATTCTGAAAGATGTTCCATAACTTTGTACTGCCCCCTAACTCTCCCTTTAATTCAATTCTTAACAATAGTTAAAAGAGAATTGTTTACATGAAAGTTCCTGCAAAACATAGGGACATCTTAAAAATCATACCATATTCATAAAACACCTAAGATTTGCAACCAGACTGCAAAACAAAACTCTCTTTTAATCTTACACGTGCATTTTTGGAGAGCCATTGTGAACCTTTTCCTTCATGTTTGTGAAGTGACATCTTTGCTAACTTTTCTTTTTGTAACGGGGAGCAATACAGAAGGCTGAGCATGTCATTACATTCATGCTTTCAACAATACAGCAACTGAAAGCAGTTTTGAGCCCTTGTGCTCCAGAATGCTCATCCCTGCCCTACTGCTGTCTCACACTTGTGCAAGAATTCGTACAGCTATGCCGTGACCTAAACATTGTCAAAACTAACTTTGCTCATTTTGTGTGGGAGTGCTTTATTTTTAGTCCAGATCAGACCTCAAATGCCATTCACTGTGTGGCTTCATAAACACAGACAGTGGGACAAACAATTGAGCTACATCGGTACAGGGAGAAGGAGTTGGGATTACTCCTTCCAGCTGCAGGGCTCGTGTTTGCCAGCCTCGGTCACAATTACATCAGCAGTGCCTCCAAAACTGTGTTCTTTCTCCTCTCTCTGCTGTGTTTAAATCTCTTTTTGGTTGGCAGAGCTCAAGAATAAAGGATCATTCCCTTCATCCCCTGCACATACTCCCCACCGTCAGTTTTCCTGTATGTATTTGTGTTCCACTTTGAGACTCTTACTCATGCTAGTAAGCATAGTCAGTAATCACAGTATAGTTTGTGTACTTTCATATTTATGACAGTTGCACAGTACACCCTTATCCAAACCATATTTAAGATATCAAACATCAGCCTGAGCTGCCTACATGCATAAATTGTCTTTTAAGTTTATTTTGTCTTGCCAAAAAGCAGTACTGTTACTTCAAAAGTGATAAAAACCATTAAAAACTGACTTCCATGTAGCAGAGAGAGGATCCAAAAAGGAAAGGATCCCACAACAACAAAGAACACAGAGAACTTCAGACTTGCTAAAAATACATACACACACAGCCCCCTACGTTACAGTAAAGTAACAAAAAATGTGCGCAGACCAGACTTTTTTCACCTGTATCAGTTAATCAAATTCTGCGTAAGACGCCTAAAGGTGTCTTAACAAAGAAGAAATTACTGCTGAGTGCACACACGTTCTCACCAAAAAGGGTAAGTTAAGGATGAAGTAACAGTGTTATTTTGCATTCTACCCTTCCCCTATTAGAAATTTAAAACTTCTAGTAAAAGTAGTAATAGATTTTAGTTTTTCTTCTAAATCAACTTCAGGGTTTTTTATAGGGAACATAAAAACAGCAGGACAAAATTTCAAAACAAAATATAAAAGTTCAAAAGTTGAAAACAAGTCAGTGAAGTGCAAGAAAGCCTCACTGGTATGTTATGGGAAGGAACTTTCGTCAATTATAGCAGTTTATGCAAAGAGAAAGAGCAGGACGATCCAGTAAGGCATAGAGTGGTAGGGAAATATCAAGAGAAAAAAATTACAAGTGAATAAGAACACACAAAAAAAGTACATATATTTTCCTGGAATATTAAAAACTGTTTTTCCAATATGCACAGAATTGAACATAGCTACAGCACAAAATGGAACACAAAGAAACCTCAGTTCTGGAATTGGGCTATGCCATTTATCTTTATGTGAACCTGCACTTGCTTTGCTTTTCCTTGCTTTGTCTATTCCAGCTGAACATAAAAGGAGTCTTCCTTTATATGTTACTATAACCATAGGACAACTTCAGCTGTACAACTGAAAAATAAATTATAAGCAATCTTTCTATACAGAGATAGACACTATCACTACTTTTCTGAATAACAAGCAGCTGTAAATTTGTTTAAAATGAGAGCATTTATTTTTAAATGAATAAGCAACTTACAATAAGATAGGTATACCCAGTAAAGACAAATAAAGACTAAGAAATACAACATCACTAACAAAATTCTATCTTGTGCAGTAACAGAATATAAATTAAAATATACAAATTGCTCTATGCACGTATGTTACGCACAATTTTTAGAGATTAATTTTTTGAAAAAGAAATTTGTAAGACAGAAATGTTGTTTCTCATACACACATTCATTAACAGCTTGAGTATGTAACTGCTCTGCGCATCCTACTCTCACTGACTTAAAGCAATATCTTGAGGTTTTGACTGCAGGATCTACAACTAAGCATGGGAAAAAAATTCCGATTACATTTTCATGACAAGCCGTTAAAGCCACTGGTATTTTTTTGTTCCTCAGTGTTGTGTGTTGCTAAGCTGCAGGATAAAGAGCACAAATACTAAATTAACAATTTACACATTCAAAATGCTAACACACGGTGAGCACATTTTTCATATTCACACAAAAACATATATTATGGAATCTACAATAAATCCCCAGCGTTTAAAGCAAAATAAGACCCTTGTCTCTCATTCTTTTTCTTCAAACAACTACCCTACATGTGAAACGCTTCTGAATTTAAACTCCACAATACAGTAGATACTATTATCACTTTTAAAACCATACATTCAGCGTGAATGAGTTGTCAGAAATACTACAAGTAAAACAGAATTTATTCTGAATTTGACTTTTTTACCGTACTGTGCTTGGAAATTTAGTAGTATATTTTTGCCTGGTACAGTTATATGGGATGTTAACTACATCTCAAACTGCATGACTACAAAAGCTGGATTTTGACGTCTAGAACTGCACCGCCGTAAAGTAAATTTGCATCCTAGAAGGCAATCAAAGGATTTAGAGCTCTCTGATAATGTACACCCAAGTCACATAGTCCAGATCGGCACAGATCTACAACACTGAAGTGAGCCATCTAAGGAATTAACATGAAATATAAGCTTAGAACAAGTTGTTAAGAAACTGGTATTTTTCCTTTTTGAGTAAAAACAGTACAAAATAATTAAATATGTTCAACATAATACCTCACCAAATTGTGAGTAAAATCCTGCACTTAATCATAAAGCAGTGTAGTTCACTGCAGTGCATCTCTCCCAGTGAGTGGTCTACAAGAACAGAACTCTAGAATTTCTTACGTTTCTTCTGTTTGAATTGCACTTCAACATGGCAACATAATGTATTCATGTGCAAGTCCCCACCCTGACTGAAATGTGATTCTGAGTAAGGAAAATCTGAAAAGTAAGGTCTGGGCAGAAGTAACTATTTTTTTGAAACAATTATGATATGATGAACAGTCACAATGAAATTAAATTGCCCTCATCTAGTACAACACACTCTGGCAAGGCTAGTTAGTATTTCATCATGGTCTGAAAACTGAAACTAGCAGTTTGAACATTTGTTTTCTCTTCTTTTGCCAGCTCAGCGTTTCATTAGTCTAGAGAAAAATTTGCACATTCTATCTGTAGCAGGAACAAAAAGCTCATGTTAGTACAAGTGAAACATAACTGTTGCCTTTTAATTTACTAGCCAAGTACACTGGGCTCTGGAGAAAATACAAACCACTATTTGCAGCATTCTTGCTTAAGTGACAATCTTCCATTAACCTGGAGAAACAAGCAAAGGTTTCCTTTGAATTCTGCCACAAGAGAACGAATGGGGAAAGCACGTCCTCAGGAAGTTCCTACACGCCCACCCACCAAACCTCTTAATCCCAAAATGCCTACCCAAGGACAAAGCCTGCTTCCACCTGCGAACCCTCTGCCTGCCCACTGAAAGCATTTGTTTCATATGACGCCTTTTTCTCACTGTTGATTATAAGACAACTAGAGAAAGCAAGTCAAAGGACGGAAGAAGGGGGGGCAAATATACAGTGTATCCAAAGAAGGGCAACGAAGCTGGTGAAGGGTCTGGTGCGCAAGTCTTATGAGGAGCGGCTGAGGGAACTGGGGTTGTTCAGTCTGGAGAAGAGGAAGCTCGGGGAGACCTTATCGCTCTCTACAACTACCTGAAAGGGGGTTGCAGAGAGGTGGGTGTTGGTCTCGTCTCCCAAGTAACAACCCATAGGACAAGAGGAAATGGCCTCAAGTTGCACCAGGGGAGGATTAGACTGGATATGAGGAAAAATTTCTTCACTGAAAGGTTGTCAAGCACTGGAACAGGCTGCCCAGGAAAGTGGTTGAGTGGCCATCCCTGGAGGTATTTAAAAGATGTGTAGATGTGGCGCTTAGGGACATGGTTTAGTGGTGGACTTGGCAGGGTTAGGCTTACAGTTGAACTTGATGATCTTAAAGGTCTTTTCCAACCTAAATGATTCTATGATCTTATTTATTCTATAATCTTACTGTTAAACAACCCAAGGCTATTTTAAAGTTCAGATCAAATGTGGTCCCATGAAAATCACAAAATCTAGGATATCTTGAAACAGCATTATATTTCTAAGTAGAAAACATCCCAAACAAGCAAAACACAATTTTTTTCAAAAAGCCAATGGGGAAAAAACCAAAGCAATTCCTCCTGAACCAGGTTTTTTTTTTTTTTTCCTCCTAAATTTCACTTTAGCCAAAATGAACTTATTCCTTTTAATTTTCATCAATGATCTGAGAATTTAACTTCACAGCTCAGACGCTGCTTATTACTGCAGCATTAGTTTTCCTATTAGAGGTGGTGATTCTGAGCAAAACTGAAGAAGAGAAATGGGGTTCATAACCAGAAGAGAGGTCACTGAAAAGAACATTTAAAAGACTAAAAAGACTTTCTGTTGACTTAGGTCTTTTTCTTGGTAGTGAACATCTAATGACTGGCTGAAGCCAATGCTTTCTTTGTCTATCAATGTGCTAATTAAGCAGAACTTTGCTTATTTCAACTTTCTGTCCCTGCAATGCCACTCTGTTGATCCTCATTAACTTGATTTTCTTCCTTTTGTCCTACACCTCTATTATAGCTTGTCTCAGGAGAAATTAAAACGCTTCCTTTCATTTGCCTGAGTCCTTCTGCTTGGTGCAAAGGCCTATGACAAATCCTAACACAAACACATTATCACAATACATCCCAGAACAGAGATCACATACGGCTAGGTGGTATTACTAAATGATAAATACTGTCAACATGTTTAAACATAGACTCCAACAAGCACATATATAATCACAGTTAACAGTTGTCTGAGTAAGCAACTGAATTGTAGGCGTAGGGATTTTTCAGTAGGCTTTGCTGAGTAGACATGTTTGCTAACGGAAAAGCAGGCATAACACACACAGCAAGACCCATGCATGCGCTAAGCCGCGACAGCACCAATGGCACTGTTCTTGCTACATGCATTCCTCTCCATCTGGAAGAGGATTTGCTGTTTAAATTCTATTCACACAGCTTACTGGATATCTGCCAAAACCATGTCAGTAATGACACTGGTTACTACCGAGTCAGAGGTGAAAGACTGCGCACACAAGTACAGATGGCTCCCCTCAGCCATATATACATACACACATTTTTTTCATTTATTATTATAGCCAATTAAATGTAAAAACCAGGAAGTAGTTAAGAATATGTTGGTTCTGAAATACTTTATGTGTCAAACAGTACAGAAATTCTAAGGGATTTTGCCAACAAATCAAACAATGAGCTATTGAGCAAGGACGAGGTAAACTCATGTTTCCAAAATTCCAATGTTCCTTCCTTTTTTTTCTTTAGGGCTTTGATACTATCCTACATGAGAGATGTAGCAAGATGGCATTGCTTGAGAATACGGAACACCACGTATCAACCAGCAGAGCAGGATGTCTAGACCCAAGCCTAAGATACTCAGTACAATGATGCTCCAGGTCGAAATACTGTGTTTGAAAATTATAGCAGATAGGTCACCTAATATAGTTACATAGTTGCATTATATAGTAAGGAAAGCATTCATTTTGAAAGAGTATTTATTCTTTCTTCCATGCAGATACGAAGCCATTTTTGGAAGTCTTCATGGGAAGTTGATTTAAATGCAGTCCCTCATAAATAGTCCTCATGTCAAAGCAAGGATCTCAAAACAAATCAGTAAGACTCACTTCAAAGACCATCCACAAAAAATACCTATGATACTTCTCTTTTTCATGAATAAAAACCAACAAACCCAACAAAAAAGCTATTTTCCCATAGCACTCCAAAGTACAACATACATTTTACAACAGCCTCATGTTCCACCAGTTGATTTTTCCAGCTCTGCAGCACAACTCCAAGTCCCCATCAAAATGAGAACCAGAAAATTTATCAAGTTTCCCAGATCAAATATTTTATAGGGAAAACCCTTCCTTCCTCTCTTTGGGTCACTGCTGGTTTTCCACTGAGTCAGCTGTCTGGCTCCATCCATCTGGGTCTATAAAGCCTTTACCCCAATCACACATGGAAATCGCAAACGCAGTAGGAAGCTCAGTGGAATACCCAAGCTTTTCCAGACTACCTAACTGATGGAGCTGCAGACACACCCCTCTGAAACAGTATGGGTGATAGGAAAACAGAACACAGGTTTAAAAGCTGACTAAACAAGGTGAAGGCATGCGACCGGTCACACTCAAATGGTTTCCTGTTCTGTATTTTTCATGTGCCTTTTGAAATTTTGCCGAAACATTTTATATTGTTTTAACTCAGTTTTATGAAATATATTGTGTGCAAACGGAAGCCTGAAAAGTTTTACTGGACAAAAACCTTAGAACAAAGGAAGAAAACAATGGCTGAATAGAAGAGGTGCACAAGCATTTTGTGGAGTTGTCTGTTGGCATTAGAGAGAAAAATGTCTTTTCTCTTTACCATTCAAATCAATGTCTTGGGGTGCATACGTGCACACATTCCTAACACTTAATGAATCCTGTAAGTGCATACTCATACAGTTTAAACAGTTTGATTGGTTTACTGACAGCCAGATTATACTAAAAAGAGCACTGATGCATATCCATAAACATTCTCCAGTCCATTTGTCAATCTTACAATTTAATGTAATTTGTTTCCAGAATTATTTTTTTTTTGGGGGGGGGGGGGGGGGGGGGGGGAGAATCACTGTTTTATTTACTTTAAATCAGAGATTTCAGACAAGAGTTTAGTTCTGTAGACATCTTTGTTAGTTTATGTCAGAAAATATATTAAAGTTCAATGTATATGCACTTTTTTCATGAGATAAAAACATAAAGACTTTAGGTATACTGTACCTTTTAATAATTTAGAACATGCCACATCACGATAATTTTTATTATTCTGTATTTTATTTAACATAAGTAACATACATTTGCTTTGGAAATTAAAAAAAAAGAACTAATTTAGGTTGGCAAATAAAATATTAACATACACATACTAAAACATTACTATCATACCAAAACATTACTATCAGTACATATGTGAAATACACTGGCTGTGTAAGGAGCTATTAGATGAAATCTTGATACTGCTGACATCAAATGGTAATCACTGCATTGTTTTGATGTGGCCTGTATTCCACCTATTCTGTTTAAGCATCATTTGTATCGTAACACTAAGAAGCAAGTCTTTCTAATATTACAACTTACTTTTTGAGGTGACAAAGCACTGGAAATACATTAGCACTTTAACTCTCAAACTTTTCCCAACATGTTTTTTCATGTCTTAATGCCTATAGATGGCTCTACTGAACACATACTGTTTTGAAAATTAAAAGTATATGTGTAAAAAATCAAACAAATGAAAAATAAAATCAATTGCCCTTTATAAAAGACTTGTTTTTTATTACTCACCAACTGACATCCTTCCAGGGACTTTACCAGCTGAGCGTTCTGACAAGAGAGAATGGAACCAGCCAAGTTCAGCATTACGCACACTGCAGACAGCAGCATGAAAAAGGTTATCTGGGAAAAAACCAAACAGCCTATTATTATTCACTGCAAGACGCAAACAAGAAAAAATACCATTTAGATGTTCAAGAACTTCCAGCCTGTCATACAATTACATGGATGGTAACTTTAATACATTTTAAAGAACAAAGTAGAGTATTATTTAATCTGACAACATCCTGAGTCTCACACTAAAAGAAAAAGCAAAATCAAAACTAGACTTGACTATCATCTATTTTCCTACAGCCATTTCAAAATCAACCATTTATCTCTCACTTTTATTACACACTGTGAAAATTTAATGGGTTTTATGAATGAGCATTATTAACAAGTAAGATTTGAAACAACTATTTTTATAATGAAAAGTAGTCTTGAAACAATTTAAATCCCTTTTGATGAGGATATGGGTATCTTAAAGAGCAAAAGTATTTGTGAATATCATGTATCATGAGTTTGTACAAGTTGGGGGAAAAAAGGTGATTAAAATTCTGGATATATATAACTACTTGGTTTTTAAACAAGAATTACAATCTAAGCAGCATCCTCCATATCAACTACCCATTGTTTTAATTACTCCTTTCTCCTCTTTTCAAAATATGTAAAAACAATCATTAACTTGATTGCATCAGCTTAACTATCATTTTATTGCTTTAAACATAAAAAACCTGGCCCAGTGTGGGCAGACAGAAAACTCAGTATGTAGGGAACTCAGTATGCAGGGAAATGGAAGAAAGGCACAAGCAGTAAGAGGCCAAGAGTAAAGATGTGCTCAGTATAAGGCCACCTTAAACAATCATTGCTCATGTTGCTATGTAACACTCATACTCCTATTGAGTTATCTGATAGTAGTAAGAAATTCTGTTGCATCTTTTTTCCGTACACATGCCTATCGTTTACAACCTTTCTGGTCACTGTTCTCACAAGATGTTATCTTCCCTCAATGCATATGCTACAAATATTTAAATCAAAAATGGTTGGATCTGTTCTAGTGTTTTTCAAATGAAAAACAAGAATTTGAATAGTTTCCCTCTTCACCAACCTAAGCCTCACTCGACAGAAAAATTCCCAGTTGATACATCTAAGGGTTAAAATATATCTCCATTGCATATTTTGATAGAAAACAAGATTTCACGTATTTTTACAATTTAATACTCCTATATTGTGTGTATGAAAAAGAATCTGTGACAAATCTGTGTCAAAGTCAAAACTTCCAAAGACATACTGCTACCATATAATAATGGGCAAATAGATAATGTCTGTGTCTCTATATATTGTCTCAAATCCAGATGACCACTGATACTGTAAGTAGTATAAAATCTGCACTAATGGATACCTTGCAGACTCAGTATTTATATATCACCTCATTTTATTATTTCTTAGTTTTTGTATATTTAATCATTGTAACCCAAGAGCTTTATGCATTTATTTTTGCTAATACAGGCAAAAATTAATATACTTGATAGAGTGATAGTTGTTACAACATTGAGCTTTCTAACATACTAAACATGATTTTTAACATACTTGTTCTAGCCCTTTAACTGCAAATTCATTTGAACAGTTAATGGAACTTTTACCAAAAATAGGAAATTAATTTCTTTTTATTTATTTGTTTTGTTGTTTATTTTTTATGTTGCCAGTATTTCAATTGCTAACGCTGCACTGCAAATTCTCCTGGTGTAAATCCACATTATTGATTATATCATATTCCTCTTATGAACCATACACACGTTCCTGAAAATTCACATCTTTAAAGAAGTGCTGCTTGCCTTACAGAAAGGAGTAGTCAGGTGTGCAAATGGGTACCAAAATTTGTTTGATTCAAAAAAATTTAAACACCAGACACCTTTTCTCTGACAAGTACAGTTTGTATATGAAACTTCAGCCATTTCAAAAATCACCAAAGTAACAAAAGGCGAACATCCTCTAACTTTATGTTGATTGACTTGCGTCAATGAAATCCATATGTCTGACATATAACTTCCATATAAAGTCATCAGAACTGTGCAGAATATCAACACCAAATCCCCTTTAGAGCTCTGCTGCTACAACACCAAATAGCAGCTAATTCTTCATGGTTAAAACACTTTCCTTATTTATTCCGTTGTCCCCTCATCAATCCCTGGCAGAACCAATGCAGCACTTGCTGCTCAAAGATCCTTCCTCAGCTAATGAAGTCTACAAAGTTCTATGGAATCTACAAAGTTCTGAAAGCTCAAGGAAAACAGAGTCCCCTATGCTGAAGGAATACCTACTGTAACAACTCTGCTCCAAATGCCTTTCAGTAGTCACATACCTTCATGAAAAGAAGAGTCCCAAACACTTTTTGAAAGCTACCACTAGCACTTTTTTGGAAAAACAAACAAAACACCCCTGTAATCTCCACAGTATTAACCAAAGGACTGAAGTTGTGTTACAAATTTCAGTTGCCAGCTTCACTTTCTTCCAAGCATCACAGCTGAGAACAAGGTTTAGATCCTACATCGGGTTTTTCTATCTTTACCGTACTTTCTCCGTATCAGCACTCATTAATGATGCAACCTCTATTGGCGTTTCCGAAGTGTTGTGCTTTAACCCTAGCCAGCAACTAACACACACAGCCGCTCGCTCACTCCCCCCCAGTGGGACAGGGGAGAGAACCGGAAAAAAAGTAAAACTCGTGGGTTGAGATAAAGACAATATAACAGGACAGTAAAGGAAGAAAATAATAGTAATGATAAAAGAATATACAAAACAAGTGATGCACAATGCAATTGCTCACCACCCGCTGACCTGACCGATACCCAGCCAGTTCCCAGGCAGCGGCCGCATGCCCCCGGCCAACTCCCCCCAGTGTGGGGGGTTTTTTTGTGTTCAGCATGTCGTCATATGGTATGGAATATCCCTTTGGCCAGTTGAAAAGTCCTTGACTTAGCGTAAGCACTGCTCAGCAACAACTAAAACATCAGTGTGTTATCAACATTATTCTCATCCTAAATCCAAACCACAGTACTATACCAGCTACTAGGAAGAGAATTAACTCTATCCCAGCCGAAACCAGGACACAAAGTACCCTCTTCCTCTTGTCATGTGCAAAGACAAGAGAGAAGGATCCAGCACTCTGTCAAAATCAGGTAACAGGCTCTCACAATTTCTGCTCTTCTCTGTGGGTCTGTCTCACATTCTGGATAGAAGTTGCATTTAAAAGTGACAGCCACCAGTGACATGGTCACATATCAAACACTGAAATTCTCTTTCACACTTGTCTTCCTGGTTTTGCTATTTTATGCCTCACTTAATGTCCCGGGCAAGGCATTACCTAAGCCGGGCTAGGCATGTAGTTAGAAGGGAAAACTGAGGTCCTATGCAAGCCTTTTGCAACTACCTTGCCTCTTGCAGAACACAAAGAGCCTAATAAAAGCAATTTAAGTATTTCCAATATCCTTCCTTAAAGCTTTGCAGATAAATACCAAAAAAGCTTTACACTGATGGAATAGGATACATCTATTACGCTGTTATCACAACTTTTGAGGTGACGTTCACCACCATGCTGGAAGCAACAACAGAGAAAAGGAGGCATAAAAATATCAATTACCACATTCATAGGCACCAAACAAAAAAATGTTCAGTGTGCTTAATGTTCTTATCACAAATCAGTCTTTTCTAACATTGGCACAATTACAGCAGTAAAGATAAACATATCTGCAACCCTTTGAAGGAGTAGTCATTGTGGATTATTAGGGACAGCCAACACTACATTATGAAACACTGCAGATGAAATTAGATATACATTATTCATGAAATTAAGTATGTCTAATTTCCACATTAAAATTTTCCTCAGAAAGTGAGCTACTGAATGTTTGCTCTGAGAGCTGCGTATGACATACTTGCAGGAGCAGTATGAAACTGTTAGGAAAGAGTGTAAGATGCAGTTAACCCAATGACCAAGGGTAAGAGCTTACACTGAAGAAAACGCAGAATTAAGTGTCAGACACTGAAGGGCTATGACATCTTAACGCCGCTTTAAAACTACATTATTACCTTCTTTACCTTTCTAGCTACGACATATAAACAAGATAAAATATTCCTAGAATTCAGGAAGATGCATTAATACCACTGAGCTCCAAAAGCTTTAGAGCCATCAAGAATTAGTATGCAAACAAAAAGCGAAGCCAATTGATTTATTATGACATGGAGTTAGCAGAATTAATTGGAGAAGTCAAAGCTGATATTCTATACAAAGCACTCTATAGTAGAAAAGTTAATAGGACTTCCTACTTAAATGTTACCATAGTCCTAAACTAATTCTACAAAACTAATTAGCTCTACCCTGAGGCAATGATTTAAAATGATATAACAACTCACAATTTGAGATGTCATCTTGCACCTGGAATAATAAACTAGCTTAATTTTCTTCATGACCTTAGTCTGCTTCTTTCGTTTGGGTTTTTTCAGTAATTTTGAGGTTCAGGTTACATGAAATAGGTTTTCCTGGCCTTCTCATAACTTCTGTCTTTAAGAATAAAACTATTTAAAGATCAAGCCTTCACAGCTGCTTTCCACCAAAAGGAGAAAAAATTTTCCTATGCAAAGGGAGGCTGAGGCCAGAGCCTAATAGAATAACTTTGCTGTACTCCTGAAAGACAGGGATGAAGGACATTTGATTGTAGGAATACATTGCAACAGCAAGCAATCTTACCACTTTCTATTTAATTATCAGTTACACTGTTTCTTTGCAGAAGTCTCAACTTCTATGATCATATGATTATGTGAATCTCTCAGATTTCACCTAAAGTAAAACACTTCCTAGGCTACTTGATCATCACATGAAGATGTTAAAAAGCCTGATCCAAGACTACAAATTTCAAAACCAGTCCCCTCCACCCAATTTATTAAAAGAAAGCTGGTGAATTTTAAGTCTATGTCATGGAATTTCAACAGTTGGGTTTAACACAGCTAGAGCTTGTCTTTGAAATTCCTACCACAGCATCAAAAACAGTTGTAGTGGAAAAGATAGCGAACACCTTATCTTTCCTTTTATTCTGCCTATTCATGAATCAATGTCTCAATGAAAGTTTAGGGACTGGGTCACACTAACAAATACTCCAGGTTCTGTAAGACTCCTTCCCAGACAAAGTTTCTGGCTTTATTTAGTTATAGATTTACATGTATAGCTGGACTATCAGTAAAATGGGAATGTGAACACAAAACCTTTTTGCAGAGTCGTTTGAAATTTACTGAGGAAAAATCCTCTTCAGAAGGGTATGTGTTATTCTCACCATTTGTAGTTCGGTAACAGTCTAGATTCATGCTATTGTTTTCTTACTAAACTTTTACAGAGTTCCCATTTGCCTTACCAGTCATAAACAAAAATGTTGTCTACATCAGACTGAATGATTAATTTATAAGTAAACCAATTAATGAAGGCTTATTTGTGATTTTGTCTTTAGCTAAACTATGATGTCACTTCGTTTCAACAGCACCCTGGGAAATTCACTATGATTTTGTTCACAGTCTTAGGACTATACATAGGCATTTGATGTAGGTATCTTTCTCTGCTGTGCTGGAAGAGTTATACTTCCCAAGACTTCAGAGAAGAGTAAAAATGAATTTACAATTCAAACAATTTCTCAACTGATTAGCCTCTATCCCTTCAGAAAGCTGGCAGAATGCAGCAATGTAAAAAAGGCTGCACTGGTCCCATGCTATGGCAGAAGATCTGAAGAGCCATCCCAGGAAATAAGGAAGGGCACAGCCACTTCTGGAGGCTCCCCTTGACACTCCCTCACAGGCAAGAAGAATCTGGCTTTAATTTGCATTACTGAAATTTTCAAATAGAATAGCATTAGCTGAAAGCAGAAATGATGCTCAGAGCAACAGTACTGAACATCATCCTTCAAAAGACTAAGAATTAACCATTAGATTCTTCTGGGTTTTTTTCCAGATATAAATTTTAGTAGTAAGACCTTTTAGTGAAATGATACAGTACAAAATAAAACCAAAAGACAGCCAAATATCTTTCATTTCCTCTTTCTACTGAGTGATGAAAGAACTGTTTAGGGTACAGAACACAGGAAATTATCAACCATAATGCAGCTTATGCTGGTGGAGAATTGCAAAACAAGAATTTTCATATTGATATAAAACAGAAGTGGAGTAATATGCCTTCAAGGACTAACCAGATTGCCAGCCACCAATATTTATGACGCTTATCCTTCTACCAAGTAAAACAAATGCACTGGCTTATTTCATTCCTTCAGCAGCAACAATAAAGAAAACAGAAGAGAGATGCCAGATCACACACTGTCCTGCTGTTCACTCTGCCCACAACACGTTCATACTTAACTAACACAACTGCTTAATCTCCTCCCCTTTTGTGTTAACTTGTAAGCATAAAAAGGAACAGAAAGCATTAATATTAATATAGTGAAAGAAAAAATATTATCATAATTCTATTCATGTTTCTTTGAATAATATATCTATATACATAGTCCACATATTTATGCTTTTATGCATATTTTTTCTAGAGTATTGCAAATGCTTTGAAGTGATTCCATTGTGTTTTGCTCACAGTCAAAATTAAGTTTTACTAGCTGGATAAAGATTCATGTCTGAGGTATGTACATTGCCTTTTGAGATAAAGAAATTAAGTATACTGGGTTATTTCATACAGGGGTCACCCTCGAGAGACTTCATTGCTAGGCCAAGTATCTGTATGGGTCTTCATCTGACTGATCAGATCACTGAACAAAGCATACATAAAAGAAAAGACATGCAGGATTGCAGAAGACTTTTTATGTTCTTCAGTAGAATGAAAATCTTATTAATTCAAAGGTGAGTAACTTTTTAAAGAAAGAATAGGGGAAACTTTGCCTTTCAGTAATTTCGTGTCTTTAGAAAAAGGGAATCAATCATACATTGGGTATTCAGGATAACCTCCGCTTCTGAATTACTTGAAATGAATGACACCAAGAAAGAGCACCCACCATGCACGAATCTACAAATGGAAATACTACATTCTGCGATTCTAACAAGGAGGCAGTTAGAAGCCTCTGGCCTAATGCTATTAATTCAACTGTAATGAACATATGCACTCCTCTGTAAATTCTCTTTTGACATGACCTCTCCAGCAAACAACCAGGATTACTAGAACGGATGATCCGAAAAGAAAAATGTTTAATTATCACAAATGCTCTGATAAGCCTTGATTATTTCTGAAATACCAACCTGATGCAAAATATTTTGCAAAATACTAAAGGGTACTGTAGGAAAGGCATTAGCTAAAGAAAGCAAACTGAAATTTGGCAAGGAATTAACCCACTTAAATATTCCAGAAATTGGTTTTAATTGAATTACACATTTCTGAAAACTGTTTTAAGTACACATATGCAGAGTATATCAAGAACGAGTTTTTATCATTGCAGTCCCAACATGCACACTTAATAAGAGACCACACCATACACATCTGCACTGAATGAAAAATTAGTTCTTACCATGCCTTTACAAGGGATGCCCCGTAATAAGGGTCCTTCCTTATTGAAAGAAAAAAAAAATTACTTAAGCCCTAACCCTAACAGGTTATGTTATCTTTCCACTATAAAGGAAGTTATTTGTAGTCCTATCTTCAGAAAGATTTGTAAACATGCCTCTCAAAATAAATAAAGAGTACCATGGAAATCATTAAGACTAAAGAGGCCTGGATATATTGAAAATGTTTGAAAATACAGTGCAGTTATCACTTATTTTTCTTACTCTGATCATTGTTAATCCTTTTTCACGTTTCTGACACAATGCTATTTTTGATAACAGATTAAAAAATTAAAATATTTAAAGTGTAATTTGGAAAACTCATTCACTGGACTATACTAAAAATGAGGAAAGAACTTTTGCAAACATCACTTTCTAGTCATGACACAGCAGAATTTTCTGCAACGTTCTCAACTTTCTTAAGAGGACACAAGTCTAGTTTAAATGCATGTATATTTAATAAATAATATGAAAATGTGTAAAGATAATTGTTATTTTACAGACTACATATGCCATCACACGAAGATTTCTTTTATCAATGTCACAATTCTGCTTTTTATTTTTCAGTCACCACAGTTAGAGCAATAAAACATGAAAAACTAATCTGAAAGACAGCTATATTCCCCAAAACTCACTCACTCACTCATTTGAAACTAATACACAGCTTAAATCACTGTCAAAATGGTTGTTAATAATATTGCAAGAGAACAAACACTGAAAATTATATTAGTATTCAATATTCAATACTTTCACAATGCAGTCTCTTTCAGGAAGGAAGAATTTCCAGCAGCAATACTGAAAAAAGTTAGGCAGTTTGGTAAAATGGAAAATGCCCCACAAAAAGATCTAAAGTGCAACTATGAATATGCATTGCATTTGCATTTTATAGAACAAAAATACAAATAAACAACTATCTTCCTGATATGTTGATTATTCCAATACCGGTCATTCATGCCTTCTCAACAACAGAAATGAACTTAGTGCTTTAATACCAAAAACCCTCACAGAGACATGATAAGGACATATTTTTAATTAATTCTATGAAATGCACATTTGAATATGGCAGAGAAAACATTTAAAAACTACCATATTGCCTGACAGTCTGAAGTTGTATGAAACTTGCATCTACACTGGTGTATGGATGCTTTTGAGATATGAAGTGTTAATTTAGAAGTCATCCATAAGGTAGGGTAGTTCCCCACCATACTTTCTAGATAAAGTAGTATATGAGATCATCCATTTGTACATCACCATACGAATTGTTTTTGTTTTCCTTATTAGTTCCTTATTGTCCTGGACTCAAGAAAATAATTTTACTGACATCTCAATAAGGCAGATATCCTGAAAAAAAAAATACAAATTGCATTTCAGAACCGTATACTGTTCTAATTTTCTTTCTTCTCCCTTCCCATCCCCCTGTAATTATATTCCAGCAAAACACTGCAGAAGCTCTAATAATTCCATGACAAAAGTAATTTATGCCAACTTTATACACATTTGAGCAACTAATTCAGTTCTCAAAAAGCACAAAGACTGAATATGATCTTCACCAGAGATGGTTCTTGCATCATAACTGAGCTTGATTAAAAAGGCACTACGGTGTCTTAAATCTGCTGCAATGACAAAAGAACTTCTGCCCACCTATACTACCCTTGGATTTTGGGTAGAAGAGACTAAAAATGGCTTGCAATTGTATGTTGCCAAAACTTCACCATGAAAGCTAAACTTACGGAATCTAAAAATGCTAACATAGGACATTTATGGTACCTTCTCTATTCTCATAAGTGACCTGATGACTGGCGGTTAAAAGGAAAGTAAAATGTCTCTTTAAAAACCATTAATATTAAAATGTTTAGTCATGGTCAAAAACTTTTTTGTGACAATCACTACAGCTATACTTAAAATTACATTTGGAAGAAGCCTTAACTTCTAAAGAACAATATGGAAAAACGGTCCTAAAAATAAACCAGTTATTCTATGAGTACTGTAACAAAAGAAGCCTGGTTTCCTATGAAGTTTTGTTTCAAACACATTTCTTACTCGCATTGCATTCTTCTATGTTTTCTTATCACCTCTCCTCTTAGAAAAGTCTCAAGTTCCTTTTCCTTCTGTCTTTCCATTGTCCAGCCATCTGCCACCATACAAGAAACACCACGGGTCTGTGACTAGTTGCAAACTGCATGTGCTGTCTGACCAGAGTGGGTGCGCTTGGCAGATCAGTTAGCCAACCAAATAGGAAAAAGTGTTCAAGTCATGCTACAGTGATTCCCCCAGTGGGAACACTCACTCAGGTTATATCCTCTACTCAGTTACCAATTTTATCTATACTTCAAGGATTTTTCTCTCTTTAAAACCTATATTCTTCTGTCAGATTTGGCTGAAATTTTTCTGTTGGCTCAAACATTAGTAGAGAGGAACAGCAGACAAAGAAAGAGACTTTATAAACACTGTTTCTTTAGAAAAATACTGGAACGCAGGTTTGTACACAGCAATTCAGAAGATCTGGGAACATGGAAAGTCTGAAGATTCTAGGGCAAAGAGAGGTTGGTAGCCTTGAATCTACACTTCCATATCCGTGCAGAACCAGATTTCTGTAAAAATGAATAATGCTTTGATTGGAGCATGCCTGCAAAATTCTTTCAATGTATCATAAGCTTCTCTTACCTATAACTCTAGTTTAAAGCATTTTTTTGTCTGAGAATTGGTTTTGTCATAACATGGGACAGTTGAAAAAGGTGAAGGATAATGAACCTTTTCAATATAAGCGTCTTCTTGCACTGTGAATACACGCACAATGGCAGGTCTCAGGTGTCTCTGCCTCCTATGAAAATTCTGAGATTCCTTATTGTTTCTCAGAATGTAACATTTTTGGCTGTAAGGAAGGTTCTTCTCAAGTAGTGATACTGTACAAAAACATGTATGATTACAGTTCAACACATTTTGGCATTTTATTGTGTCCGAAATATAGCTCATTTTTAAAGCAATTTTTAAGAATAGCAGACAGTATGGCTGTAGCAATCTGAGAATTAGCACCTTTTAGAAAATTATTACTGTTCTCAATGAGATTATTTGTGAATATTTTTCCTGCACAATTCTTAAGTCCAAACTACAAAAGAATGGAGGTGGAGGTCAATACATAGAGAAAACCCTTCCTGAACTTTTAACTACTGCTAAGTAACTCTGGTTTCTGCTCCATGTTATTAGCATTCACTTTCTGGATAATTCTAAATACTATCCTTCTCTACTACCACGAATTACCCCGAGACGATCATCAGAGCCCTCCAAGTCAAGTCAATCACAGGACAATTCCACCAACAGAAGCCTAATCCCCACAGCTCTCTGTAAAGATCGTGCTAGATAAAAATCTGAATGGCATTTCAAATGACAACTTTCTGTGGGTGTCAGGGATGAAGGCTTTTGTCAGTAACACTACTGATACACGTTGAGACCCAGCACAGTTAACACTGCACACTAGATGAGTATCTACCCAGTGGTCTCATACCAGGACTTGCCATGGTCCAAAATTAGTTGATGCCTACAGGGAGATAGGAGCACCTCTAAATCTTTCAGCTAGGGATGTAACAAGTTCGTGTGTACTTTGGAAGTGCTAACTCCCATGCAGGTAGAATAATGTTTTCCTGACAACCAATGCCTGAATTGATGCTTCAAAACTGTAAGCATGAAGTTTAGATTAAAAAATGGTTAAACTAGCTTCCTTACAACAGGTTCCATGATCTCATTGTGAGTTGTCTCAAAAAATACTTCCTTTGTCCTAAAACCTGCCATTTCATTTGGTGCCACCTTTTGCTAAGAAAAATTACAATTATGCCCTATTGACCTTTTCTAGGCCAGTACTGCCTTTTGTAAAATTGGATCTGTCTACTCAAGACAAAGAGTCATCACACCTACACCACTATTCCTGTCACCCTTCTCTTATGCTTTTCCAGTGAGGTAATTGGAACTACACTCAGCATTCAATACATGAGTTTACACTGTGACATACATAACAAGATATTACGGCTTGTTCTGTATTTCTTTCCTAATAACACCTAGCATTTTATGTGTATTACTGAATGCCAACTACTGAACTTCTCTGTCGTACAGCATTTATCATAATTCAACTTTTAAGTCCTTCTTTGTAGCATGTACCCCACTAGCAGTAAGTCATACACAGGATACCTAGTACATATATTTTTGATATAGCAACACTCATGTACAAAGCAATACTGGAAGGAAGTAGCGCCAGAAGAACAAACAGATTTCACAGGGTAGCATGTCTGTCTCCTAATTCTGGCTCTCCTAATGACCAGCTGATTGGCCTCAGGCAAGCTACTTCAACTGAATGCCTTTCCCATAGATGTGAAGTGAGAACTTTGAGACCGTATAACTTCGTAAGTACCTTCATACATCTGACCACATTAACTATTTGCAAAAAGTATGAATCAAGAATTTATGTACCAGAATACATAAATCAAGAGCTCCTTCAGTTTTCTGCAGGTCCACCCTTGTGAGCTTTTGCTCAGTGAGCTTCAAAAGTTTCTTTTGGCAATGTGTTGAATCTTATACTGCTTCTTATGGGCAAACACCCATTTGTTTTGCTGACTAAAGCACATATAAAGCATTTTTCTGTTACAAAGCCCCTTAAAGTGTTTGAAGGAAAAGTTTCAAGGATGAATAAGCCTTTCCAGAATGAGCCATCTTCCCAGAAGTAGTCTGCACTTTCACTTTGAACTGCATGTTGAAATACAACACAACCTTGTATCAAACTGTGTGAAAGCTGACTCACTGAGAACTTTAGCCATAAGCAATTACATCAAATACGCAGCATCCCTGCATTTTCAGTACCTGAGACCAAGGGGGTGCATATGCCTTTATGCCTGCTATATGGAAGAAAATAGGCAAATATGTAAAGCAAAGTAACTACTGCATATGAATAAATCAGGAGCACAGTAAAAAGGAAGAGCACGCATTAAATAGGGGTTTGAAGTATGACTTCCTACTACAAGAGGGAAGAAGTCTCTAAGCGCAAAGTAGTTAAAGTCCTCCAAAAGTGATGTAAATATTGTATCAGATGAAACCATATTTGTAAAAGCAAGCTCCTATTTCATTCCTCACACTTTAATTTTGGAGATATATACAAAACAGGATTTTCATTTACATTGCTGGCATTTCAATCACTACTTCCCCTTATGGGGGAAGTTTTCACTGGTTTGGTAGTCAAGACACTAACACATAGAAAATGTTACCTTCTGAGCTGATGAAAGATATTACTCAACACTACTGTGTAGTGTAGTTTGAGAAAAATCGGGAATTGACACGTTAAGCTTGCTTCTGCAAACCTGCCAATCCTCTGTACTTGTAATACTGTGTCTATGTGTTTTTTCCTGTTAATTCCTGTCCTGTAGTTCTCTGAAAGATCATAAAGCCATCCTTGAACGAACATTTTTTTTTTACATTATTGAAAGCAAGTTTTTTGAGACACTGTAGTTACATTAGATACTACAGACTTTTTCTATCCACATTAAATATGTATGCATGTATTTAATGTGGTTTAAAATATAAACAGAATCACAGAATCACAGAATCACAGAATCAGTACGGTTGGAAAAGACCTGTAAGATCATCGAGTCCAACCTGGGGCGGGGGGAAAAAAAAAAAAAAAACAAAAAAAAAAACCACAACACACAACATCAAAAAACCCACCAAAAAAAAAAAAAAAAAAAAAAAACCAAAACCAAAAAAAAAAACCAAAAAAAAAAAAAAACCACAACACAACCACAAAACCCACGCCACACAACAACAATAACAAGCCACAACCCACCCAACACCACACAGCACCATGTCCATCAAGCTACATCCCACAATGCCACATCCACACGCTCCTTGAATACCTCCAGGGAGGGTGACTCTACCACCTCCCTGGGCAGCCTATTCCAGTGTTTCACCACTCTCTCAGTGAAGAACTTTTTCCTAATGTCTAGCCTGAACCTCCCCTGTCGCAACTTGAGGCCATTTCCTCTAGTCCTGTCACTATTCACTTGGGAGAAGAGACCAACACCCACCTCTCTGCAACCCCCTTTCAGGTAGTTGTAGAGAGCGATGAGGTCTCCCCTCAGCCTCCTCTTCTCCAGGCTAAACAACCCCAGCTCCCTCAGCCGCTCCTCGTAAGACTTGTGTTCCAGACCCCTCACCAGCTTCGTCGCCCTTCTCTGGACACGCTCCAGCACCTCAATGTCCTTCTTGTAGTGAGGGGCCCAAAACTGAACACAGTATTCGAGGTGCGGCCTCACCAGAGCCGAGTACAGAGGCATGATCACCTCCCTGCTCCTGCTGGCCACACCATTTCTGATGCAAGCCAGGATGCCGTTGGCCTTCTTGGCCACCTGGGCACACTGCTGGCTCATATTCAGCCGGGTGTCGATCAACACCCCCAGGTCCTTTTCTGCAGGGGAACTTTCCAGCCACTCATCCCCAAGCCTGTAGCGTTGCCTGGGGTTGTTGTGGCCATTTTAATACACACATTTATTATTTGTGAAGCAGCAAGAATAGCCAGAGGCAAATGTGCTTGTCTCTGTAAACTACTGTATAAGTAGACTCAAAACTTGCAGCATGGTATTCTGCTCACAAAGCTCTGGCTTACATGGTTTACAGATAGTAACATTTATTATTGTTTATTCTACAAAAGTCAGTTTCCCAGACAGAGATTCAGAAGGGCACAACCAGAAGCAAAACTGAAAATTTATGAGCACCAAGCATTATGAAGCTGTGAGATCAGCAACTGTGCCAGTACTATGTTAATGCAAGATTATCTGGGGTACAGACACAAGCTACCTGTTGGATCAGCCAGATGCTGAATTTAACATGAAGATTTCTGACTTTTCTGTGAAGTCAGCTTCTCCCCAATAAACACACGTGCATTCTTTTTCCCTGCAATGCAGACAAGCAGCTCATCTCATTTCACGAAGGGAAAAATAACATTTTTATGGCTAAAAGTGCACTCACAGGAAAGTGACATCAGTAGCAGAAGCACTGCACATTCATACCTTACCTTATTGCAGACTAACATTTCTCCTTGACTATTTCCCTAAATAATCACACCCCTAATAAGTATGACGAAGTTTTTAAAGATCTGTTATACTGAGTATACTGAGTAACAGTATATATATACACACTCTCTTCCAATGGTCCCTTTGAAAGCTTTGTAGAAGTCAAAAATTTATCAATATATATAACCCTAAGAATACAGGATTACTTCCCATTAAATCAAGTAGTAGGAATTATATTTTGTTGTTATTATTACAATAACTTAAACTATTACTATTATTATTTTTATCTTAATGATCTAATTGGTATTTTTATATTTCAATATATCTGATCCAATTGTTTTCTGTATCCTCAAATTATTCACCCAGGAAAAAAGAGTTCAGAACAAATACACTCAAATTTTGCCTGCTTCTGTAATCAGAAATCTAAGATGAAAAAAAAATTCTCTTAAATCACAGAATCCATAAACTAAAAGACTTGACAGGCAGCGTCTCTTCTGTTCAGCACGGTGCCATGTGCTTTAAGAAGCACTTGTGTTAAGTGGAGCCTGTCCGAGATGAGCAACTGAGCTTCCTCAAGGCAGGGAAGATTGCTGGGACTGCAAGATGTGCGCCAGAGGGTCTCTGCAGGGAGCAGAGCTCGAGGAGCAGGCAGAGCAGGCAGTAGCAGCCAGGCTGCACAGAGGACAGAAGAAACCATGTTAGGAACCTGACAGAGAGAAACAGAGTGGTGTGCTGCCACTCGAAAGATTACTCAGGAAAACAAACTAGCAAGGATTCCCCACAAACCTACCTGGATTCTGAGAAGATTCATATAAAAACCCTTTAAAAATTTCTATCCTCTCTTCTCTAGCTCCATTATAAAAGGTACCTAGAGTTTATATTCCAAGACAAAATGGCTTTAAAAGCATATTGATCTTCTTCACCCAGTTCACTATAGTAGAATGCCTAGACAGCTCTACCTCAAATCCCTGGCCAACACAAGGTCCTACCATGAACAAAACCAAAATGCAGCTCTTCAACTAAGTTAAAAGAAGCATAAGCAGCTAGTAACAGTGAGAAACCAAAATTAGACAAATTTAGACTAAGATATTGATTTTCAGTATGACTGATTAACCATTGGAATACTGTATCTGTGAGCACGATGGAGCGTTCCTTACAAAGGCAACACCAGATAGCATTTTTTGAAATATTTAAAAAAATATTTTGGACTATATGCCACAGCTCCAAAGAAGTTTTGCAGTTCATGACCAAGGTTGTTTGGGCTGTTGTTTTCAGAGGTCATAGTACATGATTTTATTGATCCCTTCTGCCCTTGTAATTTATTAAATTATAAAGTATACAACACAAAAATATTGCAAGATAAAACTCAAACTTCATTTAATTACAGATTATAGAATTGAATAGATAACTCACACATAATTTTAAAATTAGCTCATTTAAAAAACTTACTACTCAGAACTGGCAATCAAACCAATACTGTTAACTAATGGTTTGCACGTGCACAAGAAGCAACAAAATTTAGCTTCCCCTTATTTGCCTAAAATAGAGATTCTTCTGTTTCATGATTCAATTATATCACTTTCAAAATTATTTCTCAACACTTGCCAAGAGGAGTCTGATAATGAACGAAAATATTTTCTCTAGGTCTAAAGCCATGTTCTATATTAAACAGGCAGAAATATTCCCTGCTGTGTGGCACAGCATCAGGTTAAAGATTTTAATGCTTTTATGTTAAGAACCATAAATGATATTGTTTTATCCTAAAATATATAATACCATTCAAGTCCAGTCATTATTAAATTAAATTACATTTCCACCAGATAAAATTTCTTTTGACTATGTCTAATGAGGCTATTTAACTTCTTAAGAGAAAGCTGAAACCTTGGTATCAATATTAAAATATATGCAACTATTTCTAATTTCAAAGCTAAACTTCTAAAATTAAACTCAGTGTATGTGACTCTATTGACCATGTGACAGTCCTATTAACTTGTTTTCATTCAAATAGATCTTGTCATTTCATTAATTTATTACTAGTTGCTTGGTTGCATCTTCATTTCTATATTTCTTTATAAAAATTTTCTGTGGAAAAACCTAACTACAACTTCACAAATTACACTATTTGAGATTATAATAAATGCTCCTGGTTTTAATTTACAAGAAAAAAATAGGCCTCTCTCCTACTCTTTTATTTATTGTTACAGTAGCAATCAGCTTCGACTGAGAGTCAGCAAGTCATATCTACAAAATAATTATCTGATAGCTGTTGACAAGAGCACAGTGCACGACAGAAAGGGGCACTGTGTGTTTCCAGTAGGATTTGCATGAGAAAGAACAACATCTATTTAAAGGCCAGAAGTAGTAGTTTAGTTTCCTCCTATATCATTTTGCAGTAAACAACAACAATAACAATAAAGTTAAGGATTTGGTAATGCTTCCCACGCTTTTCAAGAATCCTGGAATTCAAAATGCAACCTTGTCTCTGTATACAGGAGGACAGAGTGTCAGATAAAGATCTATTTAAATCAAAACAAATCTCCTCTAATATCGCATAATAAAAGTATTCCATTCAATACCTTCAAGCAATTCCCTGTCAGTAAAGGCAATTTGCATAGGTGGAAATTCTGATGGCCATAAAGATTATTTCCTCAAGTGTGATCAGATAAAGGACTGCAACACAATAGTGAGTTTAGCACTGTCATAGTTTACATGCGACAATGTGTTTGTTATTTCTGTAATGCTGTATTATAGCAGTATCATTTTACAGTTTATTTTAATATTTTTTAGGGAAGCGTAACAGGGGACCTGATTTAGTAATAAAGCCCTCATGCTCTCAGCTCAGGAACTTTAAATAGAAATTCGTCAAAACTAGATACTTCAGCAACTATTCATTTTCTGCTATTTTGATTCTAATTAACACTTTTAACATTTACACCTTTCTGAAGTGCATTCAAAGGATCAAATAGTAATTCCAGGAAGCTTGGTAACCAAAGCATTTTCCCCCTGAAGCATAAACCAAAGCTACTGTACTGATTCTTACAGATCATGGAGTACTTGAGCTGTAGTTGGAGAATGAAGCACCAGATAACTTTCAGTCCTATTTGAAAATCAAAACCTTAGTCCAGACAGAGAATTTTATTAGTTGCTTTGCTGGTTATATCATCTCCCTACCACTCCTAGCAGGGCAGCAAACACTGCTAGATCTAGATCTGCAGTAATTAATTTTGATATCTAAAAAACTTTTCAGCCTGTTTCAAAGGCTTTTCATGCCCTAACAATAATCCATTCCTCTGCTGCTTCCCTCTTCTCCCCCACCCCAGTGAGCAGCAACAGAAGCTAATTTGCAGGTTTCAGGCATATTTGCTTCTATTTTTCCATTCTTTGCTAAGGTGCCGACCACAGAAACAGCTGAAGAAATTCCGACAAAGCAAAATTAAAAGGATTTTGCAGCCACACTGCAACAGGATCCTTTCCAAAAGGGAGCTTTATACTCTCTGCATTGCTTTGGCATCCATTTGCCATGTGAAGATGAACACATATCAGGCAAAGGCATTACCACTGCTTTATGCAAATTCATACTAAAAGTCTTACCATTTGCTTTCAAGACCTTTGCACCAAAGGTTCCTGAAATGAATAGATTTTGTGTGTCTGCTAGAAACCTTGGTCCTGTAACGTATTTGATTGTGTCAGTCCATTCCATGAGTGACAAACACACTCCTTTGCCCCCTCAACATTTACATGCTGAAACTGGTTCCCTCAAATTCTTTAAGATTCTGCATGTTAACCCTCACTACAAACTATCCAAACTTTCAGGGCTCCCAATAACTATACAAATATATAAACATACATAAATATAAAATAAGAAATTATATCATAAAATATAAATAATTACATCATACATACCATATATACAATATATTATAGTCTTACACATATTTAAAACTTAAAATCGACAATATGACATACTACTTCCACATTCGCTCATTTGAAAAGTGCATTTTATACTGATCTTAACATCAGTGGCATACAGGCTACTACTATATAAAAGAGGAACAAGAAGAGGCGCTTTGCTCTTTTGCATATAAAATTCAAGCTATCTCGAAGTAGTCAAGTAATGCAACACACTTCCAATAGCAATTTTAACAAAGCAAAGTTTGCTGGTAATTATTTTCATAGCAGAGTACAAGCTTAATTTTTGTCAAATAATCTATTAAAAGGGCAAGGGGGAGTAACAGCTGGTACACTACAGAACTTCATACAAAGTTTGTTACACGAAAACAAGCACTCAAAAGAATCTTTCAATGATTTGCAATTAATACTGCAACAAAATTAGTAAGATAATCTTTACTATATGTGCAGGCAGCCAATAGAAGGCCTTTTGACAAAATAATTGTTTTATATAGTAGTTTATATTGGCCATTTTTTATCACTGACATTTCCCATTTATACACCAGTGCTTCCCTAAATAAAAAGCCACGCACATGAAATCTAACTTAAAATATTATTTTGAAAGAGACAGAAAGCAAACAGCACTAACCTACTTTAATGCCACTCAAAATGTTGTCAATTTGAAATCCTTCCAAAATGACTGCTGTGGCTCTACAGTCAGGTGGAAAAAGCAGAGTTTATATCCAGTGTGATCATAAACACTTCAAACCTAAATGCTTTCTGAATAGAATTTTGACCACTTAAGTCACATTTAAAACTTGCAATTACCTCAGCCATACCAGTTTAACTTTCCTTCCAACATAATCTCTAAGGAAGTAAAAATTGAAACTTTTTTGAGAAATAGTGTGTTCCATGAAAATGGCAGATCATGGTTAGGTTAGGAAAGATGACATTTTTCTAAATTAGTTTTGTATATAAAAAACAATCCATATTTAAACAAAACAGCCAGTTAAATCAGTAATTAGAAATTAATATATTTAAAAAATGTGTGAGTAGTCTAGTAACTTTAAAATAAATCTACATAAGACTGAATTTGTACTTCCATAGCTACTGCATTGATAGGGTCCTCCTTATATACAACATATTACTTTTTGCAAGTGTCACATTGCTGGAAGGATTCACCTCCATGGAAGTGTCAGTGAAATGCTACTCCATATAAATTAACCTTCCATAAAATCTGTAGCAGAATACCCTGAGGAAATAAAAGCTCACGTTGTCCTGCTGACAAGGACAGGCATCAAAAGGCTATGCAAGCTGCCCTTCCTGGCAGTAGCATAATTAGAGAGAAGCAGGTTGTAAAGGTCAGATACACAGATATTTTGCATCTGCCTTTCCCAAAATATTAATAGCAATTAACTACTCGTGCAATTACTCTTAATGAACGATTGTGTGGTCTCTCTGAAAGCTATCATACCAGAATACTTCTGTCATTAAGGAAGAAGGCTTCTGTCAGGTAAGCAAGGTCAGCAAGCCACAACTGCTAAATTACATCAACAGTACATGAGCATTTTCAATATCAGACAGTTTGTGAGGCAAGGCTTCAATGTGGACAGCGGTTTTTCCAAATTTGATTCTAATGTAACCTCATTATAGTTTTGGCTGTTTAAAGAAAAATTGAACACACATCTCTATGGAAGCCTCACAAGAATAATTTTAAAGAGATCACCGATATATGAACTTCAAAATTTCTAAGACCTTCACTCATATATCTGAGGTAGAACTGAATCCATAAGGGTGTGCGAGATTCCGTCTGTAGTAAGGACACCCAAACACATGATCACAGGCATTTCTAACTCAGGATCTAAACTGCGATTCACCTGGCAAACAAATCCCTCTTCAACAAGCACGTGATAATTAGATTCTCTTTGGATAACGGTGCATTTCCTTCCATCTGTTGCACAAGCAAAACTGAAATCACATGAGTTTTGATTGTACAAAGAATGAGGTATACATGCCCAACTCCATCACCCCTCCAAAATAATTTATATTAGTTAATGCAAATATTTCTTCTACTTTTAAATAAAAACATTTCAAACACAATTCATCTAATCTAAAATAAATTTCTGAAGTTACTGTTTCCTCACCATTCTACATCAAAATACAAAGGTCAACAAATACTTTCCATGCTGCCCAACTAGTCAGCTCCAGTGATACCATACATAAGCAGCTTTACTCCAGTTATCCAAATTAGACAATGAAAAACATAGTCACCAGTTTTGCCTTTACATACATGCATAAAACAAACACATCAAATTATAATTTTCTTTTCCTAGATTAGAAGCAGAATTTAATTTTTTATGTTATTATAGCATATACTGTTTATGATGGAAGAAAATCCTATACCAGGATGACATGGGAAATGACACGAACAACATATTTCTATTTACCTGTTCTGAAGAACCGTTCAATTAAAAGCTGATGACCATTAAAAAAGACCTGATCGGCAGAGGGATGGGCTACACTGAGTAAGATCCGCAGAGCAGAATGAAATTGCCAGCTCTCCCTCCCAGGCTTCCTCTCCCACATGACTCAGCAGTGTGTGCAGAAGGATTTCTCATTTCTTCACTGTGACACTAGGACCACTCTAACTCTGGGTCCCCGGAATGACCTGTCCAACACAGGGTTTTTCTCACCTTTCCAAGGTAAGCTCTAACCAACATGTTCTGCTCTACAAACCCTAATGGAGGGGACTGGCTAGAATGTTGATTACATGAGGCAGAACTGTTTGCTACAATACCCCATAGTTGCTCACTGGGCCCTATTAACGAGAGGTCACTCCCTCCCTTTCCCTTCCACACAATCCCTATAGTATACTGCACTGCAGACATGTTTGTCTATCTGTCTGTATGAATGTACAGATACATTTTTTTAGCTCTGTGCACAAGTAAGTTTCTGCTCCTCTATTCTGTCCATATACAAATGAAAATTTATCAGGGTAAGGGGAACAACAAAAGGGGGAGGGCAGGCAGACTGCCTATATTATGTGTATCTAATTCTTTTGCCACTTCAGTATTAGAGAAAGTATACAATGTCTTAAGCCGTTCTATATAGGTCCTTTTTATCGTTGTATCCACTTGTGCATGCAAGGACCATTCTAGCAAAAAGTAGTCAGGTTTTTGCTGTTTTCTCTACTGTCTGAAAAAGTATCGGTGAAGACCAGTATATGTTTTCCTATTACAAATAAAGCTCTGTTAACAAGAAACAAATATTTTGGTTTTCCAATCACATGCAAATACTGACTATCTACTGTGGTTCTGACACATATAGCATATTAACATACACTAGCCCGTATTTCCAACTCCTCTAGTACTACGTCAGAAAGCATGAACATTTTCCTACTGTTTCCAGATAGTTGTCACTTATTTATATCAAAAAGCAAATCCCTACATAGATAAAATGCTGATACGACTATACAGATTATAATATGAATGCAAAACAAGCAGATACAGTATAGCTTCATAGCTTTTAAAAATTTTAGTAGTGGATATTACAATAAAGCTTTTTTTGGAAATCATACTGCAAAGCAACAGAGAGAGAAAGAGAGATCGGTAACTTCATGATACATTTATCTCTATTCAGAAGTACACTCAAAAACCTGTATATGCTGTGGCCACTTGTACTACCCTAAACTGCAGGTCTCCTCAAACAGAATAAAGCCACCGAATTATCCCAATGGGCTGGATTTTCATTAAAAATGCCAAGTTAAAAGAAATTAGATCTCCTAATCCATCTTCAACTCAAATGGAAATAAAAATATGTCAACAAATCAACTTTTTAATTACATTGGTCTTCAAGGAGACCAAACATGATAACAGTATTAATAAACAAGCTAGGCTGACGACCAAACATAGCAGCTGAAGAGAGATCAAAATAAGTCAAAACACACAATTGCTTTTTCTTTTAATCAGCTTTCAATACTGTAATGTTGTGGAAATCAGCGAAGAGGGAACACCTGTAAAATCACAGGTTAAAAAAAAGCTAAGAGACTGTTTCTCACCTGACTGTGCTGCCCATGTCTATTCCCCTGCCATACTGGGAACAGAAATTACAGGAGCTTAACAGATTTAGTATCTTCATGGGCCTCTTGTAGAATAAAGCCACTACTGCAGCATCTCAGAGGCAGCAGTCGATTTGTGTTTCACTGCCACACACACACAGGGAGTTCAAGGCTGAAGAATACTCCGAGAGGACAATTTTCATTGCTTACTGTCTTTGAACAGAAAAGAGCTCCTTCTCCACCCTTTTTGGAGGTGGCTCTATTTGATCACATACAGCACTGCCCTGAAGAGCATGACTATAGCAAGCTTAAAGTCTGGCCAGTTCAGAAGATGAGAACTTTTTTTTGGGGTAGTGGTTGGTTTTTTGTTTCTTTGATAGAGTTTGCAGAGCCTGTTTAGTTTATCCCTCCCCACCTCCCAAAGAGATAAAATTCTTAACTTCTGGTGAATAAAAGTCACGTGTTTAGTAGAAAATTTATACGTAACCATAAAACATTTGAAAACAACCACATTTAGGAGAAGCTAAATTAAAAATTGTTGTTTACTATGTTTCTTTGGATGTTAGGACATACTGTCTCTTTTCCTGAGCACAAAATAGATACATACAATTTAGAATTAAGCATCTTACAACATAGATATGGATAAATTATTATTACTGCTGCTCATGGCTATATAAAATCTACTATATGGTAGAAAACCAATCACTGCCTGGTTCTATCTAACACTACATTAGATCCCATATTTTAAAAAGTGTTAAAATGCTTTTGTAGTTCTACTTTTGAATACATACACCTATCTTATTTATAGATATCAGTCTTATCCTTTCCTAATATGAAACTGTATTATGACAATGATGAAAAGATTTAACAAATGAATCACAGATACCAAAAGAGTTTTTGCTTCTATTATCAATCTGCTTCTACATTATGCTGTGTGTAATTACTTTCGTATTAGTACTCTACAAGGCAGAGATGCCAAAACTAGTAGCACTGTGAAAAATTAGCAGAAGTTGGGTTTGCACGTATTTTGTTCAATATATGTATTTACAGTTTTAAAGTATATTGACTCCTTTACTTTCAAAGCTCATAACTGAATTCTTTTGACTTTGGAAACCCTTCAATTGCTTCCAAAATTGTTGAGACTACATCAACTATCAGGGTCCAAAGTAATGATATTTTATTTTTGTAATCTGAAAACTGAAAATATAATCATTTATCTCTCCATCATCTCGACACTATTTCTGATAAAGTGCAATGAATTGTCTTACTACTTTTTACTATTTTTAGAAACCTCTACAGTTGTTAATGAAACTGCTGGAATTGAAACAACTTCCTTTTGGAATATTCAGCATCAAATTATTAATCTTACTTGTTTAAAAAAATAACCAAACCAACAAAACAAAACACACCAAAACCCCCACTAATCTACCCCTCTACAGGTTTTAGTATGTTTTCTCCTGAGTCCCTCAAACATTTCGCATTTCCTACTGTCACAAACTCCTTTTCTCTATGGTGTGAATAGGTTTGTTCTTGTGGTAAAATTCTTCGTTTGATCACTATCATTCATACGCCAAAAATGCAAGTACAGTGTTTTACATGCCGTAATACCAAGAGTAATGATAAATTTAAGGTATCTTACATGTACTATTCACTCTACTTTGAGAATTAGGGACTTGCTTTCCCTCCGAAGTTTTCTCTGCTTGACATGTCTGCCTGCACTTTCATGAAATATCACTCAAGAAAGTGAACAATGTGCTGTTGCTGCACATCTCAAATGTTTTACAAAATACACATTAACAACTAGATCTGTTCCTTTTTTATGAAGGGATAATTTTGTATAAATTAGCGACTCATTTTTTTAGCCTTTTAACATTTCTATACTTGTATCTAGCCTTTGAAATGCCCCAAATTTTCTTGTGCTGATATGGTTAAACAAACATTTCTTACTCATCTTGTGAAATGCATTTAACCATAGTCATGCCTAAAATACAAAGTTATAACCAGCCCTCAGGGTTTAAGGGTAGTTAATTCTTTCATTCCTTATAGCTTTAAGGGCAGAAGCTACACATGGTAAAATTAAGAACAGGAAAGTGACTTAAATATCCATAATGTGAAAGAATTACTCAAGACTGAAAGGGAAGTTACTTATGGAAGCAGAAGTAAATAATGTGACATTTCCAGCCAGCATATAAACAAAAAGTGAACAATAAAGATGACTGCAGACTTTGAAAGAACGAACCAAGTCTTTTACTGAAAGACAGATAGAGATATCCCTAAGCAAAAATAATTTATTTTCCTCAGTTCTTATGAAGGAAGCGAGGCAGATGTCAGAAACCATGATTATTTACCAAGGAGGAAGAAGAAATGCTGAAGGAAACCTGACTTGCACCAAGAAAGTGTTGAGGAAATTAGACTGTGCAAAGGCTGCCAAAAACTCCAGGACCAGATGGGATGCAGCCTGCATTTCTAAAAGAAGGAGCAAATGAGATGGAAGAACCGTTAGCAGATATATTTAGAAAGCTTGTGAGAACAGGGGAATTACTGATGGACTGAAGAGAGGCAAATGTAGCACCCATAGCATACTCTTCATTATAAGCAGCAGCAATGATATTGGAACTGTGCCAGGTTCCTATTGCATGGTACTATGCTAGCATTAACTGCTGTCATGGCAACATGATGCAATGGGAGCAGATGGGGAGTAGAAGGGTCTGTTTAAGGGTAATTAAGATGTGCTTGTTTAGGAAGGGGCAAGTGTTATACCCCAGCAGGCTTTGTCTGCTCTTCAGGAAAAGCTGCTTGTGGTCTTTTAAAATTTTGCCACTGGGGATAACTAATTAGCAGATAGATGCTCAACAGAGTCTAGATTCTGACATGGGTGACAGCTGGGCCCTGGAACAGGCAGCCTTTGTAGAAAGGGAAGCAGAGAGATGCAGACAGACCGACCCAGGCAAGAAAAAGCTGTAAGAAGTGTTATGCCGTAAAAGGGGACACAGAATGTTAATTCTAAATAGATATTTCGCTCTGTGACACCTTTTCTTCCCCTTTATAAAGATTTCTTCAATTCACTTCCTCTGTTTTCATCTCAAGTGCTGTTTCTTTCTCTCCCAGTTCACAGCTTTACTGGGTCGTTCTCCATTTTTTTCCTTCTTCCTCTTCTGTCAGGTATATTCTAATAAAATGGCACTGAGGGTAGGTTTTTCTGTTAGTTGTTTCCATATACTAGAGAAGAAAGAAGGAAATCAGCAGTCTTAGGAAAAACCACTAGCAATAGGTGAGACAGCCCACTGTTAAAACTCTAAATGTTTATGTTAATCTGGATGCAAAAAGCAATGTGGGACGTGAATGTAATCAGAGTTTACACACGCTCTAATTGCAAACTTTGAAACCCACACTCTACAGATGCCCTACTCAGTCCAACAAGAGGCATTAATTCACGGCCTAAATCAGCAGTTGATACATTGGGAAAACATCTCTCAGGGCAGGGGACATAGGTGGGAATTCCAGCCAACCTCTGACTTCCCCACTTCACGCACAGACACGCACAGGCATGTACAAGCTCTTCTTTTTGGCAACTACAAGTTGCACTAAAGTGGAACACTTAGACTTTGTAATAGAGAGGAAGACTGGAGAACTACAAAACCAACAGCTTAAATAAGAGGAAATGAGTCAATAAGAGAGTGTCCCAAATCAATAAAGATTCAGAAAAGGTCCGTTCTAGAAAGCAAGCAAAACAAGATCCTCAAAAGCCTCAGATTGAAGGCACAGACATCTATAAAGAGGATTCAGATAGGAAAGCTGATAATATTAGACAGACTACATTCTAGCCACCCAAAGTTAATCCCTGTCTAGGAAAAACGCCCCATTTATGATCCATGCATAGCATCACAAAAGGCCTCAGAAGGCCGTAAGAAAAGGCTAAAGCCAGAAACAGCATCTACAGGTCGTAGCACTTTAACCTAAGAATAAAATTAAGCTTAATTGCACTATTAAAGAGTTTTGGCAAAAACATCATTTATCTCACTGTGTTAATGCATAGTAAATAAAATACTGTACGCTATTAATTTCCACAGACTGATCACCAATATCAAAGTTCAAGCTGGATTGTGCAAGTGTGGTTGATCAGATAACCTCTATTTTCTCAATAACTGTGCAAACGTTCCTGCATATGCACATCTAAAATTATACACATCTTTTACAAATAGCTTTGAAATCTACTTTCTGAGAAGTGCTCCAGTAAAATCTGATCACTTGAATCTTCACAGAAAAACAAAACACAAAAACCAGCACAAGTACAGACAAAACCAGTTGCTAAATATAGCATAGCTATATAAAATATTTATAATTTTTACCTAGTTATGTTATTCATCAAGGTAATTTATGTAACAAAACCCTAAGAAACCCCCATTTGTTTCTCATACAGTTGGTTATTTCTTCAAGTTTTTGGAAATTAAAATTTACGCATAGAGCGTAAAAATACCCTAATAAAAGGGAATAGTAAACATTGTGGTTGTCCTGTTACTACTGAAACTTTAACTGCTGCCAGAAGCTGAGGAAAGAAAAAAATTTAAAAGATCTACAACCAACTTTTGTGGGAATGGCTCAATCATGATGCGGCTAAGGATGCCTAAAGCAGACCTGTTCAATTACAGTTCTGTTTCTATTCTCTCCTATTCCTCTTCAGCTGCTCTTTTCACTACAATATGTAGTACAAGAACAGCATTCAGTAAATTAAAAATGCCCTCCTTGGAGCATCTGAACACTTACCGACCCAAATTCGACATGAGAAGACACAGAAGAGGTCCACAGCTTCTGACATGTGTTTCACGTCAGGTGCCGGAATGTAGCCAAATAAATGGCAAGTACTGTTATTTCTCTTAAGAAGTTTCCTACAGACCACTGGCACAGTTACTAGAACCAGGGTAGGAAAGGTACATACATCCTCGGAAGCAAGTAAGGAAGGAGCAGGACTAAAAGAATGACAGTTACTGGCTGACTGAAAAGGCACCAAAACCTGATATTCACTAGCCTGGTTTGGTGGAAAATTGTTTTTATTAATAAAGGAAAGAGAATTTGCTGCAACAACAACAAAAATCATTCAGGTTTAACTACTCTGAGAATCTGCTTGGAATAACTAACAAACAGAAGCAGCTTTGACAGAAATGGAAATACATTTTAAAGCTGCTTTCAAATTGATGTAACCTGGAATATGGTTATCAATAAATACATTAACCTCATTTTTTGATACTGTCTCCCAGACTTTTGGTGTAACTACAGTCACACTGCAGTAGCATGCAGAGACAGTTGATCTAGTTTGGCTACCAGAGCAGTATAGCCATGTTAGTGCTTTACACAACTAGCTCTCAGTGAATAGAAGAAGGAAAGAGACAACGAAAACTTAACCATGTCCCAACTACAAGAAAAGATTATTTACAGCTCACACGTTCTTCACCAAAGTCATTCAAACCTAAGATACAAATCTATTATAAGTCAGAATTAATTAGTTATAGTGCCTATGGCACGATATTCAAAAATTACACCGAACAATCAGAGATTCTGTTGTGTGATTTCTTATTGACATGCTTTTGGTTCACTAGCACTCCTCTCTGCTCATCTAGGTCCTGTTCTTCCCAACAGCTTTTGATCTCAGCCTCCCCCGTGTTGCCAGACTCACACTTTAATTCCTCCTTCCTGTCCTAGCCCCCAGCCTTTCTTTTCCCCTTGATTTAGCATTCAGCTCCTCTGAATTTGAGTATTTTCCTTCCATACTCCTAGAAGAGGTTAAAGACAAACACTCTGCTCTCAATTCCAAAGCCTGGGTTCACACTCCAGTCCACACCAGCTCTGAGCAAAATTTACAGCTTTGTATTAGAAGAGCTACATTGTGAACCAGCATTGCATTTGGTTTGCAAGTAGAAGCGATTACAGTTTTCTAAGTTTCCTTTTGAAAGCAAGCAATACTCAGCATTCAACCATATCCCAGTTTATCAGAAATCTTGCAAAATTCTAGTATGTAAGTTGTTTTTACCCAATGTTTTGTTAACCTTTAAACTAATGCTTCAGCCTCAAAAACGACTGTTTGTCTGACATCAGGGTTTCCTAATGAACATCTTGATCAACGAATTCAAAGAATACACATGCTGAAATGATACTGCAGAGTGATCAAGGGATATGTTAAAGCACAGTGATACTCCGCATCTCATCTCAACATCACACAAGTATCAAAGCCAACAATGACATACAAGGTGATGGATGCCTTTAGACTCTGCTGTTCTCCCAGGGTGTGCATTTTTTTTACTTTTTTTTCTCTTACAGTCTTGACCCATTTATGCTAACATTGCCTCTCCGCTACACAGATTATCTATTTATTCCAGCTGCCAAAACCAAATCTCTGCTTGGGGGGAAAAAAGGACGGGGGGGGGTGGGGACAAAAAAAGACCTTTTTTTTTTAATTCAAAAATTTCAATCAGATTTCATCTGACAGGAAGCTGTAAATTCTCTTACCAGAGTTTAAAAACATGTGTTTTAACGGGGGGGGGTGGGGACTTAATCTACACTAGGACCTCAGATTAAGCAGTACGGCCAGGAACACATCAACATCCCACATCACTGAAAATGATAAGGGAAACTTACTTATGTGTTATTTCTATACATCTTATGTATCACCTGTTTCCTGGAGTTTGGTTGTTTCTGCTATACTCAGCAATGATATCTAGTGATAGGAGATAATCGATGAGGAAACATTTGGACCAGTTTTACATATCCATGCATCTTGTGGGGCAAGTGTATATGTGGATGTATTTATTTAAAATTACTAGTAATTTCTTGTTTACAACAAGCATAGATCTTTTTCTACTGATTTTTACTGAAAAAAGAGAAAATTATTTAAGTCTGATATTCCAATAGTTTAAGTTTTTCACAGGACTTCTAGAAAGCAAATCTCTCGTTTTGCAACTAACTACCAAGCTGGCCCAAGACAAAATATTTTCTAAAAAAGTCAGCTCAGTATTTGACTGATTCTTACCACAGGTACAGTCTGAGACCTTGCACAGCAGTTCTTCCTTGTGCCTGATGTGCAGATTGAACTGCTGCTATTTAGGATGACTTCTCTTTCTTTTCTTTTTTTTTTTTTTTTTTTTAAATGATGAAAATCCTAACTACTTATCAAAAAAAAGGGAAGAAAGAAAGAAAAAGAAAAAACGCATGAAGTAATGGTTCATTTGAAGGAATAATGCATTGAAAACACAGTGGTCCTTTCCATTTAATCCAAAAGAAAGAAATCAGAAAACATCCTGAAAAACAAATGTACAGACCAGATTTTTGAGCCTTTATGCCCAGGCTAGTTACTAAAGGTATATGCACAGGTTTGCACATTCACTGATGCATGGAACTGTATCTGGAATGCAGATTTCACAGGAAATGCTTTTAAATAGTTATTCTAAGTAATCAAGATCACTTATTAATAAAAGTATTGTGTTGTGTTCACTGACATTTACCTTTCTGTTCCTTGAAAAATATATTAAATCTATCAGTTTATTGTAAAAGCTTTCAAGTTAGAAATGTAAAATATTTTTCTGGGATCACCCAAATGCCAGATGGCAAGAGAAGCTTTCTACTCAATTCAGAGGCTGAATTAATCTCCTTAGCACAAATAGATTTGCAATTACCATAGACTGTAACAGAAGAACAATCTCACTGCACAGTTTAAAGTTTTGTACAAAAGTAATTCAACCTCAGAAGCTACACAAGCTCTCCCCCAATTTTCAGGCACTTCCATAAACCACAAGGAAACAAATTCCTATTTTAACACAGCATTTTAACCTTAAGCAGTGGTACTGACACAGCCAGCATTTAGTTTCCAAATAAGGGACTCTTCAAAGATTTCCCCAAAGCACTATAAATTCTCTGAGATTTCGTGATTAAAAATACAAAAAGCTTAATGAGGAAACATCTGAAATATATGGAACATCCTGTTCAAAATTAATGCATAGACAATTTAAAGATCTCCTTTGCCCAGGTGTCCGCTCTGGTAAATGTAAATACTGGTTTGATAACAGATACTGATTCCTTGTATATATAAAGCATTTTGGCAACATAAGCAGTTGATGGCTAGGTGGTGACCAATAAAATTCAGATAAACTAACAAAATGGGGTGAAGCCTTCAGATAATTAAGCTATGCAAAGACACTCTAGCATGAGAGCTTCTATGTGTAATTAATTTTCTGCACATTAACATCGCAGTAAAATTTGTAAATCTTTGCATTGGGTTTGCATGGCAAGGTTTTGGTAGCAGGGGGGCCACAGGGGTTGTTTCTGTGAGAAGCTGCTAGAAGCTTCACCTGTGTCCAATAGAGCCAGTGCCAGCCGGCTCCAAGACAGACCTGCCGCTGGCCAAGGCCGAGCCAATCAGTGATGGTGGCAGCACCTCTGGGATAACGTATTTAAGAAGGGGGAAAAACTGCAGTGCAACAGCAGCTGGGAGAGAGGAGTGAGATGTAAGAGACACAACTCTGCAGTCACCAAGGTCAGTGAAGGAAGAGGGGCAGGAGGTGCTCCAGGTGCTGGAGCAGATATTTCCCTGCAGCCCCTGGTGAAGACCATGGTGAGGCAGGCTGTGCCCCTGCAGCCCATGGAGGTCCACAGTGAAGCAGTTACCCACCTGCAGCCCGAAGAGGACCCCACAGCGGAGCAGGTGGATGCCTGAAGGAGGCTGTGACTCCATGGGAAGTCCACGCTGGAGCAAGCTTCTGGCAAGACCTGTGGACCCATGGAGAGAGGAGCCCACAGCGAAGCAGGTTTGCTGGCAGGACTTGTGACCCCATGGGGGACCCACACTGGAGCAGTCTGTTCCTGAAGGACTGCACCCCGTGGAAAGGACCCATGCTGGAGCAGTTCATGAAGAACTGCAGCCTGTGGGAAGGACCCATGCTGGCGAAGTTCAAGGAGAACTGTCTCCTGTGGGAGGAACTCCATGCTGGAGCAGGGGAAGAGTTTGAGTAGGAAGGAGCGGCAGAAACAACGTGTGATGAACTGACCGCAACCCCCATTCCCTGTCCCCCTGTGCTGCTTGGGGGGAGGAGGTAAAGAAAAATCAGGAGTGAAGTTGAGCCCGGGAAGAAGGGAGGGGTGGGGGGAAGGTGTTTTTAAGATTTGGTTTTATTTCTCATTATCCTACTCTGATTTTGATTTGTAACATATTAAACTAATTTCCCAAAGTCGAGTCTGTTTTGCCTGTGACGGTAATTGGCGAGTGATCTCCCTGTCCTTATCTTGACCCATGAGCCTTTCATTATATTTTCTCTCCCCTGTCCAGCTGAGGAAATGGAGTGATAGAGCGGCTTTGGTGGGCACCTGGCATCCAGCCAGGGTCAACCCACCACAGTCTTCTACTGAATATATAATGCAAAACACCACTCATGCTAATGTCTTGGAAATGCACAACTATTCTCAGTTTTGACTTTGGTTCCAAGGTGTTAAACCATGCAACCAGCCACTCATTTCTGTACCAATACTACAAACCACAATTGTGGTAAGATACAGTCAGAAGTTAATGGTTGATGAACTATTTGTGTTTATTGCTTCTTCAACTTCCTCTTTTTGCCTGCAGAATATAATAAATTTGCAAAGAAAAGACACCGCATCTGTGAAAAAAAACTGTATGAATACAGCAGTGAGCAAACCAGAATCAGTAGTATGAGGGGTTGACCCTGGCCAGCAGCTAAGCACCACACAGCTGCTCACTCACTCCCCCTTGCAGCAGGAAGGGAAAAGAATCGGAAGAGCCAAAGTGAAAAAACTTGTGGGTCGAAATAAAGATAGTTTAATAAGCGAAGGAAAGAGGAAGGAAAGAAAAACAAAGCAAGTGATGCAGTGTGGGAAAAAGAGAAAGCCTTGATGCTGTGCAAGTACTACTCAGCAACAGCCAAAACACTAGTGTGTTATCAACCCTGTTTCAGTCACAAACCCAAAACAAGTAGGAAACTGGCACCTTAAAATATTGTCAGAGTTCCACCAGTTTTCAGAACATCACAGATGGTGTATGGTTTAATTTTGTAAAACTTTGTTCATGGCTTCAAATGATAAAGCTATCTTCCTTTTTGTTACAGCTCTTTGCAATGCCAGATTTCGCAACGCACTGCAACAAAAAGAGACATGTATATTGTAATCAACTACATAGTTGTTTGTATTACTATAAATTAGGTTAAAAGGTAATTATTGACCATATGTATTTTGTATATGTATTGTATAAGCAGATCACAAAAAAATATGACTCACTAGCATGTTGATGGTACTTTGTGCTATGAGGTTGTAAAGTCATACAGTACTAATTGCTTAATCAGAACAAATAGCCATTCTGCACACATGGGTTCCAACTGCTAAAAGGTATTTACAATTCAACAGGAAAAAACAGACATTATGTAGTCACTGCTATTGCATGGCTTAATCACACACAGACGCAAAACCCATCATCCCTGTCCCTTATTCCTCCAACTGATTATTATACTACCAAGTGCCAATACAAAAATACAGAACAACAACAACCAGGATCTAACTCATGAGCATTAAGCTTACTCTTAGAAATAAATAATTTCCTAGAAAAGGTTTTAGGAAGGTGAGCTGTTCTGAGAATATTAATGCTACCATTACTATTTCTTCCCTTTTATGTTTATTTCGTTGAATGATACTGACCGTGACTGCCTATTTACATTTCACTGAATGAATAGATATCTGAAAGCCTGGCTGGATTTACAATATGCAAGTGTTCAGGAATCGAAGAAGCCAAGTCTCAATAGGCCTGAGTAACATTTCTGATGCATGAATATTATTTTATTCCAACGATGTAAGCAGCAATTACAGTTGCTTACTAGCAACTATTTTGAAAAGTCTTAGGTTTAGTTAGATTTCACAGTTGTACAAGCACTCAATTCAGAGGAATTATTTTAATGGTTTGTAATATGTCATCAGTAAAGTGTAACACAAATGAAAATGAAATGAGATTTGGGTACATACACTTTCATGATTCTTTCACCGTCAGGAAAACTTTTTCTTTTGAAGTATTTCTAATAGGTAATACTATTACAATTCTATGTAGTTTTAGTCAATCAAAGAGGCAGCATTCCCAGGTACCAGGCAGAGAATTATTATTAACAAAGCCCGTAAGTTAGAATAAAATATATTGGAATAAAAACAGGTATACCAACTATTTGTCATAACACTGAGCAGAAATTTAGTCTAATCTTTACCCAGAGATACACATTCTTACTCTAAACAACACTACAAACCTGCAAAATCTCCAATATTAACTACAATACTGAAAACAGCACTTTGCGCCATGCTCCCTTTTGGGAACACCAAGGTAAAAATAATTTCCTCCATCTGCTCCTGCCCAGCAAGAGAGAACCAGAGAAATACTGGGGCAACCAAATGACCACTCCCGTCCTGTCCATGGATTCTCTTATACACATTCAATGTTTGTTTGTTTTTAAAAAATTAAGCGGAAAAGTCTGAGAAATTCTGAATATCTTTACTTGATGACTACCCATTCATGACATATCAGTCTTTTGATATGCTCTAATGTGAAAGCTCTCCCTGCTCATCAATGGTGAGTAAAAATTTGTCTTTTTTTGTGTTTTAGTTCAGAAACCTGACTGCTACCTTTCTCATGGGTACTCATTAGTTTCATTAATTTGCTTCACTTTGACCTCAGTTTGGGCACATTTATCTTGTCATCAGGCAGCTTTCTACATCATATAGAGGTCATCTGTTGGTAAAAACAGCAACCAGTAAATCAATACAAACCAATTCTGTCCTTTTTTTAATAACGAAGAAAAGTGAATTATGGAAAGGGAGAGAAAAAAAAAAATATCAGAAGGTCTAACACTACTGCTTTAGTTCATAATACTGAAAGATATACCTGAAGTTCTAACTAGGCTTATTAATACAGGTCGTTCCATTTCATACTTTCCATTATATTCTTTTTTCTTGGGACTATCTTTAGTGTTAACTATGTTACAAATGTTACATATGTTACTATGTTATATATGCACACTTTTTTAAAGGCAACATTTACCTGCTAATACATGCTTATCGACAGAGTCATCTCACCTTTTTAGTAAGATTGATTTGAATCTAATATTGCTTTGTGTAATAGGTTAATTGAAACTCTATTAGCATGCATACACAAAGCATAAATTACTTTTCATTATTAAGTAACTACATGAATCTCACAACAGAATACATAATGTAGCTGAAAATTGTTTTGCAGACAAAGAACAGCTACTAATTTAGAATACGCTTTTTTGCCATCCAGATAATTGGTTAAAAAGATTTCTCCTGCAGTGCAATTTTAGGCAAATTACATTAAATGCAAAGATAAATGCAGACCAACAGCCTGTTTGTCTATAACAACAGTGACAGACTAAGCCCTTTTCTAAGTTCAGTATTAATTTTTAAAATATATTAATAAACAAATTATTGAAAATTTATAACATATTTCATGGATATCTATTAATCCAAGCCATAATGCATCCCTAGAGGCTATTAGGCTTGTACGTGAAGAAAAAACCACTGGCAGTTACTGCCAAAGAATCCTTTAGTCACTTATCTGAAGTCTGCATAACATGATTAAAGCCACATTACCACTCACCACAAGTGAAAGGGGCCTCTTCCATGAAACAACACCAATCAATCCTGATAACAGCACCTGTAATAAAGAGAGCAGAGTCACCAAAGCAACATGGGGTTTATACCAGTGTCATTAAAAAAACAGTAACACGTATTAAGATGAAGTTTAATACACAGTCACTATGTGTATTTCCAGAGTGCTAGAAACAAACTGCTAGAAAGATAATGTTTTCATTTTATTCTCAATAAACAGAAGTACTACTAAGCTGTTTTTAAAACAAATTTCAATCCAGCTGCCAGATCCAATTAGTTCTGATCAGATCACAATAGGTCTCCAAACATCTCTCCAAGTCCCAAATGTTATCAGCACTAAAGGAGAATAAATGTTTAGGGTAAATTTTCTTGTGTTCTCTTAGCATCATCGAAAATTAGCTCACAAAAAGGGGAGTAAAGATAGAACAATCACAAAATCAACCAGGGTATTTGCTAAATTAGCAAAACGGGTTTTTTGTTTTGTTCCACCCAGCCACCCAAACAACCACACTACTCGATCTTATGTTTGAAAAAGCCCACATACGTTCATTTAAAACCTGTATTTAACATAATCATTACCCTCTCCCACTACAAGCCAAAAGTAAGTGGAATTCAGACCTTGATGCACCTCAGCTGATCTTAGGTACTTTAAAATAACATGCAAGTTACAGTTGAGACACCTTAAGCCTTACATACAGTTAAAAATGGAGAGAGGAAAATAGAGAGAGAAATTGGACCAATGGGGTGAGGGATATTGACCCTGGGGTGGAATAAAAAGGCGGGGAGGAACCTTTTCATTAGAACATTTAATTAAAAAAATTAGTAAACTAGAATACAAACAAAATACAGAGAAAAGAATGTATGATGTATTTATTCCATGAGTCTGCAGTGTCGTTTTTTTACCTCAGCTTCTGGAAAGAATTTGTCTAACAGTAACTTGTATACTTAGCTAGCCTGACACAAAAATTACAAAATCCTCCTGTGACTGCTTAGAATAAGCTCTAATACCGTTATTGCTCTCTACAGACCTTTGATATTCAAAGGGAGGAAGCCCAGAAGCTAATGAATACCCTTTTCCATGAAATTATATTCAAGGTTGGTTGAAATTCAAATGTCAAAAAGTCACAATTCCCACTATGTCATGCTTTGCTAGCAGTCTTTTAGCTATAATAACAGCAGAGCATAATAATTAAAAATGCATCTATACCTAGCCACTACAGCAGCAGTGTACACTGTACTGGGAACCAGGATGGAAACGGTCTGTCTATTGATGCTTGGAGTGAACGCGGGAGAAAGAGTTGTTGGTTATATGGAGAAGTTGGGTTGTGGAGTGCCCAGTTTAAGCTTTCACTATGTCTAGTCTGTGGATATTCATACTGTGAGCATGTTTCAAACATATTTCACAACTTGATAATATCCACAGCTTCTGCAGTTGTTGAAAACATTATTCAGGAAGACAGCATGTTGGAAAATGCACCTTTTGTTATTTTCTTTAGCAGCCATGCCATTAAAAAAAAACCTCAGAGGAGGTTTCATAGTAAAACCTCAATGTTAGTTTTTAAGCCAAGTACAAATGCAACAGATGAGAAAGCATAAACTCACAGTAAAAAGTGAACCAAAATCAGATTATAGATACCAAAGACTACGCAGATACTCCCTACATGCAAATGTGCATAGTTTGTATTCTACAGCATTTCCTACAGCTTAAAAGCTACAGAGCAGCTACATACTTCTGGATGTTAGCCAAGCCAGGGAAAAGCCGAAAAATTCATTTTTGCAGTTAATTAAATTTGCTCACACAGCTGCATTAGCTTATTATTGCTGTATGATAACTGTCTCTGGGCTGACAGTCCTGTAATGTCAAACTGCACTCAAGAAGGTAAAATGACAGGGTTAGCTGGTTTGACTGCACACTAGACAGCAACATGCTCTCAATTAAAGAAATGGGATGGCTGAAATTGTGAAGTTATTAAAAAAAAAACCCTTTAGGAAAAATAAATTGCCTTCCAAAACAGAGTATGTATTGATACATACTACACTCATACATAAGCCAGTATTTCTCAGTCACCAAGTCATATGTTCAGAGTCAAGATACTCTAGGGCATTACCTATGAGTAGCAAATCCTTACTTTCATTTACTGTGCTACCGCCCTGCTAAACCTCTCCCCCTCCTGTCTGAGGTATCTGTGGCATTGTGCATCCCAGAAGATGGAAGAAGGGAGTTGATCCTTTTTGTTCGGCTGAACTACAACTGTGTTTGACCTTTACAGAGGTCTTGCAACATGGAAGAGGTAGATGTGGTTTTGGTCGAAAAGCAGAGCTTCATGGCAGTCACCCTACTGGCTCACCATGCAAAAGGCCAAGCACAGTCAGGCCAGTTGATAAACTCTCAGTATGCACTGATGACAGACACCAAAACTCTGTGTTCTACCTATGTCTTTAATATTGTCATTAAAAGAGTTCACCTCAACAATGCTGTAATGTAATTTTCCAAACCTCACTAGTCCCCACCTCACTGTGGGGTCCCCCACCCCACCAGCTTATTTTGCTTTGAGATGTAGTTATTTCTAGTGCCAAACGCTTTCAACACTTTAGACTACAGTACATACAACTACATAATTAGGAAAAAGCACACAGAGAACATCACATACCAACATCTGCTAGAATACATCAAATGACTCTATCAATAGAAATCTACAGATGATTTCTCTTGGTCTTGCAGAAGACCAGGAATTTAAAAATTAAAAAAAAACCAAACAAAACAAACCACCCTTAGCATTTTGTTTTCTCTGCAGTTTTTACGTCTTATAAATACAATGCCAATATTGAAAAAAGTAAATAGAACCACAATTGGTTTATATATAAAAGTAGGTATTATTTGAAAAGTCATATGTAACTCACAGGCCCAAAAGACCTTACAATAATTGCTCAGAATATCCAATGCTTACTTCAGTGGAAGCAGTATGTAAAACACATACTTGGTTTCACATTAAGGGCCAAGAAACACAGGCACAAGGTGAGTGAGTTATTTTTACACCACTAATTAAAACACCATAATTTCCTAAATACCTATAGCTCAACATGGTCTTCTAATGTTTTTCAAAAATCACTACACCATATGCATGGTGTGCACAGGTTTTTTTCTTTCTTAAATAAAAAGTAAAATGGAGTTTGATGATTTAACAACTTGCCTACTTAACTTTGGCAGCTTGGTTTGGTTTCAGAGCCTGCATAGCACATTTCCCTGATATCTTGGACCTAACTTCTATCTGCTGAATTGCAGTGAACCCCCCATCACATAATAATCAAAATAAATCAAAGCTACTAAAAACGTGTTCAAAAAAAGTAGAGTTGCCAGCTTCCTTAAGCAGAATTCCTACAGATGTATGTACCTGCTGACTATAACAGCAGCCAAGAGCAAAAAATAAACAGAATACATCAGTGTTGACTTCTGCACCATTAGAAATGCAGTAACATTAAGTACGAGTACCTTTCAATGTGCATATGAAAACTACATTATCATTAATGCAAGCTGTGCTCACGCGTGAAAAAGATGCATTTACTTTAATAGGCACATACTGAGGCAGGACAAAAACAGAAGGTAAAATTACTTCCCAGTACAGGGACTGAAAACAAAGGATTTTTTTAAAAAAGCTCTTGATGGTGTCTTTTCCAGCATTTTCAACCCTCCACATTCATGTAAATCTCTAGAAATTTAGAGGGCTCTGATTTTGAATATGGGACAGATCACCTTAGTGATTCTGTGATTTCATTTTCTTCTTTTGTCCCAAGACATTAAGGAGATCAATTGTCAGTACCGTAATTCTTCAGCAAGTCCAAGGGTATGTTTACATTTTTATATTGTATTTAAATCTGCTGTACTCAAAGTGGAATAAACAAAAAACATTGTATGTTGGTGTGAGTTTCTGTATCATTATTTTCTAACGCATGGTAGAATTTTTCTATTTTCTGTTTATTTGCTCTGGAAAATAAGAAGCCTTGCTTAGGAGGTCTTAAGGTTAAAATACAGTTTTGAGAGGCATGTCTTACGCAAAATAATGACCTATACTTCAAACTCTCATTTTGTTGTCATTCTCCAAATGCTTCTGACTTTAATGCATCTTTTTAAAGAATATGCCTACGAGGAGAGGTTGAAGCAAGCTGGTTTTATAGGAGAGAAGACTGAGATGGAACATAACAGCAGTTTCAAAAATAAACAAGATTGTTACAAAGAGATTGATTGATTGTTCTTCAAGTACACTAAGGGCTGAATGAGAAACAATTGATTTACATTTGCACTAACAGAGGTTCAGGTTGGACACGAAAAAAAACTTTCTAATGCTCAAGACATTCAACATTGGTAGATGGGGTAGGGTATAGAATTCCCATCACCTGAATTTGTTAACAACACATTAGACAAACATCCATCAAGGTGGGCCAGGCAGAACCAGGCATATCACAAATAGTCTGACACGCAAGGCAGCCGAATGGAGTGGGCAGAGCAGTAAGCAGGCTGCCTAATTTACTCTACCTAAGGAGGTAAGTACCAGCACTGGTATCATCTAGTGCTCTCTGACAGCAAAGTGCTACAGTAACTGTTTCTCTTCAGAAGTGCCTGAAACCACTGACACTTCCCAAGGTTCCCCTCTCTCCTCTACAGGAGTGCAGACTGCTGCAAGGTTTAAATTTGCCTACTCAAATGTTCCCGGAAGGGTGAATTTCAGTTGTACCTAACACTAAAAATTATTGATATCCCTAACTATCTTTGAGTCTCGGTGTACCTCACACAGAGAGACTAAATCAACAGCTGAAATATCTTCAAGGTCGACATTTCTGTGAAAACCACAGCAGCCCTTGCAACAGGTAGATAATTATTTAACAAAATGCGAGTATTAAATATTCTGGGAGTAATGTCACAAACATCACATACTCAGAGACTACGAAAGTGTGACACATTAGTACCAGAGTACAAAATCTTTTTATAATAATACTCCCTGCAGCATCTACAATCCATTAATGCAAAATGACGGTAAGTTAAATACAAGCTATAGGAAAAAGAACTGTGACAGCATGGGAATTAGCTAAAAGGGGACTAGAATAATCTACCAGTAATATTATTCTCCATTCCAATTCCAGTTCCTGGAAAAATAGTGAGGACTAAAATCTCTTGGGGTGAGGGTGGTGGGAATGTATTAACAAGTATTAGAACAACAACAACAAAAATTTTTATATATTTCTATACGCATACACACACACACGAAAACTGCATGGACAAATACAGAACCAGTGGCATGATTTTGGAATGGTCTTTCAAGAAAGTCATCCTAAATGGTGAGTGCCGATAAAAACCATACCATTCCACCACATTCAAAATACTGCAAAAATCAGTCATAGGCTAAAGAATTTTTAGAACAGTTAATATAGCTATTTATTTGCAGATATGCAGACTGACTCTTCAACATGCAGCTATCACTAGAATCCAGGGACCATTCTCTTGTTTAAAGACTACATCACTATGAACCGAACGAGCACGAGTACCACCAGACTGCCTAACCACAAGCAAAAGATCTGTACGCTGCAAGATAAATACAAGCAAGTCAACAGCAACCAAAAAACCAACAACTTAAGCACAGTTTTGAGCTATTTTCTAAAAAGACTCAGTATGTTCCAGACTCTCAAACACTACACCATAGCTTAGTCTCTCTCATTTACCCACTATGAACCTAAAACTCATCTAATTCTAATTGCCATGGAAACAGGAACAGAGAAACAAAATCCCTTGATGCCCCACAAGAACAGGACAGTAAAATTACCTATACATTGACACAGCTACCAGAATGTATTAACAGCATGCAATTTTGATCTCATTTAAAGCTCTAGGGTGAGCTTTTTTGTTTTGCCTTTATTTTCCTATGAAATATGCTCCATACCCATCAGAAATCTGCTTGTTTCACATCTGTAGTTTGTTTACGGAAGCAACCAAGATTTATTATAAAATTACAGTACACACTCTAAATATATTTGAGAAAAAAGGATTAATCCAAAAAGATAATTTTTCCTTTGACACAGAGAAAAACAAGGGCTGATCAAGCACATATACACCAGAAAAATGTATGTTCCAATTACGAACAAAAATCATACAATCTCTGTTTGTTACTCTTCCAAGTGGTTCAGATCTGTTATGCTCGACTTCACGACAATATGCAAACTGTATTAAAAGCAATAGACAGGGATTTAAGTAAGATATTAAGTACAGAGCTGATATGTCAGTGATTCACAACAGTCTTAATTCTAATCTGTCTTTTATTAAACATATTCACAGAACACACTATTACATTATTTTATACATCCCATAATGTAATCCATGAGCATTAATAAGGTACACAGCCATTAGCATAGGAATATTTAAACAGAAAGGAAACTAAGCAGTTTGCAATCAACCCTCCATGCTTTCAAGTTTATTAGGTCATTTAAGAATAAACTTGAAATAAATAGATGACTGAAGACCTAGCTCAATACATGCTGTTTCACAGATGAAGAGTTTTAACTCAGAATAAGACCTATCAAGATACCGTAAGAGATCACATAAGAAGCTTTTGTGGCAATTTCCATTTTGGACAATTCTCTAAAATTAAAATGAAGCTCCCCATAGAACTCGAGCAACTTCCTTCCTCTAGAATGACCTATGAATGAATCAAAACAACACTACTACTTTTGAGTAACACCACCAGCAATGCTATTGCATAACCAATCGCTGAATGTTCCATAATGTTCAAAAGGAAAGCTAAACCAAGTAATTATTTTAAAAATATCTGACTGAAGAAATTTACTGCCCATACATGCTATTCAACATCTCTACAATAGCTCAGATCAACTCTGGATAGCTTATTGATTCTTTGAAGCAGGGAAGTTTTACTGAGGCAGCAGTCAAAAGCTTAATTAAAATGCAGTGAACCAAAGAAATTAGTGAAATTAGAAGCAGTTTGTCCAATATGATAGATATGTATACAGGTACTGTACACTCAAGTGTTAATGTTTTCTCATCTGAGTATTTACTTTCTTGGTCTTTATATGCAGTCCATATGATACAAAGATGATTTCTATGAGGGGAAGAAACCTCCAAGCCTAGAAGTATACTGAATTTCCTTTCCAAAAATACTGGTACATTTTAAATTCTTTGCAATTTCATTATAGTTAAATTTCTTCAAGGGCTGAGAATGTGAAAACTTGATCTTAACCCCCGTAACAAAAGATTCCATGATTATTCCATTCCAAAGGCAAAGATATTACCCAGCTACGAGGACTTCACTTCCAGAATTTTCATTTTAGGTTTCAGTTACCAAAAAAATTATGATATCCATCACATTACTGTGACAAAGAAAACTATTGTGATAAACTTCTTTAGACATTTCCTAAGCTGTTTTCACACAAATCTTGACTTGTATCATTGACTCAGTACAGAATATTATTCTAGAAATGTTGTTTGCCAGTAGCGTTAGGAAATCGCTAATCAGATTTTTGCTGCTGGGCTCTTCCAATAATTATAAGAATGGAGACTGAGATTGCTTTAGATAAGTGAAATGAGACGATGGCTCTTTCAATTACTGACACAATTTCTCAAGGGATGAAAGCTGAGGTGCATTGTAAAGTGATCTAAACATCAAGAATAACAGTATTTTCTTTGCCTCAAACTCAGAAAAGCTTCCAAATGCAGATAAAATGCCATGTTCCTGCATATCACTAGTACACAGTAAGCTCCAGTCCTCCAGTTCTATACATTGTTTGGAGCTATATTCCTAACTGCACTGCCGCAAGGGCACATGGAGCAAGGTTAATCAAAATGTAATAAACCTCATACTCTAATGAGCATGATTAGTGATTCGCCTCAGGGCCATGCTACCAGAATAAAAGAAAAGGTTAAGGATGCACAGACTGTGGCTAGAGATAGAAAGGGACAGAGCAAATATTAAATGGTCATAACAGATATACACTATCTCCATCCTTAACCTACTGGCTTTTGTCATACACTTGGTAAAAGCCGTGTACACTACGGCATTTATCACCTTTTCTATAAACAACCTTCCCAGGCATCTATAACCATGACAGACTGTTAGTCACTATGTCCAAAACAGTACTTAAGGGAGAGAGGACAAATGAGTTTGTATAAGCGCAGGTTTAATATCAGGATGGACAGATGCCTTCCAAATACCATGACAATCCAAGGGTTCTAAAGATGAATGTCATGTCTCAGATATCATATATCTACTTGGTAATTTTTCAAGTTATTTTTCTCCAAAAATCCCACTATTCTAGAAAGTATATTCAAGGTAATTCATTACTATTAATTAGCAGAATGAGTATATCTGAAGCCTACAGTCTTTCTCGTGTTTGGACTGAAATTTCTGTTCTTAGAAAAACAATTAGTATAACTAATACTCAATGAAATTACATATTAACAATAAAAAGTCTTCTTGAATATCAGAAACTCAACTAATGTGAACCTCAAGGTTAAGCTGTTAAATAAAATACAGTAAGGGAAGAAATGCTTTAAACAGCAGGTAGCAAGGACACTAGTAAGACTCATTCCAAAGACTTTTCTCCAAAATCATCAAGTTTATGCGATACTTTCAGCTTCTTCCCTGACAAGATAACAGAGAATCAATTGCAACTTAATAGGATTTAAAGATACAAATGCACATACTTTCCCTGAAGCCAGGTAAAAAATTCTATTTTTTTAATATTACCAACATCCCTGTGTTTTATTAGCTGAATAGCTAGTACAAACCACCAATCATCTCTGACCTTCAGAAGAACTCTGTCCTACTTAAAAAAAATTGATACAATAATTTCATTTTTGTTGCTCTGCAGCTGCAGTGCAGCAACTACCTCAGGACCTGAAGTACTACATTCCCTTTTAGTCATTATGGCTTGTGTTATAAATGGTTACATTTTTTAAGGATAAATTCAAAGCTCACAGAACATGTCAAAGCAACTGATTTAGAGCCTGATGCTCGTTATTTACTAACGGTGCAGGCAGTAACATGCTTCAGCTCTCACCTTGCTATCCCACTTAATGTCTCTCAACTATCACCTGAAGAGAGTAATTAAAACCATACACCCATCTACCCATTGGCTTCACCACTGAGATGTTTCTCATTTGTGTCAATTGTTACATTGCCTTTTTTTTGAAAAACACGTGGACACCTGCTTCAAATTGAACCTCATACATTTTACAAAATCTATGGCAAAACTTCACGGGGTAATGGAATCTAGTCACTACAGGTGTGGATTATAACCAAAACTCAAATGTTTCATAATCCTATTACAAACATGCACTCTCATGACAACATAATGTTTTATACCATTTTAAGGCTGTCACTAGACATACACAAGTGAGAAAGGTTTTATTATAACTCTTGCTTTCTAGAGTAGTTTTAAGAAATGCAGTACAATTACTCTCAACTCCCATTAATTGGTTCAAGATCGAAACTTAAATCTTCTTTCAATTTGGTTTTACCTTAAAATACTCTGAAGACTGCAAGCTGCCTAGCTCCTCCTCTATTTAGCAGTTTCCTTTTCAACTCTGTAGAACTCTATACAACTCCCACCTGCAGTGTTATTTCATCTTCCTTTACAAAGAAGCCTCGCTAAAAATAGTTTTTCATTTTTCTTTTCCACTTTTTATTCTTCCCTTCTCTGTATGTGCACATTTACAAGTATGTGCATATAAACCAGAAACACAATATACTCTGTGCATTCCACTGCTATTCCCTCCTTTAAAAAGTGTTATAATGAGCTATATATTTCAAATATATAAACATATTTACATGTCTATGATATACATACAGAGATGTAATCATTATAATCAATTTTTATCCATAAACTTTACAAGAGAAAGTTATTAACAAAAACTCTGTATTTAAGAAAGAGAATCATACGTCGCTTCTCAAGCACCAACTGCTTACATAACTAGCTTGTTTCTTCCAAATTTATTAATCGAGAAGGATGAGAAGGGGCAAATTGGGCTACTCTTTAAATGAGACGTAACAAAGTTTTGTGTGACTGGTCAATCTTCTAAGCTTTCAATTTTTCTGTCCATCCCCCCTGTTACTGTGTCAGGTACATTTTTCTACACAAATGTCCTTGTTTTTCTCAGTTTTTTTTTTTTTAATTCTTAACTCAGAAATAGCACACTAATGCATTCTTTTTTGTTTTCTTTGTGTGGTGTTTTTTTTTTTTTTAATTTAACTGCAGAATCCACCAGCAATCCAAGTCATTCTGGGTGGTTTTTTTTTTACAGACAGTACTAGAAGAATATCCAGGACATTAATCCATACTGTGTTAAGTCAGAATACCTCTCTCCCATAGACTACAACAGCACGTTTAATGCTACCTCACCAATATGAAATGCGCTCAGCACTGATACTATGCAGGATTGATTGGGTACATCTATACTACGACTAGAGAATGTTTCTCAACACCTACCCCTCAAAAGCAAATCCTATTTCAACCAGTTTTCTGCTGAGACAAGATCAGGAAATACCTCCACCTGGTCCTCTCCAGCCTGGATGCCATAGAATGGAAATCCAGGTGCTATCAGCAGCCAGTAGCAACTGTATTACATTTCAGCCAGGTCCCTGCTCAGGATGCTCAGAGGCCTGAACTCCTGACACTTAGAGCCTGTCAGGAGCAAACTGTACGAATGAATTCATGTTCATACACAGTCAAAATAGACTGAACAAAGAATGTAATGCGTTTAGAATAGTTTAGAGCATTAGCTCTATCCTTAACTATAGTTAATTCTCATTAATTATTATTGAAGATTTAAAATACATTATTTTAGACATGCTGCATACAAGGCATAAGATGTCTGTTGTGTGACAACCCTTGAGACTGACTTTTATAAAAATCTATTTCTAACTGGTTTGGAAAGAAACAGCAAAGGACTTGGTTAAGTAGAAAACAGTGTATCAGTAAAACAACACAAACCATCCATGAAGTTCTACAATGCAGCCACAAGAAAATGAGTTTTCATCGATATCCCATTGTGTAATGAAAGCCATCAAGCTTACAGAAGAGAACGCAGATTACTGGACTGATCTAGCTAACAGAGAGGAGTTGTTCTCACACCAAGCTCTTTGGTAGCATGCTGACATGGATTTACAGCTTAAGACTGCAGAACTACTTTGCAAAAGCATAGCTATTTTCTAGTAAAATCCAACACATGACATGCCCCCAAAATTCAAGCCAAGCATTAAGCAAGAATTAAAAAACAACAACAACAAAACCCCTCTAATCAAAGTCTAATTCTGATATATAGGCTTCTTAAGCTGTCAGCAGGCAATAGATTTCGGGACCATGTGGCACACTATTTCCATGATTTTAATGCAATGGATTATTTGGGCAATACCAGTCCAAACACTGAACAAAGTATAACCTTACTTCCAAAATCAAAACCCAGAGCCATTTTAAGTGTAAGGGGAGTGAGAGAAGGGAAAGAGGGAATCCTAGAGATATAACAGAGCAACTAAAATTATGTCTATTTTCACTCTGCAAGAGATTCAGAAAGATTACTGATGCATAATACTAAACTCATTTGAATAGCAAGTTGTAATTTATCATAAACAAGGTCAAAATATACAAACTCTGAAACATTACAGACAGAAATTCATCTTGTACAACACTGCTTACAAGCCAAGCTGGATCATCAAATTCAAATTTTTCCATCTTGATTTTGGAAATAAAGCAAGAATAAAACACTAATCTTCACATGAGATGCACCTCACACAGACCCATGTGCCACATCTTGTGGTCTGCCTTCTAGCATTATTTAATCTTCTAAAGGTTCATGCTATTTTATGCTTCCAAAAGAAGACTGAATGAGAAGGATGTCAAGTGCACTCCTGTGCTAGCCAAAAAACTGAGTCTAAATTAACTCAAATTTAGATGCAAATGCCAAGACTGCTCAATCTTTCACTAAATTTTCACAGCTTTGCGCTGCTATCTGCATGCCAACACTCTCTCAAGTTGTTTTTGACACCCTGGCATACTCGTGACTACTCAGGTTAACGCTGCAAATGGCCGTTCAGCCACAACTCACTCTCACTTACTCTACTGAAACTCTTTCTGAATTGAAAAATTAAATCCCAGGAGTCCAAAGGCTTATTCCAACCTGACTCTAAGAGCAGGACTTCTCTTAAATACAATGGGCACTTTGTTTCAAGATTAAGAGGAAAAATATCTTGTAGTCTTAAAAGAGTAGTCATGCATTTTTACATTATCGCTAGATTCAAACACTTCATTCTAAAAATTTGTTCCCAGGGGTTACACAGAATTATTCTACATGAGAAGAAACTCAGGCCTGCAGAAACTGCAGTTCCTCACTGCATCATTAATGGGCAAATAAAAGCTACATTATACAAGATACATCTGTATTGTCACAGATGGAGGAAGCAAAAATCCAGAAGTGATTCACATTGCAATTTTAAGCATGCTTGCTTAACAAGGATTACAGATTAACTATCATTATAGTTATATATATGATCTTTAGTGGTGTATCCAGCACACTGTGACCAAAAATTACAGTTTAAATGAATTTCGCACAGTACAGCCATTCATATATGGGCGTGAGGCTGAGCAGCATTATATTCTGACTGTAATAAAAACCACTTTAATTCAGCTTAGTTAAGCTGTGTAAATAAAGTCTTGTGCATCTTATTTACAACGTACACGTAACATGTATGTTTCCCTTATTTACAAGGGAAACTTATTTTTCCAGGGAAAGAAGATTTTACTGTGTACATGCCATAATCACAATGAAATCCAGAGAGGTCCAACAATTCTGTCACTTTCCCACCCCTTATATAAACACTTTGCTCTTTCTGTCTTACTGAAACAACATCTGTATCACCATACTACTATGTTCAGAGAAACTGGGAACAGAATTGATTTAGGTTAGGGCTAGATTAAGATGTCATTACTTACATTTTTTTTCTGTTCCCTGTTCTAGTAATGTGACTTGTTGAACTCTCTTGAGAAACTCAGTGGCAGAAACTTTAAAACACCTTCTTAAGTATCTCCTGAGAAATTACAGTAACTTCATATAATATTAAATGATTGAGCTCAAATGTGACCACTTTCCAACTTCATCAGACACTGTCAAGTGCCTTCATTTTAACAAATTTTTCAGAGTCAGTGGTGAAGAAAACTAAGTACACAGTACATCAAACTCGATTATATTTCAAAGACTGGCAGGGCCTCTTTGGTTTATTCTACTTGTCTCTGCCCACAAAAAACTCACAAAGAAGCTTTGAAATCACCATCCCAGTAAGATTCCCACACTCTCGATGTTTGTGTTACTGCAGCCTGGCTGACCACAGACTCAACAAAAGAGTAACATACTGACTTTCGTAAAAGAAGCTATGTCCCTACTTCAGTTGCCTGGAAATATTTTATTCATTAAGACAGGAGAAACTGAAAACAAGACAGGCAGACTAATACTTACCCGCAAGTGATTTAGGACTATCACATTTTACACACACTGATGCACAGCCTAAAAAAAGAATCAACCAAGGCAAGAACATACGATTCCTGGATTTTCAACTCTGTAACTTGTACTTCAAAGTAACTTTGGCATTTAGACTCCATCTAAATTAGATGTTTTTGAAAATTAGCTCTCAAAATCCAAATGGGATTTGGGATGGTATTCCAGGAGATAAGGCGTCATCTGTCTTTTCAAAAAACGTGCTTCATTTTACTAAGGTTAAGCTTATAATAGAATGGGCTGGTAACTTTACATGTAATATCTGTTTCTAGAACTATCTTCCCACAATCTTCCCCTGGTAACTGTCTGGAGTTACTATCTCAGATGCAAAAGTTTGATTTTTAAGCTGCAGAATGCTGACGGAGATGGACCTCTTCAAACAGTGCTCTGGCCAGCAGCTTTTCTTTGTACACATTGAGAAAGTTGACAGGAAAGCAATGACAACAATAGTTGTCCTGACATAAAGCCTTCAAGTATCAAAAGCACTTAACAGAGAAAATTGGCTTTCTGGCAATATCAAACAGACTGAGGACCACACTGAAGCTTGCTGATTAACTGATAAGTGAAATTCATGAGTTGAGCTAATCTCGAACACTTAGCTGGCAGCTGATGTGAAGAAAATCAGCCTCAGTACTCCAATGCTGTCGAGATAGATCTTCTCAAGTTATTGCTATTGATTTGTAGGAACATGATGACCTGTGTGGTGTTTCAAAGAGTCTTTGGTTAGGGGGTATATCAGATACTGGTATCTTAACTAGGAAAAGATTCTCTACAGGATAATTTGTAACATAAATTATACCCTATCTTACATCACAGAAAACACAACATGGCAAAAAACAAAGACAACAGAACTGTGGCAATCAACTACAAAATTAGCAGAAAGACAGTGTTTTGGGTTTGTTTTTTTTTAAAAAGAGAAAAGAAAAAAAATCAATGCATGTATCAAGGAAACTGGGAGAAAGGACAAGGAGGGGGGAGAAAATAGCATAGCAATAAAAGAATAACTCTGTGGAAAAAAAAAAATAAAATGGCATTGAAAAATGTGAAAGGCACACTAATAGAAGCTACAAAATTATGCAAATAGTCTGCTACTTCTTTTCCATTCCTAGATTCGGAAAATGCAAGATTGCTAAAAAGCATCTAGAATACTACTGATTGTCATTAGACAAAAAGTCAAAGAAAAGATTCAGAGCTTAGTAAATAGAATGCAAATGTGCTATAGATTCCACAGCTTTTATTTCAGAAAGTTTTTTCATATATAGGCAGCTAACAGATCCCAGCTCAAAACAGACTTCATACATCTGAGATAGCACACACTATCTAGACACACTAGTCTAGATAGCACACATGCTATCTAGACTAGAAATCTAGAGTTGAAACCCTCCTTCTCTCCTCCCACAAACCCTAGCATAAGGTGATATTGGCTAGTCTCTAAAACTCATATGCACGGACATGCATGTACAAGAACCCTGCACACTGTAGGTATATGTGCAGTATGTATCCATACAGCTGACCCATGCAAGTATGGATTTTCCTGGGATTTAGCATTTTTCTTGGTATTACCTGAAGCAGTATACACTTCCTGTCACATTGCACGGCTGCAGATGCAAAGCAGCACAGTCCTGCCACAGAACAGGGTTCAGCTGTCATTCAACAGAGCAGAAAAGGAAAATATAATGTGGGAGATCCACCCAAAGCACATAACTGAATTGCTTCATCTCCCGTACTGTCAGAAGTGATAGGCTCTTCCAAAGGATGCAGCTGGATTAGGACCCTACTTAGAACTAATCTCTGGAGGCACCAACTGCTATCCATTGACTGCACTTAGAACCTAGGGAAATTAACCTTTTAACTAAGCTGGGCAGCGTAAACACCTTTTCTCCAGCTCCTCTTTCCACAGTACATCAAATAACATGGGTTATTCCACGACCTAGTAGAAAATACTAATTTTATTAAGACATGGCCACACCACCTCTGGAGGAAATTACACTAAGGTCCTCATTCGTGTACTAGGTCTAAGAGGGATTTCACAACATATACTGTAGCAGGGAAACAAAGAAATGACTGAGCAGGAAAAGCTCAGCATTTAGATTTATCTCAGGGGTCTCCAAGGGAAATGTAAATGTATGAGAAGAACAAACAAATAGCAAGTTTTGTTAAGCTGTTTGTTAAATTATTTCTCAAGAAGAGTGAACTGCAGGTATACTAAAAATTCTAGGCAAGCAGAAGATTGTTGTTTATCACAACATCTAGGAGCTTTTAAAATTACTTATTTAATCAACTGTATTTTATGAGCTGGCTTTTATGAGAATTTGATGTACTTTTAAAAAATAATAAACAGCAAAATCTAAAAGTAAAGATAACTATTAAATTTGGAAGTCCAGCTGTTAGCAAGGGCCACACCGTAGTCTCACAGGACACCTTTCTATAGTAGCTGTGGCATATAGACTATATACTTATATTCTCCATTTTTAATTCTAATTAATTCAGATGGATAACCAATGGATTTCAATGGAACTTCCACAATTTTTAAGAGGGCAAACAAGAAAATAATTTAGCATCCACTAAGATTAAAAAAAGTCTCTTTTTACGAAACCCGATCCAAGTACTCTTAAGAAATCTGTTAAGTTTATACAGAATCTATTCCTAATACTTGTATAGCTGTTAGGAATGAACCTGTTTTTAAAAACAGAGATACTTCTTTGAATCTACAGACTCACTGAAACTTAAAAATGTGTGTAATAAACTTATACTAAACTATTTAATCCAATCAACAGTTTGTTGCTGTTGTGAAACAGCATCATAGAACAGCAGAAAACTAGCTACAAACCTTAATTTTACTTATTTGTTACTACAAAGTTGTATGCACTATTACAAAATACATACAACGAATTCATAATTAGGAAAACAGCTGAAAATGGACTTTTTTTTATCACTATGCTTATAAAAGCAAACAGAGGACATGATTAACGTCAAAGTAACTGTTACTGCTAACATTTAATACATTCTGCAATTTGAAGTACCTTCTTTAGTATTTATAGTTTTTGCTAAATTTTCTTGGAATCATTTTTATGACAAAGTACATTTGAATACTCACTATTTATGTTTTGCCAGGAATGGCAACAGTATAGTATTATTTTTAAGAAAGTCTTGCTCAGCTTGCAAATACAAAAGAAAGATTATTTACTTGGGTAACAAATAACCGCGACAATTCGCTCTGGATATCAGTTTCTTTAATTTCATAATAAAATTAAAATCTTTTATAATAAATTACAGAATAACAGATCCTCAAAGGGGCTTGCTATTATAAAACTGAAGGGAATTAATGACTTTGGGTTTTCTGTATCCCTTTCCCTGCCCATGAATCACAGAACTGCTAAAAAGAATGCCTTCCTGACTACAGAGTCTTTACAAACTTCTGATACCTTTGAATTCACAGTATTTTCTCACAGCATCGTAAAAAGGGTTAGACTTTAAAACCACTAGCCTAAATGCAAAAGAACTTCAACAAGATAAGATTAAGCCTTTACTATATTTTCTGTTATTCTCAAGAAAATGTCTCTGTTTTCCACTTGAAAATAGCTACCTAAAAACCTGCTTTAGATCGTCTGACAGTCTGGGCCACAAAAGAGGCTTAAAGGTAAGATTGCAGCTGAAGTGTTATTATCTTTATGCAGAGAACAGTGAAATAAGGGACAGCACTATCTCAATTATTTGTTTGCGGTTATTTTGTGGCATGAGAAACAGTGGTGAAATTGCCATAAAACGTCCCATTCAAATTCACTGAAAATGAATTGTGAGAGTTTGCCAGCGTAATGCATCAAAACTTAATGTTTTCACTAGTCCACATGAGAGTTTTTCAGCCATTACTAGGAGACACAAACATTTCTTATCTTCTCTCTTTCCCTCTATAGCAGCATTTCTAGAACAAGATCTTTTCTCCACCCTTGATGCAACAGAAATGAAAATGATTCTTCTTTGAGCATTCCACAAATAACTGCACAGGTATTGGTTCTTCACTATTACACTCCATGCTTGCCACAAGTCACTTGTTACTCAAGTTGTCTGGTGCCTAAAGTACTATTGCAGGATTTAGAAGATCAGCTTAAAGTATCTGTCTCCTGTCAATGTCTCCCTGCATATCGTGGTGTCAAGTCAGCCTCTTTATATTCCAGGGCCTCACTTATAAAGTGGGCACAATAGTTCTGAGTGTGGCAGCCATATTTAAAATAAACAAGCAGGCAAATTAAAAAAGGCACTTGGGAAATAATCACAAATAATATTTAGTATTTCTGTGTAAGTACTAAACTGGAAGAACAGCAATAAAAAAATCTCTCTACAAGACAGAGGAATACAAGACAAGCAGATATGAAGTATCAGTTGCAACAGAACTACAAAAAAAGGCTGGTTTCCTTTCAGAGATCACTTGCCAGCAAACTTTATCATCAATAGTTGGGAAAGGAACTCCACAAAACTAAGAACTGGTTTTTTTTTCTCTCGGGAAACTCCTCTCAACTTTTCCCAAGGCCAAACCAAAAAAAATGTGTGTTATGTTTATCTGATACACTCCAGTGACAGCTCCTAGTATGAATTTGCTTTCCATGCTTTCTGTCTGGCTTTCAATCTGAAGAGACTTTGCTGCACTGCCACCAAGGATGGAATAAAACAAAGAGTGTACAGGGTGTACAGAACAACGCGCATCTCTTAATTGTTCTTTGCAATCATTTCTTAACTTTCTTCTCTCTCATGCTGCTAAGGAACAAAAGCATAAATATTTCTCCCTTAAACTAAGTGTAGTATGACTTGATGTTGCAAAAAACTCTACAAAAGTATACAAACAAGTGAGTCTTCTGCTTTCTGTCAGTGCCTTTATCGCTTCCAGCATACAGAAAGAAAATTTCAGTGGTACCTTCAATGTGAATATAACTATCAAAATGTTATCTCACAAAGAGATGAGGAATAACAATTCATTAAACTAAAGGATTATTTCCTTAACTTTAGGTAATTTCTTTTAAATTATTCACATTTCAGAAGGAAAAGAAGAATACTTCAAACCTAAATGAGCCCTAAAATATAAAAGTTCAGACTGCAGGAAAAACAATGGATACAATAGATGCAGTCATAAACATACTGTTCTAACTAAAGGAAAAGACCCCTTTTTCTTGTTTCAGCCTCAAAATACAATCCAAATAATACTAAATCATAGAATATTTTAATACAATTCTCTTTTGAGGCATCATTCATTCAGTAGCCTATAATGAGTATTTGTTACTATTTGTTCAAGAATTTAGAGGAGACTTTTTTAAAAAAAGCGAAGGGGATCATTTTAGCAGACAAATTCAATAATTTAGAAATATTGATCCCTAGAATCCCTCAAATCTATATCAACTACCACAAAAATATCCAAGTCCCCAAATCTCAGTATTTCATTCTGATTTTCAGTGAAAAGTAGCAATATCATTTAATTTGATTTAGAAATTCATTATTTATAATAGACTATCCAACTACACAGTCCCCCAGCCAGCTGTGATTTCTACTTAATAAAGCAAATTTGCAAGCCATTAATATGACCAAGAAAGATTACCACTTCTGAATCACACTGCTTAAAATTATCTTATGAATGCATGCAAAATCCTATTCCAGTTACCATACTAAGAAAAATAATGCTCTCATTTATTTTATGTAAGCTTTAACAAAGGAAAAAGCAATCTTTTGTTTGATTGATTTTAGGGTAACTTAGTAGTCTCAACTGAATGAATCTTTCAGAAGTCCTTTTCTCCAGGGAACACAAGTAACAAAAGTAGGTAGAAAGTGAACTCATCCACAACTACAATATTCTTTTCATAATGAAGGTAAACACCAAAACAAGGAACCTAACTAATACTTCTAGGGAAAAATATTTTTACACCAAAAGAAAAAAAAACTCATGACCAAATCTAAAACTAGAAGAATTTAGAAGTGAGAGGAATTTCTGAGCTCGGGTCAGTAAAATGAAGTTCCTCATCTTATCAAAAACTTTTTGCTGAATTTATGCCAAGTTATATATGACTACTATACATTCCTTTCCGATTAAAAAGAAAACTGTAGAATTTATAGAAAGGAGAGCAGAGATCCTAACAAACAGGAACTCGGCAACATCTGAGAGCCAGAAAATGAGTAACTTGTCCAATATATTACTCCAAGAGATTTTTTTTCCCCTAAAACTTATCTTTATTTATACACCATACTGACTAGGTCACAGGGAAATTATCTCGGTGCAGACAGAATGAAATGTAACAACTGTAAAGCAATCTGTAAATCAATTTTTAAAAAACTCCTCCAGCTCCTATCTTTAGAAGAGTATAAAAATGAGACTACACACAACTCCAATAAATGAGCCTCAATACAGTACATGGGTACACATGCATAATTTGGAATTTGTATTTAGTTTTTGCTAAATGGATTTTTCAGGGCTGACAAGTGCTAAACTGGCCTGACTCTAAGACAGTCCTGAATATCAAGTGACTCACTTTACAAGAACAAATAACTAAAACATGAGTGAAACTGTGCCAAAGCACTAGACATGGAATATGTCAGTCTTGATTAAACACCCTGACAGAGTGCCGGTGGTTCATTAAGAAATTTAAAACATCTCAACAATGCACAGTCACTTTAAAAGACCCAGTTCATTCTCCAGCAACCCAAACTGGTTGCAGCCACTTGAGTCCCTGTTGAGAAGCTAAATCAGAGATGGACAGCATCTGCATGGTTTGGAGCCTTGTTATCCTAAGCCAGTCTAGCAACCTCAGCACTTCTCAGTTGCAGGACCAGATACAAGATTAGCCCAAATAATGAGATCAGAATATCAAAGACCAAACAAAACACACACTTTTGCTGATTCTGGAGTCAAACAAATCTTTAGAAGAGACTTGGGACACATAGAAACAGGGAATTATAATTGAAATTCAATTTGATCTCTAAGATGGCATGGATGTCATCAATTAATCGTCGCTTCTACTTCATGAAATACTCCTTATAGAATCAGCAAGAAAGAAACTGAATAGTAAAAAATGATGAGGGCTGTCAGAAACGAAAGACAATGATATCCAGCATTCAGTCAGTAGTAATGTGGATCAGGATTTTTTTCATTTTAGAAATTCTCTCAATAAATAGTTGTAGTAAAAATAATTCAATTACTCTTTAAAAATGACGCTACTTTTTTTTCCTGAGGTAGGAAAAAAAAAATCATTACATTCTCAGCCATTTTTGCATTTCAGTATAGGAACTTTCATCTATATCGTCTCATCCCACTTCCTTCAGAATCTTCTTTCTACTCATTGTAAAAGTGTTCCCAGACAGTACAGATTCTCCATAACAACACACAGCATAAAACCTTGGTTTAACCTTGCACTGGCAAAAACAGTATCACATACCATAATGCCACATACTTTTCTTCATAGGGTTGTGAGCGGTCAGATGATTAATGACTACAGGCATCACTTAAAACTACTGGAAGGCCTAATGACATGGGGAAAAAAATGAGAGAGAATCAAAGACGGAAAATACAAAGGAACAAGCTGGAAAGCCAATTCTGAAAAGCACAAATCTTTGTCACTTAAGTAGGTCATCTCACCTTCCCATGCTTCAGGCTGTCTGCAAATTAAGACAGCTCTTTGCTAATTCACTGTAATGCTGCAAAATTTAATGAACTTGCAATAACTTTTTGAAGTGCCTTGAGCACCTTATACTGTATGTCAGATTCTGCTTTTAGAATGTTGTAATAAACAAGTTGTACTGTATTTTTTCAAAATAATTTCAGAAAAGACACCTTTATAGATTAATAATTCATACCAGCTGTAGTTATCTAAAACTGTTCCTAAAACGTATCCAGACATCCCTCCTATGGAGACTGCCACAAAAATTTGGTGGTGATAAATGGACCCTCATTCAAGTTCTAAGGTATTTTCATTACCTTCTCACAATGCTAATAATTGCTTTGAAGGACAGAAAACTTGTTTAGCCATATACTAGTAAACAGAGCCAAACATGTGAGAAACATTTCATTTTTTCAGTCTTTGTTTTACAGCAAGACCTCAAAAACAACTTGTTCTAGAAATTCCAAGATAGCTTTATAAGAAACAGTACTGCTGAGTATTACTGTTCATTTTGCAGATGAGTTGCATCCAGAGCACAGTAAAACTGCAGGAGAGGCAGCAAAATTGCTACTTCTCTTCATAACAAGAAGAAAAAGAGACAGTAACTCTCCTGTCTCTTCCCTCTGACCCACTAGACTTCCTATCCTACTTCCCATCTTAAAAGACATGGAAATCAGCAACAGTAACAAACCAAAGTGGATTACCAAAGCAGGAAGTATACAGCATTGACAATCAACAGTGGGGTTTGCTTTTGTTGCTGGTAGTTTTTTGTTTGGTTGGTTTTTTAAACACAAAAAGAGTAAAAGCGGGTAACTGCTTAAACAGGGAGATCTGCAGTAGACAAGGACTGGGGAAATGGGATACAAAAAACAGACGGCCAGAGTAGTGAAGTCATAAAACTTCAGTGGCAGAGCCAGAAAAATGTCAGGAAACACTGAGACCCAATTTAAAGCTATCATTAAAACTAAAAGCAATGTTGCAACTATCAATATAAGTGCAGCCAAATGCATCATTTTTTTCTAGCAATTAACAAAAAAATAATAATGTGCTGGAGATATAAAAATAACTGTAATAAAATTTTAAATATTCTGTTGTGTAGCTGAAAATTCATGTCCTTTAAAGTTGGAAATCTGACATAAAAGCTAAGCTATGTCTTATGCAGATGTATTCTGAAAACTTCAGAAAATATGTCTGAATGATCAGTGAACCTAGGGAGAAGCAGCAGAGATAATGCATGACAAAATGCACAATTCACAGAAGAGTAATTTGTTTATGTCAAGCAAGTAATGTAGACTGCAAAACTTTCTCATTACTGTTCCAGCACTTACACAGACCATGCTTAGTGAAACCTAGCACTAACTCCTGTCCAATTAACACCTTACTCTACTGTCTCAGCAAAGAAAAAAAATCACTACATTGCTGCTCTTAAAACATAGAAGTAATCCCTTGCTACATCTCAAGATACAATAAAAGTTTACAATGGTTTCTTAATCAGGTTATTACTAATGATATTATTAAATATAATAAAGGGCATTCTAAAACTTTAATTTACATATCAAAATGCTGAACCACTGCATATTCAAAGGTAAGAAGCCATTTTTTTTTTCTTTAGGATGCTTTTGGACATTCCTCTAACTACGGAGACCATAGGTTTAGGAAATGGGTATCTAAATTAAATCCCTAAAGTTAAACATAGTGAACACTCCTTGCCCCCTCCCACCAACCTTCCTTAGCATTATGCTACATCTGAACTTCCAAAGACGTAGTCCCAATACTACAATGTTGATAATGGCTAAGAAAGATATCTTACCATGTCTTATAACTTACCTGTTTACTAGGTAACAATTTGAGACCTGTCATCAGTACAGGAGAATTCCTGCCACCCTTCATGAAACAGTAAAGCATAAATTGTTCCAACACACACTGCTTACTGCTGTTTGTACCCAAAAGACTTCATCTGCAAAATGATTAATTTGCTACAACACAAGTGCAGCATTCATCTGTAAGAGAAATATCACAATTCATGTAATGCAGAAAAAGGGATTTACTTGTTAAAACAAAATATATTATGTACCTTGATGAATCCAAATGTCACATGCCTGTCTAAGCATGTGCAAGTAACAGAGAGCTCCAAAAGAAGGGCAACAAAAATATACACAACTCGAATATTAAAGAACAGACTGTAATAATTTTGTGCTGCTGTAAAGCGTGAGGAAGTAGGCTTGGAAATGTGAAGAGCAAGAAATTTCCATGTGCATTATGATAAATTCCAGGGTTTTTTGTTTGTTTTTGTTTTAACTCAGACAGCTTCGATAGTCTTGAATTCCGTAATGTATTTTTGAGACTTAAGTGCAGTTCCAATCTACAACAATCAAACAAATGTTGCATATTAACATAATCTACCCAAAATGTCAAGGTTTTCAGAGTAAAGAAACAGCTATCTGAAAACGCAAGTTTTATTTATAAATGGTACTTTCCCATACTTACGAAAATCAAACAAAATCTCACATGCTATGCCAGCTAATGGCAACAAAGTTTTCTTCTTCAGAACAGATACTAAATCTTAACCAAGTATTTCTTCTCTGCTCTGCTGGACTGCAAATACAGAATCTAGGGTGGGATGTGGGGGCAAGGGGGGCGGTAGTGTCAGTGACTACAGACATTTAAATCTACAGAAAAATTCTCCAGAGACTAACACTCATCATTACAAATGTAAAATCTCTGCATTCTGGGGCACTATCCCTGGAGAAAGGGTGGTAAACACCATCTGAAATAAATAATTAATAGGCATCTTTAACACTGATACGTATACTTTCTGGAACGTTTTAGCATAAAAAAAGCATTGCACCTTCGAGACAGGCATAGCACGCAAATACAGAAATAAACAAAAATTACTTAGGCAGTTGCCCTAAAATATTAGTTAACTTTTCCCAATATATCTCACTGTTGTACTTAAAGAACCTCAAATTTTGAACAGACAGGCTTTTGCCAAGGTCACCTAGTTTCAGATTATCGTGTATATCCTCAGGTGGAACAATGTTTACAAGTTCCTACAGTATTGCAAACTGAATTAAAGCAGGTATTGAGCAACAACACTCTAGGGAAACTATTTTTAAGTCTTTTGTCATGATGAAAACTCCCAGATGACAAGAGTTTAAATTGCACTATACTGAAGTTCTATTTCCTGATGCCAACAGGTTCTACACTTAAAATCTACAAGATACTAAACTGCAGTGTAAGACTGTTAACATTATATTGTACATCTGCAAAAATGAAATGATATCTTAATCACTGAGGCCAGGTCTGCTTTGCCTAAAACCAAACTACACATGGAGTATGAAGCTTTAGCAACAATGAGAACCCTACTGTTTCATACTATGAAAGCTTTTACAGGTAAAGATTGGTAATAATTGGCAGAACATTGATTTTACTGAAATTAATGACAACTGTTAACTCCAGCGTGCTCCAGACTTCAGCAATTAGATGAAGAGACTGTCAAAGAAAATCACCATAACATGAACAATGGATGTACCAGGTCAGGCTGGGATGGAGTTAATTTTCCTCACAGCAGCTGTACAGTGCTATGCTTTCCATTTGGTACTAAAACAGGGTTGGTTTTACTAAAGCCAGTGTTTTGGCTATTGCTAAGCAGTACTTGTACAGCGTCAAGGCTTCTCTTTTTCCCCACTCTGTGGGAACACCCCCAGCAAGTAGGCAAGAAGTTGGGAGGGGACACAACCTGGACAGCTGACCCAGACTGACCAAAGGGTTATTCCATGCCATACAATCCCATGCTCAGCAATAAGAACTAAGGGGAGGGAGTTTTGGGGAGAGGTAGCCACTGCTCAGAGCCTGGCTGGGCATTGTCCTACTTGTGGAAGGTTGCAAGTGATTACCTTTGCATCACTTGCTTTGTTTTTTTTCCTTCCTCTTTCCTTCACTTATTGAACTATCTTTTTCTCGACCCACAAGTTTTCTCACTTTGGCTCTTGCGATTCTCTTCCCATCCCACTGCAGGGGGAATCAGCGAGAGGCTGTGTGGTGCTTAGCTGCTGGCCAAGGTCAACCCACCACAGTGCATCACCTGCTTTCACCTTCCCTTCAACAGTTCTCTGTTGTTTGTGCTCCGGGATTTGAGGAAAGCAAGGAAAATCTGCTCCTACAGTTTCAAAGCCTGTGAACTATAATTTTTAAGACTGCCCTGACATTATTATTAGAACAAGAATTGTATAAACTTGTTGTAATCACGCAAACAATCTAAAATATGAACTAGAACACAGCAAGGAAACAACCTCACATGTACAGAAAAGCGTTCACTATGAGTAAACCCACAGAATAATCCCAGAATCTGGAAATTAAGAAGAAAAGGAGAACCACAAGAGTGAGGGGGGGACTGGATCTTATTTTATTAATTCAAGAACAACAACAAATTGTTCCTCAGTTCCTTCTAGATAAATATTTTATAAACATTACTTAATCTTGAGTGACCTGTCTTCCCAGTTGTCTTCCCTGATTTTTTCCACCAGCTGCTGCATCTTCCAATACCAACTATAGAGGACTCTTTAGCACTTAATTCTCCTTAAGTATCAAGACAAATTCTGCAGAAAAAGCAAGTATGCAAATAACTAAAAAATATTGATAGCCTCTGAAGACTGTTAAACATGCCTATTAAAGACATGTATTTCAGTCACAGGATATGGGACCAATCTATCTTCTTTGACCAAATGGCCCCAGACATCACTTAAATCAGCATTTTGAAACACAGTTACAGAGTAACGTAGTTGTGCAGCTGAAAATTGCCGAACCACACTGATTATCTATCCTACTCTCCAACAGGATAAAAAAGCACCAGCTTAGAAGATGGCACATAATACACTTTTGGGAACATTTCAGTTGGATGATACTGTGGAACTGGTGAGACTGTTCATACCATCAGTTCAGAAACTAAATCATCAATCCACATCCACCTCTGCTAAGCCACTGCATATATTTCCCATCGTTCACAGAAGTTCCCTCAACTACTATTAAATTAGTCATCCTTATCATCAATGAGTTCTGTCACTCCACGAAAATTACATTTGGACAGAAGACACTCTCAGCAACTTCTCTCTGCCTTTCCAGAAAAGGAAAAAAACAAACAAAACAAAACCCACACTACTGTCCCACTTCCATAAGTGCATTCTGCAGCTTAATTCATACACCATTTGAGAAATACAAGAATTATTTCAGATAATATCTAGCACAAAAATAATAAACTTAAAAGTAATGTTCATCTCAAGCTTATGATTAAGGACATTGTACACTAGTGACATAGTGATAGCACAGAATGGAATAACCACGCTTTTTGTTCCCGTACTTCTCAGAAACAATTATTTTCTGTGAGGATTTGAAAGTCAGCACTCCATTTTCCCTAGAGTTTTAAAAGCACATATTATCCACTGCAACCTAATATTTTCAGGCTTAAAGGAGATTAAGAGTTTTAAATAGGTGTTTTAGGAAAAATTTAAGTAAGTAAATGAATAGTCAGAAAACGTCACCTTCCCATTCTATTGGTGTGGTGCAGAGTAGAGCAGAAAAGCCAATTCATTGTTGACGTTAGAAGAAGGCATTCTTAATGAAGAGATTTAAGGAGCTAGATACAATAGTAATCAATAAAGTTTAATGCATTTCCAAAACATCATATCAAAGCATTAAATGTCCCCATCACATTTCAGCAGCTGTAGCTGATAACTCAGAAAATTTTTCTTAAAGTCATCCCAAAATTACAGGTGCCATTCTAATGCTCTCAGAAAAAGCTCCTACTGGTCATGGTAACTAAACTGATATTGCAAATGATGACGGTATGTACGTAAGTATTACCTATGGAGTCTCAAACACTCCACTACAAAGTACTTAGGAAACCACCATCATTTTTATCCTCTGATCTCTGTCTTGTTTAAGCTGTTTCTAATATCTAGTTGTGCAGCACTGAATCATGTATTTCAAGTGCACTTGAATTACAGATGTTCAGAGTAACTCTTACTTCCTGCCCTATAATATATCATGGCATATAAAAAACTCCAAATTCCATCATTTTGTACTAAAAAAATTCAGAGCTATACTATATATAATTATATATTTTATTATCTAGAAATATATTACATATTAATTTTTCTATAGTATATAAATTAGATGTGATTGTATAATATTTTCCTGTAAGTAGGAAAAATAGCAATCTGACACTATCACACTAAAGCTAATCCATATTCCTATTATTTCCTAATTAAAAATGCATTTCTAAAAAATAATCTGAAAATTATTACGTTTTCTTTATTGTTCCAGTGTTTCAAAAATACCTCATGAACGATACTTTAAAAAGCTTTTATAACACATTTTGCAATTCTAGAGAATTAATCTTCTCTCCAAAAATGCATAATCTACATCCTACTGAAAAGGTGTATGCATTGCAGAGGTTCAGCACACTGGACTATCCACCCTTTTTGGCAGTAGAGAATGCACCACATTAGCAGTAGAATCAAGAAAAGAAGTGAGGAATACAAATCTCTACCTCTTTCTGTACCAGGTTCTCACAGAAACGCGTATGATATTAAAACCGATAAAGAAACTATTCTGTATAAATGTTAATCACTCATCCCTTTTAAGAAGATGTTTGAAAACAGGGACATAGTGGCATTACAGCATATAAATATATGCATGTCTGTAGTAGGGTTTTTTTGTTAATCCCATGCTGTTAAACATATCTTAAGAATAAAGTCTACTACAGCCCTTTCCTTACAAAAGCTACACCATCACTGACTTTTGGTCTTAATTGAACTTTTAATAGCTCCTATGTCTAATGGGATCGCTTTGCTGAAAGTATCAAATGGGAAGTTATAACAATAGATGTACTTTTCAAAAAAGCAAGTTTTTCCATAAAAGCTGTGTTCGTCTTCAACATTTGTAACAGGAAAACATTTCAGTTTGTTTTGGCTTTAGTAAATTGCGTAGGTAAACACAGAAAGGTTGAGGCTGCTCAGATGGTTTACCACATCCCAAACATTGCTGGCTGTACTACTACACACTGTAGAAAAGTAGCCTTTTCATAGTCCCAGGCCTGTCTTACACACGTAAGTGGGCAGAACTAGTGTGTGTAACACCTTATGATCTTTTCTGGGAAGAACTTAACATTCTTTATAAATATTGTTACACAATATCTCTGAATGTAGGGAAGAAATTCATACTAATGTTATCACTAGCCAAAAGTGCAGTCACCTCCACGATGGAAGCTTAAGGTTTTGTACAACAGCTAAAACCACCATTTCAAAAAACCTAGGTCAAGAAATGAAAAATACTTTATTGCCAGTTGAAGTTTCGCAGGCACTATATTTTAGTGCAGGAAATATAATAAAATACTTTTGATTTCACCAGAACAATTAACCTTCATGCCTGCTTATCTTAAAAAATAAGCTGTAAGACTTGATTTTCCAGGTTTCTGCAGTATACCTTCAGGGCCACGCTTTTTCAGAAGAGTTGAAATTGAAACTTTTAGTGAATTGGTTAAAACGTTACTAGTAAATTCTGTATCAAATCACATTCAAATTGTCAAAGATTACGTGACTGACAACACTTTGGACATGTACAATCTGGTACAGAATCTGCTGCCTACGCTTCAAGTTGGGAAAATTGCAGAAGAATTTCATCATCCTGAAATACACACATTAAATACACAGCACTATCTTCCTAACCAAAACATATTCAGTAAAGCAAATAAGATTCAAATCATGGTAAACCTAAGCTGCAACTTGACTTGTATGAATCATTTCAGCTTTACGGTACCATAACTCCGAGCCAAATAATTCAAAATAATTTGTTAAAAAACACAAATTAATTAGACAACAAACTTTCAAGGTTGCATGCATCAGATTATTAAGTGAAAGCACAAAACAATAGCTCTTTTGGAGTATTCCCAGATGAACGTTTATATTGACAGGACTACTTGAAAAGCCAATTAAACTGAAAACAACTCACAAGTTGAATAACGCTGCATACACTGAATGCTGGTGATTTTCACTCCAATTTAGACAATTAAGTGGCAGAGTTGACATTTTACGATTGCTGAGATGAACCCAGCTAGGGCTTCCTCTGTGGAGGTGGCCAGCGATAGAGAACTTTAAAATGCATATATAAACTCACACTGGCACACTAGATGGGAACCAGGTGGCCTATAACGACATGTCAAATAATAGTAAAATCCAACTTATAAACTTTAACAGTGTCATTTGTATAAAGGCTGCATAAAGCTTAATTTCCTTCATTTGAAAGCTTTATGAAAAATGTTTTGTACTTTTAAACTTAACACAGTTTAAGAACAGGGCATCTGAATAGCTCTGAGCACGAGAAAGAACAGAATTGGAAAAAGAGTTGAAAGTTGTTGAAAGGAATTAAAGATATAACTACTTTTGGTATGATAGGTAGGAAACAAAACTTCTTAACTTTCCCTTTAAATCATTTTAGAACTACAGAACTCACAGTACAAATAGACAACTTGGGTTTAATATCTTAAAGAAGCAGTTAAGGATAGGACAAAACTCTTTCCTGCCAAAAAAGGGTAAGTTCTTTTTGAAAACAAGCATACTTGACAAAAATTTGTTTTGCTACACTTTTGTATAGCTTCTAACCTCAATGCTTAAATCTCTTACTTATTGGAATTAACTTGCGTACCATTTTACAGTTAAATTCTCTGGATCAAGTATAACAACAAAAAAATTCCCCACACTGAAAATCCTATGGGCAACAATAAAACTGCACTGGCTCTGTCAGCACTGACTAAACCTTACTGCATGTAGAGATCCTTAGATGAAATTTTGATTCAGCTTTTTAAAAAAGAATTTTCAAACATTAAGCAGGCCATTTTAAACCTAAAGAAAAGAAAACAAGAAGTGAGAGCACAAATGAATGCACACAATAGGGTTCTCAGACAACTGAAAAAACACTAACATATCTATTCACATATTTCATGAGCATTACTGTGCTAGACCTACAAACTGTCACACTGTCCAAGAAGTCCACATAAAGTAACAGAAATCAGTATCATTAAATACTTGTCACTCAATCCCATGTATACTTGTTTCTATCATTAAAAGTTTTGCCTCCGAGATAAACAGCTAATAGATTATGAAGCACTTCTTAATTCTCCTGAAAATTATGAGTTGTTTATTCAGTAGTAAAGCTTGAAAAAAAGAATGAGCTAGTGGTGAACAAGGTCACTGAAATTCTCAAAGAAAACTGGTTGCCTTTGATTATGCTTTAGGCAGCATGAGATGTGCAAGAGGCAATAGAAGATGAAGATGGTTAGCACCAAAACAAAAATGAACTACTAGAAATCTATTATTACTATTTGAACATGGCTAAAAATTCTACACACCCAATTTTGAGAGTAGTATTACCTACGTATTATGCAATGGTTCTGTTACACTTCCATTATATTCTGCATTACTTTGCACAAAAGAAATTAACCTAGCAAATATTTTTATGTAATAAACAATTCCACGACAAATTAATTGCATTGTATCATAAAGGTAAACGTATACAGCTCTGAAGTATCTGTTAAATGTATGAACTAGTCTGGATATAACTACTTCTGCAGAGTCCCTCACACAACCAAAAGATATTGGGTTAATTACAAAACATACTATCAGTGCAATATAAACTTAATGCCACCATTCTCTTCTCACACAATGAATCAAAAACTGCAACAAACCAGATATTTTTAGGATGTTCAATTTAAATTTATTACAGTACATAGGCAGAAAAGTTCTTAAATCCTAGGATAATCTGTGAAGAGGTATTTAAAGCACCTAGATACAATCTGCTTAAGTCAAGTGCTACGATTCATAAGACTAAGGCATTTTTCTGAAAAATAAATGCATGTATTACTCCTCATTTTTATTCTTACACTTTCACATAAATTAAACTGAGTGTTGTGCACAGAAAAAAAATAATACCATATTTCATGTTTACTGATACCTGTTCTTTACATTTGCTCCTTTGTCATTTATTTAATACTCAAGAAACCAAACCATTAACCTGCAACTACATTATTTAGTAGACAATTAAAAAAAAAAATGCAAGTAGATTGAAGCTCACAGCTCTATGGAAATTTATTTTTTCATAAGCACATACTATTTCAGCAGACCTGCAGAGTCTGTTCACAGGAGGAGGTGTGGCTATGAACCACAGGATTCTTTCACTGAACAGCAATTCTATACAAATCAAAGGCGTAATTATTAAGCAGATCCCTTCATTCCTAAAGTTTAAGACAGGCCAATAAAATTTGTTATGAGAAGGATAAGTAAAATCTCACACCAACCAAAACCAGCACCCAGACACTGATGAAATAAATTCAGGATTGACATACAGCATACTGTCCTTTAAGCGGAATATGCAATCTGCCTGTGATATACGTAAGATATGTAAGATAGATATGTAAGATATGTAAGATATGTAAGATAGATATGACAGCCGGCTGAATATGAGCCAGCAGTGTGCCCAGGTGGCCAAGAAGGCCAACGGCATCCTGGCCTGTATCAGAAATGGTGTGGCCAGCAGGAGCAGGGAGGTGATCATGCCTCTGTACTCGGCTCTGGTGAGGCCGCACCTCTTAATACTGTGTTCAGTTTTGGGCCCCTCACTCCAAGAAGGACACTGAGGTGCTGGAGCGTGTCCAGAGAAGGGCGACGAAGCTGGTGAGGGGTCTGGAGCACAAGTCTGATGAGGAGCGGCTGAGGGAGCTGGGGTTGTTTAGCCTGGAGAAGAGGAGGCTGAGGGGAGACCTTATCGCTCTCTACAACTACCTGAAAGGGGGTTGCAGAGAGGTGGGTGTTGGTCTCTTCTCCTAAGTGACTAGTGACAGGACTAGAGGAAACGGCCTCAAGTTGCGCCAGGGGAGGTTCAGGCTGAATATTAGGAAAAAGTTCTTTACTGAGAGAGTAATGAAACATTGGAATAGGCTGCCCAGGGAGGTGGTAGAGTCACCCTCCCTGGAGGTATTCAAGGAGCGTGTGGATGTGGCATTGTGGGATGTGGCTTGATGGGCATGGTGCTGTGTGGTGTTGGGTGGGTTGGTTTTTGGTGTGTTGTGGTTTGTTTGTTTTTTGTTTTTTTTTTAGGTTGGACTTGATGATCTTACAGGTCTTTTCCAACCTTAGTGATTCTGTGATTCTGAAGATCTAGAGAATATTCCCCATCAAAAAGTAAATTCCAAGAATACGGACTTCCAAGATTCCCCTGAAATTTAGCAAATAGTTCTCAAACCACTAACAAACGTTTGCATTCTGCCCCCCCACCCCCCAGTCCTGGAGACCCATTACAAGCTGGTTTTTAATGTCTAAGATACCAGAATGCAGATGACATCAGTGGCCTATGGCACCTTATCTTGTTTCATACGAGGCTTTTTGTTTGTAAAGAAATCCTAGGAATTTATTTACAACCTCTCCAAGAACATTAATATGGCCACCTCATCTTAAATTCAAATTTTGGAACACTGTCACCATTTTTGCATAATTTGAAATGGAAGTATCTCAGCTCAGAAAACAAACTTCATTTTCCTATCCATTCATTACTAATACATTAGTAATGCAGCAGAATAGCTCCTTCTGCTCACAGACATATGCCAAAGCACACTCTTATCACTACAGGTACTACATGTAACTTTCAGTCAGCCGGAACAATTAACAGAGAAAATTAAAATGCTGACTATAAAGATATCTTGATTGTATTTGAAATATAAAAATCAAACGTCAAAAAATAATCAGCAGCCACAGCAGTTATGACTTTTCTAGAATTACTAATAATTTTTCCCCAGCTATGTAGTACTTTCTTGCAAAGTTCCAATAGGCAGGTTGTTGCTAAATGGAGTATGTATCTTGGGTTGGTTTGTTTTACTCCTACCGGAGGAATAATCAACACCTTTTTTTCCTAGGAGAAAAAGCCAGGCAGAAGGGCAGAGCTGGCCACCTGCTATGCCCCATGAGACACTGGTAACTGAACAAGCACAGAAAAGGCTTCACCCAAGCAGACTGACAACAGTCCAGAGAAAGTGACAGGAGAAAGTGGGAAACGGAGCTGCAGAGCGGTTACGTAGCCTGGAGCACATGAGTTTTGACGTATGATCCTCTTGTTAGAAGAGTCTGGGAAAAGAGAAAGAAGGTCCAAGAGATTTAAATGAAAGTCAGTTGAGATGAGGAGAGAAAATTTGGAATAAACATGACTATGGATAACTGGAAACAGAACGCTCTACTGGGAGAAGAGTTCTATGACAGCTGGAAAAATCAAAAGCTCCAGGTCTAGGGGCAGAAAACCCTGATGCCTTCCACAGGCTCTATTCATCAGGGACAGCTGAGTCAGGAGGAGTTTGAAGTCATCACCGCTTGTCCTCCAGCCTAAGCAAGATCCTAAAAGACTGACTCTTTACTTTTCCTCTTCCTCTCTCCCATCTACTTCAAAAATATCTCTGGGCCTTTCCGCAATGTTCTTGCCTCTGCTTTTAGAGATGCTAGGCTTGGATTACTAGATCAATAACTGGTGGATCTTAAACTGATACTTCAACACACCTACAAGACATTCTACAAAAAAAAAAACCCTACTAGAAGAATTTTAAAATGTATTTAGAAGGAAGCTTAAAATTGTATGTTCCTGTTTTGTACATAAGATGTTTTATTTTTATTTGGCTGAGGGAAGGGGGTTGCTAAACAGCTTTATCTTCCAGGCTTCTTAGGGCTGTTTGTTAAAAAATTTTCTCATTCAGACATGCTACAGGCTCAAGAACCTTACTCACTCTCCAAACATATCTTAACAAAACAATTTTAAAAAACTAATATTACAAGTAATCAACTATATAAATTTTTATGACTCCTCCTGCCAGGTGTAGCTGGTAACATGTTTCTGTGTTGAAAAGGACTCTGAAAAGAAATGAAAGTGAACATCTCAAACATTAAGTCAGAAATCAAACATTAATCTTCTCATTTGCTACCTGAACCATGCCACTCAAGAGATCTCTCTTTCCCCAGAATAACCAACTCCAGTCTTTTCAAGTGGCCTTCAATGCCTAGCACAGCTCCTACAATACCGTCACCTCTGCAGCAACCTTCCCTTTTGCTTTTAACTCCCTACTGAAGCTTAGTATTTGGATTCTGAGCGCCTTTAATTCTTATAATACTAGTTTTCCTGTTTACACCATACAGTTCACGTCTGAGCTGAAACTACTGATTTCATCATATTCATTGTTCTTTTTAAACTGTAAAATACTGAAGCCGACTCTGCAATTTAAGGTAAAAATTGCTATCATTAACATTCAATTATAACACAAGCTACACCTACATCTATACAAACACAAACATGGTCAATATTGGTATATTATGTGCAAAATGTGTACAGTGATTTCCTCCATACCCAACAGCATTTCACCCAAACACTGATTGAAAAAAAATTTCCTGTTCAGATATGATCAAAAAAATCAGTTCATAAATATAAGACAAAATAATTGCATTTAGAGTTCACAAGTAGGACAGCGTGTAACCTGTAGCCTCTTTTTGTCAGGAAAAAAAGCAGCTCTACCTGCTTCAATGACCTCAAATATTTTCCTTCTGGCTTACAAACTTATCTGAAAGGTACAAGCAAAAAAAAAAAAACTTAAAAAAAATACTGATGCAACTAGTACGCAGAATACATATTTTTATGTCAGAATTCTTCAATTTGAGTGTGCAAATCTGTTGCTTAAGCCACTTCAAAACTCTAAAAAACACTCTCAATTCTGACCTTTTGCTTTATCTTTCCATTTCAATTTTAGCTAGCGTGACCTTTGTTTAGTAAAATCTTACTTTCTACAAATAACATCAGAAATTGTAGAAGTATTGAAATATAAGAAAACAGACTGGTTAAATCTCCAATCAAATGATATACTATAACTACTATCACAGGATATTTGAATATCAGCTAAGATAACAATCAGAGATGTTACTGAAGCTCAACAGAAATGGGGAATATGTTCTTCAGAACATTGGTTTCAGTTTAAATCTAAATTTAAAAGCAAAATGGCATACAATTGTAAAAACTCTGTGTCATACTTTGAATAAGTTTGGGTGATAGCCCAGGCACGCTAACCAAGCTCCTCTGTGGGAAAAGGTGTGCAATTTCACTTAACTTCTTTTTAAACAAACATGGTTATTTCACCTCCTGATTTCAATTGCTTCATCTAGTATTTCAAGGAGCTAAAAAATGGCTGTTAAATTCTGTCCAAAAGTGATTACACTGCCACAAAATGAAAAATACACAGTTTGTAAAGCATTTCATAAAACTCAGAATACAACATTAATGGTGGTATATTAAAATGATCCCTGAGTGAAGGTAACAAAATACTAATCTGAAGAAAGGAATTGAAACTCCAGAACCTTTCATTTCTGTGATCTGCTACCCCCAGGCTGGATTTGCAAGCTATTCACTGGCATGACAATATTCAACTCCATCTGTTAAAAAAACCACTAAGCCCACTCACAAGGTGCTGTACCAGTTTCAAGAGGGCCTAGGCACCAAATAGAGACGTGTTTTTAAAAGTTATACCTTCTGCCAAAAAGATTATTCTGATGGCACATGGTGCCAAATCAGGCCCACATGTTTCAGTATGTGATATACATTGTGCTCCAGAATCCACAATATAGCAAACTCACATAAAATGTCATTAATTTCTTAAAAATGTTTTCCTGAAATATAAGAGAGTTAAAAAGCCAGTAGCTGGTACTGCCTGAGCAACAGAAATCCATCCTCACTTAATCTCATGTTCCCGTATCACAGTTACTTTTATCTTTACTGAAGTTATTGCCTCCCTTCCTGACAGAAAGGTTATGAATACTCAAAAAAAAAAATCTTTATCATAAAGAAGTCTGACAATGCAGCTACCACACCCATTCTGCAGTTTCTAAACCCTACAATGTGCTGCACTGCTGTTTTGACGTATGTAAGATTTTGAAATTGGTAGTAAACTTCCTATTTAGCAATTATTAGCCAGGGACACAAGATCTTGGTTTACAAATACTCAAAGGAAAAGCAGCTTGCCACATTCTTAAATACTCTCTGATCTAAGTAGTAACGTAATTCAATTACTTGCATCTGGTCTGAAAAGCTCACTTAAATTGATTTACAACTTGGGTAAGCCAAAGAAACACAGTCTTTTTCTACTTCAAGATCTCCAAGAGACGTGGTCAGCAAGAAAAGCTTTCTCAAATCAGACACTTAAAAAGCACACATCTAGAAAAACAGTAGCAACACACTGCTACAACTCTAAAGCAAGAACTCTCTTTTACCAAACATGATCTCTTACAGATAGATGGCTTACAAGCTAACAGCATTATGCTATATTTTTTCATTTAATTGGAGAAATCAGCCTTCATATAGATATCCTTGAGACCTAAACTGCAAACATTAAAAGTAATACAAATAATAATTAAAAACACTCTAGGATTTGATCTTTCTGTATCACTGTCCCTCTGATTTTCCCACATAGCACAAAAGTCACTTGCATGATTGTGTGCTCCCCAAATACACAACCTCTCAATAACATTTTTTTTTTTTCCTAATTACTCACCCTTCCTTACTTCTTTGCAGTCTTCAGGAAGTACTTTTAATAGTAAAGAAAGCCTGAGCTCTAGCTAAGCCTTCATACTGAGCGTTTTAATGAGTCAGTCTGCACAGGACATCACACTTGCTGCTTTCCTAGAACTCGCTGTCAATATTTGGAAACCAAAAACATGTTTTTTACCATGCATTTAGTCATCCTTCAGGGAGGCAAGTAAACTGTCTTTCTGTATGCTGTTATGGCTTGTCATTTTTAAACCATAAAATCCATCTCCACATTTAACAGGGGAAAAAAAAAAAAATCACTAACTTATCAAACCTTGATATTAGTTGGAATATAGTCCTAGCCTGGGATTTTCAAAGCAGATGAAGAAAATAAGATTCAACATTGAAAGGAAATCACCTAATTAATACTCCTAAACTATTCTGAAAATCCCAAACTTCATTTTTCTGTATCCTGAAAATGAGAAGCCATATACATATATGAATTTATGATACTGCTTACCCTTCAGCAAAAAGCTGTAATTTGTTCTCTGTTGCACACCAAATACCTTTAACATCAAAACAGAAGACTTTTGACTGAAAAATTGTTAAATATTCAAAGTAATTTTCTGCTATAGGTTGAGTTAAACATGACTTGATTTGCATAGTGCCAGCTTCCAATTTATAAAGCTATCTAGAAGTGTTATATAAACATAAGAGAAAGTAATTTTCTCCAAGCATTTGTACAGTAATTCCTCAGAGGAACAATGAGAGAAAAAATAGAACCAGAAAACACGTGCAAGTATTCATAACTGGCATATTTACAAACATGAAACATCCCACATACTTGTTACAAAAGTCGTGTCAATGACAGCTGTTACACCTACTACCAAGGGCAGCTCTAATGAACTAGAGACAGTCAAATCATTAGAGGGCAGCAAGAGGATCATGACTAGGGATGGGGACTAAACTAGAAAAACAAAACTGGCTAAAACTAAAAAGGGACATGTAAGGCTTGTTCTAGCAACACAAAGTGGAAATACTAGTCCATTAGCTAATAAGAAAGCTTCTTTCATGAAAAACTCTCTAACCTTTTCTATAAAAATACCTTCTTGGCTTTTTCACAAAATGATAGTTATAACCAGATATTTAACACTATTAACAATTCCAGGGTAGGAATGCAAATCAGAACACAGAAAATATACTGAGATGAATTTGAGTCCTTCAACTAAGCATGGCCCACAGAAATGCACAAAACACCACAGTGGCACCAACATCAGAATCACTAGCTACCACCTAAGAGTTTATACCACTCAAAAAAAATTGTTATGTGAGATTAGCATGGGGAGTATGTACAGCTTACTAAAACAGTGTCTACCCTGACAAGTAGTCTAGGCCAACAGGAACAGAGCTGTAGAGTGAACAGGTGCTGTTAAGAAGCTGACATCCACACCATCCACATTTCAGGGGAGTACTGTTTCTTTGGTGAGGTTTGGGGTTTTTTGGGTTGACTTGATTTTTTTGTGGTGGGGTATGGGTTTTTGGTTTTGTTGTTGGGGTATTTTTGTTGGTTTTGGGGGGTATTTTAATTGTTTGTTGGGGTTTTTTTTAACACACATAGAGCTAGCTCTAGTCTGAGCCCAGGGATTAAATGCCCATTTGCAGCTAGACAGCATTAGAGACACTGCTGGAGCATACTTTCCAGTTTATTGCTATCCAAAAGGAATCCAGTTTGCATACTCAGAGAGCTCCACAAGGTGAACCAAAGCACAGCGTGGAAACAATTGCATAATTCATTTTGAAAGTGCACATCTGAACCAATACATTACTGTGGAGGCACACTGAGCTAACCATTCAGGCATGACCTGAAAAGTTGGGCGACGTCCTGGTAGAATGGCCTAAGAACCTTGATACATTAAAAGCAGCATTTCAAACAGGAAATGAAAAGATGTTTGCAAATGAGGAAGTTCTAACACTGCTGTAAAGTAACACACACAAGAAAAAGAATATATTAACGCTTCAGTATGTAAGGGGCCCTAATTGGCAGAATAATAGGAAAACTGCAGAAAAGGACTTGAGGATTAGTTTAACCAGGAATCAAAATATAAATAGAAAAGTGATCGAGGAACATTAAAAGACAGTCAGCATCTGGGAACAAATTAGCAGGAGTATTATATGTACAAAGTGAACAGTATACATTCTGCTGCAATAGCCACTGGTAAAGAATCCCAGCAAGAATACTCTGCCCAGCTTGGGCATCATTATTTCATTAAATATGCCCAGCTACTGTAGAGAATCCAGGTCAGAAATAAAGTTGCCAAAAGATTTAGAAAATTATTTATAAGTGAAGTCAGAGAGACCTGGTTTTGTTTACCCAGGTTACAGAATAGTGGAAGTTTTCTTGTAAGTTAAGAAACCACAATAAATAAGCAAAAAAATCATTTACCCTTGTGTCCACTGAATACGAGTCAAAAAAAAAAAAAAAAAAGGCTTAACTAGCAGCAAAGATTTACACTACATATTAAGATATATACAGTTAATATATGAGATTCATACTAGCACAGAAATAGCTAAGTGCTGAAAGAGGTTACCTAACAGGTTACAAAAGTTTATTAGATAAATTTAGGAATATCTCAATAAACACTCAGCTAGAGATGCTGATGCTTATAGATGGATCTCACAGTGAATATAGAGGAGATGAGCTGTTGAGACCGATTCCAGGTACACATTTCTATAATTTTATACTTTGTCACAAAAATACATTCTTGATGTTTTATTTACATAATGTTTGTCTATATCTGTAATATTAAATTCTTTTCAGAATTCTTTATTTCAAAAGTGTGCATGTATTTATCAGACATTACTATTTATTAAGGAAACATCATCATTCTCAGAGAATGCAGTTTACCACTCCTTTAGTACATTTAAGCAGCTTTGCTTGTGCACTTACAGTGAATAGGAAGCAAGGAAGGTTTCTTTGTACTCTCCATCTCCAAGTATCACCAGTATTCACTTTGGGATTTACACGTACTACCATGCCCTTCCTAAATCTTCAATCAATGCCTACAGTTAAAGACTTCTGAGCTTCCAAAATTCTTTATCAAATAATTTGATGGTGAAATCCAACCTAGGTCTACAAGTTAAAAAACAACTATCAATTAGTCTCTAAATATAGAAACACTATTAAAGGACCAGCTGGCATTTTAAAATTACGAAAGCCAACACTGTTCTTTGGCATCAGCACTAACTGGTGTTGCTAAGCTACTGCTGCTGCCCAGACAGTGATACACCATCAGGTATTTAACTCATGCAGGCCAGTGGTCTGAAGAAAAAAAGACAAAAGAAAGAAAAAAAGCACTCAAAATGCATTTTTACACCAGTAAAACTCAAATCTTACCATCTGATTCTATGAAGCATAATATAGCTTGTGTCCATGATCAAACAATATACAGAGAAAAACAATTAGCTTTTGGTGCTATTTGAGAACCCATGTTATCTTTACTTGCCCTGTTAATTTACTTTGGTTTGGTTTTGCTATAATGTAACTATAATGTAGATAAGTTTTTTAATGTTATCTACCTCCATTTTTTTCCACTTTTGATATGTGAATTTTGATTTTTGTCAAATGCATGCCTTGATAAAAAACAGAATGAGATTCTGCTTTTGTGGGCCAATGGAGGCTAGCAAATGGAAAAAAAAGTATGGTAGTTTTGTGGGCAGTTAGATTAGAGCCTATGAAAATAATGTTATTTAGTACGTGATCGCTGTTGAAAAAATCTCTTTTGAGTTTCTGGCAGTTTCTATGAGATTATACTAGCAGCATTTTCCTAATTCTTTCATCGCTAATCACACTTATAATGTGCAGCTTACAAGTCCAAACCTGCATTTACTCTTTATAAAGTAACCTAGCTAGCCCCGGTACCACCATTATACTATTTAACAAAGGAAGTGTATTTAAAACTTGGAGAAGACTACCAAATATCTTGATAATCATAAACTTCATCTCAATAGTGCTTTTTCTCTGGCTTGATTTCATTTTTATTTAGGACTTTTTTTTATGCCCTTAGCAAAGCTGTGTCATTTAGAAGTCAGCCTTTTATCTCTGTTGGTACAGGAGATAATTCTATTGGTAGAAGACAATTTTGACTTCTAAAGAATCCTATCCTTCTTTTCATCATACACTGTAAGCACAAACTTTATGACTGTGATGTTTCTTGCCTTCCTCATATAATTAAACTAGGACCATTATTAAGATCAGTTACAAGTTTAATGCTTTCTGGGTTTGGGGTTTTTTTCCCTATCATGAATGCACAACCAGTTGAAAAACTATACATGAAAAATATTTAACCAATTTTTACTACCAAACAGTCAAGAATTATCACGTAGGATTCTGCAGACTTTTCTCTGATCAACAATTTCAATGAAGTAGCTAAATGATGAAAAAAAGAGCAATGGAAAAGATCATAGGTCTACAGAATATGATGGAAAGGCTGCAGGTCTTTATTGATAGAAGGTACACTTGGTAGCTGCCTTCAAACATACAGAAGTGAGCTAGGAGCCCAGGCAACCTGACAAAAGCATCAATACACAGCTCCTGGCTTCTCAGCGCAGGAATTGGAGACTATTATTTTCATAGACAGAAAAGTTACTGTCAAAACCATGATATCCTTACCTCATCAAGAAGCAGCACTTTCTGGCTCTCTAAGTTTTTTCCTGAACAGCTAACCTCCAATTTGTAAGGAAAAAAATACCATGAGCACTCCACTCTTGAAAGACCAGCTGTCAGCTTACGCTGTTCTAGTTTGTTCCAACGCCATGTTCTAGAAATCCCCACTATATATTAAAAAAAAAAAAAAACCAAAACAAAAAACCCCAAACAACCCAACACCAAACAAAACCCAAACAAACAAAAACCCAAAACCAACAGCAAAAAACAGTAAAGAACTGTGCAGAAATTATTTTTTAATTTAAGAGGGTTACTTCTGTATGTTTGCAATTCCACAGGATTATAAACTGCGATGCTATACACCTACTAATGCTACTATTATAATCCTAGATTTCAATTATAATATTCCTTGCATTATCTGTTAATACACTCCCTAAAGCCTTGCTACAGATCACTGGGTCAGTGAAACAACTAAATTCACTGTCTCTGCAACATGTTTAGTTATTTTTAAAAGATATGGGCAGGTCAGGCTAGAAAAAGTTTTAATTTCTCAGGCAAAGAAGGGCAAGAACTCATCACTATTGTGATTATTACAGTTCTGTCAGCACATTTGTACAACCTTGTTATCCAATGGTACAGCATATTTATAGTTTACTAAAATATCAGACCATCACTTGTCATATGTTGAAATACAGAAGGAACAGATAGCACATTTCTTAAGAAAGTACTTTTGGGATTGAGGAGGTGTGAATCCTGCCTGAGAACACACTATTTGCTTGTCCTCATCTTCCCACTCCTCAGGCATTTCAAATGGCAGTTGGGGGAGCAAACATTTCTCCCAGTTAAGTGATAAAAGCATTCTTTAACAGACACCAAATACACTTATTTTTACACTAAAAATACATTTTATTGCCTTACACTGAAGTTATCAAAAAGTTAGTACCTGTGTTTGAGAAATCCGGTAAACCACACTTGATCCAACTGCAACTTTACATTCTAAAATAGCTACGTCAGGTATCTTTTTCCATGCTTTTCTAATATACAAGCGTACCTTTTCTTTTTTAGCCTCTTCCTTGGCAATTTAATTGGAAAAGAATGGAATCCTTTTTTGCCAATCTATGTTTGTAAAATTATAAAATCACTTTTTATCATCTTCAGGCTGATCTCCTCAAAAAGTATTTTTTTACTTCATCCAAAGTATCATTATATGTATTTATACCATCAAACCTCTCATTTCCACAAAAGCCTAGTGATTAATATAATCATTGTGCATTATTGTTAATCTGCAGGCTCCTTGCGGGCATCTAACAAACATAATTACACTAACTGTTGAATTTTCTGCTTTCTGAAAACAGAACATTTCACAAAGCATCGTATTATTTTTAAGTATAAGCTTTTTACACCCTATTCACCTTTAGCATTTTCTATGGTCTATGCTGTTAGTCAGAACTTCACATGCATCTGCTTGGTTCCATCCTGTAGGACTGCCTATAAAGTAGGATTTACATAACTCTAAAAACACAGAGCCTATGTCTGGTTGCTCTTAAATAATAACAAAGGGAACAGATGCATGGCTGAACGTCTACTTTCTAACAGGTAAGACTATAAGACTCACTTTTGCAGCAGCTGGTGGTGACTCGTGAGATGTTGCTTATATTTTTGCCTGCTTTCATCAGATGACTCCTTGCTTAAAGATTTAACTTATTGGCCGAATGATTGAAACAGGTCACAGTTTCAGTGTGGTATTTTATAATGTTTTACCCAAAATCTTTTTGCAAAAAATATACTCCTAACATTGTTCCTGTCTACCTTCTTAAACTCTGCACAAAAATTACATCATCAACAGCCTAAATTATCTGCCTGAAATACTTCATCCTGAAGCACTTATACTGCAGGCAAAGGAGGTAAAAATTTCTTGGTTTAACATCTTTGATGTTATATTGTTAACATACTGAAGCAAGATACCAGAAATATTTCCAGACCTTTCTGAATTAGGGAAATATTGCTTAAAATATTGCTCTAATTTCTAAATGAGCCAGTTTTCAAGAATTTGGGCTACAGCCCATTACTACATTTTACTAGAGCATTCAATTTGGCATCAGATTCTTTTTCCTGATTAAGTCAATTGCAATGGATACAAGGAAATACATTGTTTGGGGACTCTCATACAGTTCCTAAATATACCTAACCATAAACAAAAAAATCAAATTAATTCTTATCTTCCAGGAACTCCAGAGTTAAGCACATGTAGACTTATTTTTATATGGGAAAACCTCATTCTTCACAGACCTATCTTGTTTCATTGATGCTATATAAATCATAATAGACATGGATGAAAGAAAGAAATTTTCAGAACACCAAAAAAATAACCACCCTCCAAAAATCAAAACCCTGTTTGTTCCAGAAACATTAAAAATTGAAAAGTAACTGTGACTCTCAGACTGACTCCTCTTTTGCCCATTACTTCTCATCTTTGGTATTTTTCAAAATAGGTTAATCAACTAGATAATGCCAGATAATTACTTGTGTAGTTTTGGAACCAAAACAGCTGATCCAGACAAAACCCAAACAACCCAACGCATTGTTAACCCCAAACAATTCATACTGTAAGACAAGCTTTTAAACTGTAAGGACGTGAGAAAGAACTGTCAAATGGAAGGACACCTATGGTTTGTCTAGTGATGAATTATAGTTCCACAGGCAAAAAGTGTACTACTTCAGAGGAAGGTTCAGTGTCAGAAACAGAAAATGGTTTTGCTTCCTTCTACCTTCCTTCCAATTACTTTAGATTCACAAACCAATGAAGGATATGATTGAACACTTCAGACAATCCTCATCTAGTACTGACAGGTATTGTCACTGGGGATGACTTTTGCTAATAGCTGGTTTGATATTCAGGCTTTCAGACATTCGATTCACAGTAAGTTAAGTTAAGGAAGCTAAGTGCATGGTCTACGTTAAGGAAGATAAGCACATGGTCTCTGGTGGACAGCAAAATGCCATTCTGATGTTGGTTATACTTACTATCTGTATAACCCTTTATTGTTTGTACTGTCATTATTGCTTTTACAGTGAAGGTTCCTTTCCACTCAAAGGACAAATATTACGTACCAACAGAAATGAGTCTGTCAAATCACTGTGCGAGTTTTTTAAAAGCTCAAAGGAAAAGCTGCATTGACTGTTTATACTACTTAGCTAGCTAAGAAAATATTTACTGAATAAACATGAACTTCAGAAGCAGATACTAATGCTTTAGTATTGTTGCTAGTTACTGCATACTGTAATGATATTTCACAGGATCTCCAAGTATGGTCTGATGGTGAAGATTTATTTCAAATCTATGACCTGATTTCATGAGGAAGGAAGGAAAATTTTTAAGGGGAGGAAAGGAAGTAATTCTTACATGCCTTCCTAAATTCTTTAGGCCCGAATAATCCTTGTTACACAAATATAAATAGAACAAGAGGTATGTCTTTCAAGAACTCTTTAAAAAGGCTAACGTCTCCTCTTCTACCAGAACAAGTATGAAGAATTTGATATACGAAGGGCTTAAGGCTATATATTAAATCTGACTCCTACTTACCACTGCAACATTACTAATGTCCTTCTGAAAGGACAACCATTGCTGGTACAATTCCTACCTTCGTGCTTAAAAGGCAACATGGAAAAGTTGTTAACATTTTGCCCAATCCGTACAATGTTACCAGGGAGAGAAAGTGCACCTGCCACCCAATCTGTCCTCTCTTCCAGTCTTGTCTTCACTCTCCTCTCTCTGTACCATGCAGCAAGTTCTGTGGTAGAAGTGTTAGAGATGCATCAGAGACATCATGTGATCCAGCTGTAAGAGATTACTACATGTACAGACACAGTGATAATGTGGACTCAAAGGCATGAGCTTATTATTTTACATGTATTTTTTCTTTCTTCCTTTTTTTTTTAATCCTCAATTGTGTTTTGTGGCTTGCTTTGTTCTGGTTTTAATGTTATTTTAAGCATGAAAAATTTTTATGCCATTCAGATGTATTTAAATAAACCTCCATTCCCCAAGTCAAGTATCCTTTATAACCAAATATTTGCAACTAAAACTCTGAGAAATATTCTTCTTTGATGCCCTCATTTGCTCTTTACAGCTAATGAAAATGTATTACACATGAAATTCTATTCTGTTTAAAAGTACTGCAAAACAAAAAATTCAAATCTAACAAATCTTGAATTAACATTGTCCTTTCAGAAAGCAACTATAAAGGCAGAAAGGAGTACAAAGGCATGCATGTGGTTTAAGAGATAGGCTGATCAATACACTTTCCTGATTATTACCACTTGCAACAGATACAATAACCTTTCAGAAACAAAACATGTACTTCTCAGCTGCCAACATGTCTGCATAAGCAAGCAAGAGGAGGCTCAACTACTCTTCATCTGGAGATCCCATACTTTCATTACGAGTCTTCTAAATACATTTTTTACTTTAAAATCATGAATATCAAAACTGAAACTTCCCACAAGAACGTGCAAGTGGTCTTTTCCACTTAAAATACTGCCTGCACGTAGGTTATGATGCTCTAAACGTATAAAAACTGCTCAATTATAAATTCCCTGGCTTTGTCACATTTGCATAGTATTCCTTTAAAGCAGTGTGGTTACTCCCATAAAGAAGAGGTAACAACCATACCATATTCTGCTTTAAAGTATCCTTCTTTAAAGATACCACTGAAATAGTTATACTCCTCTAAGTTACATATTTTCAGGCAGTTCACACCTTACAGGGTCCCATTACCTGTTCTGCCCTTTGATTCCAGAAGGCACAGGAGTGAGCAGAAAAATGAATTGTGAAAGAATAGCCAATTAAGCATGATAATTCACAACTCATTCCTTCAATAAGTTGCAACATACAACTAAAATGGAGGTGTAAAAAGTTCAGCAGCTGCTAATGACTGGATAATTGACCTTGGAAATTCCCACTTCAACTAAGCTACTTACCTATTTCTAAATTCCTCAGTAGACTGTAACTGTTCCATACAGCTAGTTGTTTTGAGTTCCAGAGCAGTATTTACTGTCTTTACAGCAAATGCTCATATATTTCCAGCATAAAAGAACATCTGGAAAGGACAACCAGAATGCAGGAAAAATATTTCATTCCTAAAGAGACCGAGACATACACCCATCTTTCTCCTACAAATTAAAAAATAAAACCGTATCTTATGCTAAGAACAGTAAGGGACTTACTCAAAAGGTAATATTTTTATTCTGCAGTCCGGCTGTCTACAGAAAAATAAATACTTCAGAACACAGGTAATTTATAACAATACAGGATAAAAAAAACTTGATGCTATTTCTTCCCTACCAATTGGACACCTCCTCCCCCATATCATAATGGGGCATCTTTGCTTTCTTCAACTATTCCTTCCTGTAACACAGGAAGTTTTTAAATTAATTTGCACGATCAAGCACTTCTCAACCCCATAAGGCTTAGGCAACAGAATATATACTCGGAAGCAATAAAAGCTGATTTGACTCATGAAACAAATAAAGCAGACTCATGGAAGCCAGCAATTTTCCAGTGCACTGAAGACAAGACATCTCAGAGTTACATTTGGCCCCAAATCCTCAGGAAGTTGCAAATAGCCATTTTACCACATATAGTTCAAAGAATAAAAAATGAACACTCTTTCTAATTGTCCCTCTTTCCAGCTCTCTAATTTGCTATCATTCCATCTAGATACGGAAACAAAATTTTCACCCATGAATCCACTGTTCCAAAGCCCTGCCTTACCATGAACTCTAGAGGGTACAGAGAATATACCCAAGGCTTCTTACTCCTTATGATTATGTGATGCATGTGATCTCTTCCTGTACACCAACACCACAGGTTTTAACTGGCATCTAATAACAGGTTGTAACAGCCTTGTTCGATTTTTTTTGTCTGTCATACAATATTGTCATGATGTACAAATCAAGAATGCTAAGAAAATAAGTAAGGATCAAATGCCTAGACACAGAATAACAGAATCATTAAAGTTGGAAGAGACCTGTAAGATCATCAAGTCCAACCATCAACTCAACACCACCATGCCCGCTAAACCATGTCCCACAATGCCCCGTCCACATGTTCCTTGAACACCTCCAGTGAGGGTGACTCCACCACCTCCCTGGGCAGCCTCTTCCAGTGATTCACCACTCTCTCAGTAAACAAATTTTTCCTAATATCCAGCCTGAACCTCCCCTGGTGCAGCTTGAGGCCATTTCCTCTTGTCCTGTTGCTAGTCACCTGGGAGAAGAGACCAACACCCACCTCTCTGCAACCCCCTTTCAGGTAATTGTAGAGAGCGATGAGGTCTCCCCTCAGCCTCCTCTTCTCCAGGCTAAACAACCCCAGTTCCCTCAACCACTCCTCATAAGACTTGTGTTCCAGACCCCTCACCAGCTTCGTCGCCCTTCTCTGGACACGCTCCAGCACCTCAGTGTCCTTCTTGTAGTGAGGGGCCCAAAACTGAATACAGTATTAAGGGGTGCGGCCTCACCAGGGCCGAGTACAGGGGCACGATCACCTCCCTGCTCCTGCTGGCCACACCATTTCTGATACAGGCCAGGATGCCGTTGGCCTTCTTGGCCACCTGGGCACACTGCTGGCTCATATCCAGCCAGCTGTCAACCAACACCCCCAGGTCCTTTTCTGCGGGGGAGCTTTCCAGCCACTCGTCCCCAAGCCTGTAGTGTTGCATGGGGCTGTTGTGACCCAAGTGCAGGACTCAGCACTTGGCCTTGTTGAACCTCATACAATTGGCCTCAGCCCATCGATCCAGCCTGTCCAGATCCCTCTGCAGAGCCTTCCTACACTCCCTCCCAACTTGGTGTCGTCTGCAAACTTACTGAGGGGGCACTCAATCCCCTCATCCAAATCATCAATAAAGGCATTAAACAAAACCGGCCCCAAAACTGAGCCCTGGGGGACTCCGCTTGTGACCGGCCACCAACTGGATTTCACTCCATCCACCACAACTCTCTGGGCTCGGCCGTCCAGCCAGTTTTTTACCCAGTGAAGAGTGCACCTGTCTAAGCCACGAGCCACCAGCCTCTCCAGGAGAATACTGTGGGAGACAGTGTCGAAGGCTTTACTAAAGTCCAGGGAGACAACGTCGACAGCCTTTCCCTCATCCCCTAGGCGGGTCACCTGGTCACAGAAGGAGATCAGGTTGGTCAAGCAGGACCTGCCTTTCATGAACCTGTGCTGGCTGGGCCTGACTGGACAAGACATGTTGCGATCTCTGTGAATTTTATGAAGGCGAGAGGCACGCCCATGCAGGTGACACTGATCATTTTTAACTTCCCCAGCTTACTCACATTTCAAAGCCCTGACAAACTTGCAAAGGAAAGGAAAAGCATGCCTAAGGTGTTAGTAAAACCAACCCATGTAGCAGAGTCAGAAAAACACAGACATGGCGGGCTAACTAAAGGACACAGCAGTAGACAGTAATAGACAGCGTCTCATAAAATCAGAGTTAGCGTAATTCTTTTACGAGTATATATAACTGGAGGTTCCACTACAGGTAACTAAAACTGTTATTGCATATTGCAATTCTTAAGTGAGGAGTTAACAGTGATCAGTCAAGCATTATAGTACTACTTTCAAATTTATCATCCAATCTAGCTTCTCTTATTTTGCAACTATCACACTGGCTAAAACCTACCACAAATTGTTAGCCAGATCCAGTAGTCACTCCTTTATTGGAAAGGAGACTGTGAATAGGCAAAAGACAGGTTAACAAATCACTTGGAGGATTTCTGAGGTGATCCATTTCCTGGTCTTCCAAATGCCATCAATAATATGAAGTGAGGAACATTGAGATAACTGTTCTAGTGTGTGAGATGCATCGTCTTTCAGGAATGACGTAAGATCTTCAACAGCCACATGTGTAAATCCATTCATTTGCTCCCTGGATCCAACTCTTATTTGATAATCTGCAGAGATCTGATAAATCTCCTGAAGAGGAAAACTTTTTCAGTGCAGAAATTTACCTACTCAATTCCCAAAACAGCAATACCAACTATTTCCAAAAGAAGCCTGAAAGAATTTGGATATTTACAGATACAGAACATTGTCTGAACCAGTAGCAAACTTCACAGAATAACAAATTGCCCACAATAAACTAATCATGGGCATGGAGTCCACAGATTTGAAATCCACCATTAGAACAATCATTTACAGAGAAGGGATCTGGTCAGATTAGCTGTCTGGGTAGGATTATGACCTCTCTGTGGTTACAACAGATGCTCAGGAATGTTTATGATTATTTAAGCAAATTCTAGAAAAAAACGAGTTTCATCTAAGCAAGTTGTAAGTTAAGCACTCAAGTTGTGTGTGATAACCAAGGGTACTCAAAACAAGCAACCCATACTATATATTCTCATAGAGAAGCATGCGGCATACTCAGAGTTGCAATGGACATTTTGATCAAAACTACTTGATGCCCATGCTAGAGTTTCATTTATACCTACAGCAGGTGGACAAGAAAGCTACCATTTAAGACCTAGATACAAGATGATCAGCTCCAAGACAAATAAATGATACGTGTTTGCAGATTTTACAAGTTCAGTATATACAATATATATCACTGAATACTAGCAGTAAGTTTACTTTCTCTCAAACAGCTTAGCTCTACTTTCAGAGTAACGGACTCTCTGTTGGCAGCAGGCTTTTCATGTAAACTAAAGTCCATTCCTCTGAGCTACAAATACCATCACTCTAGCACCTCCTTTATTTCACCTGACTATCCACAAGCAATAATGGAAAACCCCAAAAGGGAAAGAAAAAGGGGACAGGAGGAAGGAAAAAAAAAAATCTGTACCTGAAATGGAGAAGAGATAAACACTCACAACTACTAACAAATCATCTTTCGTCTAATCTCCCCTTCACTTCCACAATGATTCTGCATAGGAACATGCTAAAACAACCTGCTGCATGTTAGGAACAGCCAGGGTCACAGACTAGTAGAAGCGTTTGAAGTTAACTCCTCTGTGCATCATCTGAGAGATTTAAACCTATTTTGTACAATGTCATTGAAGAATACAGAAAAAGCTCTACACTCATCTTTCTCAGTTAATACTGTAGACAAGTATATAATGTACTTCATACTTTCTATGAGAGAGAAGTTGGGTCTGAGTTCACCTTCACAATCTCCCTATATATCTGTTTCCCTTTTCAAAGAACACAAAAAGGTATGTATGTCAGAAACCTTGAAGACATACTATATGAAAGCTGCTTTTAAACCAGAGGACTTTCATCTGTTTTGAACATGGGATATGGATGAAAAGAGGCAGAATTGAGAAGAAACTTAATAAAAAGGAGAGGCAGCACAAGATCCTCCAGCAACACACTTCTACACAATAATACAACCACTGTCAAATAACTATATATAAAAGAAGAAATAGCTTATACTTTGTTGTATGTTCTTCTAAGATTTCTAGTGCCACAGTATGATTTTAGAAACCTGGGTAATCTTACGATTTAACTTACAATTTCATTAATGCTTTCCTATACGAGAGAAAACTCTAGTCTCTGAGGCTGGTAATTTTCTCAGAATGCTGGGATCAAGGCGGGGCAGGGGATAAACATATTACTGCCAACCTCTAAATAATTTCAAAAAATGACTGCAGAGAACAAGATTTGCTTTTGCAGTCACGCTAACATAGCTCTATCACACCTGTGGTTCACTAGTGTCCTAACACTGATATAGTAACCATAAACATTAAGCGCACTTAGCTGAAGCATTACGATCGATCTAGGCATGTACAAAGCCTGTAAACTATAAATTGGTGTATGTTTTGGATTCTAAAGGGCAAAGAGCGAAGAAATATTTTCTCATATTCAAGCATCTATGGACCTAAAGGAGAGACAGAGAACCTTGTCACTGCTTATACCTTTGGGAAAAGTTCCAGTGATCTACCACAACAGACTAATTTTTGAGAGCTATTCTTCCATGATCAAAATGAAGCTAAAATTCAGTTCTTCATGTTCTTAAAAGGATCAAAGACACTTGTGTCCATATACCTTATATGAAGAAACATATACCCAAGTGAGAGAACATGAAGATGAAATTGCCATTCTCCTGAATAAAAGACTGCAATGGAAACAAACTGCCTAGCATTTCACCACACAGTTTGTAAGATCTTGCCAATGACTTCTGCCTATGCAGAGAATCAACCAGGCAGTGCCTGCCCATCTAACCCCCAAATTCCCTTGTGCTCAGTGTGAGGTTGACTCTCATTAATTACCTTAAAATGTCCTAATACAAAATATATGAAAGTATTTTTTCTCTTCCTAATACGATGCTATAAAAGATAAAGCAAAACGGTTTAATTTATGGGATGATGTTTAAATAAGCTCTGAATTCTCCAAAGTTTCATGGAAATTATGGTGCCTTATTCTTTAAATAAGCTTCTACCAGTACAGTCATTTGATTTGATTCCAAAATGAAAGAGAGAAATCAGAACCTTCCCTCGCATTTGATTACAGAATTTTCTGCAAGGATTGTAATATGCAGCCTGCTTTGGGTTTTTTTTTTTTGCCAGCTAAAATGTTACAAAGTTTGGGAAATTATTTTCAAAAACATTTAAAAGATTTTTAGCAAGTTTTTGCAGCCTTCATTTGCGTTGACAGGGTGACTGGTATCAAAAATTGCTGAAAAGTGCCAACCCCAAGACTACTCTGTTTTAGGATGTGCATTTCTACTGAGTAAAAACTACAGCATATCACACTCTCCCCCCAAAAAAGGGTTTTAGAATTGCTACTTGATCATCAAGCAACTCAGTTATTTACTGAGGGGGGTGTGGGGCTTGAGGAAAAAAAAAATAGTTTGAAGGGAGTGAATATTTATGCCTGATTTTGGCACCAAGAGAGAAAGGGTACTTCCATTATTTTTCTCATATGTCACTTAACTCACCTTTAGTTATTTCTTTAATTGTATTTTCCAGAAGCAAGCTAAAAATGTTCACTCTTCCACAGAAATATTTTTCAGCTGTGAGTGACGATATAGCTAGTTTTTGCTGAACTCACTAAATAACTCAAAAGGCTTTTAGAAAAAGCTGTGTAAGCAACTAACTCTGCTTCAGAAAGTTCTTTAGCTACTCTATTTTTACCTTACTTCTTGAAACTTAGTGATAAGGTGATTAGGAGGAAAGTATGGTTATTCTCACACTCTGATAGATCATTTATAAGGTATAATTATTTTTTCAAAAAATAAGCTTTTAATTTAGGAAATAAGGTATAGCTGTCTCATTCTGGTAACACAGGACAATAAGGCCTTCCAGCCTCTTGCAACACTTTCCCTGTGCCATCTACCAATTCACACCACAGGCTGGAATCACTGCTTTCTTGTCTATGATGAGCAAGTTACATTCACGAAATCTAACTGGAAAACTTACTTTTCTATGGGTTACGTTGCACAGAGAGAAAAGTAGAAGGCATGCACAACCAGAAAAACAGCGAGCATACTGATAACCCCCAAAAGTCTCTTTTCACAAAGATTACAGAAGCTGGGGAAAAAAAGGTATTATTGAAAAAGTTGTGCTTCCTGGAATACACAATCAGTTGTGTACATTCCCGCTTGGTCTGTCAAGATAAGAAACCAAGTCTACCTGAGCTACATTGTTTTATTAGCACATTAATATCTAAGCAGCCAGATGCTTAATTTAAAATTCACACCTCATCACAACGAATAGTTGCAGAGGTTCCAACTCAAAAGATCAAGGCTACTAGCGTAAACTGATGTTTCTTTTCAAAATTGCAACAAATCCTGGTGAAATCAAGAAAAATATCTAAATAATTAATCTATAACGACTCTTCTGCTCTGAATGACTTGAAAAAAATATTAATGTGCTGCATAAGAGCATATTAAACAGTTACTTTTTAAATTACACTATTTCTGCCACATGCTTAGGATTGAATAACCCAAATAATTTATCTAACAGTTCTGGTTTCTAACAAGCACTTTTAAAGCTGAAAACTCTCTGGTCTGTTAAAAGAGCTGAAAAGACATACTTGAAACCAATAACGCATTAAATTAAATGGAGCAAATCTTCACCAATAACACAGAGTCTGTTACCAGGGCCCCCAGAAACGTCTAATTCTTCGTAACTGTCAAGTCTCATTTCACTGCTTAGGGGAGAAACTTTCGTAAATCAGTGTTATACTAATGCATCCGTGTGTGCATTGTAACCATACATATATGCAAATGCTGATAATCAGCACTGAGTGAGGCCACCTGAGAAAAGAAGAGTATCAACCTTTTTTTTTTTTTTTCCATTCATTTATGCTAGTAGGACATAATGGCAAGTCAACGAGAAAATCACAAAGGAGTCAGGAAGACTCAGATTTGGGCATTTGCGTTCAGAACAAACGAGCTTTTCCCTCAGATACCCAGTCCCGTGGGACCAACAGCCTCTCCCAAGGGGCTCGTCCTGGCCTCTCTCATGGCAGGACTTTTGGCTGCCCCAAAGCCACGGGCCTTTCCAGCCCTCCTGGTGCGCTTGTGTTCTCCTTAGCGGAGAGGTCTTCCATGCTGTGTGCATACCTTAAAACCTGCTCCTGCTGTGCTCAACTCATTTTATTACCTTCAGCGCAACGTAGCTCGTGGCTGGATTTGCACCCGACCACAACCCCGCGCCAAGACCCCAGGAAGCGGCCGTACCTCAGGGCGAACCCTCAGACAACGTCCAAGCCAGAGCCGATACAAAAGACGCCAGAGACAGCAACAGCAGCCGGTGAAACAGATACCAACCGCTGAGGCAGCGCCAAAGATTAATTTGTTACCCCAACTTTCCTCCGACGCTGTGATAAAACGCCAAACCACGCTGGCAAACGCTTCCAAAGGAAGCGACGAAGTGCCGTCACACCGCTGCCGGGCTCAGGCACCGGCCGGGGCGGAGGAAGCACCGGAACCGTAGCGAACACGGCGCACCCGAACCAGGATTCCCCACCTGACCGCCCCGCGCCCACAGGCGGAGGAGCGGGAAGGCGCCTCACCCGCCGGCCCCGCTCCTCTGGACCGCCCGCAGGGCGAGGGATGAGGCCCGAAAGCGCCGCTGCCGCCGCCCGCATCCCACCTGCCGGCGCCGGCTCGCAGCCCTCAGGCGCTGCTGGCGGCCTCGCGGCGCGCGCCCCGCAGCGACCGTTGGGCCCGGATAACGGCTGCGGGGGCGCGTGGCTGCACCTCCCCCGCCCCGCTTCCCCGCGCGCCCCACGACTCACCGAGAAGCCGGCCCAGAAGGGGCAGGAGTGGCGGACGCGGGCCGAGGTGGTGAGCGCCAGGGCGGCGAAGCTGACGGCCACGATGAGGCAGCCGAGCACCATCTGCGTGACCCCCAGGGCCAGCATGGCCCGCGAGCGGGCGCGGTGCTGGCGCAGGCGGGAGAGGCTGCGGGACAGCGCGGTGGGGCTAAGGGAGCGCGCCCCGCCGGGCGGCCGCGCCGCCCCGCCGCCGCCCACCGGCATCCTCCGCCGGGCCCCTCACGGTGCGGGCGGGCGGCACCGCCTCCTCCTGCCCCCCGCGCCCGGCGGGGAGGGCGTGCTCCGCGGGGCAGCCGGGCGCGGGCGCTGCAGGGCGGCGGGCAGCCGCGGCGCATGGAGGAGGAGCTGCCCTGCCGCGCGGGGCGACCTGCGCGCCCCCGGCCGGAGGGCAGCGGCCGGCGGGCAGGGCACGGCGGGGCAGGGCGGGAGCGGGGCAGCCGCCGCCGCCGCCGCTTCCTCGCCCCGCTGAAGGCGCCGGGGGGGGCGGGGGGCTGCGGGGCTACGGCGCGCAGCGCGCGGGGGCGGCTCGTCCGCCGGCGGGGCGGCCCCGGCCCAGCCCGGGCGCCGCTGGCTGGGCGCACGCACGGGGAGAACCGGGGCCCCGCTCTCCGGTCGGCCGCAGCTCCCGTCTCTCCCGCGGAGGGAGGAGGGGAGGGGGAGAGGTAGGGAGGGGAAGGGGGAAGGGTTGTTTACTGCCAATGGCGGGCGGAGGCAGCGGCAGCAGGATCAGCGGCGGCCGCCGGCGGCCCTGCGGGAGGAGCGGCGTGTGCGAGGCCAAGCACTGGGCGGCGGGGCCCGGCCCGGCCCCGCCCGCGGCGCCCCCAGCACCGAGCCGCGGCGTGCGGGAGGAGGCGGTAGCGTCCAGCGGTCTGCCTGCCTGCCTGCCGCCCGCCTCGGGGCCAAGCGCCTGCAGGAGCCATCTCTCGCCCCTGGGCTTTGTGCTGCAGGGCACCTGGCAGCCGGTGCCCCCGCGCGCTGCGCGTTAGCGTCCAGCGGTAGAGGAAGGGGAGAGTTATTTCTTAGTGGTATGCAAAAGGCAAAATACTCACGGTCATCTTAACGTATTCCCCCGCACACGCGCGAACTACTTGCAGCAGCCTCGCGACCAGAAACGCGAAAGCCGCCAGAACGAGCCTCTATTTATGAAGACTTCCCGGTCCTGCTGCTGCTCAGGACAACAGAAGTCCATCAGGATAAGACTACCCACAACACCTGAAGCACATTTAAGAGCCACTTCTCTGCAGAAGGGAAATCACAGTGATAACCTATTGCCTGCAAAGACCTAGGCCTACCTCTGAAAAACACACCAACAGAACCCAAAACCAAGAACATCATCTCACTACACAGCAGTATAGTTTAGATAGTAAAACTATTCCAGGGTTAATGTGTTTGTAGCACCGTAAGTGGCTAAAGCAGTGTAATTTCTTTTATACAGGAATTGATATGTGTAGTCTACAGACCTGTAATACTGGAATATTCATACCAAAAAAAAAATCTGAACCACCACAAGAAAACCAGGCTGAACTCTTTTGTTCATGAGGTCCTTTCACTTTTCTTTCAAGAACTCCTCTTTTCATAAAATAGTTTGTTTCCTGGGGAGGTGGTAGTGGGGAAGTGAACATTGACAGGAAGCCTCAAAGGATTGTCCCCTCTTTTTTCATACAGCATTCAGATATTTTACTGTAACAGGGGGGAAAAAAAAGCTTGCCACTTTTAACTTAAATCGCTGTCTGAGCCACAAAACAGGTTAGGATAGCAGACAATAGTGCTGTCACCCCAACATGGCTAAAATACTGCTCCAGCACATGTGCAAGTAGTATTTTACTCAGATCCAAAAAGCACCTGACAAAACTCTACACTGAAGAAACACCTACTTTGCTATTCTAATGCAGAATAGCACTAAATTAATACTACTAGTAATCTAAAGAAGAACTAGCTTACAATGTCTTAGTTTCTCAGACTGGGCATGAGCAGAACAGGAGTCAGTTAGAAACAAAACACCCCCCCAAACACACACCCCCTTCACCCAATACTCAGCCTCAACTGATAACGCCTGAGTTGATTGCTGGCACAGCAGTGCTACATCCCATCAGACAGCCCAGGTGGAACAGCTAGATGAAGGGGTGTGGAGATGTATGGTAATAGATCACACTGAATTTTTGTTCATACCAGTTCACACTAAGATTAACTTCCACTTGTTTTTATCAAGTAGAGCTGTTTGCTATCCAACAATGGAAACATGACTTCGAAATACACCTTTCAAAGTCAAGGAAGAGTCTGTGTTACAATATTCTGCCAAACAGAGAGAATGGGGCTAGCAAGAAGAAACAAAACAAAACCCAGAACCAAACCAAAACTGTGCAGTCTTCATGATCAAGCAGCTCATTCCCCGACCAGCCAGACATGCTTAAGGCTATTCAACAGCAGGACAATTAGAAACCTTATAAAGAACAAATGCATTTAAACCTCTATCTGGGTGCTCTCATTCAGAAGGAAGATGGCCTAGGGCTTGGGGAAATTAGGACACATTACACTGGGGTGTGAATTTACATCTTGCTAACTCCCTGGGCTGATATGATTGTATGCATTAACTACAAAGCGATTTACTTCCATTTCCAAGGACTTTCTAACTGGCAGATACAAAAAACAAAAAAAAAAAAAAAAAAAAAAAAAAAATCCACATTTGGGGGCAGTCCAGAGGAGGATCTGGGATGTCAAGTCCACATGCTGTCTGTGAACTTCACATGTGGGTAAGCTCTCAGGTAATCAGTGTGTGCTCTGCTTCCAATGTGGCAAAGTAAGGCTACCAGAGAACAACTATTTTGGCTTCCAGTAGGAATCCACAGGAGTTTAGATCACATCTTGTTCACTCCAATTTTCCAGAGCATTCAGGTGTAGATAGATGTTGCTCAAGATCTGAATTAGCTTTGGATCACTTCTTTGCTTTCTCTGAAGGCTCTCAATTGCTGGATTTGTTTGAGAATGACTTGAGAGCAATTTGGGAAGTATTATTGTCCCTAACTTTAAATGAAGTTATTTTGCTGAAGAGTTTTGTTTTTTTTTTTTTTTTTTTTAAATACTTGTTTTGGTATTTTTCAATGCTGTATCACTGACTGCAACTTCAAGTGGGATGCAGTACTGAAATTTCTTCCAGAACTCTTGTAACAAAAGCTTTGTAGTAGCCATGTTTATATTTGAGCATTATAATATACTAATTTTTAATTTAACAAAAAATTGATCATTTCCTGAAGGCAGCCAGAGAGGCACTACCTATCAGGCCTTATTATTAGTCTGTTAAAAAACATCAAAACTCAGAAGCCAGCAGGATAATGATTCCACTTCTGTGGTAATTGTCTCATTACTGTCAGTCTTTACTGGCTCCAACCAGTTCAGAAAGCAGCTTCATCCTTCCTACTAGGAACTATAAACAGAAACTTCAATCCACCAATATTCTACCTTACTTTCAACTTTAGTGAATTTCATGCATCTTTATTTCCACAATTGTTATTTGAAATTAAGGAAGCGACATTTTCAAGGATGACAGAAATGGAAAACGAGCAAAAAGAAGTAAATTCATAGTTACGGTAAGCCTCGCTTACCAATTAACATAGATAAAGAAACTGCTAAGAAGGTGCCCTACAGGGTATAGATACTTAAAATACATCCAAGGGCCCTGCCACTGTCATTATACATAGCATGTCTCAAATTTGCATACTTTACATGATTTAGTTATTTTAAGCAGGTCTTCTCTCTCTTCATGTATTTACAGCTCTAAGGACTTAATAAGCACTAGCAATCCAGCTTGTCCCACACAGCGTACATCCTAAGGATGTAGTAGAAATTGGTCAAGTGAGGTGGTATCACCGCTGAAAAAAGTAAAATAGATACATCTACACATACACACAAAATGAGAAAAACACACAAAATCCAAAATACCTCCTTCCACATCCAACCTTCATAATGCATCTTGATATCCGGACTTTAAGATAAAATATTTTTATTATTCTAATATTTAGCAAGTAATTTGTCAGCCATTCAGATGATGGGTCCTTCCAACACCAGCAGTAGTAATTCTTCTTCCTGGGTCTACCCTGTTCATTCCTCAGAGGGAATCAAGTATCAAGACCACAACAGCCAGGATGAATTCCAATGAAGTACACCATTATTTCTTGGCAGGTGTCTTAAAAATTAATTATCCTTTTCCATGACTAACAACACTTTGACCTGTTCTGAAAATAAGGCACTCCAACTCACTTTATCTCAGATTACCAGGAACCATACCCAACATACCCAATTTTTACAGAAATAATGAAATTGTTTTATGGATGCAAGCACCTAAATAAAAAGTCTGTATCATTGGCAGAACTGAAAGGCAACATATTCTCACAAGCCAACTTTTAAGCATGTAACGACATTCCATTTCAAATGCAACAGAAGCTGGTATTTCAGTAAATGAAAAACGAAAAGTTTGCATTTCCTCAACACTCAGCAATCAATTTTCCTTAAGCTTATCTTCCAGAAAGTTGTGCTGGGCAGGGAGAGAAAGGAGGGCAAGACAGCAAATAAAGACTGCTTTATCTATATACAACATTCAATTGTAATCAGCATCTTGCAGGAAGTATCCTGCTTTACCAGCTTTATAATTTGAAAAAAACCAAACCAAATCCTCCTAGCAGATACTAAAATGTGTCAAAGACAGTGAAACAATACACGCAAGAGCCCACCAATATAAGAAAGGATCATAGGGTTAAGCCTGTAGACTTGTTTAACCCTTACAATGGCACTGCTATCTTTGGTGTTATTTTGCTTCCCGATGACTCAACATTTTCCTTAAAATTGGACAAGTCTCTTATAGACTTGTAGCTAAGCAATGAACCTCTAAAAAAAAAAAAAAATCATTTCCCCCCCTACTTTTCCCTACTTTTATACTAATGAAAGCATCCATTGTTTTTACATACAAGTTTTCACTTTGCAAATCATACATAAACATCACTACCAGTCCTATCTTTTACAGCATTTTTCCATGGAAGTGAATGACTGAAGAGTTTCACAAAGCACACTGATTCTGTGTACAGAAATGTTGTGAATAAAAACATACGAAGAATACCATGAAGATCAGCAGATTTTGATTAAGCCCTACTTGTGTGCGTGAAACATAAGTACCTATTTATGGAAGTTTTTTAGAAGGATATATTAAAATCAACAGCATCTGCCTCTCAATCATCAAGAGCCCTGTAATAAACCAATGCCTAGACAAAATCTGTTTCCAAGAGGTAACACGAATGAAGACGACTGTCGCGTCTCCCCTTGTAGGCTGCAAAACATTGCCCTTGATGGCATGATTGTGCACAGAGGAATGATTCTCCTGCTTGCCTGTTTAAGGACTTGGAGTCATATGTGGATCCCTGAACTTTTCAGCTATATTCTGCACCATCTTGTACCTATGTATGTACCTAACCAGACAGTAGACCCGAAGGAGTTGATAAAGAGAAGTAACTGCCATTACATTACACCCATTATTATTGTTCTGCTTTCTCATGTTTTTTACACAGAGGATAATCACAGATTAGTTGGTTTTGCAAAAATAGCATCCTTTAACAATATAATTTAAGCGTATATGAAACCATAGGATTTACTTCCATGTGTAAGCTAAAGGGGTTTTAAACAAGAAAACTTTGCAGACAAAAATGAAAGAAACCTCAATTTCTACACTTTAATCTGAAAAATAGTCTGGGTCTCTTCTTCAGAAATACCTAGCTTGGAATTACTTCCTCCATGTGATTGGCTGCCCTGAAGAATGTCCTGGAGTACTAAAGACACCACTGAAATCAAGACAATTGCCCTGCATTTTATGACTGCTTGAAAGTTGAAATTGGATACGTGTCTTGGATCTGAAAAGCAGGTTGCCCTGTGGTTTTACAAAAGGCAAGCTAGAACTCAGATCTAATTTTTTTGTTTGTTTGTTAAATGAGACAGATTTCTTTCCCAGATCACCCCTGGCCTGGCAGAAAATGTAATCACTCTGCAAAAATAAAAAGAAATTACATAAAATAAAGTACCACCTGGTATTTGCTGTTCAAGCATTAGCAAAAGTTAGCAAAACTATTCTTAATCAGGAGTTTGGTCTAAAGAAATTAAAACAATGAAAAATATATATCAATATCATACAAGAAGTTTTGGACAGAAGTTTTTTTGGTGCATTAAACCATGCCACTTTTCTTCTATAAAACTTTAAAATGCACAACACTTCTGTATATACATAACTGGTAGTAGTGATCAGATTCCTTACTGATCTCATTGCCAAGAGTAAAAAAACATGGTAATGTAGAATTACTACTTCATATTGTCTCTTAAAATGATTGGACTTTACAGGGCCAGAGTCTATTGGATTATTTTCTGCTGTAGAAATTAAATAGCTAGAAGTCCCAAATAAAACTTAACATGATCACTTTTAATAGTGCACAATATCAACATTTCATTAAAAATTACATCTGGGTTTTAGTGGCTTAGCTGAAGAACCATTTTCAGCATTTGCAAGTAGGTTTTTATTTCCTTTACCAAAAAAAAAGAGTTACATTTGATATAGAATATAAGTCAAAGACAGTTTGCTGAGAAAAACATCTCAAAACTTCTTATGATGATTCAAGAAAAAAAAGTGTCAAGAAATTAATTTGTTTGATTTACAGGCAAGTAATTTTAAGTGTTTAGAATGAAAAAAAGAAAGTCAATAGTCTGTCCCCTAATTATCTTGCTGAGATTGTGGATTTTCTTTGTGCAACTATTAGGTGGTCTCTCATAGTTTAAAACTAGATGAATTTGTCTATATGAACCTACAAATGAGGAAAAAATTGTGAGAAGATAGTGCTTTTCTTCAAGTTCTAAGAGCAAAATTTTGGCTTCAGGTTTTGTGTGTGTCGCAGTTTAAAAGGAAAGAAAAGAGAGCAGGGGGTGGGAAGGAAAAAAAAAGCGCAACTGTAAGCATAAATCCTAGATCCATCAAGGCAGGGAAGAGTATAGGATCCAGAAGTGTCCTCGATAGCCTTGGGCATTAAGATGTAGAGAAGCACTGAACTGCAGAGCAAGTTATGTTTTATGTAGATGCCTTATCTGTCATGGACACTGTGCAACCTGCTCTGTTTAGATGCGTTTGTTACATGTCATCTGTGCTAGTAGTAAGGTTGTCATATTTAAATAAAATGAGGACACCTAGAAGTTAGCTGCAGCCGATTTTTTTAATTGCGTATTGTAACCTTCCTGGGGAGGACAGAGGTGGCTAACAAGAAGTTCAAAGGGTGATACAAAATACTTGATGCAGAGGCTGAAATTTCTCATTCTAACTGCTTATTAGCCCAGACTCATCTAACTACCTTTAACAAGTTTTCATGCTACCCACAGAACTGCTAAATACTTTTAGTTTGATGCAGCATTTTGTGGGGGTTTTTTTCCCTTTAATACCTTTTACTCTGGAAGAATACTCCATTGCATTGTTCAGAGCACACTTACAAGAACTTTGAGAAAGACTAATTTGCAACATAATGCTGCCTATATAACAAACATACATTGCAGAAATACTTAGGGATAAAAAAATGCCAAGTAAAAGCACTTGTGAAAGGCCAAATATTGGACAAGATTTGTCATACCACTGATGTTCAACATAGTGTCTCATGTATTACTGCGAATCTGAAAAAAGCCTTTCTTGTTTTAGATGATGATTTCTCTGAACATGTGTAGTTTTCATAGGAATTATAAAATATAAGTAACTTGACTGAAACCCCTGAGAATTAGATTTCCTACCTTGGAAATAAGAAAACACTTTTCTTGAGCTTTCTTTGTAGTACTATCTAGTCTTCATCCAAGGATGGATGAATCATGGCTCAATCTCCCTGCTTGATGAGAGTCTGAACCAATACTTCTCCCACTTTCAGTCACACAATTTCAAAGGCAGGTGAGAAGAAGAAAAGTTTTTGTAACAGGGGTACAGTCCTTCAGCCATTCTTTTTAGAACTCTAAGGTTAGAGACTGCACTTTGAGAAGAATTATTTTTTGTTACATTAGGAATACAGATTTTTTTAAAACCCACTTCTGTTCAGAATATTGCATTGATCTGACTCACATCAGAACAAATAACAATTGCTTTAGCATAATTATATAAGACAACTCTACTGTGTAAATACCCATCATAAAAACATCTAAGATCCACACTTCATCAGAATTTTTTAGTTGCCCTAAATTGAGAAAGGTTAAAAAACCCACTGCTCTGAAGGAAGTCAACCAGAAGCCTAATGTTTCCTTTGCTGCTGAGGATGACAAGTGGCCAAAGTAAAAAACTATGTAAGGATTGAATAATTTAGAGCAGAACACAGTTATTAATAAGACCCTTTCAATCTCTTTTGAATTTTAATTATGTCAGCGTTTTTTATTCTTATGTTTCCTACTCCAATTTGCTATTTCTGTTTTAATTTTTTTTTCACTTGTGATAAAGGTTTAATTTTTAAGTCAAACTTTCATTACTGTTCATCTCTGTCCAGGCATCGCAGGGAAACTCTTTTTCTGACTTCAACATATTGGTTGGAAAGAAAAGTGTTTTCTGAGGTACAATAGAATATTATTTGTTTTAAACAGATATGTCTGAACAGAAGCTATTTCTTCCGAAATGCATCACCCATATAAAATATTCCATCTGAACAAATTCCATGCTTCCCTGAGATATGTGGGATTCTTAAGCATTATACAGACTTTTTTTTAAATAGAATTTGGCAGAAATTATATATATTTACTACAAAAAGAAGTTGAGACATTCTTAATCTACACTTTCTGAAAAAATAGTCTTTTGGGAGAGATTATAAATATATAAATTATTTTTGCAGAAGTTATGAGTCATGTACAGTTAATATTTAAAAAAGCCTTTATAAAACTGTTAGCCATATGTACTAAGAATCTTTAATCGTATTGTCATAAGTCTAAGTGGTTTATTTATGCACAAAACTATAGTTTCCCATTCAGCATAAAAAATTAAGTACAGAATAAGTCAAGATGTTACATTTGTTCTGTGAAAAGCTAGTCTTAACTGTCTACTTAAAGTGGTATAAAAATCCATTATATAATTTTTGACAGTGTTCTGAATGTTGGGTTTTTGTTTTTAAACAGCCTACAAAACTTTCTTCCCTCTTCAAAGTGCTTTTAAAACACGGTATTCCTTCAACACAGATGTGTGGCACTCCTTAAAACAGGTTTTGTATGGTCAGAAAGTAAATGGCTAAATTTTTATCAGAATTAACACTCTTGCATTGGAAGGGGCAAAAAAAGGTCATGGGACTTATGATTCAGGAGATCTGTACTTTGGAAGGAACAGATCACTCCAAGCAGGACATCTAAAATACACATGCTTCCTTGTGGCCAAGTCAATGTGACAGACGCTGGCCACTCTAGCTGAAAACTATTATTTATGCATTTCGAAAGTTCTCTTACTGTTCTTACAAACTGTAAATCTTGTCTATTCAAATGATTGCACCTAGAACATTTCTAGAAAATGGTTTCCTCAAAAGGAAAATAGTTTTCTCTATAACTTCCAATACAGTGTTTCTTCCCTCTGAAAGACTGAAATTCTCAAGTTGTCTGCTTACACACCATATGATGACAGGTGGGAAGCATTTGTTCTTTTGAAAGGGATACTCTGCCTATATCTTTTCAAAAGCAGCTTACTGTTGGCCTTGGGGGGGCGGGCATCGATGTGGAATATCAGTGCATAATGAGCAGTGTACTTCGCCATCACTGCCTGGGAACAGTGCTGGCAGCATCCCTAGCCAGAGCGGCCTGGGGTCTCTAAAGAAGGCAGGTGGAGCTAAAGTCTCTCTTTGGTCTTGGTGGTGCCAAGATGAGAATTTTTTAATATGCTGAAGAATTCTATTCAATCACCAACCTGTTTTTCATTTTTTGATGTCTCAAAATGGAAATTTTTGTGGTGATAATTTAAAAAATACAAAAAAACCCCCTTACATATCCTTCTTAAATTGTGGTGGTTGTCAGAGACTAGTACAGGAAAATCTGGCAAAAACTATATAGGCAGGATGTAAGCCAAGGATATAAAGTGGTTTGGCAGAGAAAAATTCCCTGCAGAGTTTATAATAAAAACAGTAACACAAAAACATTAGAGAGGTGTACAGAAAAAGCAATTACACTAACACAGTATTAGTTACATGACAAGCTTTTAAAAAGCAGACTTAACTGCCAAAAATAATTAAGCAGATTGTCTTGCTGCCCTTCAAACAAAGGAATTTGTGAGAAATTTCATTATGGCTTTCTGGTTCTTTCTCCAAGAACTAGCAAAATTAACAAGGTCAGCTTGAGTACAGCTAGGATTACTCTTCACCCAGTTTTTTAGCACAATTCTGAATAGTTTTTTTTTTTTTTTAAATCTCTCTCTTGTTAAAGCATTTCTTCTGAAGGGGCCTTTTTACAGTTTGCCAGATTGTTCAGTGCCCTCTATTTCACCCTGTAGCAATAAGCATTTCTCTTGCTGGCACCACCAGAGATAGAAAGGGCCAGATTTACCTCTCATTGAAACTGGTACAATTTCATATGCATCTTTAGCATTATACTGATGCAGCTGAAAAGACACTGGGGCCTGAGATACCAAGAGCAATTTGGAGGTAGTTATTCCATTATAGAGAATATGAGACTTAATTAGATTCTTATTTCAACTTTTTTCTGAATAGTCTAATTCTATGGGTAGGAGTATATGTTGTATTGCAGAATTGAATAATTCAGAAGGGAGTCCCTTAGGGGAACAGCTGTTGGCTAAACACTTAAGGAGAAACCAAGTTTAGTAAAGGCCTTTAAATTCCACACACACACACACCCCCAAGCCTATTTATCACTCAGTAGTTCAGAAGATTTTGTTTAAATTAAGGACCAGCTAATCCCACCCGTCCCCCATCAGACTACTGCCTGAACACAGTTTCTGGTGCAGTAACTGTTTCTGAGCAGTCTTGGGCTGAGACTTTGCACATTGGTGCAAACTTGTTAACGTTTTTGGCTGCTTTCTGGTTTTTACAGATCCATTTCTTCCAAAAACAAAACAGCTCTTATGCTGAAGGAACAAAGGTAGCCAAAGCCAGAGAGAAGTCAGCATGCAAATTTCCATTTGTTATGCATATAACAGTAATACAATAGTTTAGTGAACAATTCCAGAATTGTGCATTTGCTGTTTGCAGAAGAGCTACCTTTTAAACAGGTTCTCTAAACAGACCTCTTAGATGTTGCAGGCTTACACAAAGTTGGAATATTATCTCAAATAATGTGTAGCTACTATAAAAGGAGGTAATACAACACCCTATAGTGCTTCTTAAATGATATACAGTACAGACAAATATTTCATTGCAATCCCTGAAGAACCTGGAATGGAATGACATAGCAGTGAAGATGAGGCATATTTGCCTATTGCAGATTTATCAGAGATAAACTTATCTCTGACCAAGGACCAAATTTGGTCTTATTTTTACAGATAACAAAACACTACGATAAGACTGAGCCTTCAGAAGCTGTACAACAGCATCCTGGAATCTCATGAATAATTTTTTGCCCAAATGACATTTTACTTTAATGAAAAAGATGAAAGAAATCTTACTTCTCTGCTAATATGTCACTTATTTGTATATGCATTCTCAGAAGATTATATATAGTATGAACAGAATTTTGTATGTGAGAAACATTGTCCTTGAATGCATCAATGTACACCTTATCCTCTCAGTACTGTATTCTTTTTAGCTTTTTAAAATAAGAACATTTTTAAAATTTGCTAATAATTCAGTCAGTCCTTCTACAAATACAGTGTTTAATATAATGAAACCTAAAAAAATAGAAAAAAATCAATTGCTTTGAGAGGTAGACATCATGAATTCACTAGTGTTTTAGAAAAGTCAACACTTAATAATTGTTATTTGGACAATATGAATTGTTCACATTGGACAATTAAACAATTCTTCTAATCCATTTGCGTACAAATGTGCATTTTTAATGACCAGTTTGTTAGGTTTAGTAATGTCAAAGTGTTCTGACTATCCAATTAAACTAAATTACTGCTTAAGACAGCCATGTGCTAGGCACATTTTTCACATAAAAGTGTTCGTTAGTGTGATTTGTCCTTACAATTACAGCAACCTACTCAACCAACATAGGCAATACAGGGGTTAATTAACAATTTTAAGCAAAAGAATGGAATGATTGGGTAATTTATAAAAATTAACCCATCACATGCATGATCATAACTTTCTTCCTTGAAGCTGGGGGAAGATGTGAGGGCCAGTCACAGCACCAGTTGAGTTGAGTAGGGTTGTTTTTTGGATATCTACTAATGTTAATTCCCATGAATCAAAGCAACTAGGTGTCTCCAGAAGGACAAATATATATATATATATAATTGTGCTAAACATGCACCCATTGCTTCCATAGAAGACGTGAACCTGGTTTTAGTCTTCAGACTAGTGAAATGTATGATGCCCTCACATTACTTATTTAACTCAAGAGATACTGTAGTAAGTTTGCAAGAACAGTTCCATTGGATAGACTATATCACAAAATGGTTACATATGAAAATACCTCTGTTTTTTCATTTTGCTCCATTTGGAGTTGAAGCCATTCAAGAGGGCATATGCAGGAACACGCCTGAAGAGTTTTATAGCAAATACATGCTTGAACTTTGAAAGACAAAACCCCCTACTATTCAGCAATAACGATTCTGTGTTAGCAACGTCACAGTCTCTAACCATTACCAGGGTGAAATGTTACTGAGGTTGGAAAAGTAACTTTGTAAGCTTCGGTAATTTAGAAACAATGAAAAAAATCTGCTGTCCTGCTTGTGTTTCTTACCCTACATGAGTTCTTACAACATTAGCCATTCATACAGAGTTCTGAAGGCTACTGGTACTTATCAAGCCTTCTTTTTCTTTAGTAATGTTTTGCATTAACAGCTAGAGAGGATTACCTACCTTTTTGAAAGTAATCCCTTTGATTTACATCGGGCTTGCAGACACTGCAATGAGGTAGGTACATTCCCAGGCATTCTGCTGCACGGGGTCACTACACTCAGCGTCCGAGGAAGATCAGGCCCTACACACTTCCTGGGAGTTGAGGCTACCCCTAAGTTTTAGGGGGGTTTTGTTTCTTTTTAAGAAAAGCATTTACTTTAAGTGTTCTGCTGCTATTAAAGATAAGGGACTTATTTACTTTTGATGTAGAGATAGAAGCTGATAGAATAACATATTGTTCACATAAGACAGGACTAAAATAAACACACCCTGAAACATAATTGTTAAATAACCTTTCCAATGTGATCTATGCAACTAAAGGAGAATTATAGTCCCCCATTCACTCTCCCATATAAAATTATTGGAACAATACATCATTTTTAATGAGAATTTATAGCAGTCTAATTTTTTCTTATCTCCATTATATTACTAGTTATTTTGTTTTCTGCTGTGTATGTACATATATAAACAAACTTTTTTTTATATTTATATTTTCAGATGATTGTTGATAGTTAAGTATAGAATTAGCACATAGCCTAGACCTTTGCAGAAATTGCCTACAAGCCTCAGGTGCTATCCTACAGAAGAATAAGCTCTAAATTAAACTAAAAATCCATATTGGAGTTGCACTGTTGGAGAGCCAAAATTTATCCAAAATAGACGCCTACTCCATGTAATTCAGGACTTGAGTAAGCCCCATAGTCTATTCCCTTGATTTTCAGACTGCAAAGGGAAGGATGTATGGCAGGGTACTCTCAAAGAACCTACCACATTTTTTTTTTTTTCTTTTTTCCCCTCTCCAGAAACCCATTAAAACTTGCTTTTTTGATCGAAGTTTAGGAGAATATTTTAATTTGTTCTTAAAAAATGCTAGGATTTAAAGAACTAGAGAACTGTGACTGAACAAGCCTTCCAGTATTTTATTTTAGTTTAACAAATGCTTCACCTTGCCCACTTCATTTCCTGAAGAGTGTTTCGCTAGTTCTGCCTGGAAAACAAGAGCAGAATGCACACTGCAAAAACGACAAAAAGAATCCAAGTGAAAATATTATGGCTTATATTTGTTAAACACTTTTGTTCTTCGTACGTCTACACAAACTTCAGATAACTCTGTTCTTTGAACTCTCATTCAAATTGAGATGGCTCAGCTAGCCTTAAAATGAGGAAAATATACAACAGGAGAATAGTAACAAACAGCATGCTTTTTGCTACAGCAGTATTCAAGATCTAGTATAGCTAACAGTGCTATAGTAGCGAGCCTGCCCGTCTGCATATTGAAGCCCCACTCCAAGGGGTTTTATTCTAAACACTTCAGAAACATCTTTCTACAGACCTTCACAGGGGAATTATCTGATATATTTTGAGAAACAAAACACCCACAACACTCAGGGCTCACCACAAATTATAAATTTGGATGTATTTAGTTATATAACAAGAAAAATCCTATATTTCAACAGTTTTATTCTTCCTCCCGCTCTAATATTTTCAATCCCATTCCTGTCTTTACTCTTATGTGTGATAATTTTGGTAGGTGTAGCAAATGAAAAAAAGCAGAATTACTTGGGGTTTTCCTGTTCAAAATGAGAGCCTAATCTAATACTGTTAATAGTGCACAGAACTTCCCTAAAAACAAGACAGAAGAAATCAAACAGCACTTCACATTTAAAAGTAATAAAAAAGAACTGTCCCTGCTGCATGCATATTGATGCACAATTTTATGCCAGATCAAATAAAATTCTTTCATGCAAGGATTTTTCCTCTAACCCTTTCTGGTTTTTAATATTATTTTCCTCAGTTTTCTTCAAGCATATTTTCAGTTTCCGTTATTTTCTAAGTCTGTATTTCTTTCAGTACTAGTCACACTTATTTTTTTGACAAGCTGAGTAACTATTTGACATGATATTTTAGTTCTCATCATTTTCTCTCATTTGATATCCCTGTCGCAAAACCATTTCCTTTCTGAACATACAAAAGAACATCAGAAAATACCATTTTCCTCAGTAGTAGTAGAGTTGAAGCAAACAGTACTTAAAAAGCTTGATTCTACCTTCCTGACATGGATAGCTGTCTACCTTCATGCTATTTAGCTAGAGGAACTTTTCCCAAAAGATGAGTCAAATCAAACAGGTTTTTGGGTACATAGGTAGAGCTCAGCTGTCTTACAGCTCACACATTTACGCCAAGAAATTACTTTCTTATCTCATGGCCTCAGGGAGCACTGGTGCCTTTGGTTACCAGCACTGCCAATTACATTTTGGCTTTTTATAGGTGATAGGAAGGGTTGTAGAAACGTCACACAAAGTCCCCAACAGGTGACTCACTGTGGAACAACAGGAACTCTGTATCAGGGCAAGCAAACCATGCTATCATTTGCCTCAATAGCTGAGCTGCAGCAAAAACCTTTAAAGCATAGCAGAGACTGGTTATTTGTATACAGTGACCAAAAACCTTTGCAATATGCCCAAACACTTCAGTTCTAATCTACCTTCACCAACACTCACTCATGTAATAGCACAGAGGCAGCAGCCCAGTTATTTGGTATAGGTTTTGTTAGCTCTCCATCTAAGTAATGCCACTCAAGTATGGGAACAAGATATCAGCAAGGCTAAAATGAACGGAAGTTCACTAAAGTAATCTCTAGATAGAAATCTGAACTAAAAAGTTGAAGTCCTTTTCATCTTTGAATTATGTAACATTTTAAAAAAATTCTAGAATTCCAATTGCCTCCTGAATCATTTTATGTTTTTCTCCTCTGAAGCTACTTCTCATAACACAGAAGGATCTGTAAGCTTCCTATATGTGGGAAAATGCTGGCATTCACACAAACCAACCAAGCCAAGAGAGACATCAAGTTATTTTCATTTTGACCAAGAGGTGATTTTGTGTAACTTCTCTACTGTTGAAGGGGAACCCTACCTTTTTTCCATTAAATATTCCCCCCTCCAAAATCAAATGAAATGGCAGTCTTTTTTTAATTTAATAAAGAGAAAAAATTTTAGCCAATGCACCTGTCTCACCCACAAGTATTTCTGAAGAGCTAAGTATCAAATTAAATTGCTGCCTTTTTGATTGAAAAAGGAAGAACAACGCTAGGCATCTGTGCATTACTAACTTTGATTTAGGTCATTCAATACTATTTTCCTCTATGAAAATTATCCCAACCTCATATTTTCTTCTCTGTTCCTTATCAGCTGAATGATAAATAGGCTTAATAGGCCTTGCAAATCACAAACAGGCAGGTGGTGTAATGATGGACTTTCCATTAGCTACATTAGCACAATGTGGTTTTGGAATTTCAAGAGGAAGCTATAAGCACATTGAGCTATTACAGGCTGTTTCAATAAATCACAAAGCATTTTATTTAATTGTCCCTTTTAATAGCAATATTAAAGATATGGATAGAAGTGTCATTAGTATGATCAGATTTGATATACTGTACAATCTGTTTATCTTTTTTTCCTATGCTATCTGAATAAAAATAAGTTTATAATCTCACAAAAATAGGACTTGATGCTTTGATTCACAACATAAAATGTTATAATTGGTAGCATGTATTTTACATTACTGGGCCACTGGCCTGACAGATTCCACTCCCTCACCTGCTGTCATTCTTTTTCCAAGGCTTAGGGCATTACAAGTATTAAGGACTAATAGTAATTAGCATAGCTCAGGCAGCACTATAGGAATCAGAGATTTCTGTGCAAGAGTAAATTCCGTAACTGCAGTTAACAGCTTTGAAGGAACAAAGATAATTTTGCTTTACCAAAACAGGGGTATAGAAAAGGGTAAAGTGAGTATTCAGAGTATGTATTATTAGTCAACAAGTAGTATACAACCTTCTCTTTTTTGAAATTATTTATTTTTACTATGAAAGTAGTCTAACACTGGAACAGGTTCCCTGAAGTGGCGGATCTCCATTCTATAAAAGGAGATGGATTTTTCATTATCTTAGTTATTTAGGGAAAGAATACACAGGGCCAGGAAGGAACAGAGGAGAAAGATCAGAGCTGTTGTGAGGATTGGGAAGAATTACGAAGCTAATGCAGATCCAGAGCATATCTGCAGCCTTCCTCTCAGGATGCAAAAATACAGGAGAGAACCTGTCCCTCTACCAGAGCCTGAGATCATGTCATAGGGAGCTGACAAGAGTGGTGCTGGGGAGTTTGAAAATAAGCCTGGAAATTTAAACCCTGGAATAGAAAAAGCCCACAAAACTAATGATAGTCCATTCCCCCATAAGGAATGGGACTGAATATGGTAAAAAAAGGCAGTAAACGTAGCAGACCAAGGCCATACATATTGGAATTGTATTGGAATTACTCTCAACTCCCTGTTCCCTGGGTTATGAGAAGACCCTGATATTAGAGAAGAGTGGGAGGTTCCACTGAGCAAACTCAACCCTGTATTAAAGTTCTTTGCTGTCATTAAGCAAAACACACTACAAACCAGAACTTTTAATACCCTAGGAACTGATCTTATTATAGCACCTAACAAGTTATCCCTTCTTATTTTGAAATATTTGTAATTACATTTAGTCTGTGAAAAATTGTAGGTAGCAACTTGTTTACAGAAAAAGTACAGTGCCTGGTGAAGATGATGCATACAGGAACTACAGTTTACCAAAATGCATAAGCTATTTTAACAAATCCTCTTGGACGGCATCAGAGAGTAATCTCATTTCAGTACAGCTCAGCCATTCTAGTCCTCCTCAACCCAAGTTCAGGACCTCTCATGAACTCTTCTTCCCTGGTGGGAAAGTTTCCAGCAAAGAAAGGAAAAGGCCTAGCCAAATTAATCACTACTGCAAACATACTGCAGTAGATTTTCTGGTCTTTTATTATTGAGGTCTGTTTCCCTATATACCCTTCAGATACACCAGAGTGTACAGAGGTGGCAGGTTTGCAGTGTTAATAGGCTCTGTATAGACTACTGGATATTAGAGTCTCTTGATTGGCAGTTTAGTATATTTTCTGTTTATAATTTTTACATTTGGTAATGAGGCAGATTATCCTTTTGAGTGTCAATTGCTGACATTCCTATATGTATTAAATGGCACTTAAGAAAACATAAGTCTATGCTGCAAGCTGCATTATGATTTGCTATCTTCGTAATTCCCTGTAGAAGGACAGATGCACTAGCAGAGTAAGATTCAGCAAAAAACATTCTCTGAAACCCTTTTGAAGCAATGCTTAAAAAACCCAACAAAACAAACTAGAAGTGCTTAGCCATTGATTTATGTTAAAAGATATTTTGAAGCATCCATAGTGATTCATAGTCAGGTTTTTTCCTCCTATGGTACCTTACAGTAAACTATAATTTTCAACATTTGCTCTTTCCCATACTACTCAGCAGTGAGTAGCCAGTTTCCACCACAATGCAAAGTGCAGGACCTGGCAGATCAGATTAGCAGAGTGCTGGAGAACTGCTGCGAGATGGGGCTGTGCGTGCCAGTGCTCAGTGTGCTTCCGAGGCCGACACTAGTGAGTGCAACACAAGTACTTAACCAACTGCATGGATTATTAGGCAATGACTTATTTGCAATCATTTATCATTCCTCTCATCGTGATCTCTATCCAGGCATAACTACTTGATTACATAGCTCTCATCTTATGCATCCATAACAAGGGATTTCAGAATTACTTAGTTTATAAAAGCAGTGTAAGATAAAAAGGAGAAAAACTGGTCTGGCAGGATCCCCCACTTATTTACCCAGAGCTGTTAATCAATCCATTTTTTCATCTAAGTCAGTCTGGCATTTTAAGGTCTATTGCCTTCACTGTCCTTAACTCTTTTGGTGACGGGGCAGCAGTATCTTTTGTTTCCTCATGTACAGTAAGGTCAGAAAATCCCCCTTTAGTAGCTAGAAAGATGGAGCAAGTAATCCCATAGTCAGTGGAGGATGTTAAAAGCATGGATGTTGCCATGCTGCCTGGACTGCACAGCTATTTCAGAGGAGTGCCTAAAAGACTAAGGGGAACTCAGACATACAGATTTCATTTTAAAGGGCACAAAACAAGTGTCATTTATCTGATATTGTATAAAATAAGTGTGGCTCATTCTTGGCACTTCCAATAAGTCTGTAGTCAAAAAAAGTGCTGAAAATTTCACCAACCACAATGGCAAATTAAGAGTAGATTTTAAAAAGTCCAAGAAGAAGTCAGACAAGTGAAAAGTTAAATTCAGGTGATACAGCTATTGTTTCACTCGTTCCTAATGTATATTCCAGGTCCACAGTAGGCTTTGTTCTCCTAAGTTGTGATCTCTGAGTGAAGTAAAGCTGGTGTTGTCAGATGTAGGTTTTGGGCACCCATTAGAAACCTGAGGCTGGAAAAGTATAGAAGAGAAATATGATTTTATTTTTTGCCATGTCCAGCTGGTAAAGCACTATTATGGCTTAATTATTATGCTGACATTATTATTACTTCTAGTCTCTATTGTATTTGCTCCTGATAGCATCCCAGTGTCTGGATTATGTTCATAACAAGACCCTCCTGTGATCATTCTGTTGTCCTCAGAAAAAATCCAAAGTCTGATTCTCCTTTCTTTTACTGGAGACCATGACTCCTTACACATCATGTTAGGAGTGGTGTAAAATCCACATAAGTACACAAAGGCTGGATTAACAGTATGCACGCATACATTTCAAATTGCTAGCTGCAGCCCTCTGCTTCAACAGAGGATCACATTAACAATCATTAAGTAGTCAAACACAGCGGGCAGCCTATTACAAGTTAGGAAGGACCTGTCTTTTAAATGGACTAATGAGTCTATGATGGCTAGAAACAAATGTCTATGACAGCTAGATACAAAATGCCTACGGCATTTATTAGCTGTGAGGTGGCAAACAACTTCCCTCTTAAGTACTGGAGTGACAGTTAAAATGAAAATGCAATTCATTTGCCAAATCAGAATGAAAACTATTTCTTAAAAGAACTGCCAATAAAATCTAACTTCGGTCATCACTTGAAGCCAAACAGTCCACAATTATAATCCCACACAAAAACAGAAAAAAGTGAGTTAGATCTTAACTGTAAACAATTGGGGAAATTCTCCTCTAGAGGCCTATGTATAAAAAGGCTGCTTTAGCATCAAACAGCGGGCCTTGTAGCTTTTACACTGCAAGCGAAGTGGGAATTAACGTCCCTGCCAGGGACATTTCATAAATAAAGCACGGATTGCAGTATTCTAGAAGGTAAAACCACCTTTTTTGTCATGTGCTGAATCTCGGAAGTACTGCAACAAAAACCTCTCAATTCTCTAATCTTTTTCTGTTGAATTCTCTCTAAAACAATAAAACATGGGCTGTAAATATTTAACTGTGAGACAACAGAGTTTTCAGATTCTAGTAAGAATGTGTGTTACCTCCTCTATTCCTCTCATTCTATTTTCAAAGGTATGCCACGGTTCATTGAGAGGCTAGAACATAAAACTTTCACAGGAATGTTCAGTGAGAAACTATTCAGGTGTTAAAAGGAACAACGGAACACACATACCACAGGAAATACAGCCGTAGCTTCAACCTTGAAGTTACACGGACTAGAACAGCTGAAGACCTGCATGATCTGTGGTGTTCTATTTGTGTCTGTCCACCAAATGCACGAATGTGTCACAGTGCCCTTGCTGCTTGCAGGCACCAAGCACAATGATTTCCAAGACAGAGGTAGCTGCAGCATTATCCAGCTGAAAACAACTGACTAGACAGCAGAGTGCTACTACTGCTGCAAATTCCAGATGACTTCTAGTATTAAGAGGTTTTAATACCTCTTGACATTGGACAGCAAATACAAGAGAGTTAAGTTTCCTGCTAAAGATGACAAACATGAAGAAAAGCTTTACAGCATTAATGTGTGCAGAATGAAAATCCCAAAGTATTACACAGTAAGATCACATTATAGGATAAGAGCACCACCAGCAACATCCACAATATACTGTGGCAACTTTGCAGCCATTTAATTCAGGAAGCCTCACTGAACATGAACAGTTCAGTTAGATTAGAGCAGAGCTATGGACAGATACAAGTACATTTTGTTCAATTAACAGCAAAAATGTGTAACGCACTAACAGGGATTTTGAGCTGGAACTAGCTGTTATGTTTGTTTGCTTTCAATGTTCTTCCATAAAGAAGAGAGCGTGACAGACCAGAGTAGGAGTAACAGCAACTGAGCTATTTCCTTCACCAATTTTTAAGCCACCTTGGTGTCTCACAGTAGGAAAGGAGTCTCTATGAAGTACAGTATTTTTGTCATCACACTTCTTAGGGAAAATCTGGTTGTGTCCAAAGTTAGCAGGCCATACTAGTCCATTAATTAAAACTCACACAGACTCTTAAAAATGAGGGAACAGCTTCACTGGGTCTAGCATGAATGTCATACTATCTGGTCAGAAGAATCACAGGATGGCTGAAGTTGGAAGGGACCTTCAGAGGTCACCTTGTCCAACCCCCCAACCCCCGCCCAAGCCAGGCCACCTAGAGCCAGTTGACCACAACTGCATCCAGGTGGCTTTTGAATCCATCCACCTCCAAGGATGGAGAGTCCGCAACCTCCCTGGGCAACCTCACAGTAAAGAAGTGTTTCGTGATATTCAGAGGGAAGGTCCTGTGTTTCATTTTGTGCCCACTGCCTCTCTTGTCATGCCACTGGAGAGAGCCTGGCTCCATCTTCTTTGGACCCTCCCTTCTGGTAGTTTGTCCAGCTGGCAACAGTTTGCCTAATGCAGCCCAAATCTCAGACCATTACAGCCTTCTTTGCTGCAAGGGCACACTGCTAGCTCATGTTCAGCTCAGTGAATCAGGAGTGTTTCCTGCTGAGGCCTTCAGAAGGTGGTCTGATGGCAACACACAGCATAGCAGGAAGGTCTTCTTATGCCATATTAAAGCACAAGAAAGTGAAGAAAAGCAAGTCATTTCATGAGGCATGATAGACACAGCCACATACCCACAGCGCAACTTTTTCTTACCATGGTAATTTGCCCTGTTAGTACTGAGGAAAACATCATTTATACATTAGAATAACAAATGATGTGCACTAGAAAAAAATGTTTTCAGATGTAGATTAAAGGTATGTATTGTGACTTTCATTACTGGTATTGAAAATTAACACAGTTTCAATTCTGCACTTAACTCAATTAGCTATGCATTTAGCTCCACCACAGAGGAGCAGGACTACTGTTCCAGAAAAGTTATGACTGTGCCAGATACGCTTTTGCTCTACCTCTTTTCAACATGCTTTTACTTTTCCCCAAATATATTGAAAAGATTTCTTGAAGTATATTTGAACTGGCACTGAAGAAAACCCCGAGCAGCTACCACATGTGACACTCAGACTATTTTGAGATTTCTCATTTTTATGCTCTTCTGAGATTTTCTTATAGGGTAGGCACTGAATTCATCCCATTTATGCACAAAGTTAAAGAATACTCATAATATCCTCTTGCTGTCTGGTATAGAAACTGTTTCTAAGACAGTTTAGTAAAATATGAACCAGTAAACATTCCAGGAGGAGACATGAGCAAAACCACTGTACTCAAAATTGAGTACAGCACACCATTAAAACACACACTGGAAATGTAGATCAGGAAAAAAGTCTTTAAAGTACACCAAAACTTTTCACTTTTTGCAATGGACCAAAACATTACAAAGTCGAAACAAGCCTAGATTTATACATATTACATTTTGTGTGGGAAAAGCTGGGAAATCTCCGACAATTTCAAAGGCACATGAACATTAAAAAAATTCAGCATGATGTGAGGAGTAATATTTCCTACAAAAATCATAGGGAGGAAAAAGCAGTCATTTATCACTTGGTAAAAGCTGGGACTGTAACAATGAGATTGCTCACAGTGGCCAAGAAGCTTGCACTTACTCTACAGACAGAAATTTCTTAAAAGAATAAGAATCTCTATAGGTCCCAATCACTCCTCAACATCCAGGAATTCTTGATGTATTTAAAAAAATGCACAGCAGCTTTTTAAACAGTTTATAACCATGAGATTTTAGTGACATACACCTGGATGCAGCTGCTGAGTGGCAACAAGCTAGTACTAATTTGAGTCTGAACAACAGTGTTATTAAGCAGACCACACATTAGTGGGCAAACAAGCAAAAAAGCATACAGAAAAAAAGGATAAAAGGCAATGACTACAAGGAAAGATGGTTCCAAGACAGCTAAATGGCCAAGTGGCAACACTGCAGACAATGCAAGTGACGAAGTTCAAAGATGCAGAAAAATCTTACTGGTTCTTTTGATCAATAAAGACATTCAGCCATGGCATGACTCTCTTATCCCCAAATTAGTAATAATTAGCTACAAGTTTAGCATCCACAGATACATGATTATGAGTGTATAAGACTCCCTCAGTCATTTATTTTCTAAATACATATACAGTTATAAAATGCCTCATAACATTGAGAAGGTTCTCAAAAAGTATCTCTACTGTGAAATTATTTTTTCTTCTACTTACTTACCTTTACTCACATGTAAAGTGATTCACGTCAGAAAACTTGTCCACAAACTAGTCATTTTACTAGGAAGACTGACCTTCTATGTTCATTATTTATCAAGACATGCAGAATAAAATAAATTCCCTATGACACCTTCTTTTGGGTCTCTCTTTCTACTTATTCACTGGTCACAATATGGGTTTTCTTAATGCAAAGTAAACATACTGACAAAACTATTTAGCCAATGCCATGCCCATAAACATAGGGGAATAAAATTCTGGAATTCTGTACATACCATAAGCAAATACTATTCTCCATAGTTATATTTATCCTTACATAACTCTGCACCAGAACCTCAGCATCCTTTTCCAAATATTTTTAGAACTTAACATTCCTTAAGAATAAAATGATGCACAGATGGACCCCTGAATTTCATTGCTTCAGTAAACACTTAAAATATCTTTTCATTCTAGTCAAGAGCAGAAACATTTTTGGAATGTCAATTTTTTGCTTAACAGAAAGTGATTTCTTACTCAGCTGTGACTGCTGCAAGAAATATTACCTGATCTTGTCACCCAAGATTAGTACATTTTGACAGAAAACCAGTTACTAGGAGATAAGCAGATCTGATCTTCCTGGGTCAAAACATTCTTTCTTCAGAAAAAGGACATTAAGATCTATTAAAATTACACATAGACTTTTTCACTGCCTATGAGGCTACATGAAGGTATTTACAGAATATTTGAGATTTAAGTTGTATTTTGTTAATAGGAAAATTGTTATCTACACTCCAAATCACTATTTTCTTAAAACAATTAAAAAAATGAGGCGTTAAAAAGGCCCTAATAATGAATCATCCATTAAAATGCTCAAGTCTCAAACGCTGAGAAGGCCTTTAACAAAAATTTTATTTTCTTAACTCCATATTCATAACAAGAGTTTTGTAACTGATGTTCCAGATAGAGGATTAGTTTGAATGTAATTTCAGCCAAAATACTTATATCTTCTCACAGCACTACAGTGGGGACCTTATAAAGCACACCTTGATTTCTGTAGAACAAAATAAATAATTTTCCAGCACGTATTCCCATGGCACAAATGTCAAAAGGTCTTCTTCTCCTGAAGGAAAAACAACTTTGCAAAACAAAAATCCTTCTAATTTTACAATTTGATCCATATTACACCATTTAGACTATTAAAAAAAATAGTCATACAGACATCATACTGTTCTGAAAAAAGCACTGAGATAGTAAAAAACCTAGCAGTACAGTCTACATAGCCTGTTCTTTAGGAAATTACTCTGTTCTACACTAAATTATTTCCTAAGGCTTGTTTCCAATTTTGTTCAGAAGAGATAACAGTTCATGCAAAGAGAACATGAAAAATGAATTAACTGTAGACTACAAAAGTCTATAAAAGTTCATAATCTCTTGCCGGCTAAATTATATTAGAGTATCCTTTGGCCATTTCCCCTGTCAGTTTATTAGTCCATAAAGAAAACCCACAGTCCTGCATAAACGACAAAGGCGGAAAACACTCAGCCAAAGCCGAGTGAGATGGCAGAAATGCAACTCACCACAGTGGATTTTAGGTTCCTATTCCACTCTCTTCCTTTGCTTTCACAGCTGACTAAGTAAGAACATCTGTTTTGCAACCATAAAAGCAGCCTTCAAGCAACCACTGTTTTCTGAAAGAGGCAGCAAGTCTCAAAAAATTAAGCCAACCCCCTTTGTGGAAGGAACATGATAAAGGACCATTTCTGCCAGTGCAACTGTCCTTTACAACTAAAGCAAACACGGACAACCTTTAGCTGTACAAGCAGCTCCGGGCTCCCTAATGCCACACAACTGAAGGCCAAGCTAAGCTTTTTGATGACTGAATTAATGGCACACGTATCTTCCTCTTAGCTACCTTTTATAAAAACATGCTTCTTGTTTAGGAACTATAGCACTAGTTTTAAATCACAGCTAAAACATTCCAAGTTCTGTGTTTGTGCCGTTTTCCTCATAAAACAGGAAAGCAATTACCTGGAGCTCAGTGCTCTGAAGTATGACTCTGTGTCCGTGTCCGAGCAAAGCACTAGCTGTCCGCAGACACGTGCTTTAGGGACTCGATCTCTGCAGAAGTGCAGTGTGGTGCACGTGCACTCCGTGCACACAGCGCCCAGCACAACCGGCACACAAGTGTGCCCAGCTGCCCTTACGGTAAGTCCCAGGTTTGGCTGGTCAGTGCTTGACACCGGGCCTCTAAGATTCCCGAGGCTTAGAGAATGAACATTTGGGCCGGACTGCAGCATTCTAACAATGGGCATATGAATTTGAAAAGATCAGTTAGACAACGCACTGTTTGTGAGTGAGTTTGAGTATTTACTCGACGCCGCTACAGCCCGATGTGAAGGCTGCTGGAGAACGGCTGGAGGAGGAAGGCAGGCAGCACGTAGGGGGCGCCCCTTGGCCCTCCATCGGAAGGCGTTGCCTTTCAGGACACCGCCCCGCGCCGCAGCAGCGTGCCGGCTCCCAGGCAGGCCCCGCCCCCTAGCGGCTGGCTCGTCCCTCCACACACGCACCAGCTCCTAAGACGACGGCTGCGACTGCTCAGCTGCTGCCAGAGCAGTAACGCTGGCCGGCGACACGCCTTCTAAGCCATAGAATCCTAGAATGGTTTAGGTCGGAAAAGACCTTTAAGATCAAGTCCAACCGTAAACCTAACCCTGCTAAGTCCACCACTAAACCATGTCCCCCTAAGCGCCTCATGCACGCGTCTTTCTTTTAAGTACCTCCAGGGATGGTGATCCCACCACCTCCCTGGGCAGCCTGGGCCAACGTCTGAGAACCCTGTCAGAAGGACTGAGAAGATGGCTGTCAGACATTAGGCGTGATTTTGTATGGACTGGTTTGTGTTACGCAAGCACCGTGTAGGAGTTCTGCAGGAGAGCTCTCACTGCACAGTGAGAAGCCTTTGCCTGACAAAGGGAGTGTAACACAAATTGCTGATCCAAATTACTAATTTTTAATTTAAATATTTTAAATTATATAGTCTTTTTCCCTTTCACTACAGGAAAAAGCAAACCTCTTATTTTAAGAGAGGTTTTTGTTCCAAAGACAGGTGATTACCTTTGTTTTTCTTGTTTACCAAGAGTAGCCCAATTACACATTATGATGACACAATAAACAACCCTCAAGACCACATGGTAGAACTGTGCCTAATTTCTATGAAAATCCAGTGAAAGATCAAAGCTTACCAACTTCTGTGGCAGATGTGCATTCTGACCATCTCAGACTGTCCAATGGATCCTATGGGAGGTGAACAAGACTTCCGTATGGAAACTCACTTCCATTGCTATCAGCAAAGCTCAGACTTCACTGTGGGAGCAGGTGTGTATGTACACAAAACCAGACTTACAGAATACACCTGACAGGTAAAATAGTTTGCTAGGTTTTACATCTGAAGGTTAATTCCCATGAACTTCATTTATTTACATTCAGATCCATTTTCTGTTTCCTCAAGGGGTTTTCAGAGTGGTCCTCCTTGACAGCTTCTGCCACTAGTTGCCCATAGCTGCCCACACTAGAACAAATTCTACTTTCTCTTAAAAGAGGATTCAAATGGAGCACCAATACACACAAGAACTTACACTCCTCTATTCCCATTTCTGACACATTTTGACCTAAACACAATACCATGCAGGTATTTTTGCATGGCAGTATGGTGTATTCTATAGATATGGCTTCATCACTAGGAAGTCACAGCTAGTTACTTTGTATTTTTCATATTAAAAAAACAAAGGTCATGCCTCGAAATCCACACACAAAGTAGTACAAAGTATGTTGGCCTCACAACTCTCTAACTGCCATTGCTATACTTTAAAAAGCTACTGCCTACAGACGAGAGTAGCAAGGTCATCAGCAAACGTCTTACTATCCAATCAAAACAAAGAAGAAACACAAAACATGTCAAAAATTTGGGTGTGTCAGAGCTGTACTTATTAAATAAAATGTAATAAGGAAGTGTGAAGTCCTACCTCTGTGCTCACTCATCACCTAGTCTCATGCTGCAGAGAGGCGAAGTCCAAACTCCTTGTTCACAGACTGATGCTAGTCTCCCTCACATTCACTACGGACTAGAAAGTTTTACATCCTGTACAGAAATTTGTCAAAAACCTGCATAATCGGGGAGTTTTGCTAGTGGTGGCGGGGTTTTTTGGGCATGGGGCTGGGGGTGTTGTTAAATAGAACACTGCAGCCGAATCAGCTGTATTTATGGTCTCTCAGGAAACTCTTTTTCTGCTTTGTGATAGTTTCCTGCTTATTTTGTGAAAAACGGCTCTCCCCTCTTACTGGCATGGTTTAAAACTGGACAGCTATCACAGGCCACAACTCCATGCCATCAATACCCATTAAACAGTGGGAATTACATTTATATGCCACCAAACCAGAAAACAAAAGTCTCTAGTCTCTTGAGAACTAAAAACCCACAGGCTTCTTTACCAGCAGCGTACCACAGAGGGATGTGGGACTAGGAACACCAGATCAGGTAAGTAAGCTTTCTTATTTTGGGGAGACAGACAGCTGCACAGTTATTACTGCAATAGTTTATGTCTGAATTACCTTTACAAGGCTGCCTAGAACCATGAAGACTTCGATTAAAAGAAAGCAAGCCTGTACATAAAATGTAACTCCAAGACACATAAGCCTGCTCTCATCACTCCTCCATTCTCAGCAGACATCTGAAGTGCTATAAAAAACTTCAGTGTGTTGCTGGTAGAAATAAAAAAGTGGTGCCAATACTGGCAGCACCAGTGGGATTGCCAGTGATGTTCAGGGAAAAGGCTTCTGGCACAGTCTCCGACTGTTCTACAAGGGCAGCAGGTTATCATTCATGTAGCTAATTTTGTGGTGTTATATACCATATAGTAAGGTTTGCATCTGCATACACCTTGTACCTTTCCACAGCTTTTAGCAAAGACAAACTGAAAAGTTAATACAAATCTTAAAACTAGGGCAACTTTTTCCAGGTCACTAAGTTGACTTCCCTGATTTACTACTTTACCAACATGCTACTTTGGTAATCAAATATGTAAATTCCTTTATCGCCAGTTCAGTTAATTCTACCTTACCTTTATTCTGCAGTGTGTTGAACTTGAAATATTCGGTCATCAATTCAGTAAGGACAAGTAGTAAGTATACTTAGGAAGGAAATCACTGCAGCCAACTTCACTGTTACATCATCCATACTGTAACTTCACTATCAAGCTCTGTACTACAAATGCTCCTTCTAGCAAAGAAGTTGTCTTCTTTCTGCAAAGAAGAATTCTCAATGCCAGGTTTCCACTCTGGCAAGATTACCTCAAAATCTTTTAAGTCTTTGGGAAGGCTTTTAAATGTATGTAGACATTAGTGTTGAATCAAATGTATAGCATGCACTAAGTATCACCAGTGGTAATCCAATGCCAAGATAGAAAAGCACCTACCAAACTGAACGCTGGATCTCATTTTCCTTAAATTCTACCGCCTGTTTCTCACTTAGATCTTTCCCAAAAGTCTAAGCCCTAAAGTTGAAAGGAAGAAGGGTGGAAGTAAGTAATAATTTTTCTGGAAAGACATTGCTTGTTTTTAATATAATTTAGAAACTGATACATTAACCAACATGTTTTAAACTTGCACTCATCTTAACAGGCTGTAATTGATATATAGTGTTTTTACAGCCTATCACATCTACTGTTCTCAGCAACGTTTGTATAAAATGGACAACTACTGCAGAATACTGCGAAGACAAGTTATATTAGCTGAATATTTAAACATCCTTTTTTTTTCAATTGTTTTTTAAAGAAAATTTAATATGCACTCAACACCCAAGAAAAAAGATAAATTATATCAGTAGTCACTAATAGACTACGGTGCATTTCCTTAGGAATCTTTTTTACCAGTTGTCTAGCTAATTGCCATTAAAGTCAACAAAAAGGACCCTTAGAACATGGCAGTAGTTAGCATTAGGACAACAAGTGGAGAACTGCAGGTTTCTCTAGTGGGAATGATTTGCTGCAACAGATACATTATGCACACAGATATATGGTGTTCAACTGTATTGAAGAGAACTTATTTTCAGGTTTTATGCAGGTTTTTCAAGTCTATTCAAACAACACAAGTAAAGCTAAAGTGATCCCACTGGTTTGTGTATTTGCCCAACTGCTCTCTCCCCAGCCTTTACTTATAAGAGCTCCTGCCTGCCATCACATACTTGCACTACCTTCAGAGTAGCAACAATGCTCAACAAATTTTGTCATGCTGAGAAAAGTAACAGACTCCTGAACACAGAGAATGGCAGCAGCATTAATGTTTTACAGAAACTGTTAAATCTCTGAGACTCTCCCCACTACTCACAGTTCTTTTATTTCAATTGTCCCCAGGTGAACAGAAGTCCCATTCCTCATGTCTGTCATCCATCCATCTGACTGCCCCCTCCCGCCCTCCAAATAAAGTCAGAACAAGATATACAGGACATCAGGTCAGAAACGCAAGAGAACACCACAAAATAGAGCAAGCTGTTGCAGACAATGAAAACACATAACACTTCTGGTTTGATAATGGTCTGTAGTGGTACTAAACACTGGCATTTATAATCCAAAACCAGATGAAGCTACTGGAGATTGAGGTACTCCTGATTTACAAAGTTCTTCACAGAGAGCATGCCACAGTGCAAAACCACAAAATCAAAAAACCAAGATGTAAACACAAAACCCAGTATAGGTACGCTGCTTGTAGTCAGGCGTCCAATTTCCTCTTACGAAAGTGTAACATCTTTTACTACTGTCATGAGATACACAGAATAGATGATCTGGCGAGGTCCAATTATGTAACACAAACCATAGTTATTCAATTGTCAGCAACCAGCAATAGTGACAGATACCAAACCTGCCTTACTGGCAGCCTCTCCGGGCCAAGGAAACGGTCATACGTTTTGCATTCGTCTCCACTCTTCCATTGTCACTTTGTCAATGCCGAAGATGAGAAACAATAGGCAGTTAGTGCTGCACAATAAACTTCAATGGGAAACTTCATATACATTGTCACAGGCCAGATCAGAGCAATTTCAGAATCAGCATTAGTGAATTAACAAATGACAAAGTTTAGGCTAAAGTTTGTTCTTATCGTTCTAAGCATAATTGTGCTTTCTGCTCTCCTCCCCAAGTTTACATGGTGGCAATTCTAGTCACACAGCAGCACACAAAACTGTTTCTCTTTCTTCACATTTAGTCTCCTTTATTACTCCTGCAGTAACAAAATAAGGACAATTACACTTGTAGATACAGAGGTTCTGTTTTGGACCTGTTCTCTGCTCCTTACACAGTAAGAACTGTTACTACGTAAAGTCACTGCATTTCACAGCAATTTGAAATGACCTGTAAAACCATTTCAAGTTTAATTAAGGTAACCAGGACAGCACCACTGCTTCCCACCAAAACATCCTTTAATCTTTGTGAAAAAATGGATTTCAAGCCAAATTCAGTGATAGCATAATTATTTTAGTGCCACCGGAATGACAACTGTTTGCCATAGAGCTAAGTAGTCCACGGTATTCAAGCTAACAGAAAAATCTAATAAGTAACATTCATGTCTACATGTGCATGCACAAAGAACCAGCTTCATATACTTTCACTAATATTAAGCGTATTTATTCTCAGATGCCTGCTCACCAGGTCATAATGCACAGTTCACTTGGATATAATGAAAAACAATTTCACCCTTTCATTTGATCTTCCCAATGGATGGAGCTAGTTGTCAGAGAACCCCGTACATAAGACCACCACTAGCACTCAGTGAGGAAAGTATTTGTAGAAGCCTCACAAGTGACTTAGATACTAAAACATTTTTCAGACATGCTTAACATCTTTTATTCTCCAAACCTGTATGGCTTTGATTTCTGTCATCTGGTCCAAGTTACATTACAGCAGAGTATCTTCAACCAGACCCTAAATATTGCTGATTTGCTTCACCTAACACACACTGGCAGGAACAGAAAAGTACTTTTACAACCATAACTTGTTTGTGTATGTGTAGTTGAATACTCATTAATACTTTTCTTGAAAAAAATAATAAAAAAAGATTTTTACTAAGAACCTAAGTCAGAGAGATGAACAGTAATTCTGTATCCACTGAGTACCTGTTTCCACCATTGAAGCCATTTGTTTAGAAACGAGCACAAGACTTGAGATTCACATTATTAAAACTTCTGTACGATTTGCAGAGCTAAAGCTGGCCAGTACATTGCTGAGACAAACAGGAAGAATTGGGAGATGCAGTTTAAGTTCACATTAAATAGTGAATAGAGAACTATAGTAAATGAAAATCATGTGAACTTACCTCCTGAAGAGCCTAGCCTATATAAAATACATCAGGAATGTAATCTCTTGCAAGGATAAAGATTTCAAAAACTGGTACTTTAAAATAAGAAAGTGTGTTATTTTAGCAGTTATTCTCAATGGCCATGTTTTAACCCAAAAGCAGTGGGATTTAACAAGAAAAACATGCATATGGTTTAAATAAGCCACTTCAAATAAACATTCCTACAGGTAGACAGCAAAAGCCAATTACAGTGACAGGCTGCTAAGCAGTAGAGAATTGCCACATTTTTGAACAGCATCAACTTTCTTATTTCATTTATGAAATGACAGCAGAGCAAAAGCTGTCACTTTTCTTCATTTTGATAGAAAGACATGATGTTGCAACTCTTTAAAAGAGGAGCAGAAAGATTATTTGGATCACTATAGTAAACGCAACTCAGGACAGTTACACCTTACAGCATGCTAGACTCAGGATGTCCAAGACACAAATGACACCACTGCAAACAGTCAATGCAGTCTAACCCCAGGGTTCCTCAAGTCCGACTGACTGACTGCTTTCATAGTGTTTTACATACTTCTTACTAAGATCTGAACTAAAAAGAGCACTTCGAAATTTTAGCATTAGAATTTTCTCCAAGATGCTTTGCATGCCATTTTGAAACCTTCCTTTCTGCTGATTCAAAGAAATACCACCAATATATTATCACCAAGACAAATGAAAAATGCCATCCTGACACAAACAGGTTTTTTCCTATTCAAATTTTCTGCCTGCTCTTAGAGTTGAGATAAGCCATGAGGACTAGTAGTAATAGTAGTGAATGCATCTTCTAGGGCAAGTCATGCCTGAGAAACAAACTAACTGGGCAGTAAAAGTACAGAAAGGAAACATCAGGGTTATACACTGTTTCCCAGCATTATGTAAAAATAACTTCTACAGTTTATTTTGTCTTACAGAATAATAGTACCTTACTAGTTAGCCACTGAGTACTCCAAACAGCCCTGATAATGGGATTCTGTAGGAATATCTTTAAAATTGGGTAACTAGACTATGTGTAAATCTACATGCTAGAACACTACCAAATATTTGGAAGAGTAGGCATAAGTAAACTAGCACCAACATCGTGATTCAAGGGCCAAGTCTACCACTCCTACTTGTATTAAGTATTTCCAATGGATCCACACTGGAGTTAATCATTTTAGAAGCCCTGCTACAGATAACTCCAACTGACTCCACAAAAGAGCTCTGCTTCGTGTATGAACATACAGCAGAATCCAGCTGTCTACTTACATAGGGGGAAAAAAAATGAAAATTGATTTTGTCATGTTCACATAAATGCATTTCAGAAACAATAAGGTACTACAATCTCCTTTATTATTTTAAAAACAGTTTTATTCTGTGTATTTAGAAACGTGTAATTTTAATAACTGCAGAGAAAAAAATCAGCCACACCTGAAGAGCTAATAACTCATTAACAGAATGCAGTGGTATATTATCTAAACAGTAGTAGTGCCATTGTGCCGTAATAAATTGTCTATTAGTAAAAAAATACATTTCAGGGCACATAGTACAGCATCCTTATGACAAATTACAGTAGGGATACTTTTCAAGAATTTAATCAAAGTAGAGAATTCCGAGTTATATTCTTTAAACGCAGCACTTAAAAAGGTAACAACTTTGTGCATTTTTAAAAAATGTCCTTGTTCGTATATTGTAGAAATGGTGCTTTATTGCTGCAGATGTCAAAGTTCAAGGCTCACAAGGTATGAGAATACAAAGATATCCTTAAGAAACTTTGTTTGTTTTTATATATATTTATATATATAAAAAGGTAAAGCTTATAAAAGTTAATTTACAAACCAAGAACAAAAGTGGTATGCACGCATTATATACAAGCAGTCTATAACATCTGTAAATTTTCAAATGCATAGCAGAAAACATACCATCATTTTCTTCTGGTTCTCTTCTGGCTGATGAACACAAACAATATTCATTCTCTAAACCAAACTCACAAGTTGGGTTTTTTTGTTTGGTTGGTTTTTTTCCCCTCTTTCCCCAGTCTCTCATGATATATTATCTAGGTAAGCACAAAAGCCATACAAACTTAATACAGAGAACTATGAGAGCTAAGACTATTAAAAACATGAGGGTAAGGCATCCCTGCTGGTTAATAGGTCTGTAATAACGTGGTTAATTTACAAATCCACAGAGGCAACTGAACCATAGTCATCCCACATGCTTTTCCCCCTCCCCCCCCGTTCTCATGACAGTGTTTCCATATACAGTAAGTAGATGTGTTTGTATTAGCCTCTGAGCAGAGGAAAACATCTAAACTGTGCTACCCCAAATTGATTGCCATTTCATTGGACATGTACGCCAGAAGTCATTTAAAAACTAGAGACCAAAATGTAGTCTTGTGAGTTACAAACACACAGTCATAAAAATGCAGGCCAAATTCTGTGTTTGCGCCAGTGGAGTATGAACCAAATTCAGTTCCTCTGAATATAGTTCCATTGGTACTTTCGGATTTTAAACAATGAAATACTATTAGTGTCCTTTGAAAAAAAAAAAGAAACAAACAAAAAAACCACAAAAGAACAACAAACCAAAGCATACAGAACCTGGAAAAACCCTACCTTGTTCCCACTGTACACTCCCTGCTTGTGGCATGTATTGTGACCATGGTTCAAAGAGTGTACTTGCTAAACCATTGTTAGTTAAAGCAAGATGCTTAAACACTAAGATCCATTATCACTTATAGAACAGTTAATACTTGATAGAGTGGTTCAGTTTATATGTAAGGTCCATCTCAGTTTCACATTATTTACTCAGTCAGCTAACTTAATATTTAGAAGTGGTCAATTAGGACTGAGACACAGTTTGCTCCAACAAGATAGTTTGGATCCCCAGGAAGAGACTTGTTCTGCCAGGTTTTGGGGTCACCTGTGGGAGGAAAACACAATGCTGGTGTTTAGTATCTGCTGTCAAACAGTGTACATCTTGAAACAACCAAGCTTTTGGACAGGAGCTTTTAAGTTCTGTATCAACATCTGTTTTATTTCTGTTGTTGTTTTAAAAACCTGCAGTTTGTGTGTTACTAATAAAAAATTAACCCTTTGTTTTCATATAACGTAGGATAGATCAGTTATTCAAAACAGATATTGTGGCACTCAGGAATTAAACATAAGTCATTCTACTCTACAGCACCAACATAGTGCTTTCCATTTGAGAAGTGTTAGCAATGAATCAGGTATTCACTGGCTCTTTCTTAACTTGCCAGAAAACATGTGACTTATTAAAAGCTAATGTGGGTAGGATGCATTTGAATTTTCTTGGAACAGTTCTGAACACAGATGAGTCAAATCAGAAGTTATGTTGTAACTAAGCACTATGACACACTGGTAGTTTTATTTTCTATTAGGAAAATTGTTGTAGACAAGATAGTAGTCATTTCGCAGCTACATCCAGTATACTTGTTTAAAAGCCTGAAATACTGACATGCTAAAAGGGATTCTAGTTAACCAGTACATATTTTAAAACCTTTACAACAGATCTTAACTACTTATGGTCAAAGGTCCTGTGTAATCTTCTATTACAAAGGAAAGTCATCAGCTGGCATCTCACCAGACAAAGGTTACATTTCATCTGCACAGTCAATTGTCTCTTTCAACTGGAGAAAGTACTCCTCATTTAGCCACCTAAAACCACCACTAAATGCTGCCACTACACAAGAAGCATCATCATCCCACTACAGTGGAACAGTGAAAAAGGCACTGAAGTGCATCTTAAGCCTTCTGAATAAACGACATGAATTAGTTTGGCCAAACCAGATCTGCCTTGAGCAACGTGCAACAAGTTAGAGAACCCAGTCACACAGACTGCAAACACCTGAGACGTCTGTATTAAGTGAGACTGATGTAAATCCCACATAACTTTCTTGAAGAACTCATGAAAACAAATGAAGTACACAATGCACTGAGTGATGGCAACATCTGATGTAGGGACAAAGAATAGAAGTGGCCTGCGTATAGTTAGAGAATGCCAATAAGTTTGCAACCAGCCTAGACTACTTATTTCAATCAAGCAGCTCAATAATGCTAAAGGATTTTTCATTTTATCAGTGCAGGGAATTCCATTCAAAAAACTCACATGATCAAATATGTTAGAAGGGTAAAACAGGACTGTAGGACAACCAGGTCCTAGTCTTGCACATGAGACAATGGCAGACTTTTCCCAACCTTCCCTCCTAAACACATAGCAAGGATTAGACTGTAGCCAGTGCAACCTCTAGCTGTTGAGGGTGTTTTTCCCATACTTACATACAACTGCTTTGAAAAGAGATCCTTCAGTATTTTTTACTAATACATTCTAATCAGTGTGGCCATAAAAGGCAACTTTTTTTCCCCCCAGTCAGTTTTAATACCAGAATCATTCAAGCTTTTGAAGGGGTTTAACAGTAAAATATCAATATATAATGCTTAAATGTAGCAGAAAGAATGTTAGTAAGTGCAAATGAATGTCACTTTTAGGACAGAACATGGATACATTGAGAAAATATGAGGTAGAGCAGACGACTGAAGAGAGAAAAGACCCAGGATTGTATAACTTCTTATAAAGCCACCTCAAAAATCAGAGTCCCATAACCAACTAATTTAGAAAGAGAGAAAACAGTTATTTATTTAAGACACAGTATGGTCTACTTACATATCATAAGACAGAATTGCCCAATTTTAAAGTTTGTCTCGAAAGAGCAATGTTATGATATACATCCCATTTCAGATTAACAGAATGTGGTGTTATATTTACAGTACAGAAAGTGTTAGGGTTTAAATAGACACACTCTTGCTCTCACCCACACATGCGCACACACACATCCCACTTTGGAACGGGAGAGAAGTGTCTTAGTAACTTCAGTTATTTTTTAGATCATTTGAGTCTTCTCCCTTCACTTCAAGTAAGTTCATGAACAGGTGCTATTAGTTACAAAGGAAGTGTGTCATTTTTGTACATAGTTTTCGTATCTTTTGGGACCCTATCATTTATGAGTCCATTTTACCACTGCCATGTATACACACATTGTTAAGTAGATGCATGCAACACATGCATGTAATAGCTTATAAAAAACAACTAAAAATTATTGCCATTAATACCTCTTGGTTATTGGATTCCCATCAAGGGGATCGATGCTTTAATCTTTCAAAGCATCAGTGCTTTGGTGTTGACAGTGATAGATACATTAGTGACGGAAGATATGCATACATGGTGGTTTAAATGCTGTATACAGAAGTACATCATTCGGTCATTACTTAGATCATATGTACATACTAATAGTTTGAATCTTCCACCATCAATTTTGAAGGTAGCTGAATAAAACCTTAAGACTTTTTCCTCCAGTGTGCAAACATTTCTTTTAAATCTCTGTAACCTCACAGCCATTTCATGAAATTGCTTGAAACTTGTCCAGAATTTTCTCCTCACTGACTATTTCAGCCAATACATTCTCCCCCTCACCCCAGAAAGCCACAGTGAGGTAAAAATGAACAGGTAAATAAAACTGCAACCCAGTTGCAACTTTTACTATCAACCAGAAACTTCTGGGTAAAAGGTGGTAGAGGAGAAATAGGCAGAGGCAAGCAAGAAAAGTCTTGTCGAAAATCCAGCTACATTAGAATGAATTGTAAATGCTTTTACTGAACACTACAGTTTTCTTAATGACCCAATTGTCAGCATCAACTTGCACACATGGAAACAGTTAACAAGCGTTAAATCATGATTTATGAGCATGCAAATTGTTAAGATTTGCCAGTCCTATATGGTTAATTAAGCAACAAACACCAGTTATGTTACAAAGGCCAATCAGAGGTACATAATCATTTCCTCTCAATTTTAGTGCGACTATCATTTCAAGTGTATTCAGCTGTAGCAGTCCTCAAGAAAGAAGACAGAATAGAAAAATACGATAATATTTAATAGACTAGAGATATTAATCTTTTTCCACTATCATGGTTTTAGCTATGAATTTGCACCATGAGTAAATGTAAGAAAGACATTTGTAATGAAAGTGAAATGGGAGAGTTTGACACAAATACAATGATTGAGTTCTTTATATTACACAGCATCACCTTTAGCCAAATTAACTTAAATTATACGATAGCACCCAAAAGCCCCAAAAGGACAGAGGGAGGACAGCATACCCGACGAGGAGTCGGAGGATTTTAGAGCAAAAGACCAACCATCAGGGGTCATAGACGCACAATGTGGCAGACGCAGCTCCACTGGCTTCAGGAATTTTAGTCCATGAGGCCCACACATTACCAAGGGGCTAAGAAGTGTTTCACCTATAGTTAAGAGAAAGAAAAATCTGTTACTGATTCTTCTTGAAACAGGTTCAAAGTATTACATAATTACATTGCAGAACTACTCAGCAACTTAGTTTCAGACAAAAATATGACTGTTTCGACCTGTCAGTAAAGAACAGCACTTCGCAAGATTGTTTCTCATAGTCTTTCAGAGCACTCAAGTGACTTTTCAGTGGAACATACCACAATCTCAAAATGAAAAAGGCTAAACAAGTCTGGTAATTAAATCATGTTAGGATTTGTTTCTGCCACTAATTTCTAAGCTGGTGCATCAAAAGAATCAAATCCCCAAATCTGTAAGCAGCCTTGTTCATACTTCTCTTTGTGCTATAGCTGCAATGTTCTGCTTCTATGGATTTGTGGCACGCTGGGCTGAATAAAGCCTTCAGCAGCTCAAGAGTCTATGACCCTTATCCTAACAGTCAAGAGATAAAGCATACAAACACATAGGGTCTATTTTTAGTTTAAAACTCCAAATGTTAACATAAGATTATTCAGTTGAAGAACATGCCATGTTTGATTTATAAAGCTTCAAAGTAATTGCACATTGAAAGTAATGCTTTAATTACAGATTTATGAAATTAACCCATTTAGTTTCCCGACTTGAGGAAACTGGGAATCTGACAGGTCAGAAAATGCATACCACTGGACTAGTGGTATGAAAGACAGACTTACTATGAAAAAACTGCTCAACTAAGATACACTATTCAACCCTTATTAATAAGACAGTCAGGAATACACTTTTATTTATATGAAAGTTCAAATGTTTTTTTAAACCATGAAGCTGCTTTCTTTAGGGAAATTGAAAAAAATGGAAATGCTGAGTATTTTCAAATGTTGAAGTAAATTGCAAATATTTAACTCAAGTCAAATTAGTTTAAATCATGCGCTTTATAATTCTTTTGGTCCTAGCTGTGAGATTGAAGAAATATTTCTAATAAGAATGTTTAGAATAAATCCCTGTACTTTATGAGGGAATCTACAATTTCAAAGATTCTTAAAAAAACAATTTAGAACTTTTCTTTAACGCACTAGGTAAGTTTTAAATCAGTACTTAACTCTACAAATTAAATATTCTCAAGTCTACAGATTAAATATTCTCCACTTATAATTCAGGGCCTCCATCTTGCTTGCAACTTTCAATATTAAGCAGAATATTGCTTCCCTTACATTTCTTTGAGATGTATGCTCTGTCTCTTCATACAGAAATGTATGTTATATATTGAAGCATATTAAGGTATTTTCATATTCTATTTTGCTGTTATTAGACAAGAATTGTACAAAATAACAGAACAATGTACAGTGCCAGCTCTTACCTTTCTCTTTGTCCAAAGGTGGAAGTATACTGTTGTCTCTGCAGACTTTGAAATATATTTCTTGCTCTATTCCCTCTGGAATGGCTCCTTGTGGTATAATAATACTAACTCCAGTCTCTATGGAGCTCAATACACCACCATTGCTGTTAAACACACCTCTTGCTGTGGCTACAACAGTGTGTCCGTCTTCCTCCTCCTCATCCTCGAGTGCTGAAGGGCTGAATATAAGACAGAAAGCCTAGCAGTTTTATCAATATTTTCTTCCTGAAAGCCAGTGGCATACTTTCCTCTAACATTTTAGCAGGGCACAGCCTAGAGTAAGCTAGCACTGATTTCAGGAAAACATTAAATGTGTCCCACACTTGATTGTGTGGGACAACTAAGATGCAAGTAGTTCACATTCTGCCATGAGAAGAGAACATTTGCACAAAACAACCCCAAAACCCACAAACTCTGGAAATTTTCAGAAAGCAGTTAAAGCCTGTAAAAAAAGCCCGGCACACAATTTTTTCCAGGTTGCCAGGATCTAACTGAAGAGAAACATGTAACATTATCAAATGGCTAGTTTGACTAGATTTCAGATTAATTTCTAAGGAATGTCACTCAAAGAACCAGTAATTTCAAAATTATCTAGCAGTCTACAAAACTATAGTTATAAAAACATTTCTCAGGTGCTTAAGAACAAATAGGATTCATTCCTCTGTTACATTTCTGAGGTACTGAAACATCAAGCAAGATTTCAAGTCTGGTTCATGCATTATTATTTTGAAATCAAAGGACAATAAATCACTGTTCTGCAAATACTAGTGAAAAAAATTTAACAAGTCAAATAGCTTAAGATAATACTATCTGTTGCTCTTGACGTAGTTCTTATAGTTAAAGCATATTAGGCAAGCACAAGATGCTTTTAAGCAGTTGTTTTTTCTCATAGTAAAGAGAACCAATATGAAACTGCTAAAGTTACTTTCTCTTTATACAAGTATTTTTAAAATACCCCTTACGCACATGTACCATGAGATCTCTCTCTAAGCACACAAAATGAATACAATCTGGTGCAACAGCTATCCTTAGAAACTAGTTTCATCTTCTAGAAACAAAATGAGAGAACAAATGATTACTACCTACCAGATTTATAATTATAGTTTGAGAAATGGGAAATAAAAGCCGTGCCACTTTCTAATAACAGAATGCAAGATGATACAGTAACATAGGACATACTTTAAGTATCTATCTGAATGCTCTTCAGTGCCCTTTGGCAGAATTTTAGAATCAGAGTATCAACGTTTCAACTATAACATCAACAGAAATTGGAAGCACAGCAAAAAAAGCTGTATTTTTCACAGCTTTCACAGATGAACTCTTATAGATGTACTAATAGAAAGTAAAAAGCAGCAGCTTACCTTACAGGAATGGCTTTAGGCACAGCATTAACATTATTTGGTTGATATTTAGGCTTGTCGACCTGTACAGCAAAGGTATCCATTCCACTATCAAACTCAGGAGGCTGCGATGAGCTGTGTGCTTTCAAAACTGGTTGAGGAGAATTTGGAGATTTTGATGGCAACTCTGGTTTATGTTGAGCTTCATTTGGCAAGAGATTATGGTTGAATTTAGGACTTTCAAACTTGCGCTCAAAGGGCCTTGCAGCACTAGTGTAAGGTTTTGTTGTAAAGCGGTTGTAAGAAGGAGTGACTGTTTTCTGAATCTGTTCAGTTCCGTTAACAGGGCCTTTGTCAGGGAAGCTTTTCTGAGGATAAAAAGAGGACTGCACAGTGTCCTCTCTAGAGGATCTGAAAATTGCCGGCTTATTCTGAAGTGGAGGAGGGTCAGACACAGAGTTAACTGCAACACAAATAAAGATACCAGAACTTGTCAGTAATAATCAGAAATTTCTAATTACATACACTAAGGCATAAGAATACATTTTAATTAATTATTGATCTACTATATAAAATAGGTATAGGTTCAGCTTAGCTCTCTTACATCATCTGTCCTCCTATTATATTTTCATGTTCAGGCAAGTTATCTAATGTTCCATGAAACAAATACGTTAGATACAATGATATGACCTTTCAATAAAAAGGTTAGACTGATTTATACCATGACAAAAAATAGAAAACCAGTATTGAAATACTATCATGCACTTGCACAAACTGGAAAATTCAGTTGGACTGGGCAATCCTCTCAATGTGAAAGTGAAAACAACAACTTTTTCTTTGTTTTCAGAAGCCTACAACTATTACTTATGCCTAAAGGATTCTGGTCCAAAGCATAGAGAGGTACATTTTTTTAAGTACTGAAAATTTTACTTCATCTTTGCTGAGACCACTAAATGTGGAAGAGACAGCTATAGTGACTATTAACACCTGGAAGTTTCAGACAGGATCACCAAATCATTTCACAAAACTCCATCTCACAATAGTAAAAAGCTATTTTCACTAATAATTATTCCAAGTTTCAGTTAGAGAACAACATAGATACCAGTGTAGACACACTGAAGCAACCACACAAGCACCTGACAAGTGATACTTGTTACCACCTAAGACAGGTTAGCTTTCCAGCTGCTCACCTTCGGAAAGTGCAGGCTTGTGATGTGCTGGGAGAGACAGGACAGGACTATTAATTGACTGAGGTTGTGTATACTGGACTGAAGGAGCAGGAGGAGTTGTAACTTGAGGGATTGACTCATAGCGTTTTTCACCAACAGGCCTATCCATTGATTCAGTTTCAGTTGGTTTCCCCCTGTTAAAATAAAAGAAAAAACCCACAACATGTGGTTTCCTCAGGGCTCTGAGCTCCTGCATTCATGGCTATTTTTTTCTTCTATGATCACCTGATTTCCATCTCTTCCTATAAACATTAAAACACTATTTTCTTTAATATCCTGTCTCAAGTATAAAAACATTTATTAATAAGCACAAGAGAATAAGACAACATTGAATCTTTAGAAGATTAGTAACACAAACCATGGCAAACAAAAGGCAGATGACATTTCAGGTGTATTTGCATAATTGCCTACAAGATCTTAATTCTTCAATTTCATTGGGGTAATTTCAATGAAAAAGCATTCTCTAATTTAGCAGGTCTTCAAAATAAAAATATAAATCCACTTTTTTTGGGGGGGGGAGCGAGTTGTTTTTGAAAAGCATAATTAGCCAAAAGGACAATGGATTCTAGTACAACTTTTCTAAATACACCTAGTATTTGAACAATGCCATCTTAATTAGAAATGTAATCAGCTGAAGCTTCACTAGCTTTATGTGCATAGTGTAGATAACTTTAAAATCTTATTTTCAAAACATTTTTCTTATACTAGAAATATTTCTCCAAAAGTTTATTTCAGGAAATAACTGATTTCACAAATACCTGTAATTTTGGACTACAATATATTGCACTTTCAAAATTTGTGTGTTTAAAATTTTAAGTGCACATAATGCCTGTGATGAAATGTAACAGTGAGAGGACACCTGAAAACATCCTCACATCAATAACAGTCTTACCACTTGATGTTCCTTTTCAAGTAGTCATAGCTAGTGTAAGAGCCAAGAAATCTAGGTGATGGCAAAGCAAACAGCAATAGAAGAATGAAAGAAAATAGTCATTCTATCTTGAGCATATTATTTCGTCACACTTTTTATGTTAGTCCTAGCAGTTTTCATATTAAAAGGTTGGTGGCACCACTTTTAACAGTGATGTTTCTGATAAGACCTTTACCGTATGCATATGTACAATGATCACCTACTATATTTAACATGAGATTTTGCCAGTGAATTAGAAGGTGGTCAGGATCTCAAATTGACAGATATTGAAAGTAAGAACGAGATTACACTAAGCCATGTTACAATCTCTATGAACAAAGTTACTCAATAAATTGAAAAAGTGAACAAAATGTAAATCCCATATTCTAACAATCTCTCACTTATGGTCCAATTTGCATTAATTTCTTCAGCCTTAATATACACAGAATTATGATGGTTTTGTTTTGCAGATCATGTACTGAAGGTACATTCATAGCAAATGTTTCTATAGCACTATCAGCTCATCCAACAGCAGATCCCACACCATAAAATGCTTCTGATTGTGTTCAGCAATTCCTAAAAGGACATCTTAGAACCACTGTTTATGAATACTGGGTAAGACAGAAAACCATAAGCATACTGATGACTTCCCCTTGATTTTTAACACTGATCTTGCTTGTATGTCGCAAGGAAATACGTTTCGCATTAGGACAGCTTTCCCTTTCTGTATGCTCATAAAAATGTAACAGGCAACAATTTTAGACACCAACAGTCTTACTGCTTCAGAGGAATACATTATGAAACTAAGAAAAGGGCTGATCAACTTTTGAAAGTCTGCTTGATGACCACATGAATGTGATGCTTGGTGAGCTAAACAGCATCTGTATGAATGTATCTCTAAAATCAGTGTTGCAAAAAAAGATCATTTTACATCTGCTATATAAGCTTCCATTCCCACTGATTTTATATAAAGCCATTCATCCAACAACAGAAGTTATTACTGCACACTCACTCACTGCTGTCTTTATTCCAGGTGGGTAGTAGCTGCTTTCTCAGAAAACTGCCCACCTGAAATCAATGCTTCCCAGTGCAGTAAACAACCAGGGGAGGGCAGCACTGCAAAAGCCCACCAGAAAAACCCACACTCCACACCTAAGTCAAGAACTGCTTGCCCGTTTTCTGAGGAATTAAAAAATGGGAAAGGGTAGTACATTTTGATGGAGGGAACAGAAAGGAGAGCTGTGACAACACAAACACAACCAGCACAAAGTTGTGCTTAATATGAAGCACACTGTTCTATCATAGGCTCCTGACCAAGGGTCAGCCACAATCTCAACCACATTGTTCAGAACCTAATGCAATGAAAGTGGTCCACAACAAAATGCTTGCTTACAACTTTTGAGTGTATAAATGAAGCTCCTCTAATTATTGATGTGCTGTTTTCTAAGCTGTTTCCCCACTTCATTTTGGTTACAAAACTGCTACTTTAATCTGAAATAAAGCAGAAATGAACCACTAGAACAAACCAGTGGGCAAGAGGTTATAAGCCTCGGTGTACAATAGAAAACTTATCAAACTGCATTGCTGATCTTCAGTTTCCATTCAAAAAGCTCCAGCTCTAACAGACATGTAAGACCTCAGCTAGAGCAGTTTACACAGGACGCTATTCCTTACTGCCTCCTCAGATGAGGCTGTAACTGATCATGTGAGTACTCTTAACCCTACTCAATAGAAAATTTAGATAAGCTACCTCATTCTGCAGCATGTCAAGCTAATGCAAGTAACTACATTGAACCAAGCAGGAACAAATCCACTACCCTCAGTCACAGGGGTGGTAGCCTCATAAATTGCTCCAACTAGATCCACCGAAACATGTCCATTTACAAGTTTTATTACTTTCTCACATCAAGAGAAACTATCCCTTATTCTACAGTTACTGACAACTGTAACATGCAAATATGACATACAAAGCAGCTTTAGTAATGGCATAAATTTCCTAAATGATGCAAATAAAATTCCAACAAATTAAAAGAGTAAACAAATTTGTACACACGTAATGGGAAAAATACATACTTTCACAATACTTAAGCAGTGGCAAAGAACTTTAATTAATGTTTAACATTAATATTTAAAATTGAAAAGTTGAAGCTGTTGCTCATGAATAAATAAAATCTGTCCTCTGTATCCAGAATACATTATATGGATTATGCAGGAGCAAGAGATTGCATAATCAACAGGTCATGTATCATCCAAATTTAGTCCTGTTTATTTTTAGAAGAGTTTATTTACAGAATAGCAACTGCCATGTAAGTTCACTGGAAAAAAAGATTAATAACGAGCAAGTAACAGGGTGCAAACTGGAAGCTGGTGAAAGGAGGGTCCTAAATATGAATGCGTTCAAGACAGCAATTGTTTTGTGTTTCCACGCAAGGACATTGCAGTATGCTTCTAGAGGCAGTAGTGTTCTTGTTTATTTCTTCCCACTTACTCCCACTAATATTTTAGTCTTTGTCTATTTGCACTGGACTACCCTGGGTAAATTTTCTTTCCCATGTCTATTCCTTCCTGTTAAGGGTTACATTCTTTCATAAAAAAAAACATAACACATTTTCGTCCCCCAATGTATGAAACTATCAACCTTAAAACCAGTATTGCCTTATTCCTGTGTGGCAGTAAGATATCACCTTCCCATAAGTACAAGCCCTGAAGTTATACACTAACTCACAATCAAAACAAAACCAGAACTGAGCAGCCAATGAATGGAAGTGTCATGGCAGACAGAAGTGGTAGGTAGAAGTAAGGACCAATCTCTCAATTAGCTGTTCTGCAGCAAAAAATCAATAGTTTGTGTATTTCTCATGTTTTTCAGCGTGTGTGACAACACTGCAAATGATGACAAATGTACTCCAAAAGCTTACAACGCTGTCCATCCGAAGAATTTGAGTCTTCACAATTACTTGAAAGCTTACAACATTTCTCCCAAAACACTACTTGCATTTATGATGGCTAAACAGTCCATGCCTACAGACGAAAATGGATGATCTATGGGTAACATTGGTTTTTTGTATGTGGGAACATAATCCTGAAAGCCTCTGCAATGCATTATGAGGCCAGCCAAGAATTTTTTTTTTAGGTTTCTTCCTATGATGCCCAGAGAGCAGGGCAGATACGCTCCCCTATTTCCATCAGAAAACACAGAGCAAGTGAAAAGGAAGATTAAAGAACATACTTGAGTGAGAATCAGAAGTGGTTACAGATTACTATACACATTCCTTCCTTAGCATATAAAAAAAGTGAAGTAAGAAATAGTTACCATGTGCAGACTTCTTGATCAGAAAAAAGGGAATCCTTTAAAACCTATCAACCTTTTGGAAAGATTCCAATCTTCTCAGTTCACAGAGAAAGACATTGGAAATGATAGACAATATTGTACAAATAAGAACAGGATTCCCGAGTCCTAGCTCAAATCCTTTAAGGCAAGCACTGGAACACAGTGTACCAAGTACATGAAAGACAGCTTGCACATACACTTAACACTATAAAACTTCAGCAAGCTAGTTTATTATTTCACTCTAAAGATCTCATTTACATTAAGGTTGCCAGATTTTCAAGCTTGACCTGAATGGTCCAGATATCAAGCAGGAAGGCCACCAAAAGCCTTCAAAAATGCCCAATTTTCAGCCTGCGTGCAGCAAGCCAAGATAGCTTTTCACAGTAACAGCTACAAACACATTGTTATGGTTTGAATCAAAACAAATTTTGTAAATTTAGGTAACTGCCGAGAGTATTCGCAAAGTTTGTGTAAGTATTCTCCAAGATAGCCAGTTCTTTACCTGAGCTAAATCTGTGTATGAGCTTTCACACAATTTCTGTATCAAAATGTTCCAAACCAAGGAAGCAGAACAATACAGGAAACAGATGTTTCCATCAACAGATTAAATTCTGGCCTCAACAATATTCCCCAAAGGCTCAGTTTCCTAATGTCAAACATTACTAACATGTACAAGCCTGTCTGCAGAATAAATGCACGCAGAACTGGAATAAACCAAACCTTTTCTTTGAAAGATGTTTAAGGACTCGGTATTAGACTAAGGAAACACTTTGTTATGTTCTGTTAGTAAGTGGTAAACAAAAGTAGTAACATGTTGAAGGTACTGAAACCTACAAAAATTATTTATGTCATTTACCGAAACAACAAGTTATCAGTTACATGTTTTCAAACTAAAGCTACATCTAAACAGAAAAACTGACTTTGTGAATACAAAATAATTTCATTTAGATACCATGAACCCCTAGAATTCCATTGACAGAGGCAGAATACCTGTTTTAGTCCTGTATGCCTCCCTCCTTTTTCAAATAAATAAAGAGAAATCCCCCAAACTTACTTAGAATAACTGGTGAAATTCAGCTGATTCTGCGGATGTATTGGTTTAGTGGGCTCAGGATGATGGCTGGCAGGAACCTGCGCAGATGGCTTATTTTCAAAACTCCTGCGATCAAAGTATGAGAGCTGCTTTCGATAATACTCTTCATCTTCTTCAGGATCATAATGATTTGAACGCACTATATCTTCAGGTGGCTTCACTTGAGGTCTCTGTGGTTCTGGGGCCCTAACCAAGAATAATAATATACAGTTGCCTTGCACAGTTGAACAAGCGTAAATACCTGTATTAAACTTCTATTTTATAACTTCGCTAGTAATAAAGCAACTGAAATGTAGTTCTTATAATTGCACACCTTGCCTTTTTAACCTATATTGCATGGAAATTACATAGCTGTGACAAAGGAAGAAAATCCTTACTTCCCTTTTACCTTACCTTTTCCCTTTTGTTTTACATTCTAATTATCTCAGTTAAATACAGAAAAAAGTAAGATGGAGATATTGACTAAGTTTCTTCCTCAAAAACGCTGAAAAAACATGTTGTATCCTTCCCCCACTTCCCAGCAACCATGCCCATGAGAACTGACTTTATGCCCTGCCTTATTATTGACACAGAAATCATACTGACACTCCGACTCTCCACTCTGCAGTTTCCAATTTGAACCACTTAAGACATGTTTTCTGAATATTCTAATCTCATACTGAAAAATAAATATAATTCATCAGTTGTGCATCTACCTGTAAGTTGTTTTGTCGTGTTCATACTGGCTTTGAGAAGTTGATTTTGCACCACTCACAGTTGTGAGTGTGGGCTTAGGTGCTAGTTCTGGAGGCTGTAAAGAAAAGCACAGCATTTTCTCTTAGATTCTAACATTTAGAAAGCTACAGCACTTCATGAGTAAGAAAACTAACACTGCCCCCCCCCTTCCCCGAAAAGGAAAACCAGAATGAAATACTAGTAGAAGATGAACTGGAGGAGTTCTCAGCATGGCAAGATCCCCTTCAGTGTTTTCACGCAAGTTTTCAGCTTCTGCTTTTAAAACGTGCTCCAAGTTAGGTTGTTAAGAGGCTATTCCACAAGCAGTAAAGCTTTCTTTCCAAGACAAGATTTTACTTCTTGCTATGTAGTCTCATTAGCAAAAACCAGGAATTAGAAAACTTAAATGACTTACCTTGACAGCTGATGTATCACTTGGGTCCTTCATTTTTTCCAAAGATGGTGATCTTCTTCTTTCAAATATCTTAACCCTACTTCGCACAGACTGTGGTTTCATGGCTGGATCTTCTTCTTCCTCTGCTAGAGATGGCGGTGTAGGCAGTGGTTTACTGTTAGAAGGCAAAACTTCTGTTTTGGTTTGTGATGAAGGGGGAGGAGGAAGAGAAACACCTGAAGTGCTATGAGAAGGCTCGTATTGTCCAGCTTTAGCATTATAAGCTTGAGGAGGACCTTGTTCATAGCCCCTTGTATGTGGATCAAAGTACTGCTTCGGTTCAGGAGATCGAGATATGGCTGACTGGTATGGCTGAGCTTCTTGTTTGTATCTACCATGCGCATCATATCCAACAGTATGTTGATCTTCATATCGCACTTGTGGTAAGCTGAAGTTTTTGGGTGCATGCTCATAGCGAGGTCTGCCATCAAAGCTCATTGGAGGGGGTTCCTCAAAACGAGGTTGTGCTGGATAATAGCTGCGTTCTGCGCTCTCTTCTATATTTTGTCTGGAATCAAGATCCCTAGGAGGCTGGTTTTCATAAGCTGTTCTTGTTTGGTTGTAGGGCTGTTTTTCATCATAATATGCCCAGTGCTCCTCATAGGGAGGTACACGGTCATCATAATGTAGGCGAGGATCATAACCACGAGAAAATTGATCTACATAGTTTGTAGAATCATACCTATATGATGACTGTTCATAGTCCCTACTCGGTTGTTTTTCTGCATACTGAGCCTGGGATTCATAGATCAGATTTGGGTCTCTTTCCTGTCTCTGTACTGGGTGATTAATTGCCGGCTGTTTTAAAACATAGCTTTGCCTGGGCACTTCTTCGTTAATATACGGATCCTTTCGGTAAACCTGTTAGGAGAGAGGCATACTTTTCAGTTAAAATGAAGAGTAACTGCAGCTGCATTTGAAATGTAATATTTTAATCAAAGCTAAGTTTTAAATATTAGCTTTAATTTTGTTTAAAAGTGGAATAATTTGATGCAGTAGTTTGCAGTCACACGAAGCTGAACTTGGTGATTCAAGAGATCCCTTCCAGTCCTATTTTTAAGTAAAAGAATGAAGTAGATTAAAAAGGGAAAGACACAGGTAACAAAGGGAAAGACACAGGTAACAAAGGGAAAGACACAGGTAACAAAGGGAAAGACACAGGTAACAAAGGGAAAGACACAGGTAACAAAGGGAAAGACACAGGTAACAAAGGGAAAGACACAGGTAACAAAGGGAAAGACACAGGTAACAAAGGGAAAGACACAGGTAACAAAGGGAAAGACACAGGTAACAAAGGGAAAGACACAGGTAACAAAGGGAAAGACACAGGTAACAAAGGGAAAGACACAGGTAACAAAGGGAAAGACACAGGTAACAAAGGGAAAGACACAGGTAACAAAGGGAAAGACACAGGTAACAAAGGGAAAGACACAGGTAACAAAGGGAAAGACACAGGTAACAAAGGGAAAGACACAGGTAACAAAGGGAAAGACACAGGTAACAAAGGGAAAGACACAGGTAACAAAGGGAAAGACACAGGTAACAAAGGGAAAGACACAGGTAACAAAGGGAAAGACACAGGTAACAAAGGGAAAGACACAGGTAACAGTCTCGTCTTTGGGGTTTGGTGTTGGGGAGGGGGCCCACACACTTTTTTGCAGGGGGTGGGAGAAGTGGAAGTCAGTCAATTATATATTTAAGTTAACTCTAACATTGCTGAGGAAGTCTATAAAGTGACCCAACAAACTGGATTAATCTTCATGATCAAGGATTTGGCATGATTTAAAGTATACAAAGATCTAGTGTGATTTTAAGGAATTGCAGATTTTTCTCAAGGCCTCATTAATAAACAGCAAAACATTAACAAGCTAAAAAAATTAACATGAAGTAAAATCAAAACACAGAATGCAGCCTTTTTTAAAAATGTCATCTTTTTGAGAAGTGAAAAGTATATAGTTTGAAGCCATGCACACAAAACATTAGATGATGCTTAGCAAATCAGATGCACTGTTTTTTGTAACCTGCATGATGTCTTACAGGAAAAAAATTAGAAGGAATTCTCCAAATAAGGGCAAAACAAAGAGATCATGTGCTAGCTTGACGTATAGCAGGAAATCAGCACAACAATGTGGCACAGGTACCTTTGCTGGATCTATATGCGGCGATAAGGATGATGGCTCTTGGTCTCTTAGGACTATATGAGCTCCCTCAGTACTTGATGTTCTTAAGGGGCCCGCTTGTGGTTGGTAAGAGTTGTAAGGAGCAGCAGTAGGCTCCTCCAGTCTGACATTAGCTAGGTTTACATTAGCATTTACTGTAGAGGTTGATGAGGTTGCAGGGTTTGATTCAGGCGACGGGGAAAGGTAAGGGACTGCAGGTGAGGCTTCTGCTTTCTGTGAAGTGTTTAAAATATTTTAAATATACTGCTATTGAATCACTGTATGACTTTTTGATTTATATTAAAATAATTTAAACGATGCTTTGATCAACACAGCTAGATGTAGAATGAAATGTACTGAAAGTATCATGCACTAGCACTTCCAGAAATTCATTATGTTGAAGATTAAAAAACCCAAAATATTTAATCAAAGTAGAATGGTACTTCAATCCCCCTCCCGTCAGAACGAGTCACTAAAACGGGTAGGGCAAGCTGATTCTCCAATTCATTATAATATATTATTGTTGCTGTTGACAAGATTCTTGTATGCACTCACAATACTGGTAAGCAGACTAGAAACACAGATTTCTTGTTCAAGAGAACTTGCAACCTGAAGTACATGTATAGTGGTCAGTGTATAAAGTTACTTTCTTACCGGTTGAGAAGTAGTAGTTTTAAATCCTGAAGAATCTATTCTGATATTTGGCTGTGGCTGAGCTTGAGATGCATAAGTAGGGTAAGTCTGAGTTTCATGATGCATTCCAGAAGAATCCTCTCTAACGGGTTCTGAAGAACGTGTAATAGCAGATTCAGGAGGAGTCCCAACCTCATCATTCAGAGTTTCATCCAGTTCTTGATCAGTATAAGCACCCCCTTCTGTATCTGTGTCTTCATAATCAGATGTGTGTCTACTGTCTGTGCTGTACATAGAATATTCACTACCAGGAGCTGAGAGGTAAGAAAGGCGGTCATCGTGTAAATCAAGGTCATCGCTTGTAGCACCATCTGCCTGTGTCAAACAAAATTAGAGTATACGTTTATTGAAATACTTTCTAAAGAATGCCCTTTTCTTGCTATGTAAAGCTAGGAATTTTTTTGGTGAATAATTAAGTAGTGAACAAATTGAATGCATCTATCTTGTTCTGAACCACAACAGTAAGTCTGGTAGTTGAAAAAGTTAGTTATATTCCAAATCCGGCAGCACAGCAACAGAATGAGAATTCAACAATTTGAGTATCACAGGGGAGGAGAAATCAGGTTTCAATCATTGAAGATGTTAAGCTTACACCTAAAAGCCTTTTCTACAGTCTAGCTCTTTGAATCATTCTACTAAGGGGTCAGATGACTGTCAGTGTAAGGGAGAGGATAGTGCATAGTGTCCAGGGAAATCACAGTGTTTGGAAAGATACAAAGCTGCACTTTAAAGTAATATTACGATATTGGAATTAACTCGAAGGTAGATATAAGGAAGTGAAAGGAGCTCAATCTGAACAGAAATAGACAATCCAAATATTAAGAAACATGTAGCAATAACTGATTCATCATTTGCTTACTTGTAGTTGGCACTTCACTTGGTATTAATTCTTCAGGAGGATGGATCTAATGGGCATAGTGTAACATGCAGCTTGAGAAGGCAAGCGGAGTTTAGGGGGAACATACAAAACTAACTTATGATTTTGTATCTGTGTTCACAACTGAGAGAACACAGTTCTCAAAGGTCAGAAAGAACATAAATATGCTACTTGCTTTTATATGAACAAAAAGTAATTAATCATCAGGCAATCCCAGCCTCTAGTATCAATGCAGCAGAACACCCAGTTCTTTCACGAAGAAGCATCCAATCCCACAGAGTCTTCAAAGCAATAATATATCCTCCAGCTAACAGTGACAATGGGCAAATGCTCTCACTTACCACACTGCTACATGCACAAGGACAACTGTACAGCCCTCATTAACAGAGTAACTGCACCAATACAGTGACAAATCAGTTTTGAGCTGTTCACACAGCCATGACGCATTACTGCTTTAGATCTTCAAATGATGGTTAAGATGAGGAGGAAAACAGGAAAACAAACTTCATTGCACAAGTATCTGCCCATATCTGCAATACCAGTAAGAATGAAAGAATAAAAAACCTCTCATAAATACAGGTTTGTCATTTCTCCCCAAACACATTATTTCTTACCTTTCCTTCCGAAACCCACACTAGCTGGTTCTGTTGTTGCTGAATTGCTTCCTTTAGAGCTCCATACCATCCTTCATTCATTGAATTCAAGTTAATAGTAGCTGGAATTACAGCACGTTAGTTTGACTTATGGCTTCTGCAGAACTATGAGAAGGATCCGCACCACCAGTAATAAAAGCAACATAAACTGGTAGGTTAAAACAGTGAGATGTAAATTGTAATGTAGGTATTAGTATGCAAGGCAACCTTAAGGCCTGGTGTGGTTTGGGACGTTTTATCCCATAGGAAATACTGAGGTAACAGTAGCTTCGAATAAAATGAGGCTTCAGTTTAGCCAGACTGAAAAAAGTTAATTACATCATCTTCCTGTTTCTTCAAGTGTTTGATTTTGGCTGATGATCCTGCAAACCCACCAGATCTATTAGAAGTGTCATTTTGATGTTTCATATCACTTTATACTTGTGCAGTTGTGTGCAAACAATTCACACATCAATGAACTATTGGTTATTGAATGGGGGAGCCTGAATAAGTCAACAACTGCTTGACTTGGTTCATTTGCAGAAAAGTCTGGAGGATGAAGTTACTCTCATCTCATCTCCCCCTCCCTCTCAGAAATAATAATCCAGTATACCTAATTACTTACTTGTAAAGAGGTGGTGGTTGTTCTTGCGTAGCTTGTGAGCTCTTTCATACAGCTTTCTGGCACTTTTTCGTGATTCTGGGCACAACCTCATTCTCATAGTCTTTACACCCTGCTTAGAATCAGGATTTAGGAACACTACAATAGGATACCACTGGGCATAATTCAGACGGTCCACTGCATTAGGAGTGACATCTAATAAAGCATGTTTGTCCTGTTGTGATAAAAAGGACAGAGGTAAGAAAGTTAATCACTTACATACTGAATTCATTTTTTTTAAACAGCCTCCACAAATTTATTTTGTATTACCTTTCCAGAGTTCATTGTTTCAAAGTATTGATTTAAATTCTTTTCCTATTGAATAATAGAAATCAAGCCACTTCTAGTAGCAGGCTACAGAGGCATATACATTTTGACCTATAGGACTGACTGCGTAACTATGAGCTTTTTAATATTTAACTCCCCATTAAAAAAAAAACTCCTCAAAGTAAGCAGGCACTAAAAATAAGCAGTTCCCTATTAGTATTCTGCTAATAGGAAAAAAAGGAAAGATGGAAACACAAGACCTAGTCTCATTACACACCTCCACCTTCCTTCCAAAAAAAATTAAAAAAAAAAAAATCACTCAATGCAAGAACTTGACCAGCTTTCACCCAGTGCAAGGTTTCTCAAGCACACAGCACTATGCTGCTAGAAGAGCTTCCCCCCACCCCTTATTGGGCACCTGAAAGGCTTGCAGTTTATTTTTAAGTAAGGAAATAAAAAGGTGAGGAGAAGGATCTCGTATCATGAACTAATGTTAGAAGTTTTAAGAATACTAAGGAAGCGAGACTGAAGGACTCTTTCGCCTAATCCTTGCACAACAAAATGATGTTAAGTTATTAATTTGTAAATTGGGGTGGGGGAAGACTAACAACCCCATAAATAAAGTAACAATTTCCAGCTGTAATGTCACACCATGGCTTGAAGTCAAAAAGGAAACAGCTTGAAACAGCCTTAATGGAGAGAGGACAACACTCCCTGGAACAAAGCCTAGAATTACTTCTAGGCTGCAATTATTAATATAGAGAAAGTAAAGAGGTAGTGGGGTTATTTTTTAATCAACTAACAGAAAGATGAGAAACTTAATTTTTAAAGCAAACACACTCATTAGTTATCCTTCTATGTTTAAAACACCTAACACTTTACTTGATTATACCAGTTTTACTCTTCTTGCGTTAAAAGTACAGTGATAATAAAAGACTTACTCTATCAATTATCTGTTTTATAGTGTGAAGACGAATAATGCCAGAACTACGTTGGTCAGTACCAGCATCTCTTGGTTCACTTTCTGGTAAAAAGGACACAGTAAAAATCTTCTGTAAGTTTACAACATATTCTACATTCCCTCGTTAAGATAAAACAAACCATTTCATAGCTCAAATTGTCAATTCAGATTGAAGGCACTCCTCCTGCTTCAAAATAATACACAAAAATCTACCCACCAATTTGGCCATAAAAATCACTACATCTTTACAAAAGCACTTAGAAATAGGATACTAAGGTACTGAATTAAAATGAAATTTGAGAAGGCCATGAATAGAACTAATATTACTTTTACCTTCAGAGAATTATCAGCAACCAAACAGTGAAAGAGCTTACACTTAAGTCTGTTCCTTTACATTGTCAACATTTTGTTAAACATGTTAACAGCTGAAGCAGTAATATAGAAACAAACAATCTAGCAAAAGAAAGCTATTTCATTAACTGCAGAAAAACCTGATCTCACACTTACTTGCAATTTGAAAGATATCTGGTTCTTCTCTAGCAAGTTTCTCCCGCGCAACATCAGCTATTGGACCAAAAATGGTTACAGGTCTGAGAAACCCAGCTAGAATTGAAGGGAAAAAAGAGTCAAAATATACTGACTGTTTAAAACAAATACAAGATACTCTTAAATACATATGCTAATACAAGGCAACCCACACAAACCTGTTAACCTGCAACAGTAAGAATAAAGCCATACCTTCCCGAAGAACAACTCTTTCATAGGCAGGAAACTTTGTCTGAACAGGTTGGGCAGAAAGATCTTCTCTGCTTTTTCGTAGATTTCTTTTTGAGCTACGCAAACCTCGGAATCTCCAAAAATCTGCTCGATCTCCTCCTGCTGTCTTTGGAAGTGTGTATTGTACGCTAGCTAGTTGCTCAGCTCTAAGATGACAACAAATCCCAACCAGTTAACAAGGAAGTCAAAATCAGCTTCTGAAGTAATGCTTGATCAGCAAGCTTTTAATTCTAAAAACCACCACTACCACTTGCTGAATCAAGCTTTCATTGTTTCTTATTAGAAAGTACAAGATTGAACTAGTGAGGCTGATACCACATTTCTAAAGCTTTATATAGCCTTGTCTCTTGTATTGAAAAGAAAGGTTTAAGGTTTTTTGTGCACTGTACAAGAGTCAAAAGCAAATCCACAGATCAAATATTTAACTTCAATTTGTTTTAACACTTTTTCTGACTGAACCAGTTCTATAAACTAGCTTCCTGCAGACAAGTCCAATCATTCATTATACAGATGCAGAATTTAAAATTGTAGTTTAAAAACAGCAATTTCAGTATTGTAAGATCGTACCTGTTTTTGTTAGGTATGATACCTCTTTCAACTTCCTTATGATTCTTGCCAATTCGAATTGCCAGCCATGAACCCAGTTTGCCATTGTACAAAGTGTCCACCACCCGGAACACCTCTCCTTTGTTGAAACTTAGTCCATAAGGAGATTCCTTTTCATATTCAAAATGAGTTCTGATATAGAAAGAATCCCCTACATCAGACTCCACAATGCGACGATAAACTGAAAAAAGAAAAAGAAACCCCAAAATATAAAGTGTTACATAAGTTCAAGTGATGTCCTAATGCTCACAAGAATTACTCAAAGCAGGTCCTCATCTTAATTGCCCTTGTTTTAAATATACAATATTACTTCAAGAAGACTTAATGTCTCAGACCTGCTCTATTTTAAGCAGCATAACTATTAATAGCAAACTCTACCAACATAAATTCAACTTTCGTGGTCAAAGATTTGGTGTTAGTGCAAGCTTAACTCAGTTCCCCTAAAAGGCACGAATCTTACTGGGAAAGAAGTTTGTGTGTGCACGCATATCGGTGTAATCACTCATTTTCAACGGCATAACTACCACAGACTGTCCTGCTCCTCCAAGGTTTAATGCCAATACTTTTGTCAGATGCTAGGGGTTTTTTTGGTGGGTTTATTGGGTTGTTTTGTTTTGGGGTTTTGTCTGTTTGGGGAGGCAGGGGTATGTGCACAGTTACAATATCACCCTCTAGTCCCTTTGTAGTAGTAACCTATCCCGAAGTCAAAAGAACTTAATAGTTTTTGTAAGGTGTCGATTTCCTGCAAGCCAGAAGTTAGTCATCATTCACTATATTTTTTAATGTTGTTCCAAGCAGTCTACTACATTGCTCCCAATATACAAATATTTACCATCTTTTTTCTTCTGTGCCAAAATGGTTACTTCTTCACCTTTAGGAAGATCAAGCAAAAAAAGGACAGCTTCTTCTCGGATGATATTTGTGAAGTCTACGTTATTTACCTGGTATCAATGAAGTAATCAGTTTGATTTAGCATATGACATTGTAACAGAGATTTAGCAATAAGTTGACTTAGATTTTCCCATTGCATGGTTGAGATTTTTTTTTTTAATTCAGACTCATACATACATGCCAAATGCATGTGTCTCAAGATGTCTCTTGTACCTCTAAATAGTCCCACTTTATTTCTTGATAAAAGCATAGCTTCCAGAATAATAGGTAGCTGTTAATTTCATATGCTTTAGATCAGTATTATGGAGCACCTATAAACATCAGTAGCATATAGATCCCTCTGACAATTTAGTGACCCAACAGTTAAAAAACCAAACAACCTTATCAACTGAATTAGTCTAAGAAATTGGATGTAAAACTTACTAACCTTCCTAGAAACAGTACAGTAACAGACTTTACTGCTACTAAGTCATCTAGCAAGTACATACAGAAAAAAGCTGTTTGAACTACAAAGGCAATATATACAATACCACAAAAAGAAAACCTACTTTGGTACAACAAAACATTTGTACTCTTATTGTTTTTGACATACCCTGAGAATCTGGTCCCCTTCCTCTAATCCTTCTTTTGCTGCAGGGCTGTCTTCCAGAACACCAGCTACAAATATGCCAACATCATTGCCGCCTGCTAGTCTCAAGCCCACGCTATCTCCTTTTCTGAATTTTACCAGTTTCATGCTTGGCCTAGAGATTCAGAAAATATTCCACTTAGAGGTGTAATAGCATAAAATATCCTGGTAAATCTGAGACTGAACACATGCAAAGAACTCATTTGCCTATCATTTCAATTAGAGGATATTATGCTATGCATACCATTAGCTGCTTATCAACTGCAGCATTACAACACACTCATTAGCAGCAGTTAAAAAACCCACCTGTATTTACTTGTTTAGTGGGGTTTGTCTGTCTTACACTCATACAGTGATTTAAGTGAGGCACTTTGACACTCTCTTCTAGAAATGTTCCTCCTTTTGAAGAACTGTGCTGGCATATAGATCTATTTTGGCTCTAAAGAGATGACGATGAATTTGAGAGGAAACCAAACTAGAATGTATTCTCATGTACACTAATGTCCATAAAGGAGATCCCAGTTGAAGTAGATATATTTCTATGTCATGACTTTGCAGATTTCTGCAGTGACCTTTATTCACTGCTCTCCTGTTATTATGAAAGGAAAAGAATATGCTATAGTATCTCTCCTCTCTCTGGAGATGGGGACAGGGCAGAAGGGGTGGGGGTGCCTAGGGAAACAAACACCACAAATTGTTTTCACCAGTTGATCATTTTAACTGCTCATTTCCATAGCAAACTGATAGACTTTAAAATTGTATATTACACAATGTAAGTGCCAGCAAGGCTCAGGAATAACTAAAGTCTTCATCCTAGTATTTCTGATCAGAAGTGTCATGACAGCATATTGGACTTTACATCAGACCATTTATACAGGTTATTCATCACCTTGGATAAAACCTTAGTTTGCTCAAGGACCAGGCAGATTCAAACTGAGTTTGGAGTTACATTACCGAAGCATTCCATCTTCATGGGTTGAATTGGGTAAAGGACCATCAGATGGACTGACTGGTAAATCCACATCTGGCTGACCTCCTTGTGCATACACTGGCTTTGGTTCTATTAAAATATCCAAAGATTTCAAATGTCCATTTGGTCATTTAAAGATGAGAAAGTAAAGCTTAAGTGAAGAGCTTAATGACTTCCTCAGTAGCCTCTACCCCACTTAAACCCATTTAAAAGTGAAATTATAGAAACTTTCAACAACAGAAGACACTCTCAGCATGCCATTCAAAGAAGCATGATTACTGGCCTAATTGTTACTTCACTAAAAATCTCAAAACTTCCTTTGTGCTTTATTAAGTACTCTGAACACCGTAAAACTACAATAACAGAAGGCTTCGTGCTCGCAAGACCACTCTCAGCAAGACCTGCTGTTTCTCACCTTGATTTATCTGACGTAACTTGTTCATTTTCCATTGGCTCTCTTCTTTCCGGAATTCAATTTTTGAAATGAAAACACCACAAACACTCAAACTACTGCTGTATGCCTGGAGGTCAGCAGATTTCAATGCTTACTTTGGTCCAGTTGGTGGTTCTTAAAGATAAGCTCTGTGGCTTACTATGGCTCAGTGCAGTCTTCCCTCAGTAATGAACACTAATATAGGCTCTTCTCCACTACATGGCTGGTCACGTTAGAAGAATTTGTATTTAAGGCTTACATCTGCACACTTGAAAGAAGTTGATTCCAAAGTAGGCTGGCTTTGAACTAGTCTAATATCCTTAATCGTCCCAACGACTGTGCTCTCTTCCTTTCAAATCACTGAACAGACTAGTTTGAAATTGGGAATTTCAGACAACGATTTGGTACATAATGCTTTTTCTAATGTAACTTTTGTCCTTACCATAAAATAACATGGCATTTTCCTTTAAGTCTTTAATGACCCTTTCCTAGCCTAAGCCTCTAATGATCCCTCTGAACAAATACTCTCCTTCCACCTTCCTTTGACACAATCAACCATGACAGTCATCTTGCCCTTAGTCTAAGCAGCAAACTATCACAGAATGTGCCAACTACTTTTATAACCACATTTTCATTACGGTCTTTGAAAGATCCTCATTTCCCTAGAGCCTTCTGTAGGGCTGTTAAAGGATTATGCCCTTTATTTCACTTTTTTCTCTCAGACTATATATTATGGCAAGTTAATTTTATCTGCAGACACAAATTTAAATATTATCTCTATGTACTGGCCTACATCTCCTCCCATCTAAACTAAATATTTCCACGTGCCTCTTCCAATTCACCCAAGAACAGAACATTTCTTCTTCCCCACCAACCAACAAAATCCCCACAGTACTTATTACTTGCTTGCCAGTCCCCCAAACCAATTATTAGTACATTACTTTTGATTAGGAACCATCTCAAGGGTCTCCTATCCTGGCTGGCTTTGTATTATGCCAGTTATTAATCTTCAGTATCTTACAGAAACACAGAATTCATCTTTCTAATCTCACTACTACATCCTTTTTCTATCTTGGCAAATATAAACTTACTTCACTTGCACCTTTTCATAACACCACTGCAGAAGGTCACCTCCCATGACAATCTTTTTGATAATGGCTGCTGCATCAGAAAACCTACTGTTCTCATTTTCAAGATCTTTCAGAGTCTATCAACATCATAACTCTTCCAATTCCTCACTGAGCTACTGAATACTACATGCAGAAGTGTCACTGCTCATCCCTTAAGTCTTCAAATATTTTCAAGTTTGATGTGCTTTCTCCTCATTCTAGCCAGCCTTTCAAGAACAGCTCCCTCTAAACCATCTGCACAGCTCCTCTTTTCTCCACTTACAATTTCACTAAAGCACCTCATTCTGTAAACAAAAATCTTGTAAGTCAGCCTGCCCAGAACACTGTCCTGTTACCATAACTTTTTTTGTTTTTCATACCAACTAGCTTTTATCTGCTGCCATTTAGCTTATTCTTGCCTTTTGGGAAAAAAGAATGAGATTTTGTTCTAGTTTTACTAGTTGTACTGCACTTGTTAAAATGTCTTCTGGATCCATGACTAAGTGCTACAGTAACAAAGCATTTCAGAGTTTTGAGTTGTGTCTTGGGAACAGTCGTTCTAAACAGGCTTAATTACACCCTTGTTTAAATATGGTCTGCAACAGTAACCCCTAAGAACCAGTCTACTGCTTGACTCTCAGAAAAGAAACAATGGATTTTAACCTTGCTTGAGAAATCAGGACAAAACTCTTTATGACCATCACCTATAAACACACCTCTAAACACTGAAGTTTAACCCCTATATAATGGGCAGACCCCACAGCTTAGGTTTTCAGGACCAAAATGCGAAGATATAAATGGTGTTATAACCATAACAGACTGTTAGCATTCAGAAATAAAAATAATTAGGACTTGGTCTGTTTTAATACTTTAGAAGTCATTCCACAAACATGCAACGGCATAAAGTTTTTACTGGTTATCCATTCTCAACAACATGCATAATTAAAATATTTTTATGTTTTTACCTGGGAGTGGAGGAGTTTGTTTTTCAGCTCTTTCGACTGCCACCTCTTCTATAGTTTTAGAAATATCATCTGCATTCTTTACAGGTGTAGAGACGGCTCCTGGTTTAGTTATTCTCTCATCTTCTCTGCTTCGAAGACTATATTAGAAAAACAGATTCCACTCTGCATATAGAATTGGTTCTACAACCTTAGTCTACTAAGACTAAAGAATAAATCCCTTCATTCACGGAGTTCAGGTTTGGCAGGCAAGGAATTACCAATTACTGTTTAACAAGGTTTTGTTCTTAGACTATCACATCCTTAGTATTTTTTACAATTTCTAAATCTGAGCATTTTGTCCCTAACTTCATGTTAATAAAGGACTTCTCTAGATATGGCTATTTAGAAAGAGGACGGACATGGTGAAACAGACTGCTCTCTGCTTCAGGCACGAAGTCCTACACACACTGTATACTGAGAGCTATATAAGAAATTGAGAAGCAAAGGGAAGAAGGGGAGAAGAGCAGTTACGATGGTCTTTTTATCACCCCTCCCTGTAGAAATCATGGATTTTTAGACTTAATTCTTACGCTTTGCTGTGATCAAGCTAATTTATCTGCTCCTTTGTGTGGCAGCTACCCTGGAACACAACTGCTGCCAATGTGGCTCTTGGTACGGCTTTACAAAGAGAGAAGGTAGAACACAAACATGCCCCTGATTTCTCAGTCTTCAGAGAGGATGAGGCCTTCAATCCACAGCTACTACAAGACAGGAGTGCTTCTCATACACTCAGTCATCCATGTATTTTAGTAAAAAGACAGCTCGCTGCTTCTTATGCATTTCCTATATATACTTACAGTGTAAAACAAAAGGCATCTATGACAAATTAAAAAAGAAAAAAATCTCTGTTGTTCTTTAAATTATGAGAGCAACTAAAGCTCAGAAGAACTTAATTTCTACTCCTTTAGCTCAAAAGGTCAGGTATTTTTATATTGTTATTTAGAGGTACAGCTACCAGCTGTACCACAGCAGAACCGAACAGAACATATGCTGTAAGTTGAAATGTTAACTGTTACACTGCTATCTGTTGAATAGTGAATAATTTAATATGGTTGGAGCAGATGAACGTTAATCATCAGCTGGAAAAACAGAAGTAGATCAATGTACCAAAGAGACAGTCTTAATTCCAGAGCATGTATAGTCTTAAAAAAAGTAACGACATACTCAAAATATCTATTCAATTCCTGAGAGTTGGCAAATAAGCAAGGATATAAAAAGTATTTGAAAGAAGACAGGCACAATCAAATCACAGCTTTTGATATAATATCAGACTTAATTGCCAAGGGGGTGAAAAAAGGTACTCTTTCAAAAATAACAACAGCTTGGTCAGTAGGTGCAAGTCCATCTCCTCTCATAAAGGAGAGGTCTGTAATGGGGGGGGGGGGGGGACGGGAAATGAACGTTTTTCACTACCAACAGCTAGATGGTGCTACTAGGCAATAATGAGTATCACTTTCTGTAAAGTACAAATGTATCAAAAAAATCCATTATACAGAGTAAAGACTGTTTATTTTAATCAGCACGGCTACTTCAAGACTTGGAAGTGTAACTTAGGAAAATGCATCCCAGCAAATCTACTCATCCAAGATGCATGAGAAAGAATAAAGGAAATAGTAAACACCTAAATACAAGCAGAATGTGCTTTCTGAAGCAATGTGAGGTTTGAAACATCACAAACAAAGACATACTAAGACTTCTCAGTACTTTCTTCTGCCAGTTTTAAAACTGTGTGCCTGAAGGCAGCTAAAAAACCAGAATACAGAATAATACTGCAATCATCACAACAACCTGGGAAGACACAGGTACCCTTGCATTGTAAAAAAACATCTGTTATAAGTCATTGTGAAAAACAAGTACAGCAGCCTAATTTTTAAAATTCTTATTTGTGTCTTTTTTTATTGAGATAAACCCCTTTTTGGGGGCTTCCAGAGTTGATTAATATGACGCTAAAACCATTACATCTAGCAAAATGAAAAGTAAGCATTTATCCTTCTTTGTTCCCAAACTTCACCAATAAAGTTTTCCTATTCCTCTTCCAGATTTCCAATTGTACATAAAATTAAGTGCATAAGCTTTTAGCTTATGCATTTTACCTTCAGCACTAGACTAAAACATGACTGACTCCTCAATTCCCTTGAAAGTTGTTCCTGGCTCATTGAAAACAGACACATACATTTAGCTGTTTAAATGCATACTAAGTGTCTTATAAACAACCACAAAAAAATCCTTATTAGTACTGTAAACTACAACTAACTCCCCCCCATCCAAAGATTTTTGGGTTATGAGCACTAGTTAATGAGGTATTACAGTAAGTTTTCCGTAAGCCCTCTCTACCCATTTCCAAGCATCTCCTAACACTTAATGGAAGCATTATTCCAAAACAGTAGTATCTCTGGTTTGCTTTAAATATAAGGCCAGAAGTATTGCAGTTACTACACGAGGAGAAAGTTCCTTTTACATTTCTTCTCTACATAGTCCAAAACTGTAATTTTATGCTGCTTTTATATCTGCATATATCATAAAACAGCATAACTATCGAAGAAAACAGCTCTCAAGAATAGTAACTAAAACACAGACACTGAGAGCCAGGTAAATATTTGAAGCAATATATGGTTCTAGACTGGGTTACGGCTATGCATGTAGGCAAATATACCCTGCCAACTAAAATGCCTGCAAAAGGTCAGTTCTACTCTATGTATGACAAAGTTTAAATGAGAAAAAGCTCATAGAAACACAATTGTGACAGAACAAAAAGGAAAAAACAGAACAGCAGGAGAGTAAAATCTTTCTTGATTTTGCCTAAATTGTCCAGTAAGCACTGAAGATTTCATATTGCAAGATGATACAGGAAACAACTTGATGCTGTCACCGGTTCTAGGTGATGGAAACTTGTAAAAAACTGACAGCTCAGTAAAAACTGACACTTCCCAAGAGACAGAAGTGTTGTTCACTGTGTGCACTGTGACACTATTGTTTAACATCTGTGCTGCGTCAGGGCCCCCTTTACCTCACTTCCCACCCTCCCCCCCGCTTTTTTTTTTTTTAAAGTATGTGTAACAGAAGCATTTTTAAATAACCTTCAGTCACAAAATGCAGTCAGCTACACACTAGTGCCATCAACTGTGGCTATTACTTCAGAACAAAAAAGATTGTCTACAACACAGGTAGAATGTTTGTTTGCACAGAAAAAGTTTTGAAAAATGAGCATGCAGATTCTTTCCAAATGTGATTTCAGCACATCTCAAACTGTTCAGCACTAGAAGACAGTAAGAGCCAAGAGGTTAAGTACATTCAAAATAGGGTTAACTTTTGTCCTATATTCCAGTTTTTCAACTTGTTTTGGAAATGGACAGAACAACAAATCTCTCATGCTACATATAAATTGACAACTGTATTACAGAAGTCAGCCTCATCCTTCCAGAAATAATGATGACCTCTACAGGGATTTCTTGCTGAGGCTGAAGTGTTAAACATATCAGAAAATGTTTTGGCTATTCCAGTACCCAGGTGAGGAAGGCAGCATAGGAGAGAGAGTTCCCAAGTGGGAGTGCTTTCAATTGGTAAAGGGCAGCCCAGAGATGTAATTTGGCAGGCTTGCCAGCACCTGGCTGTAAATGCCACTTTTCAGGATGGGTCACACCAAAAGCTTCTCTAGCTCAACAACTTGTTACTGCCAGCAGTAAGACCAGATAGGTAAGAAAGAGTATATATGATACTTCCCCCTAACTACTCTCCAACTTAGGGTGCAGAGACCTCTTTTGCTCATTCTAGCTTTTTCAGCACAGCTCTTAACAGATTATACAAAGCTGCCTTATGTTACCTGACATTCTGTATTTAAGATGCATTTTTCCCTCTGCCTAAACAGTTGTTGTTCTGCCTACCTTTTAAAACTATACTTAACCTTTAAAGCACGATCTGCTCAGAGAGCTCCTCCTCAAAGCCAGGACATTAGTACACTTACTACCTAATTCAGTATCAGCTGGCTATAAGTTTTCCAAGTCTCCAGGGCTATGAGTATTTATCTGTAGCTGGAGATTTGTAAGACTCAATCTCTGGATTCTTTTCAAGACTGACTCTGGATAATTTGCAATCCTCCAAAAGTGAAAAAACCATACAAGCATAATTAGTCTTTTTTATTAGTAAATTAAGAAGAACATGTTCTCAAATCTGAGGTTTAGAAAGGCTGTTCAAGAGACACCTGTGAACTTCCTCTGGACTAAAGAAAACTACAAGTGCTATTTAATGCTTTGACAGAATGTTCAAATAGCAATTGTTATGGAAATTCTACGTCCAGGAAAACCGCAGGCACACTGGTATACATACTGAAAGATGGACAACATTGAAAAGCCTGCCAGACCCCAAAGCAATACTGAAGCAAGTCTGTCGGCAGACTTCTGTAGTCTAGTGCACACCTAAAAGTCTGTATGAAAAGCTTGTAAGAAAGAACTAAGAGGAATCCCCCTGAATTTCTGTTCATTAGCATACAAACAAGTGGCTGAACAGGGTCCAAAGAAAGACTCATTATCTTCAATACATTTTCAATGTCCTCCTTAAGCTGTTTGAAGACTTCTTGCACCTTTTCTTCCTCAACTTGCTGTTCTCAGGCTTTTTCTTCCCCTCCAGATTTTTCACCAAATTTTAAAAAAAATGAAGCCGTTGCAACTAACTTGATCTTACAACAGGTTTGAACTTGCACAGAGTTCTCTTCTACAAAGAGAAGTTGCTTTTACCATGTTTTTCGTTATGTGAATTTTCTGATCTTGAAAGGGACATGTCCAACAGGAAGTCAATCCACACCAAGGTAGCTCTTGTTCATAAAGTAGATATAGCGGATGCATTTAGAGTTGAGATAACTTCAAAGTTCCTTCTCAGGAAGGATTTAATTCTTCTGACAGTGTAATCCATAGGGAGGAAGTGACCATCTACCTAAACCACTGTAGTAGGACAGGAAAGCACTAACACTAGGGTAAGTCAGTCATAGTTTCAGTTTTGATGGATTTTTTTCATCCCTCCACAAGCCCTTTTCACACTGCATTAGAAATGCATGTCAAGAAATAAAGGTTTTAAATCTGACAGAGACCACAACCTTCACAATCAAATCCCTGCATCTGGGACCCTGCTTTTAAGTTTTTCCCACTAATATGGGGTTCCTACTTGAAAACAAAAACTTTCATGCCCTGTGGTCCCTCCAAACAACATACATGGAAGAGAAGCAAAAATGTCTGTAATCCATAACCTCAACCAGGTGGACATGCAGGTAAGATCTGTCTTGCAGTTTTATTAACCCTTAAAAGACTAAAAACCTTGAAAGCTTAAGTGTTATTTTCCCCTTGGGCAAACAAAATGTTATTGATAACCACTCAGGCATATCTTAGGTTTATGGAACAGCCATCTGCAATTTGTTTTTCAGAATTTTTGACAGCATCTAAAAATCTTCAAATACAGGCTCTGAATTTGGAATTTGCAACAGATCACTTCTAACTTTTGCTCCATCATCTATGAGCACTCAGAAGGTAAACTTTTCTTTTACCAATATTTAGTAGAATCTAAAATCGAACATTGAAATTCTATTTCAATAAATTAAAATGTCTATTTCCAACAAACTGAGGAAAAGTGAAACAGGACAGGTTTATGTTATTCAAGGCTAAAGTTTCACATGGCAGAAAAAGAAATTCCAAACCATAAACTACTTCTCTCTGAATCCATATAAAATGAGACTTACCTAACTTCAGAATTATCATGTATGTCCCACTACCAAGTTAAAATATTAAAAACTACATTCCAAAAGCTAAATCTGCTGTGCAATACACCTTATTTCATAGCAATTAAATGTATTCAGAAATGTAAGATAACTTTTAAAAAAGGCCAGTGAGGAAAATAAAAAGCCTATGCCTAAATAAAGCAAGATTTCAACAAGTTTACCCAGGCTGGACATTCAATAGGAACTGTGCTACCAGTCATCTCAAATATCTTTGCAGCTAACTGCTTTCTGAAACTAAATACAATTGCACATGCTTCGATAACACACGTCATTATCAAACTTACATTATCATCCATACAACCATGCTCTAAGATGATGTTTAAAAAAGGGATAACATGGAAGTCAAAGGTTCAATAGGTTCAGTTTCTCCTGAAGTCTAAGCAAATTTGGATCATTATCAGCTGCATCTTGAGAGAAAGCCATCATATTATTTCTGCCATAGTTCTGCATCACATTTGTCACACTGTTTAAATCCAAGCACTCCTACAACTTATATGTCACATTAAATAGTTGATTGAAAAATAATACAATGCTGCCATCACCTGCCGTTGCTGGGCTGCTGTGGAGAATGTCTGGAATGGTCTGAAGGCTCTGACCTCTGGTCAGGAGATCGTGAACGACTGCGGCGGGGCCTGTCATGTGATCGGTTGGAATGATCTGATGCCAGCGACTGAATTTCTGAAATGTCTGTTAAATAAAAGTTGTTTTTTCATGAAATGATTGTAATTAAAATGGTGGTGTGACCTGCTCAAATGGAAATAAGCTTTTGCAGAGAATTTTTATGAAGATGTTAAATCTGTGTTTATTATTTCAAAACAACTGAACTTAATATTCCTGGAAGAACAATTGCAAGAATAGGAACTGTATCTTTTCTACAGTGTTTTTGAAGGTGTGGATTTCAAATCACATTCAAACAATAATTTACCCACATGACAACCTTATGCCTAACTCTTCTCCTCCCCATCCTCTCATCCCACTTAGGTATTTCACATCTTCACCACACAGGGAATTCTTCTCTCCCTTTGGAAATCAAGTTTATTTATACTCACCATCTCTTTCTGAAGCATTAGCAGAATGAATACTGTCAGAAAGATCAGGGACATTCAACAGTGTAGCTCGTTCATCTCTTTGAACAACCATCTTCAACTTGCCTTTTGACCTTTCTATTAGTGTTTTTGCATCTGCTAAGGACATATTTTCTGTCACCGTGCCATTTATCTGGAACAGAGTAAGAAAAGAGCAGATATAAACTTACTGAAGACGACAGTGAATCTCCAGTAAAGATAGTGGTTTTCTCTCTGGTGATATTTAGAAATAACTAGAGGTATTTGACAAATTACCACAATACAGTAGAAGACTATTGGGTTCATCCAAACTATAACATAATACAGAAAATTGTTTTCATCTTCTAAGGACAAAGCCTCTACTACTGATACAGAACTAAAAATATTAATTATGGTTTTTGAACCAGCACTGCTATACTCAGAGTAAGGAATCGCATGTTTTTCTGCACCAATATATTTACAGCATTATCTTGAAATAAAAATTGTTAGTATTAATTAAAAAATCCCTGGGTATATTGATTTCTACCAAAATCAAAATTTAACCTGAAGGCAAGTTCTAGTGTTGCTCAACAGCACAATTCCACAACATTCTATTGTATAAATAAGCACATAGGGCCAAAGTTTCATACAACCCCAAATGTTTTCTATCATGCATTTACAGTGGGCACTATTTGTCTGAATAAGGCCTGGGGAATAATACCAAAAACGCTTTATAATTTTCCTTTCCTGAAAGAGGTTGCTTTATACTTAAATTTATTGATCTTTGAAATAATTTAATAAAAAAAGAGATACATGTTCTACTAACAATAATTATGCTATTAAGAGATAGCTAATTCTAGGTACAGTTATATCAATGAGTTCTCCCTTTGAACAAATACCACCACCATTTACTATACCTTCAGTACAACATCTCCTTCCTGAATATTGCCATCTCTTGCTGCCAGGCTATCCTGGGATATTTCTTTCACAAATATGTGGCTTGCCAACCGTAGACCATACTCTTTATATCATAGCAACAAAAACAAGAAAAAACCACTGATGAAGCTACAGTAAAAAAAGGGAGGGAGGTATCTTAAGATTTACAACACTGCTTTACACAACATTTACACTGGAAACAAAGAGGAGAGTGAACTTGGCACATGAAGGGCTGTAGTGGAATTATGCTATGGATTTACCATTACATCAATTTTTTTTCTAGATCTGCCTGTAATCATAGCTGTTGTTCAATAGCTTAATTTAGATGCTACCTACAATTTTCTCTTTCAGAGAATGACACTGAAGACTCAACTAAAGTATATAGAAGGTATGTAGACACTGACTAACAGGTGTCAGGTGCACAGCAGGGATTTGTTTACACTACAACACTTTACCCTTTATTAAGCACATGTATTCTGGAATATGAAAAATACCACCAGAAATACAACAGCAGTTTTTAAGTTTTCAGCTAGCTATTGGTAAAATGGGCAAACAAACTGTTAACAGCACTGTTCATACAGTCCATGAAGCCCTTAACACAACATTGACTGAAGCAGTTGGCCTTCAAAAAACCAGCACAAGTCTTAGCAAGAGAATTACATACAAGTTACCTTCATTCTTCCTCGATTTCACCAGTGTTACTTTGGTAGGTTTTGCAGGTTGACTGGAAGTAACCGACCTTCTGTCTGATCTCGGTGATAAGCTTCTCTCTCTGCTAGCACTTCGATCTCTCACCCAGCTTTTCTCATGCCTTCTGTTGGCACTTGGACCACCACGGCTGCTTCTTGGATCACGTATCTCTTCATCATAGCTGTCGTCCTCATTTTCAGACACTGGTTCAGGTTCTGGTCGAGCCACTGGAATCTGAATTTTCTTCATCCTTCGGATAGTCTACAACCAAACGTTAGATATCAGCCTCTGGCTGTATAATGCTAACGGTGTTACTAAATGTCAGAAGCCAAGCTAATCCCAAAAGAAAACATACAGATGTATATGTGAATGCTCTGAATTCTTGCATCCTCATTATAAAATTCTACCCAATTAATACAGGAGATTCATCAATACAGATTACTAGAAACCCATTTTTAAGGGGAGGGGTATGTTTGTTTTTACAGTTGTTTTAGTCCTTTTTTGCTTCTGCAAAAGTGGCAAAAGGATAAGAGTAACAGTCACTGTAGCATAACACGATACTCTTGTCTTCAGAGCTGCATATTTGAATGCCCTCTCGCTTTGCTTAAACCTGCAAATCAGTTACTGGCACTGCTAAAAAACTTCTTTTGCTGACATGTAATCTACTGTATACTCAGTGTGTTATTGACAGAAATTCTCCTCAACTTTGAAGCCTCCCAATCTTCCAAAGCAATGTTTATGCAAGCCACAAAGGAAGGGAAACATTCCCACTGAAAGTTCAAAATTGGTTTGCACTAACATAGACAGCTGTTTCCAGAATAAGCCCCAACCCTGTTTAGTGGTTTATCTGCTATGTGTTACAGAACTCAACGAAGTTATACCATAAAGTTTTCACTAATTGCTTTTTTCTACATAAATCTACAAACCAAATACTTAAAATACTGAAAGCCCTGCACAGTTTGCCACACATTTTGTTTTGTGCAAGCTTTAAAGAGTTGTTAAACCTACAAACGCAAAACATGACACAATTTTTTGCACCTGTATTAAAGCACACACGAACACTAGAAATCTGTCAGCACAAAAGCTTTTCTGCAAGCCCTAGAAGTCTGTTTTCCTGAATTAAGAAATTGCTAAACATTGTGCATTTGTGCTCTATTTTTTGTAATATAAATCTCAAACTTCTACAGAAAGCCGGATTACTACCCTTTAGTGATGACCTGTTCTGTTTTGCAAAGTTCAAAAGCCAACCACTTTGAATAAGCCTACAAAATTATAGGAATTAAGGTAATTATACTTCATTTTGGCAAACTGTTTACTGAGCCTAAAAAGAACAACGTTAGTGCCCGAAAAGCGGGTAAAGTCCTTTAGCATACAACAGCCTTTGAAAAACTTCATAAAATTGCACTCAAGAAAGCAAAGAAATATTAAACAAAGCTAAGAATTGAGCTTTTGCAAACCAAGAACTTTACCATAAAGAAGAGGAGTCTGAAGTATCCAGTGCCACACTACCCAAACATCATCATTCACATTTTAAAAAAAAAATTTAGTGAACCACATGATAAATGTGTCATGATCACCACTTAAACCTGAAGCATCACACAGGTATTATTCAAGTACCTTGCATCATGCATGTATGTCACAGCAGACATTACAACATTTCACTTAATAACTACAGAACTACAGAAGTAAGCTTAAATCTTCAAGACATTCACTTACAATTTTGGCATTCTTCCCACTTTTCCTCAGCTGCTGAACAGCAAATGCATGCTCGACATTATCCATTGAAACTCCATTAACCATTGCAACGCGGTCATTTTCTCTAAATGAAAAGCACCACAATGCACAGTATAAATACTTTATGACAAGGGGAAAATATTGGGGAATAGGTGTCCCTGAACAAACTACCTGTATTATAAACCTACTATACCAACACTTACAGATAGGTATCTTGAGAGCAAAACAATTAGGAGGTTAAGCTACCACTGACAAAGACGACCGCCACCCAAATCAGAATCCAGGTATAGTTTGGCACTTACTGTAGCAGTCCTTCTGCTGGGCCTCCTTTCAGCACATCAGAAATAACTATTGATGTCTCACCACTCTGAAAGTGAGGATTATCTCTTCCCCCAGATATTGCAATACCAAATCCAAATCCAGGAGCCTATAATGTAACAAGACAAATATTTTTACTTTCCAATATTTATGTAGTCACAATTCACATTGCTGTGTCAAACACAAAAAGGTCATATGGGATGAATACAACTGTTTGGAAGAAAGAAGGATCAATGAACCAAACAATGCTATGCAATACAAGAACAGGAGAGAGATTAAAAAAATTAAAAACAGTTTTAGAAGGCAGAGTTTCAGACTAACTACCCAATCTCTCCCAAGAGCAAAATATTGGAGTTCCCATTTGCATTATTATGGCCTAGGCCTCAGGTGGTCATCAGTGAGACCTCAATCTTCAGTAAGCACAATATACCATACCACTGTGTTGAGATACTGATTCAAACCCGTATCGCTTCCTGCCACACTTTCTTTGAGGTTTCACATTATGGTATTTACCCAGCTTGACCTCGCTTAGCTTAGGAACTGACAGGATCACAGCACGCAGTAGTATGACTGCAGGCTCAGTTCTTAGGAATAATACCAAGACCACTTGTACTATTAAATACATCAAAACCTTGTCAGCACTTGCAAATCATCTGCATCCATCTTAACAAAAGTAACTTGCTTCAATCTTTTCCCTCTAGGGTGACCTGCCACTACAGCAAGGTCAATGCCTCTGAAAAGTTATTTCTGTTAGATATTTCAAAATACAACCGTGATGCTTACATTTCTGCCTGGTAGCAGTGAGGGTGGGAAATAAACTTTGTAAATATAACCGATATGGAAACTATTTAGCTCTTCCATCATGGCCCAGAAAACATTGTCAGAAGGGTATCACCGTTTAAATGCTGTACTTGGCTCAAGAATTTATCTTGAAATTGTCGACTACGCAAAATACAGTCACTGGATAGAAAAGATCAGGTTTCAGTCAATTCCTTCTCTCCATTTCACACAGCATACACTCCATGCTGGTAGACTTATCCCTTTCTTTTTCAGACTTTAAGAAACATGACCCAGCTTTAGCATTGAGTTTCATAACCTTACAGTGACAGCAGAAGCAACATGGCAGTCTGCATCTGGCTGCAAGATGCATGACATTCAGCTTTTCAGACAGTAATTACTGCTCTAAAAAAACCTGTTTCCCATTTCCCCCCAAAACAGAGGTCATAAAAAGATGGTCCAGATTTAGCCTGGAAGCAGTGAATAGGACCATACAGTATTAAAACAAAGATTTGGAGATTCACTGTTCAGAAATTCATTTCAACAGTTAACAAATACTGTTGCCAGTTGGTCTAACAAGTGTAGGGGCGTGAGGAGGGGTACACCTTATACTGCTTCTTTTACATTCATTTTACTTCGTTAAAGGAAGGCTGGACAACTTTTCAAGATACACTCCAGCCAGATCAACCAGAAATCATGGCTGGGATTCAAGGTTTACTAAGTGAAACCCTGTGCCATGCAGGACAGTAGTCTAAAAGATCATAAGGACTACTTATGACCAGAGCTAAGGTTTTTTTTTTTTTAAATAGTTGACATAGACAATGTATGAAAATATGTAACAAAACCTCCTTTCAAAACAGTAATATTTCCCCTTTCTCATGCCACTGCTTCTTCTTTCAGTTTTCCATTACTCTTAACAAACCAAATTCAGTTTGCACTATACTTGGGTGGAGAAGGAAAGGGAAGAGAGAGCTAATAACAAAGACATTTATGTCAAACTTCATTTAAATTATGTTCTCTATCTTTCCTTACACCAAAACCAAAAAAATTCTCATAGTTCTCCTCTCATGAAAAGAAATACAATCATCAGGCTAAGGCCAGCAGAGATGCAGAAACTCACTATAAACCTCACCTTGCTGCTTGCTGTTCAATTTCTTTAGAGTAGATTTGCAAATCAAATCACCAATATCAACATGACTAGTTTCATACTTTTTCTTCTTTTCAAGAAGCCCTGATAGAATGCAGTCTCATATACAGACAGCAATCAAAAAGACCACAAGTCACATAAAGGCTTTCTAATAACATAAATCAAATTCTTAACAGATACTCCAAATTAGAAAGTTCAAATCAGACTCCACATATTTTTGAAAATTTAAGAGCTCAAATAAGAAGCCTTTCAGTAAACCTGAACCTATTACTTTTCTTTTTATCCTGCTGCCTACCAATACCTTAAGAGATAAACAGAACTACCCTCAGAAAACTGAACCTAGCTCCTAGTCATGTCTGGAAATAGCAAGATGTTGATGACTACAGATTATACAAGGTATAAACATGTACCTTAACTAAAATTGCATTTAAAAAAACCTGTCACATCACAAATTCACCTGCCAGATGTTGTAGTGACAACACAAGAAAAAAGAACCGTACTACTTTGCTCTCCTACAGTAAGGCAGCATGGGAGAAGCAGAAAGGTATGTACATACCTGGTTTCTGTTCTTTGTGGGAAGGAGAGACATTTAACATAAACACACACTTGAGTTCCAAGTATGAAGAAACCCAGTTACTATATGAAATGCATTGTTCCTCCTTAAATTCTTTCACAGTTAAGTATATAAAACCAGAAGATCTCTCAATAAAAGATAAAACCGTAGCTACCTGGTAAGCTTTAACTGAACTTGAGACTGGCTCGATCTCTTAAGAGCTAAGTAGCAGCCCAGGAAGTTGCAAGGGTAGTAAAGAAAGGGAACAAAAACTCTTGGTTAGAAGTTCAAGCCTCTCCTCCCCCAAAAAAGTTTCTAGTAAGTCTTTTGGCAGTAGTGCTGGAATTCACCAACTACTGTGTTAAGTCACAGCACAGTCAGACTGCTTAAGAGGATCTGAAACAAAGCGTATAAGATACCTGAAGCAGACGGATAAAAACCAAATCTGATATTTGAACCATATCAAAGTGCCTGAACTGACACATGTATACTACAACTACTGGGATTAAGGATAGTCTGTCCCTAATTGGTAATGACATCTCTGAAAAGTAAAGGTCATAGAAAGAAACCCTTCAAAAGAAGTTATCAAAGCTGCATTCTTCAACAAGAACTCTCTATGTAAAGCATTCCCTTCTCTTTTGTAAGGCTCATCATCCCAAGTTTATATACCATACTATCCCCTTTTTAAAGGGCCGTTACAGGATCAAAACATGTTCAAAAAATAAAACATGTCTCTCTTCAACGTATGTAACAACACTTCTGAACTGCCATTAATTGGTTTATAAATCAGTAACCGCCCCCTATAACAATGCAGAAACATTTTAAAAATGTTTAATACCTCAGATACTGACGTGTTAAAAAAAGCAAATCAGACTACACAGATAGAATACCTTGTATAATACCTGCTAATGTGGCTTGTTTTTTTCTTCAGAAAGAAAACTGCATACAAGTGATATCTACTTTCCTAAAATTTGATGATTACTATGAAAACTGCTTTTTGTTTTTACAGTTTTGGCTGAAGAGTTAAAGAAATCCTACTCTACCATACACAGGAGCAATGGAGTTAGTTACAGCAGAGAACAGTACAAGCTTAAAACAAAGTAAAATTGTCAGTGCTGGAACTACCAACAGGACAAAAAAAATGAGTCTCAAAACAGGAATAACTGTAGTCAAGACTATTCTATGTATCTTTGCTAACACACATGCCACCTAACAAGGTACTTGCATTTCCCCCCTATTGTTAAGGCTGCTCATTAGAATAGATGGCAGTGGTCCTTACTCATTAACTAGTTTTGATCAAATACCATTAATAAAAAATAATTAAAACAGAAAAAGAAACCACAGTTACATAGTTTCTTTGGGGCACTTGGAGGGACAACAGATCTGCTTGCCATTAAGCAGGTACTTCTGAAGAGATAAGAGCTGATCTAGGCTGACACCAACTCTGGACTTCTCTGCCTCTCTCAGGGGGACTTAGTAAGTTTTTAAACAAATTTATTCTGGATCAGGTTCTTCCAATGAGTTGTCTAGCCTCATTTCTGAGGGCAAATACTGACAGAACATAGAAAAAAAGTCTAGTGAATCCCAAGAGCTTTGCAGGCGTACCAGTAAAACAGGAAGCCAGTAACCTGAAGCCTGACTGGCATTTACCCCACAGAAATTCAGCACATTAGATGTCATTAATTCCATCATTCACAGCCAGCTTACTGCCCTCAGCTAAGCCAAAAATCAGAGGGACTTTTTTGTGTGCCTCACTAGAGAAAGCAAGTTCAGATCTTCAAAATGTTTTTTTGTGTGGCTGACAGTAGATGGTCTCTAGCTGTTCTGTAGTTCAGCCAAGTGGAGCAGATAACTCGCACAGAAAATATTACACCACCATTCAGAGTGGCATTTAGAATCTATTCCAATTGTATCAACTTCTGGATTTCTTTGAGAATAACTAAGATCTGGATGCATTTCACCCCTTCCGACTACACTGAAGTAACCTCATTTACCTGATAATCTAACACTACAAAAATGTCACAAACAAAAAGCAAAATCAAAAATCCCACAAGCAAATACACAGTCACTCTCCTAAATGCTCTTCCCAGTGCTAAGGATAAATTCTAAGGACCAGTTTGCTTAATACTAGCATAAGAGTTTTGGTTTCGTTATCTGGCAGATGGAAAACATTGTTTCTGTGGTTTTAACTGGCTAAGTTTATGCTATCAAAGTTATTAACAGTACATGCCATCAGCCTTCAAGATCTAAATGAGAGATACTCAGCTAACAAAACAGTTAAACTAGTACGGTTGGCAGAAGTTTGGCACATAAAATATCATAATCAAAATTATAATCAAATGACACTTTCTCTTCTATACTATACAAAGACTTCAGTCGCACTTGCGGCATAGTCAGAAGACACGATTTCTAGTTTCTACCTATTATTTCAAAATTTGTTCAAAGTAACACCATATCACAGCATTTCACTACTCCTTTGCGTACTGACTGAACTCGTCATTTTCAGGTTTCACTGAAGTTACTGCTCCAATTAACCAGGAAAATATCCCCTTCAAGAGAAACTAAGCTATCACCAAGTCTACTAGCCAACATTGTACTGCTATAGCATTTTTTGTTTTTGAATATAAGACAGTACTGATTTAATCAATAATGAGTAAAAAAAAAATTAACTTTACACAGGTTCCAGGGATGACTGGACAGCGTCAAGAAGAAAACAAAGTGCAGTTACGTATAGAAATAACACTTTTTGCTCAAAAACTTGTTGACCTAAAAATTGTTGGAAGCTTGAAGAGTAGCCTAGATAAGTATCACTACACTTTTTACATTTATACTTTTCTTTCAACATGTGGTTGCAGTTAAGAGACAGGGTACTTTGTTAGACAGCCTTCTGGTCAGTGAGTATAACTGCTCTTCTCTTAAGTGGGCAGGTACTAAAATGGTTATTTTGAATCAACATCAAACTCATTAGAATCAACAGATAATAGGTTTGTACAGAGAATTAACATTTTGTCTGACCAGCTGATCTATTCGTACACATTTTTAGTCACAAAGGTCCATTCATCTGATCAATGCTACAATTCTAAAATGCCTTGATTCTATGCTGAAGAAATGAAAGCAAATGATATAACTTGTCCTTGAGACAACTCTTGTGCATCTATCCCCCTTTTGTTGGAATGAATACAGCTATTTGGGCCATGACTCCATGGTCACATAAGCTGCTGCCAGAAATGGCATCCCACCTTGTTCTGACTTTCCCTAAGCAACTCATTCCTTATTGCCTCTCTTGTACAGCTTCACTATAGCTACATCAGAAATCAATTTCATTTAGGAGTAACTCAAATAAGAGTCAGTCTAAATGTAAAGCTGTCTTTCTATTCACCGATTCCTAATACACATTCCTTTGTGTAAGGTGCACATTCTGACCACCCAAAATCACTGTTTTCAGTCACTAATTTAAGAAAGTGGCAAGCAAATAATGCAGTTTTGAACACATTTATTTATACGTTAACTACATTGGTTTATGCCCCTGCAAATAAAGTTTTAAAACATTTAAGTGTAGTTACAGCACAATTGTTAATGAACACATAGATTTCTAAGTACTTTCAGTTATATGCAGAAGTAATCTAAAGCTTAGTTTCTGGCATGGTTATTTGTGGGCAAGCTTATCTCTGAAGCCCAACAAACAAATAGAGGTACTATCAAACGGAGCTTTTACAACACTTCTAAATTTAAACAAAGGAATATGACAGTTTCCTTTTTCACTTCCTGACATCTGGCTTTTTCCTATTGTTTTCAGAAGCTACCAGTATCCTGCGTTAGGCACACACAGCCAATTGTATGAACTTACCCTGTGAAGAGTCACTGTGTGTTGTTCCCATATAGCTGTTTCTTCCATTGTTGTGCTCTAAGGAGAAAAAACCCCAAAGATTAGTACAGCTATTGACAGTGAAGTCTGAGCTACTGTATAAAACCACAAATAAAAAACTTAAACTCAGAATTAACATTAATATTCATATTGAATAGCTACAGAGAAGAAGGGCTGGCTCATTTGTTACACATTTCCTGTCTTTTTATGTCACATCTGAACTTCCTGTGCTCCTAGGGAGGGGGGCAGGGGGAATATTAGGCAAAATACATTTCTAATCATTATATATTTCAGAACTTGACATTATAAACAAGTTTAAAGGGAAGGACTACAAGAAGCATTTGTGATGTAGGCTCTCTTGGTTGCTCATTCAGTGTAGAGTAAATGAAGCTGGTCCAAGGCCCACTTTCAGTTTTCCTCTGTGATCAGTTGTATTTATATTCTAACTTAGATACTTCATACTCTTGTGAACATTCTCCTTTTGCTTGTTCTATCTGTATGCAGATTACCACTAATTCATGAATGCCCAGCTATAGATTACAGTACCTGTGCTACTGTATTATGCATACAAGTCACATTTGACAGGCTCCACAGTTTAGCATAGGCTAATTTCTTTGGCAAACAGTAGCACTGCAGAAATAAACAAGGTCTTCTCCAAGGGAACTAGATTAAACAGTAACATTATGACAATATTTACATACCTGCATTTCTGCTTAAAAGAGCAGACACTTGCACTAATTTATGTGCCACAAACAAGCAAACATTTGGAAAGGGGAAGATGGCATGAGGGAGGAAAAACTAGCAGAGCCAAAGGCTTGAAAACAGGCAGAAAGGCAGCAGGAAATACATAGTAAACAACATGAAGTCTCCTGCTACCCTGCTGCTACATTTTCTACCTTTCCAAAGGGAGTGCACAGTGTTTTGCTCCATACCCTTCCCTCTCATAAGCAAGCAATCCACTAACTAAAGAATAGAATCAGAACAATGACATCTCTGCAATATGGGAGTGTTGTTTTTTGACAATCTACTCTTTCTTTGTTTCAGTTACAGTAACTCAGCCACTACAACAAAAAGTACTCCTAACTTTTAATCCAGTCCTGTATTATAATAGAGAACAGCAGCAGGAGTGTTTACTCTCACAATCAATACCTCTAAAAACTTTATCCAATTTCGTAACATCAGAATCTGCAACTAGGTTTAAAAAGTGAGTTCTTCTCATGACCCCAAAAAGCTGTGGGGTTTATTCCCCTCCACATTTTGTGTTCCAATTTGAACAGTTAGGATGTGCTACATTATTGTTCATTTATCTTTCAGGGTTCACTTCTCCTGAAAGTGTTGGTGCAACTTAATTGGGATATATTTCATTCCAACAGCTTTATTTCCCCGCCATTCAGTACTGAATGTTACTCCTTTGCATTACAAATTGATTCAGCTCTACCCCAAAATTAGACTATTTCCCTCCAGCTTTTTAAAAGTAGACCAAATAGATATTAAAACAGTAACAATTTACACAAAGCCATCTTTGAAAGAAAACAGAACATTTTGCTTGCTAAACGGTTAATGAATACTGATTTTCTTCCCTATTTCTGATGCTCTCATTCTGTCTTAGTTTTGGCAAGAGCTTCTCGCACTAAACATCTCATCAACAAGTGAAGAATTATTTCTGCAAGTAAACTTCTAAAAGAAAAAGCTTTAAGTAGCTCCTGTTCAGAAAAAGGTGCAACACATTTTCATTGAAATGGACTGCCTCATTTCTACCTGCAATTATCAACAAAGAAATTAACCTGACTGGCTCATTTATTGCATTTGTCCTGGCAACGCCATGCAGGTACAACACTCCATCGGCAGTGGGAGGCACTTTTGCACAGCACAGTTTGAGCTACTTGGCTAACGAGGTACCAGGTTTCAATGGCTCCAAGTTCTTGTGCCTCAGTGTTGGAGCTCAGTACACAGGGCACGGTGCAAACACACCAACTGGTTCTGGGTATGGCAAAGACTTGATAAAACCCAGTTTAACCAGCTGAGCACTGCTCCCACTGGATCTGGGAGAACTGGCAATCCCAGAGTCAGAGCAGGATAAAGTAACAAAAACAGCTAAGCAATGACTAAGAAAAATGGAAGTGACAAAAAAACCAAGACAAACCCTGAAAAAAACACCCAAATAAACTCACCAGCCTTTCTAAAACTGGACAGGGTGCTCACTGCTCAATCTACTGACTGGGGCTGCTATTTTTAATGCCTTTTTCCCTTGCTGTAGAAGCTCAGTCTTTCCACTTTCTTTGCTTATTCTTCTCCGGTTTCTTGCTCACACTATCTCCTCCACACATCTATTGCTATCACCTCCCCTAGATTTTACTAATACATTCATTTCAAATTCACAACACTTGGAAACATCAAATACCCATTAGTTAGATAGCAAACCAAGTAATATGTTATTTTCACCATTTCTGCATGCCCAAACAGTCCAATCAAGAACAGTGAAAACAGTTCAAAGGCAGCCTGAGGTGAGTTGTTGGCTTTGGCACAAACTGCTTATGCGAGTTAGTTTTTCGTCTGTAAAGAATTGCATTCAATCCCAACAGACTGAGAAGTCTGCTGAAGACCTGTGAAGGTACTCACCCTACTAAGCACTGATAACTGAGGCAGAAGAACTAGCCTGTGCTACCATCAGCTGAGGTCCCTGTTGTGATGCTGCTCTTAGACCATACTCACCAAGTGCTCTATTTTTCATGCAACATTTGAATTTCAGGAATCTTGTAAGGACTTAATTCTCAAGTCTCTAGAAATGGCAAACACTCCTTGTAGTTAACCGGTGGGGGCAGACAGTGTAGGTCTGCAGTGATGACGCCAGCCCTGCTGACTGCCAGTGCCAAGTTTAGTGCCCCAAATCATGTCACCCACCACTGATTTAGGGGAAATCAAGGTGACTCAGCAGGAACTGAGAAATACATACAGCCTAATACCCCAGAAACTAGGAATATATGAGAATACTAAGATGCTACAGTCTAGGATACAGTAACTTAACAGAGACCATTAAGTATCTTTGAAATGCAAGTGGACAACCGACAGCATTTGAACTTTGCAAACTCCAGATACTATGTCTGTATTACCTACGGTTACATGTATTAAGAATAAAAAGAATAGAAAGAATGATGGTAATATAACCTCAGTGTTGGAAAAAAAAAATGTATTTTAGACTTATACTTTATTAAAATGAAGAGTTTCCTTAAGCTCATCTCAAACACTTTTAATACAGACAATTAGTAGCATTCCTGGCTCTGTATATGGCAAGGGGATGTGTTTGTGGGGTGTTTTTAAAATTATTATTTAAAGGGTCAAGTCATACATGAAGTCGCAGTTCATCAATATGGAAGTAATGCAATTTACTTGATCAGAATCTTAATCTTCAAAGTATCAAATCTTGTTCAACTTTTTCATCTTTGAAATTGCCCCGAGATATAAACATCTTTCACAGAAAGCTCCCTTCATGGGCTACAAGGGTCCTTCAAACAACAAACTTTTTTTTGTTCCCCTTCTCACCACATTTCTCTCCTGCTTCTCAAAGGCTTTCATTTTTCTTTTTTAAAAGCATGCCTTTTCTCATACAACTCTTATCTTCACACGTGCATCTGGGCCCATGTGCACAAATGTAAGATTGACTTTCCCCAAAGGATTAATTCTGTAATAATGCATCAAGATTTTTCCTTCAAACATTGTGAAGGGAAAAAAAAGCCTTGCTGGCTACCAGTTTGAGCAACGCTGTCATGTTTGCAAATAGCATTGCTCAGTTTACCTCTGCTGCAGTTGGAAAAGCTGTTACCAGCAGCAGCACTGGAGCCACCCACGGGCTTGAGAAGACAGTTCAACTTCACATTTGGGAAGATTCACACAACAGCCCCACAAATTAGTATTTTATACCTAAAATAATGCAAGGATCCTGAGGTAAAGCTTCTTGCAGGGTAACACTACTTTATACTTCTACACCTAGAGGAAGAGCTCGGACTAAGGCCAAAGCTCCTACATAGTCTTGAAATCAAAGCCAGAATAGTTTCCCAATGTTTCTTTGCAAGTCTAGGGGGATCTACTAGAAGAATTATCTTTCTTGTTTTAACTGAACTGCTTTTCTTAAGAGTGTCAAGAATGACAAGTTAGATTTGAAGTAATTGTTTGCTCAGTTATGATCAAGTTCTGACACATGAGGTCAAAGGAGTTTTCAATCACCTTATTTCTTAGTAAAATTCAACACTAATTTCCTATAAATAAACAGTTAAGTGTTAAATATCTACTGTTATACATTTCAACACATTTCTCACTAAGGACCACAAGATTATTACATTTGCACAGAAAATCCTATTTAGGTATCTACCTTAGAACAGACAGATTATCATATTTTCCTCTGGCCAACACAAGTGTAACCTACCATGGGAAGCAATAAAGTACTTTTAGTATCTTTGCAAACCTGGTTTTGCAGATCAGCATTGACAGCTGTCCTGCAGACAATAAAATAAAGCAACTACTTCTGCTACCTCAGGGGGCATATTGTTTCCTCTATTGTGTTTTGCAGAGAATAGAAAGCTATCCGTGACAGATCCAAGTCCCTCTTTCAACCACAGCAGGCAAACTACAAGAAATGGAATGACCAGATCACAGACTCAACCATATAAAGAACACTATCTTTGCTCCAAGCTTGCAGCCTCATGTTGTAGCTTTTGTGTACACCTTAATTCCAATAAAATGCTGACATCTAAAAACATTCTTAATTGTCCTGATAAAAATCATAACAACCTCGAGAAATAGTTATCTTATTGAAGACATGAAAAAAGAGCAGAGAAAGAAAAACTGGTAAGGGGCTGTGTCAAAAGAAGGAAATAAGTTTATATTTAAAGTCAGTCTCTTCAGAAGGACACACCAGACATTCATACTCCTTATCTTGCCATATTTCTATTTGGCTTCTAAAATTAATTCTCACTTATTCTTGGGGAAGTCCACTTCAGCAGTAGGATGCTACTGAACTTCAAAGTTTTAAAGGTTAAATGCAGAATCAATACATTTTGATTGCACTTGTGGGAACAAGAATTTAAAGTGCTTATCGTAACAATTAGCATTTGCAACTGTTACAAGAATTTCTGCAGGTTTGTTGGGTATCTAGGGGGTGATATTCATTATTCACTTAAAAAAAAAAAATCAAAGTCAATATCCAAAACAAACAGCTTCCTGAGGAAGTTCAGGAAAGAAAACGGAATCTTCCTCAGCCAGCCCAGAGCAGGGAATGAAGAGGTCATTTCCCTACACGCAGCATCTTTCAGGACTCAGTTGGAGCAGTGTGCTGTTTCCAACACTGACCAGGAAGACTTCCTACACACACTCACCTTTGTCCTTGCCTAGTTAAACTACAGGCACCTTAAATTCCAACAGATTCCCTCCAACTGTCTTATCACAAAAGCCTTCAGCTGACTAAAAAAAAAACAAACAGTTTTTTAACAGTTGATCCCCTGAAATTAGTGCAATGAGGACAGAATCCTATTATGAGACTGACTTATGAATTGAATTGAGAACTTTGTCTTACATAGTCTTTATACAACTTACACAATGCACTACATCTCCTCTACAGAGCACCTTAGAGATCTTTGATGTATTTGAAACACTGGAAACCAACTACTAGAGCAAGTGTATCCAGTCAAAGAGGAGGGTACTCCAAAGCAGGATAATCACAGCAAATTGCACACTGCTAAAGCTGGCTGTTTGCACTCAGAACTGTGGCATCTCTGTACTAGACTTAGCAAGCAGCCTATATCCTTGTTTTTAACTTGATCATCACTCTTTGCAAAGAGGAAAGTCTGTTTCCCTGGCTCTATTGAGAAAAGACTCAGGAGAAACCAGACAGAGCAGCTCAGGGACTGCTGCAGAGACAAACAACATGCACCTGATGCGATTTGATAATCTCTTTTACACAGCAATGCTAAGTGGAAGAGAAAACACCCACTAAAGCATTCTCTTGTGAGATCTGTATAAAAAAAAATTCTCATTCATCACTGAAGCTGAGAAGCCAGTCTTTAGTCTCACCTTCTGTCTGAATGTACATCCATGGAAGTGACATGGACCATCTATTTTGGAAACCAAAATACTAACCTTATTCTCTCAAGCAGATGTACTAAACAACACCTAGAAGTAAAACAGTGTGCATCACAATTTTCTTTTTTTTTTTTTTTTGCCTATTTCATACATTGCATGGGTCCCAAGCTCTAGTTAGGAGTTCCACTCCTCCCAAACACTTGTCTATATTCAACAGGCCACCTCATGAAAAGCCTGTATTAAGAAAGACACCATTATTAAAGCTGATCTTCAGATGACAACATGCAATCCAAGTTAAAGACATACAGAATTCTCAACACTGCACATTAATAAAATGAACTTATTTTTACTTAGATCAATCTAGAAGTAGAAAGTCTCTAGGACAATTGTACATACCTCCTGCCTGGACAACAGAAGTCATCTTTACATCACGAATAGCAACCCTGATAAGAAAAACTAGAACTAAACTTAATTTATTTTTATTTTTTTTTTTTAAACAATAGCTAGGCTGTTTTGCCATTGCACTCAATTCTCCCCATGCTTCCACAACCACATGACACTCCATGGGATACTACTTTACTAAATACAATTTCCACGGCTTCCTGCTCTAAAATTCTTAAGATTACTTGCTATATTTTGAACACATAGATACTGTATGTATCTAAAAATGTCCCTTCTGATAGTTTTTGTGCAAGACATTTTTGTTCTGACTTCTGGGCACTGTTCTCCCCAAACTAAGAAAAAATAGCTCAGTATTTAACTCATCCCATGTAATGGTCAAGTTCTTCTTTAGCATGACTCACTTTTCCAGAATGGCCTCTCAAGTCCAAGCCTCACACATCACAGACAGCTCTCTGATCACCCAAGGTCATAAAACCTTTTTGTTGTTGCTGCTGCTCAATACACAGAACAGTAGACCCTCCTTCCAAAGAGAGCCCTTAACAAGAACAGTATGCAGAAATTTGGGGGGATATTGCATTTTAGTGAAATAAATACTGGATTACAGATCCAGTTAAGTCTGAGTATTTATAGAAGTGTTTATAATACAGGCCTAGTGAATACCATTATCCCTGAATGGCAGAAGGCTGACCCTCAAGAATAAGAAAGCAAAACAAACCAGAATGTAAGACCAAAATGCAGATACACCTCAAATGATCTCAGGTCAAGTTACTTCAGATGAAGAGTACTACTCAAACACCCCGTTAACAGTATCAGCCAGCAGCTAAGCAAAGCTTACTAGCTTCATGATCTCTAAGGCGTGGGAAAACTGTGCTTTATAAAATTTGGGATCCTTGGCTGTTTTGCTTCTTTCCATTTTGCTTTCCAGCTGGCAGTGAAATCACGTATGATCACAAACTCCAAAGCGCTAGCAAGCAGCGTTTCACAGATCACTACTCCAGGCCAGTATGCTAGCAAAACGGAACTAAAAATCACAACAGAACAGAACGGCTAAAAAGCGAAGTGGTAAGCCATGTTTCTCCCCCCCTTAAGTGATGTTGCCAAAGAAAAGCACGGATAGCTTGCACTTTGCTTTTGTTTTTATTTTAAGTCATTTCTCTACCATACTGACCTAGGTCAGTATAATTAGGACATCAAGAGTCCAAAATTACAGTATATTTTTAATGAGTAGTTGACAGTATTTATCTCCTCTTTAAATATCAACTTTAGCTCAGATCTGATTTTTTTTTTTCAAATCATTTCAAAACCAAGATCTTCAAGAAACTCCATGTGATATTTTAATTCTTGAAATCTCAGGATGCAACTTGAAAAGCACTTCTTTTAGCACAAGTAACTGCTTAAGCAGCACATGCTGCCCTGCTACTAGTTTCCATCCTCAAAATGCCGCTATCCCTCATATTATGCTTGTGGAAGTGTTAATGCTTATGTATGTGGTTGTTTCTACCTGCATCAGTTCATCTCAACTCCACTGACAGTTGCTGCCAGTGGCACAGTTTGTAAGCCAGCCCTGTTAATAGAAAAGCTCAAACTACAGACTCACATCAAAGTAAAATAAGCTATACTGAAGTATACAAGTGAAGCTCATTAAGTGTACACAGCTGTGACAACAGTTTCACAGCAACTGACACAACTTGGAACACGAAATTCCAATCAGATATTACCTGCTTTGTTGGTTTGTTTTAAAACCACAGGGTGGTCAAATGGTGGTGCAGGCTGCCTAGGGAGGCTGTGGAATCTCCACCCTTGGAGATATTCAAAACAACTGCAAAACATCCTGGGCAACCTGCTGTAGCTGACCCTGCTTTGAGCATGGGGCTGGACTACATGATCTCCAGAGCTCCCTTCTGACCTTGCTGTTCCTGCAATTATTCTATAAAACAGATTTAGTGAGAACTGCTGTGAACAGAGGGTTGGACTGGCTGATCTCTAGAGTCCCTTCCAACTTTAATTACTCTGTGATACCATGTTAAGTCACATTTCCAGCACTTTCCTGAAACCAAATCCAGTCATCCAACTGCAGACACGGCCTCCATCCCTGCTCTTACACGCAGCTCAATGTTACTGTTTTATCACTCAGTTAAGAACATTAGTTGGAGTTCTTCCAGTTTGTTTTTTCCCTTGGGGGAGGAGGAGAAGAGCACAGTATCAGTACCACAGAAACAAAAATCCTACTATATTAGTTTTATATAAGAAACCTACAATCAGGCTTATGTACCTGATCATTGCTTTTTAATTAAGATACAAAGCCAAAACACACACAAGTATAAGAAAAGTCCACCAAAAAATTACCAACATGAAGTTAGACATCAGAGCAGCTATCAAAGCATTCAAACACCTCACTTCAAGCCAGAATGCTTCTGACCTTGTTTCTAATCCAGAAAATCATAACCTAGTTACTGAGCACTGCACCGTGTCAATTTTAGATTGTTATACCTGAAGATCTGTCAGACAAGAGCCTCAGGATAAGCAACAGTATCCCACTAAGACAGAGCAGGGTTGTTTTTCCCCGAGATACTACTCAAAGCTTTCAAATATCAATCAGACCAAATACACGTTTAAGAGCCTTGCGTGACACTTCAAGTTACAGATGCAGAATTATGGCCTTGCTATCTTCAAGCAAGAAGAGCACACAGAGGTTAATTTCTCCCTGACATGTTTGGGGTTGGTTGTTTGTTTTGTTTTTTAAAGCCCACACAGCCACAACAAAGCAATACATTTTATGGTTAATTTACCAAATTCTTCTGAAATTAAGATTTGAAATGCAGGTACTCCAAACAAACACATACTGCCTTTTGCCTTATAGAAGCAGTTGTAGCTGTAGAATTCTGCAGGGGTTTTTTCCTGGTATTTTCCCCCCTGAATTTCAGTATGAAGAAATACGTCACTTTGTGTAGTAAGACAGGTTTGTTTTTTTTTTTTAAATAGGTACAAAATTTCTTCCTCTGAATCTCAACCAAGCACTCTTAGTAAGAAATTTTGGGCTAAGTGTCCTGAACAACCACACACACAGATGGCATGTCTCCCCCCCAATTTGGGTAACTGTCAGATAAGAAGATTCAATTTTAGCAGTCACATGGCTGCTAAAGCATCTGCAGAACACATTACAACTCTAAGCTCCCATTAACTTTACACATTCAAAGGAAGTTAGAAGCCAAGGATAGAGATATGCAGGAGTTTAAAGAGGAGGAGATAGCAAAAAATGTTAAATATTACAGCTCTTTGAAAAAGAGTAACTTCTTTATAAAGTTGTTAGTGACTTTGGAGTAAGGAGTCAATAGTAACAAATAGTTTGGTTGAAAAAAGTGTGTGAAAGGGAACACAACAGGGTTCGAGTTGTTTGTTTTGTTTGGTTTTTTGGGTTTAAGTGCAGTGCTTGTAAGTTGAGAGAGGAAGGAAAAAAGTACACGTCGTCAATGGGAGAAAAGGAGTAAGAATTAGAGCAGCATTGCAATGCTCTGCTAGTCAGAGGTGGACATGAGATTTGGATGCGAGGACAAGGTAACAAACACAACAGTAGTGATTAATGTTATGTGTCCAAAAGGGTAATTCAGCTATCAGCAAGGAAAACATTCTTGAACTTTCTTATCAGGCAGGTATGGGAAGTGGAAAACACGTCATTCTTCCTCAGCAAAAAGGACTATCCCCATCCTATTAACAATGTCTGGTTTTGTATTACTTCATCACAAAATGAAGTACTCATTTACCTAGTTTTCCAAAACACATACCTTGAAGAGGCATCTGTTTAAACAGCCACAGTCTAGTACCTTTGAAACTACTTAACATTTGTCTCCCTATTTATATGCACAACATGAGTCTCTCTTCCTCCTGAAAACCTTTCTTTCTGAAGCTAACACATTAAGTGATGAAGAAAAAAAATTAGCATGCTACAGTTGTCCTTACATCCAGTTACAAAAGTGAGTAATACAGCACCAACACAACTCAAAACCAGGTAATGTTGTAAGTTGAAGACGTAGAATGAGAAAAAAAATTAAGAAATATTAGTCAATACTACCAGTATTTCAATTCTGAACAATATAGTGCAGGAGAAGGAGACAAGAGTCCTTTCCTTTTTTAACAAGCCATTACATTGCATTCAGTAGCCCTCAGACCTACAGATGAACTCCCACATCCCAAAGGAGCATATTCCTACAGTAACTGCTTCGTTTTTAGTCCTTTCCACCCTTGTTTAGTGTCTATGTAATATAAATTGATTTAAATTATTCACTACTAATAAGAAAAATCGAAGTGATTGTGACAGTTCAGCTTCAAAAGAGTGGTGCAAAGGGGTGAATGGGGTCTAAGAAAAAGGATGGGTTATTTCAGTAATTGTGTGAACCAGCTGAGCACATGTCCAACAGAGACAAGGCGTAGCAGCCAGAGGACTTTAAGCAAACTCTCCTGTCAGGAGTGTAATCGTTAAAACAGCACCTCAGGCTGCTGCCTGACAATAAAAAGGGTTAAGGAGCAGCAAAAGCCTAAGCTTAAGGCTCTTCTCATCCTCAGGGCAGAGCATCTCCTTTATTTACAAAGCTACTCTGAACTGAATCAAGGAATCAGTCTGGCATTGGTGATGACTTTCTTGAGGTGGAAAAGGCACAGGCAGGAAGAGAAGCTAACAAAATAAGAACAGAAGTCTATTCTGGTGGGTTATTTATTGACTATGAATGTAGAAACATCACCCATATAACAACATACATGCAATTACTTTCGTAACCCTAGCTGCTTTAGTGGATAACAAAAAATTGCTTATTCACAGCCAGTTATAGAGCGGGATTATTTTTTTTTTTTAAGCTTAATCCTGGCTATACTATTAGGTATTTTAAAGATATGGATGTTTCTTTTCAGAAGGCAAAAGAAGATTCATTGTTACCAAAGTAAGACTTACATTTTATGGAACACACACGCATATTTTTCTACCTTCCAATTTATTATCCTTTCGCTTTTTGTAAGGGGTCTGCTTCCTTCTCTTCAGGAGCCATAGACACTAACAAACACAAGAGAAAATAACAGCAGCTCCAGAAAAATCAGCAAGAAAGTAAGAACCAGCAAGACATTTCCGCACTTTTCTTTCCCTTCCCTTAAAAGGACACGCAGCAGCAACAGGGATGCCCCTGCCACCCAAAACAAGCCAGAAACATCTTTTTACTCCCATCATAACTCCTCATCTTAAAAAGCAGCAACAAAACCAACTCCATTGGGGAGCCAAGACTGGACAAGAGGCAGTAAAAGCAGGCCTGAGATACCGCCCAGCACCAACAGCTGCCCTGATTACAAACCTCCTCTGACTTCCTACTGGCAGCAATTCCACCATTACCTTTCACTACCTTTTCCAATTTGCAGACCTCTTAAGAAAAGTTGGATTCAAATCACCATATATTAAACTTAAGCTAAGAAAAGCAAGCCTCTTTTAAAACAGCATATTCTGCGTTTTTTGGGTTTGGATTTTCTCTTTTGCAGACTGCATCCCTACCCCCACTCCAACTAACTATGAATTCCCACAAATCCCAGGCTGAAGAATTAATTACCCTAGCGATTTCTCACTCACTGACTCAGGAGACAACACCCAGTCTCCTTCTCTTCCCTTCTGAAGCCAGGGTAGAGAGACATTGGCTAGTCGCTAGAACAAAATGACAGAGTAATTACTGGACAAGAGGCTTTACACAGGCTTCAAATTAAACTCTGTAGGTATTCAGATTTACATAACCATCATGCCTTTTCCCATCCCACCCTACAGACATACAGCTAGGATATTTCTTTCCTGTTTGCGCATCAAAGTGGAGGAAGGGACAAGGGAATTAACTAACATGTTCAAGAGCTTTAATTGTCAACCAGATCAGAACTTCCTAGGAGCATGTTGCCTTTATGCATACCAAGCAATACAGCGCACTTCATTGGTTTTGAAGAGCCATTTTGTAGACTTTCAATTATTCTGACCATTGTAGGTAAACTAACACTGAATTTTATGCATAATACACTTAGCATGCAAATTTGGAAAGCTTTGTAAGTAAAGAATTGCCAAAAATTATCATCTTTCAGCTCAAATAGCTTCAAGGCCTTTCTTTTGCAGTTCAAACTTCACCTTCTACTTCCCCAATTGAGCATTTAAGGTGATAAAAAAGCCAAAGTATAACTAAAAGCACAGTTCCAAAGGAAAAAAGCCACACCCAGAAAGCCCATGGTTAACCTTAAAAATGGTCACAAAGCTACTTTTATTTAAATCCAGCAATTAAAAAAACCTCATTTAAGTGGAACAAACTGCCTCACCAGCAGCTTTAACCACATGACTCTAAATTCTCTTCCCACAATGTCAAGTATATCAAGGATACAGGATTATATTCTTGACCAAAACTGCATCATGTCCATTCATCACCACTCTGGAATGCACATTCCCAAATAGGCAAGAAAACTATGTGGGCAGAAATGATCAGGGTTATTTTTTAAAATATACATTGTGCTTCTACCAGAACTGCATCTTCTAACTACCTGGAATCATATTTAAAATACTTAGAGACTTCACAAACCCAAAGCCCTTAAGCAAGGGCAAGCTTCTCCCTTCTTGAAAATTGTTCCAATTGTACTTTAAGTTAAAAACTAAAAGAGTCAAAACCTCACACTCCAGTTTGCAAACTGAAAATTCACTCAAGTTTACACAACCTTTACCTTTACCTCACCCCTTTATTAGTCCAGCACTCCTTGCGCTACAGAGAGCAGCTCCATTGAACTTCTACATTCTAAATGTAATATATTCTAAGAAAATAACAAAAGGTTACAGACCGGGTAAACTACTGGTGTAGAAGTTTAAGTCTTCCCCCATCTGTTACCTTGCCTTTTTAAGCTTCACATTCTAAAGCAAGTTAAGGCTTTAATTGACAAAAGAGAACAAATTCACTCAAAGAGTGACAAAGTTCAAAAAGAAGCAAGGAAGATAGATAACAGAAATCCCACTTAGCTGCATTTTCCCCTCTGCATATATTTGTTCACATTGCCATATATTAGCTCCAATCTGTTCCACAGAAAACAACTAATCAACAGCAGAAGTGCTCTTGCCCTACTTGAGCCAGCCCCTTGACTCCTGAAGGGGAAGGTACACATCAAAACATCATTTAATTTCATGGCTAAACTTAAGTTCTTTCAAGAGCAGAACTTCACTGAATTTTTGGGTTTTGTACCACACTCTTGTCTTTGGATGTTCCTCATCACCAGCAGCCCAAACATCAAGTGTGTTATTGGTTATCTGCAAGTCAAGGACCCAGAAGGTCATTTTTGTGACAACACGTGGTCTTTTTTGGGCCTTGGATAAATCAGCAATGTAGTTTTAGGATTGCTGCATGACTTTGCTTTAAAGAACTTTGTTACAAGGCAATTATAGAAAAAGTGTACTTAAAAGCTCTTTTCCCATTCCACCTCTGTTTTACCTTAGAACTACCCAGCAAACTAAGGATGTATTTTAGCTGCCCAACCCTGACAAATACATCATAAATTGAACATATTAAGGTTCCATAAGCACATACCAACGATCAGTTTGCACGTACATTATCATCATACAGATGCCATTTTTCCTTGACAGTGCACTGTCAACTTAGGAGTCAGTGCTCTGAAGCCACATTCACTCTCAAAAGATCAAAAGACAACACATGCACGTCTCAATAGTGCAGATTGATGCATATACTTAATATACTTAATTAGAGACCAATGGCACTGCAACACTTCACGCAAGTGCCAAGTTTCTGCAGGGTTTACCTTCCTCCTCCAAACTGGAGGGAAGGCTGTTGCAAAGCATTAGGTACAGGATAGCTTAATATAATTATTTCAAAAAACCTACAGTCCCACATACCTACATAGTATACATCATTGCATCAGTATAATTAAATGCAAACATTAGTATTACTTTGAAATACTTTTCAAAAGCAGTATTTTAGATTTACTTACATTTTCTTTATTTTTAGGCTAAAAATACAACCACATTGTCAAGATTAGTTTTTTCTGCTGCTACTAGAGCTGGGTACAAACTTTTTCCAAGATGAAATCTGAGCTTCTCATGTAAGCAAGTGATAAGCATCACAACACACACAATTGTAGTATCTGAAGTTTGCACTTGGAAGTCAGCCTAAACAAGTCTGATACAGCTGACTGAATTACAAAGCATTTTTGCTTTTTAGTGGTCTCGCTTTGCATTTCTTCCATAACACATTTAAGGGGCTGCCCCCCCCAAAAAAAAATTAGTCTACTCCAGCACATTAAAAGAACATTTAGCATAAGCCATTTATATCAGTCCAAGAAAAATCATCCAACAAGACCAGAAGTAATGCTCATAATTAAATGAGCTTCAGTTACCTTCGTAGAGTTGTTTTCAAAATTGAGAAGAGGAAGAAGGTTTGCACACCCTGCAAGCACTCACCAGAAAAAAACCCCAAATTACTGAGTTATTAAAGTAAGCTACACATAAAACCCAGTAAATAGAGGCAGCAGTTTCATACCCATCAAGAATGTTCGACAAGGAAAATCTAGACATATCGGCAGCGTAAGTAACACTGAAAGCTTTCTGTTGGCAGGTTGAATAGCAAGACAATGTCATGGCATTTTTAGGAGAATTGTCACTACAGTTAAACTACTGGCAGTCTCCCTATCTGCACAGGCCTTCATACTCAGCTTATGTACCCAATACAGAAACACATCACTGAAATTATTTTCCATAGCAGTCAGTTTGATACCTTTTCTAAACATGCAAACAAAAAGAATTAATCATGTTCAAGCACATTGTTCTGATTTTGCCCAGATAAGACACATGAAGTGAAGAATCCTAAACTAATCACTACATAAAACATGTCCATAAAGTAGTAGTGGATGTCATAGCTCCAACTCAACTTTGAAATAAGAATCAACTATGCAATAAGCAACACAAGCAGAGACACTACATGCTTAGGGGAGACAGGCTTGTGAGAAGCTGCTCTTTCTCCCTAGGTAATCATCATTTCGTAAAGAATAATCCTTGATTGCTAGCTATGGTGAAGATGATGACAAGCACACAGTATTTCAGAAGAGGAACTCTGACAACAAAGACTAAAAATAGAAGTCTATATATAACTACTCAGACATGCTATCTGTCAAACCCACCTCTTAGCAAGTATTTCCCATCTGTGTTTAATGGGCAGATGTCTTTTTCATTTACTCAGCACATTTTTTGAAATGAAAAAGCATGAATGACATTCTAGCTGTCTATCCAACCAGCTGGAGAAGAAACTGGATAAGCTCTTGGTTAACAGCTGAAATGCCTGTATAATTTTGGCCAATGACCTGTTTATCCTAGGTTACAGCTACAGTTCATTCAACCGTTGCCCCAAAAAAACTATCAAGTTACATATCAACAAGAACCAGATGCTGGGGGCAGAAAGAAGCAACTTAATCACCCACGAACCTCCTTGTTTTAAGGAACATCTTTCCTAAATGAGTAAGAAACCTCAACAGTTCAGCTTCAGTATACCAGACAAATCTCTCTGATGAGTCAGTCCAATGGAAAATACTATCAGAAGGCCATGGTGAAACCATGTAATCCAGAGTATTCTTTGGAAAAAAAAAATCCTGAAAATTTAATAGGTGAGGATAAAAAACTGAGTGAAAAAGTTGGACAGAAATAAGAGGTGAGAAATGGAACAGTGCTTCCAGCAAAGACAGTTGTAGTACAGTCTTTTTTCAGTAAAACCAGAATTGAACCACAAAAGAGAACTTACTGTAAAAGAGTGCTTAAAGCTTGACTTATTTAATATTCATACCTTCATAGTCATGCAAGTTCTAATAATTTATATAAGAAAATTAAGTACTCTTACAATACCTTAAGTTATAACTTCTTCTATCAACGTATTGATTTAGTTGCATCTTTGCCACTAATTTTTGTAGATTCACCTTCAGAAGTCATTCCTTCTGAAATTTAATCCTCTAAAAGATACTGTAATGTTATCAACAGGTGTAGTAATGCATCTTTTTTGTCTCACTGTGCCATTTAAGTTGATCTAGATTAACAAATGCTGAACCAAGCCACAGAAAATTTTTCCTCTATGGAAGTTAAGGTGCAACTACAAAAAGATAATTTCAATAGATATAAAGAACAAACTTTCTTGCCCTACCAATCACTACAAAGAGTGCAGCCTTCTTTACCCAGAAGAGTCGGAAAATACTCGTTATGGAATTACACTGTTCAGTTAGTTTCCTGCTGTAAATTCATTACTCATTCTGTTCTCTTCACTGTATTGCTGTAGCAGGAAAAATGTATTGCATTCTTTTACAACTTCAAATTTGTATTTTAGTGCACTGTCACTGTATACTATTTAGCCAAGAAGCAAAAGCAATTTTAAATACACCAGCTGCTTATCCCTGAATATGCACCACTGCTTCAACATATTTTAGGCACAGGTGGTGCATATTTTGCAGTTACTGGAAATGCAGTAAACACAGGTGAAAACCTGTAGTCACACTCCCCCCAAACAAGGGGACAATGATGCCATGCTGCACAACAGAAGCTCAGTCTTAGAGAGATATAAAAATTAATGCATGATACACATACAGCGCATCAATCAAATGTTACTACTTTGTTTTCCACCTCTCAACAGAATAGAAGAGAGATGCTTAGTTTTTGAGCCAAACACATTGAACTCAAACAGGCTTAGAATCTGAGGTACAAGTGACCAATAGATTACATTAAATATAAATACATTCCCCACAGTCAAAGGTTAAATTGTGAATTGGTTAACTTTGCCCTTCATAGGTAACGGGCTATTATGCTTCTTATCTTACAGGCTTATTTGGATTAGACATCCACTTCCCACAAACATCCAGCACCTTATTTTCAGTGAGAATATGGATTCTCTGTAAGTGTCTTGAGAAAGCAAGAAACAGTTTATCCTCCTAACATTCTACTCAGGCTACTGGAATTAACGATTTTATACTTTTGGTCTTATATTTCCTCTTCCTATGACCCTTGCAAATCAGGCACTACCTGATCTAACAACTATTAATAAAATTAAAGAGATTATACAAAAAAATCAAGTCAGTTTAATTTTTATTCATGTTTTAGTCCTGCTCCTAACACTGAAGAAGGCATTGGCATTATAGTTACCGTGTATGATGCCCATTAAGCATCACATACTCCAAAGAACCATTTACTTATCAGCTTCTTCCTATTCTTTGTACCAATTCAAGAACAGACATTAGATCTCAAACTTCTATATGATATATGCTACATTTCAGGAAACTACTTTCCACTGTATTGGTCATCATCAATAAAGGACCATTGTTTTTTAATCCCTTCCCTCCCCTGCTTTGCCCAGTCACACACTCTCTCCGCCCAATCCACCCACTCTTTAAAGCCACCACATCAGCTTTCCAAGGCTGCTTGTTTGCAGCAGCTCTGAATGAACCACACAAACCAAATCTCTCGCACACACGACTATTTTTGAAGTGAAAATTAACACAAATACAATTTAAATGGAGACAAGTCAACAATTGGGCCCAGATAAGAACTGTGTGTGTAGTCAGCAGGGAAGAAGTGTTGTTACAGAAAATGGGGGCTAAAAGCATGGAATGAGAGCCAGCTTTGTTCACAGACAGTAGCCTAAGTGCCTATCAGTCAGCAAAAGCATTTTTAAAACAGCTGCATCAAAGCTTTCTGCAAGTTAGTCAGCATGTGACAGGCTAGCACATTACAACAGTGCCACAGCAATCTCTGCATAATAGGAGTGCTCAGAGTGACCTGAAAGGTCAGTGTTTTCAAGCATTCCAGTAATCTGTAAATTGCCTTGGCTTATCGCTTGGAAGCAACATAATTACATTGCTTGAAGGGCTAGGGCACTGAAGACAGATTTTAGGTATTATGTTTTGGTCAGCTACATAGTAACCTCTACACTGTAATTATATCCAGGAAATACGGACTAATATACAAATAAAAAATAACAGAACATTAAAACATGGGAAAGTCTGCTTTTCTGATAGAGGGAAAACTACTTACTAAGTTTCGTAACACTTACTATAGTATTTTATGATGTATAAATAGCTGTGAAGGGTTTTTTTATTTCTCTAACAAGTATTCCAAAATGTTTAAAGTTATTTTCTATAAAACCAGTTTTTAAGTGCAGAAACACTGAAACTATTGAGAAAATTAAAAGGTCCTGTTCTGGAATTTAAAAGGTAGAGCAAGTAAATCTAGTTTCATACTAAGCGTCCAGTTCCATCTGAAAAATAGTACTTTCTAAAAGAGAAATTACTGCCAACTATAAACATCTCAAGCAATTTACTCCTAGCAAAACAAGGCCAGTCACGGACTTTATTCAATGATTTCTATTCTAGAAATAGAAAAGAAAAATTGGACCCCTCAGTCCACCTACCTCATTAAGATTAAAAACTTAGCATTTAGTTGCCAGCAGCCTAATCAGGATTGTAGTAAGATTCAAACTGTATCAACTCACTATTTGATTCATGTGCTTCTCTCTTGTCATACAACACAGCATATAGCACACCAATGTGATCACAAGGCTCACGGAACAGGTATCTGTATTTACAGCTCACCACACAGCTTACTTCACCCGGTCCTGTGTAGCCCTTTTGCTACCACTGTCTGCTTACTCTACCACTAACAAATCTATTTCTACTACTTCACTCTAGGTGACTTCAACCATTCTTTATTCCCACAGAAAGGAGTAAAAACAAGGACAAATACAAAGAACATTGCAAAAATTCTCAAATTTAATTCGTAGAGAAGAAGGGGAAAAGCCCATCCAACACTTCTGACTGTTTTTGTTTAAAGTATTTTTAATATCAGTAACTACTTAAGGCATGTTTGATTTATTATTTTTTAAGGCAGATAGTCAATGTAATCAGAAGTTCAGGCTAGCAAAATGCAGAAATATCACATTCAAGTTTACAAGGTATCTCCTGCCTGTTGGCATTTTAAACTTAAGATGCTAGCACAATTTGAAGTATAGGACATAAATCTCACATTGTTGTCAACCAAACTAAGTTTACAGCCAAAAAGATAATCCTATCAATAATCCAACTGACTTAAAAGGTATCCTCAGAATGCTGGAAGAAGAAAGAAAAAAAAAGCAACACCACCAGTCATTTTGAAGGAGCAATGATCTCAGCAACTCTCAACCACTGGCTTCTTACTACTGTTTACACATCTTCCCAAGATAAAGAGGCATTTACCGATTGCAGATAACACAAGTAAGAAAACCTTTTTAGTCAGCATTGGTTTAATTCAAATTAATCACCTCTCAAAGGCAAAGAGAGTTCTTCAAAACTTAAAATCCAAACATACACTTAATGCATGTACTCAACTTCCAACCCCAAAATTCCTCTTAACAGGCAGCTCTGAAGTCAGACAAAAATTACAAAATTTCATTTGGAACAAGGCATGTATTGATTACATAGATTTCCCATCTGAAATATGAGATTAACTGGAAAAAACCCACCTGATAAAAAACAAAATGGGTTCCTGGGAATAGTGCACCAGCAGGGAAACTGGGACTAGTGCATTATTGGAGAGAACTTTCTTGCAACACTGACTCCCCTCTCCCAAAGGGAACTGCAATTCGTATTGGTTAGAGAGCCATTTTCTAACTTCTCTTTTGGGGTGGGGAGGAACCAACATTAATTTTCAATCCTATTTGCAGCTCCCCTCAGCATGCAACAGCCCCCACCCCAGCTCCTCCCCAGTATCAAGAGGGCAGAAACCCAGGACATTTGAGGAAGCTGACAAATAAAAATCATACCCTTAACATAAAAAATACTGCCAGTATTCACAGTGAGTTTTGGGGGTGGGAGGGGTTACACCTTTAGACCACAGCAGTGGTGTTCCCTCTCAGCTGGAAGAGAAAGGCATGTTGTAAAAGCAAGTAATTCTGAACTACACCCTTCCTTAAATAGACTGTTTTAGCTTGAGAAGAGGAGGACTTCCCTTAAGCCAGAACATGTAATTTATAAGAAGAGTTTGCCATTTCACAGGAATTGTTACTAACTTTTGAATTAATTCAAACTATCACTCTTTACACAACTGGGACCATTCAGGTCAGCACCTCCTCCCCCTGAAAATAGCACAGTGTTCTCAGAAAGGTGAGCTCTTCGTTTTACTCCACCTGTAATTCAGGTCCTATCTACATGAACAGCTAAGCCAGCAAGATCCAAGACTTTCAGATGATGCTTGCTTTGTTTGCTATCTACACAAGACTTACCAGAGGTATAGACATGCATTTAAGAGGATGTAGCTTGCCAAACTATCCTCATACTCAAGATCCTGCCCTTTCCAAATTATCTGGGAATATGTTCAGATAAATACTATAATTGAAGAGGAACACCCAAATTAGTGTGTGTGATTATCTTCATTACTTCCACATGTAATACAAGAAAGGATAAGCAGTAGATGCATTTTAGCATGTTTTGTTTACGGCTTCTGGTAATTTCCCATCTGAAGTTTGCATTGTTACAGGTTTTGAAATATTTCCAGCTTGCTACGGAAAGTCTTATCATCTAGAATTTATGTGTGGAATCCTAGTGCCCTTCAAACTATTCTTTATTTGCTTTAGCATTTAAAAGAGCTTTTATGATTCTTTTCTTCTCCCCACTGCCTTCAGCTCTCTCTTGCAGAAATGAGCAATAAGCAAATGAGCTCACATGACAGCTCAAGTAATAATACTCCCACAACTTGAGCAAAACATCTACATTTTCATTATGGCTCTATCAGAGGTTAGGTCTGATACTATATTCTTCATTTTTTTAAATAGTAATCTTTAAATACAACTATGCAGTTAGTCTTGATGAGACAATTCTGTGAGTAAGGCTTAGTCATACAACACAAGGTTTCACAATAATTATTTGGAGAGCCCAGACACCTCAGCTTTTGTGCTAAGGTTTTTGTTTCTTTGCTGGGAAGGGCAGAGACAAGAAAGAAAAGGAAGAATAGGTAGCTGACTCAGGATTAAAAACTGTCTGCTTGCCTTTGGCTCCCTCTTTCATTCTCTTCTCCCTCAAATATCAACAAGTATTTTCCTCCTTAACTGTTTTCTTTCTGTAGTTCCTTTCCTCCCATCATAGTTCTCACTTTTGGCTTAGCCAACAGAAGCTTGCACAAAAATCCAGGAAAGGTAGGCAAATACAATTAAAACATAACCAAAGACAGACCTTTGGCCTCCCCCCAGTGAAAGTTCATTTGAGAAACCAGATGCCAACCTTTCATTCAGAAGATGATGGAATTCAAACAACTCAAGGTATTGCACAGACCTGGCTATTCCAGGTTCCCCCTCTTAAGAATTAAGTGACCATCTCTCTTGTAGTTGCCTGGAACATGTCGGCTATTAATTAATTTCTGAATACTCCTTGCTTGTAAAGACCAACTTCATCTGATGCCATCACTCTTGGCACCTCCATGAAGGAGGACACACTGATGCAGATGTTTTCAGTTTTGGAGATGCCTAAAAAATAGTAAGTGGCAAAGACAATATTCTGCCAAGACACATAAGATCAGAAGAAGTAGGGGGGGAGGGCCAGGGGGACAGACACAGCAACAACTTTGCAGTGATACAGTGCCTCTGCCATTCACTTTGGAAGGTAACAGTGCATCAGTTTATACTATCTTTACATAAGATCTGCTGCTGATTGCAACATAAACAAAAACTTAAAATTCTGATAAAGCTAATGGTATATGGTCAAGAAGCTTCCTAACCGCCCCCAAGATCATGACATTTCATGGCCCACTTACCACCTTACAGATAAGTGATAACTTACTTTTCAGTCTAACTGGTGCTACTGCACGGAAGAAACGTATAATACGGGGGTCAGCAGCTGCAAGATGAATATAATAGACTAAGTATTCAAAGTTGCATACTGACAGGGTATTCAAACAATTTTACTGATAGATCCCCTAATTTGAAACTCAGCCGTTTCCTGGGCAGCTCTAGGGGGCATTTACCATTTAACTACCAACAATAAACAAACTACAATAAACTACATGAGCAAGATCGGAAAAAAAATAAGCTGGCATACTACAGAGTGCTTCTACAGCACTGTATCCAATTCAGATGAAAGATGTTCTTGGTTCAAGCCATTAATGTGCTTCTTATAAACCTGTAGACCTTTCCCGTATTCCCTAGCTAAAGGCTCCCTGTTTTAGGAGCATTAATCCAGTCTACCTTATCCATAGGGGGCAAAACCCAAACAAAATGCAAGCCCATTAGTTCTCTCATAAGAGATTATGCTCCAGAAATTTCCATTTCTACATAGCTGGTTTATTAACAGAGGGGTTTATCCCATATGCGATGGCCAATCACCCTCCACAACTTAATTTCAATTTTGAAGGAAACACAAGTTCTTTTGTCAGAAGGCCATGCCTTCAAGCTTGGCTTCAAGATCTTAATACCCACTGGAAATACTACTTCAGGGCGTCCAGATTTACAGGAAAAGCCTGTACCTTTTCTACCTAACACTATGCTGGAAAACTACTTCATGTGGGGGCATTCGGGGCAAAGGAGTATTTTTCCAAATAACATGTAGGAACAATGCTGGGTCGAGTGATACAAAGTTTTTAAACAAGCATCCTGTGCTGAGAGGGTTAACATGATCTGGCCTTCTCCCAGACTTAATTCTGGGGAAGCCAGCCATCCAAAATGAACATGAATTACAGATTTATTATGAGTCTTGGAATTTGTTCAGATAAACAATACTTGGCATACTTAGCCCCAGGTACTATGCTGATCCCGTATTAGTTACAACTGACTAATTATTTGATACCACATTCTCAAGTAGCACCTTTTAAAGTTACTTCTGGAGTTTTACAGTTACAGTAATTCCAATTGTTACTTTCTATTAGAAACAACGAACCTTTAGATGGCATAGTTTAAGCCTATTGTATTTTCAATGAAGTGGAAAGCAACTGTGTAAATATTCCACCTTTGGTGGGGGTTTTTTTGTTTGTTTAGGGGTTTTTTTTGGTTTTGGGTTGTTGTGGTTTTGGTTTTTTTTTTTTTTTTTTACTTTTTCAGACTTTTAAATTTATTTTTTTTTAATATCATTTTATAGCAATGTGTGCCAGGTCAGTCCTTCTGCAAACTCACGTCACCACTTTTCACAATTTAAGTAATACAAAAACTGACATCGTGGTTCAAATTTCACTATCTGTCCTGTTTCATTATGTTACTGCTTCCAGTTATAATTTAAGATTATTACTTCCTTTTAACTAACTCTACTTGAAAAACTGAGCAGTGTCTCTTCAGCCACAAGTTACTTCTTGACAATTTTTGTATTATCCAACCTCATAATGAATAAAAACGAAGCAATTAATGCTGTAGCAACAGTGACACTGTAGTAGCAGCTGTGGTCAAAAGAAAGATAACAAGGTTTGTAAGGAAAGGGCAATGGATGTTCTTTCAGCCACATCAACTCTTCCTGAAGAGCTGTGTCCAAAAGCTTGACCATATGGTCTAAAGCATATTAACAAGTCTAAAAGACACTATCTCTATGCACCTTGTTTATGATGTATCCAGATAGGACATAGAATAAGAAACAGTCACCAGACTAGAGTGTAAGTAGTGGAAACAGGGCCATTTAATATTTACAAGAAAAATTCAAAGCTGGACACATAAATGGGGGCCAACTGTTCAATGACTGCTGACCTACTGGGGCAGAGGGAAAGACAGTTACTGGACCCCATTCAAACTGGGCAAGGAACAGCCCATACAATCCCAAAGGATCACACGTGGAAAACTAATCACCGCCTGGACTACCCTTCAGCACAGTACTTACTGGGAAAAGGCTTGGAACTACAAATCAAAGAAACTGCCTACTTTTGCTCAATTTCTTTTTCTAGCACATCAGTACTTTGCATATGTGGGGGTGGGGTGGGAAGATGAAAAGACTATCAGAGCAGTATGAAGTTCTGTTATTGCTTCCTCTGCTGTGGAAAACTAACAAAACACCTTACAGTGAGTTATGGAGGCCAAAAAGGGTCATAGCATGCTTGCCCACTTCTCATAAGAACATGAACTTCTCCAACGCAACACTCCCTACTGTATCATCTTACTGAATTTAGGCTGCCCTCCCCCACCACAAAAGGGTAGAACATCTGTTTATAATGGATTAGGAAAAAAGAATCCTATTAGAGATTACTAAATACCCTTGAGAAAATAAATACTATTTTAACACAAAGCCGATATTTAAGTTTTTAGCACCTACAATATATTTGATGTTTCCAAGTATCTAAATAAACCCTTATGTGCAAAGGCAAGAAACAACTCTGAAGAGCTACTGAAGATCCTACAGAGTTAGGAATAGCAAGCGTGAGCAAAGTGCTCAGTCCTGCACACACTGGGGCAGTTCTCCAACCCTGCAGTAGCCCATCTACATAGCTCAAACAGCCCACAGGGCTTGGGGCTTAAGGAATTATCTAAGGATATACCACAGCAGGAAAAACCCATGGATAACCAAGCAGACACCATTGTCCCTGGACAAGTCACCACACCTGTGGCCTCAGTAGCACTTGTTACTCTGCAGGATCTAAAGGACCCCCACTGGACCTTACGGCATTCAGATGAACATGTTCCTCCATTTTCCCAGATCCATCAGTGAAGCACATCACAGCCCCTTGAAACAAGGGCACCCCTACCATTTATGAGTGTAGAGCGCATATTGGAAAAATCTGTCCCTGTAATAGCATAACTATAAGACAATGTTTTCATTTCAGGACTTTTCGGACTCAGCATAAATACACTGCACAGAATCATGGAATTCATTTGAAGACTTCCCTACGGCTGTTTGCTTAATCAGTACATTCAGTGAAGAAGTCATTAGCAATGTATTTGCCTGATAAAACACTGAGCATAGTTTGATACTAATTTTTGTTGCGTTTATACCATGATAACTAGGAAAAATGCAGGGGATACAAATGACCAATGTCTTTCTTAACCAGAGGGTAGTTTGCTGTACATATTACATAACTTCAGACATCCTATGGACTTAACAAGAAGCGTTTGCTTCAAATACTAACCCTTAACTCAAATAGACACTTAGAATTTGACACAGCATTAATAAACCGAACATTGAGGCTATTAATTCTGACACAGACACACATGTGGCTTCCGTCTCCCCACACTGTGACTGTAATCTGATTTCCCCCCAACCGCCCGATATACACAAGACATCACCTTTCCTCTAGTTACAGAGGGTAAGAGAACAAAACAGAAGAGAGGGTCCTATTTCATACTGCAAGCTTATTGGCACAGACCATAACAAAACAGGTGAGCAGTTGGGTCCTTGGTCAGAACTTCACTGACATTGATACAAAGTTTTTGGGTGACTGCTTTGACCCGAGATAGACAATAGTTTTGCATAGCATTTCAAGTAATAAACCCGAAGTATTTAGCACAATTCACAGCTTGAATAGGTCACTAGTTACAGTTCCTTTTTCAACTCAGTATCTTATGCTGAGGACTTGTTATCAAGTATTTTCACGAGTCCTCATACCAGAAAGTTTTGACCACTACGGCACATTGTAGCATCAACATGGACATAGACTCAAGCTTAATGACCACTCTTTACTTCAAGCACCAATTCAAAATACCGTGTTTTGAGCCTTTTTCTGCATAGACAGAAGCCCAATATTATTCTCATAGTATGTAAGTAGTAGTACAGTGTGCGCCTTAAAATACCTATGACATACAATAACCCATTTCTAGATGTTTTCCTTGAAACAAAGATTAGCTAGCTGGTCACTGATAAGGTCTTACCGATTTTCCATTCTATAAGGTGGAACCAGCTCCCAGGCACAGTCAGATTTCAAGCTCTGTTTACATTGCAGTAATCTTTGTGCATGTTGAACCAGAAGCAAACTCCAGAACATACTTCATAATGACCTACAGAATGTGGAGCTCATGGCTCTTCTCACATTACAACAAAATTCACACTGAAAAATGCACCTAAACTATTATTTGGTAGCTGAGGTTGCCTATAGTTATAACTGTAACAGTCAAAGAATCTAAGAAAATCCAAACCCAAAATATAAGTTATCTAGGTAATTTCTTCTTTGAAAACAGAACATCAAAATAAGTATTTCCTAAGGTCCAAATACAACTTCCAGGAACACTATCAAAATTAATGCAGTCATTTTACAGGATATTTTTCCCCCCAAGTAGAAGGTAGGTTCTGATGTTAAACCAAATCCACAGCTTATTTCCATACTTGGTGTTACTTCCCCATATGCATTTGCCTGAGAACTCATCTAACATTATAGTGTTCATATAAACTTAAATGGGAAAAATAAAATACTGTTCCAAACTTAGCTATCTCATAGATCACAGCACATTAAAAAACACTTTAAAAGCTTGTGCATGTATTCTCCACAAGAAACAAATACAGTGGTGTCTCCAAGTAGGATTTGGGGTAGAATGCTAACCCACATTTATGAAAGCTATAGGTCATTCCCTCTAGCAGAGGAAACCAAAGAGTCCTTGCAATCAGCAAGTCTTGAACTGTCAACGTGATCAAGTTCTCAACTTCTGAAGTGGTAGATAATAGATATGTGCCTGGAGCTCGAAAGACAGTTAGAACAACCAAAATCCAATTCATTGCAGGACTGAGGTGAAAGACTGGGAAATACCCTTTACGCATGTATTTAAAACTAGAAGGAAGTCTCAAGAACTCAGGTTCAGCATTCAAAATGGCTCAAGGATTCAAGAAATTCCATCCCCACATTTACTACTTAAGCTTTTTTTTTTTTTTTAACCAATGTGGACTATATTTGAACCCTCAGCTTAAAGGTGGAAAGCTTTACATCTCATTACTAATACCCTGACACAGTCATTCCCACAGCATCCATTAGTATTGTTCAAAAAGACAGCAGAAGAGATTAGGCCCCTTACATTTTGCCATCACAGCCACCGCTACATTAGACTGTAAGCAAGATTTCATTTCTCTCACCGTCTTCCATTGTATACTGCCAACAGCTACAGCAAGTATTTAAAACCTTAATAAAAACACATTCTTTTACAGCATAGCAGGGAAAAAGTTAAGGAACCAGAACTGAAGGGCAGTGGAGGGTAGTATAAAGACTGTTGATCATAAGGCATAACACAATCAATCACACCAGCCAAGATGTCCACATGTACAAATAAGAATTATTCAGCTAATAAAAATTTTTTTTTAGTTCTCTTCAGGTCGAGTGTGCCAAGATAAATGTGGACATGGACACAAGGCCCACAAGGCTAAAAAGTATGTTAAGCAACTATTAAGAGAAAACCATTCACAGAGGTTTTCTTAATGCATTGCAACCCCAAAAAATGAGAAACCAGATACCATGTCCAGAGAGGTAACTGAAACTTGAACACAGAAGTCCTCCAATATTCTAGTATTTCTAAAATATTTATAATCCACCCATCTACAACTATTAAAACTACATGAACAGTATCCCAGGAACTAACGGCTGAAGTAGAAGTAACATTACCCATCTACTGAAAGCATTTGTTTTGACAAGGAAATTCATATGAACTGTATGCATAAGATTCTAGTCTCTAAAGAAATTTCTGCGATCAAGATCAAAAAGGTAAGAAATAACTTTGATAAAATGCTATTACAGACTGTAAGAATTTAGCAAAAATGTTACAGGACTTAAAAAAATAATTTTTTTCCTGAGAAAGAGATATGCTACTTCAAATACATGATTCTTATAAAACCTTAAAGTATACCAGTGGAGCATTAAACCCAAGAGAGACCGTATTTTGCAACATTCTTAAATAAACATACCTTTCAGTATAATTAGTTTGGCTGATACATGCTCGAAGGGCCAATTTGATATGACCATGATCTGGAAGATGTTTCAAATAACTGCTATGGTAAGATACAACTTCCAATTTTATACCAGTCTGTACACCAGCCTACACTCAAAATGGGTGATACCCCTCTATTTTTAAAAAAATGAATTATTTTTTAAGACAGTGCATGCACATGTGGAAGGCAGTATTTTTCTACAGCTTCAAAAAACAGTTGTATTTTAAGAAACTATTTTCAACTGGAAGCAGAAACCTTGAACCCCGATTTTATACAAGAGAAAACCTGCAACATTTAAGCTGATGCAATTTCTCACAATTCCTCATGTGCAGAATTCTAACACAACACCATTCTTTTTAGGAGCAAAACCAACATTTATCTTCAAATCTTTTTTGTCGTTAATATAAATGCATTTGAACAGGAGGGAAAAAAAAAGTATGCTTTATCTGTCTCAGTAGCTAGGTGATACCACCAGTCTGAAATATTACACAAAATAAATTACTTCTCCAGTCATATACATTTATTGTTGAAACATGTGCACATGTATGCTCAAATGTAATAAAAGATCTCTGAAAGCATACTTAGAAAGGGGGATGCAACTCAGTAGGTCAACACTGGCATTTACGTTTTTTTAATTGCATTCTGGAAGCTTAAGTTGCCTTGAATACACCTTGAAACTAAAACGAAGACTTCCGAGTTGTTAAAATCACCACAGCTAACAGTATCTTACAACTAGTAAGTTTACCAGTAACTTAGTATTTCAAGTAGTCTGAAGTTTTCCAGTAGTAACGCAATAAGGTGTGCATTTTGCTTCGGCCTGCAGAATATCACTTCTGATTAAGTGCATACCAGTAAGTGACATCAGACCGAAACCACATAGTTTCACTGGAGAGCAAACACCACTAAGCCGAGCTCCAGCAACACCAGCTAACACACAATGGGAACTCGTCACGCTCTAGCCGGGGCAGCTACTCAGGAGTCACAGCTAAAAATTAGTTCGAAATTCAAATTCAAACTAGTTTCAAAGCAAACCTTTAATTTTACACGAAGGAAAAAGTAACCTGTTGAGCGTTCCTAACTCCACCTCTTTCCCTCGGGGACGTTCAGCATTACTCACCGCCGCGGCAGTGCTAGGGGAGGTCAGAGTACACACCCCGCAACGTGCACCTGCACCATAAACACCTACGGATCAGGTGGCGGACCGGCACAAGTTTCTGAAGGCTTGCTGCCGCCCCGCATCTGTTTACCCTATGTCAGCAATAATCATCCCCGACTGATTCAGCGGCTACAGAAGAATCCTGCAGTACAGGACTCTCCCGGTTAAACCTTCCCTAATAGCTACCCGACTCTTCAGCCTGGAACAAAAGGGCACGGCCTGCCCCAGCGCGCACGGAGCGCGCGCCCGAACGCCTCTGCCCGCAGCCGGCGAGAGCGCGCTCCGGCCGCCACCGGGGGCTTCTCGCGGGGGGCCGGGCCGCCCCTGCCCGGGCAGTCCCCGCGGGGCGCGGCACGTGGGAGCGCGCCCGGGGTCGGCGCGGACCCGTTCCGCCGCCGGGGCCCGGCGCCCGCGGCGCTCCTCGCCCGCCAGCCAGGCGCCGCCGCACGTCCAACAGGTAGGCGGGCGGGCGAGGAGCGCCGCGGGAGGCGGCCGGCGGGGCAGCGGCCCCGGAGCCCGGGGAGGGGGGCGGGCTACGGGCCACCTGCGCGCTCGCTCGGCGCGGCCGGCACGCGGGAGACTCGCCGAGCGCCCAGGGAAGGCGGCTGGGCGGCCCCGGCCCGCCTCGCCCACCCCCTCAGGCCGAGCGGCCCCCCGGCTGCCCGCGCCCCCGGGACGGGCGAGGGAGGCGGCGGCCGCCGGGGCAGGGGCTCGGCGGGGCACAGGCTTCCCGGCACGGCCAGCGGCTGCAAGGCGGCGGCGCCGCCAAAACCGCGCCGGGGGGACGGCGGGGATTAGAGCGCGGAGGGAGCGCCGCCGCCCCGGGGCTGAGCCTTACCTTCGTGGAAGCCGCCGCGGCCCTGGCAGACATTTTGTTTCCTTCTCTCCCCCGGAGTAGGGCGAGTGTGTGCGCGCCTGCAACTACTCAGGCCGGGGGAGAGAAACTCCCCGCTGCCACCCGCGCCTCACGCAGCTGCCCGAATAAACATCCCAGGGCGCGGGGGGGAGGAGGAAGAGGAGGGCGGAGGGGAAGGGGCGGGGACGGGGGAGGAGGAAGGAAGGAAGGGGAAGGGGAGCGGGAGCGGAGGCTCAAGTTTGATAAAAGTCCGGTCTCTCGCCCGCGGCCAGCGGCGCCTGGCACCCCACCGCCGGGGCCCGCCGAGCCCGCCCGGGGTGCCGCCGCCGGGGCGCGGAGGGCGGGAGCGGCCCCGCTGCCCTCTGCCCGCCCGTCCCCTCAGCGGCCGCGCCGCGCGCCTCCCCCTCGCCCAGCCGCCGCCGCGTGCCTTTCCCCCCGCGCAGCCACTGACATGTCTGACTGCCGGCACGGCCCATCCCGCACGCGGGGGGGGCGCCCCGCCCCCCCCCACGCCCCCGCCCCGCCGCCGGTCCCGGGCCCCCCGGACGGCGGCGGAGCGACGGTGGCGGAGCGGCCGAGACTGGCCCCGCCGCCCCCGCCAGCCGCCGCGCGGCGCGGGGGCGCCCGCCGGCCTCGTCCGCCGCCGGGCTCCCCCGCGCGATGGTCGGAGCGGCGGGCCCCGGCGGCGGCGGCCGAGCGGCTGCCGGCCCACCGCAGCCTATGGGAGCGCGCGGGGCGGTTTGAAACGCAGGGAGCGGAGCGGGCCGGGCCCGCAACAGCCCGGCGCAGCCGCCCGCACCGAGCGCCGCCGCGCGGAGAGGCACGTACTGACGCTGGGCGGCGGCTGGTGCGGGGAAGGCGTGGACGCCCGCGCCGTTGCTCCTGTACAAGCGCCAGGGCGGCTCCGCGCGGGCGGCCGCGCAGGGCTGACGCTGCGCTCCACTTGCGCTCGGTCCTGCGAGGCTGCGCGCGAGTAGATTCTCGCCGCCGTGCAGCTGACTGCGGAACCGGGATGTCCATCAGCGAGGGCTCAAACCTGCGTTTGTGTTTGTCTATTGTTTGAAGGGGCGGGACATTAGTTTTCAAGTTCCTAATTGTACATCTTGTTCTTGAGATAAAAGCAATAAAGACAAAAAGAAAACAACTTGGGAGATTCGATTCGGTTTAGGGTGGTGACTACACAGCCTTAGCGTTTCCTATAGCACCGTGAACTGCTGCCTGGGGCTTTAAAAAATAAACTTTTTCGAGCATTTTAGGCGGAGGGGGTTTAGCGTCTTTTACAGTCAGTATTTATTTAAGCACTAAGAGAAACACCGCAAGCATTTTTTTTCCATGCAGAAAAAGGCTTTTTAAAGATGTTTTCTTACTTTGGGAGGTGGGTGCCTAACCCATGCAGGATGAGGCTCCATCTGAAAATGGAGCTGGAGTCGTGACTCCAGCACGCTCTCGCTTTACTGCAACGGGACGGCTCATGCCGCAGAAAGGTGAGCGCATGCTCCCAAGTTTTGTAGGACCAATTCATAAGCTAATCAAACCACTTCCAAAAGTATCACCCGCTAAAGTGCTTCAAACCTCAGTGAAAAGATGGTACGCTCTGTGTATTAGCCACATCACTGTGGTCCGTAGTTTCTTTGGTTGTTTAATTTACTCTTTAAAGTTCCATGACTAATCAGATACATCAGCTTCCAGTGAAAGGAGAGTAGGTGAGAAAAAATCCCAGACCAAAATTGGAGTATTTTGCACTCGCTCTGCAAACATTTCACGAGGCACGGATGACAGTAGAAGGCATGGTATCAGGGCCACAACTTTCTTGCAGTTGTACTTTTCATGTGCTACCAGATGCTTTCATGCTCCACACAATCTTCATAAGTACTTAAAAAGAGGCAATAATTCAATGATCCAAATCACTGCTGTACAAAGAAACGCCCTACCCAAAGCTACTGTATGAGTTTTACGTTTGTTCTCCTTTGAAAATAAACAAATTCATATTCCAGGAAATAGCTGAAGCAAATTCCCAAGGCAGCAGCCCGAAATCAGGGGGGAAGGGCCAACTCCTCCACCATGGTGCGGAGAACACGGCACTGCAGGGCAGAGTAAGCCCACTGGGACCTCCTCCCTCGGAGCAAACGGTGCCAGCCCTCGCCCTAGTACACGCTAGTGCAGCCTCAAAGCTCCAGCAACCTCTAGCTTTTGTCAGCACCATCGCCGACTTTCTGGCACCTGACTGCTCCCGGAGTACCTGAATGCCGTGGCTTCACTCCGCTTTCCCCGCTGAGGCCCAGCGGCTGTGCTGAGCTCAGGAGGGGCTCGTCCCTGTGGGAGTTCTCCTACGTTGCAGCACGGCCTTCTGCCAAAGCTCCTCTGCTGGCCCCTGCCATGAAAACACTACTGCAGATCTTTTATTTGTTAATTGCTAGACGTATCTAAGCCTCAGATTTATTTTTAAAAATCTATCTACACATGCAGAAGGTGGAATGTGATGTTTTTGTATGCCCGCATGCCTCGTTGCCAGAGTCTATGAGTATTCACCAGAGGAGGCAGGAAGGAAAAGGCTGAGAGCACAACAGGAAGGAGGGGGATGATTTCCAGGTGTGTGGAGACACAGGGAAAGAAACTCAGGGGAGGGTGACCTGATGAAGAGTAGGGTAAAATAATGCCTCCCCTTCATCTGACCCCCCTTGAATAAGAATAGTTCTGGGGAGGGTGGGCAATGCCTGCAGGTTGGGGAGGAGGATAGTCTGGGAACAAAGATTGAAGACCATAAAACAAGATGAGGCATATGGCAGGGGAATGAGAGAGGACCACAGGCAGGCAAACCCAGAGAGGTGGAGATGGATCCGTAAAATAAGGGAGAAGGACCATGGCAAAGAAAAGCAGTTATTCGGGTTTGGGAGAAAGATGGGGAACAAATCAAAAGGTGAAAGAAAAATATTAAGCAAAGAAAGTTCCAGCAAAGATGGAGGTTCCATTTTTGCATCGTCTTACACTGGATGAGAAAATGCCATCAATCCATACACTGAATTTGACAAGGAAGGAGACTATTTAGCAAGGAAGGACTTCTGTCTAGGGGTTTGAAACACCTGGCAGTGGACATAAAATGATCACAGATGATCTCTCGTCAGTCTGGGAGAGGACATATGTAACTCCTTTGGCCCACAGAGACGAATGGGATGCCTTTCTTTCTTTCTTTCCTTCTATTCTTTCATTCTCTTTTTCCTTTTTTCCTGTTTTTTTCTTTGTTCCTTCCTTTCCCTCCCTCCCTCCCTCCCCACCTCCCTTCTCCTTCCTTCCAACAGTTGTTTAAAACTCCATCTCTACTCTTGATGTGAGTTAGAGGACCTAGAAATGCCATCTTATTCTATTAGCATGGGTAAAATGCATATATTTGTTGGTAGATACAAAATATTTTAACAAATGTTTTTGCTTGTTTTTAAACAAAGCAATAGCAGGACCATGCTCCTGCCCTTTCAAATTATTCCTTCAGGAGAACCTTTTCATCTCTTCATTAATAAATTGCTCACAAGCAAAGCTACCATCAACAGTACTGACAATGCCGAAACCAAATGTTGGTCAAATGTTGGTTGAATCAACCTAAAATATTAAGTGAAAGAAACCTTGAATGATACTCCTATTTTTTTTTTAATTCTTAATAAAGTATTACAAAATTAATCTCTGAAATGAGCAAGTTATATTTTTTTAAGACTGTTGGGATTCCAGTGTATTCACGTATTCCCTTTAAAAAGGCTTTAAGGAAACAGCAAATGTCTATGTATAGAGATACACATATCGATATATAGTGAGAGATATATACATGTCAGAGTTTATGCATTTATGTGCCCTATATATATAGTACATTCAGTCAGATACAGAGATATATCAAGCTGAAGGATCAGAATTTTAAATCATATTCCTGATATTGCCCTTTTAAGCCCTGAAAACAGGATAGCATCCTCATCTTTAGAGAGAAAATTGTATTAAAAGTCAAGAGCTGAAGACAAGCAAATGCTTTACTCATCCTTTAAATAACTGCTGCTGGGAGATGTCTAAAAAAAGTACAACTATATTTTCTTGGTAGGAAACCTAAAAATAAAACTACTATTTAATCAGTATAGTTCAAACCGTAACCCTAAATTGATTCAAAGGACACAGAAGGACAATCAGATGTGTGAATCCTTCTTTCTAACTGAAGGCATCTCTGTCTGTTACACTGCAAGAACAGGAAGTCTATTCTCTACTTTGTGTTGACTTAACTTTTTAAGAAATGTTTTGACCACTTAAAGGTGGGGAAGAAGGAAACTGCAGGACCGCAGCCACTACAGAGACAACTTCCTGTGGGTTTTGTGGTGTGTGTGGCTCAGAAAGAGAACAGTTCATACAAGACCTTTCAGAGGTATCAGATGGTTTTGCTGCCCTGTGAGGCAGCCTTGGGATACTTAGCTATAAATATGCTTATATATTATCAATGATGTCAAGCGGTTTAGTTGATACTGTACGTTCTGTATTTGCAATTGCCTCCAAATTTCAGCGTTTCAGGAAAGAAGAAAAAAGGGGAAGAGAAAATCAGAATTCACCACATAAACCACAACACAAGAAAGTATCCGTTTCCACCTCAACAAATAAGAAAGTGGTTTAAAAAAAGCTGTGGGAAATTCATGTCCTTAAAATTACACAGAATTTCAGTGTCTTGCTAAATCAAGTCCCTAGGGAAAAAAAATTAATGTAGCAATGATGCCTAGTAATGATTCTTATCTTCCTCCCACTTCCATGCAGTTAAAGCTTCCTTCCTATATCTACTTCCTCTTTAAAAGGCTGTGTACCACTGCAGGTGCCTCTTCTAAAAGGACTGCAGATAATTGCTCAATGTACAGTGCACAGAGTCTTCCAATAACTCGTCGCCTCTCACATATTGGAACTGTTGGACAAAGACAAAATCCCAAACATCTGTACTTTACCTCTTATTGACAGATTAAAGCATACACCTCAAGTACACACCAGAGGCTGGATATGCCCTGAATGGGAATAAACCAACCTGCTTTACCAGTCAGCCTGTCTTAAACTCCAGCTGTCCTAAACTTACTGTTATTTCTTGTTTAACAGCTTAAAAAAAGCGTTAGGTTTAACACAGTGCAAGGTTTTACTGTTCAGTCAGAATATCACTCCAATTTTTGTACAAATAGAATTAAAAGTAGGTTGCAGTGGCAAAGCAAGATTATTTTCAGCCCTGAAATGCTTATTAAGTAAATGAAGAATTAGCACTGTAGAGCTAAAGAGTAGTGTCTTTGGTTATTATTTTGGGGTATCTTTGTAAAAAGAAACTCTTGTCTCCTTGGTTTGGACCAGGTCTTAGAGAACCTTTGTCATCTGTATAATTATGTGTAGCGACAAAATCCAAGACCACTGTTGAAGAGAATGTTATCCATGAGTTTTAATCTTGGTTCATGAGCAGAGCTGATTTATTACAGAAATGTTATGTGAAACTATTCTACTTCCCATCTCAGACAGACGTTTTGTGAACTGGACTGTACATTTAAATGCACTGCAGCTGATCAAGGCTGATTTTACGCAACGCTTCACTAAGTAGCCAGTGGATGTCAAAATGTCAGATGTTCTGAATTGTTCTACTTTCTCCAGGTTTACTTGGTAGAGAGGGGACAGTAAAAATAATGAAAGACAGCTGTGAAACTTAAGCAGGCATACATTCACTGCTGATGTGGTTTCAGTCCAATAAACAGTTACACCACAGACAAGTACCACACGCTCCACTAATCTAGAGTTCTTATTTTTCGTATCTTGCTTTCAGAGAGCATGACTAGCAGTTCATTCTTAAAAATGCTTGCCCAGACAACAGGCAACATGTACCAAAGATTAACTACAAAGGTAGCTTTGATAAGTAAAAGTGTAGAAGGAATGCCCATCAGGATAAAGATCTTCATTACTTACAAACGGTAAGTATTTTGGAAAGGCGGCCCAGGGACAGCTTAATAAAACTGATCGATCTGATCACCTTGCTGGCAAACAACTCTGTATTCAAAAGCAGACATTTTCCAGGAACCCTTGCACAAGATACAAAGTGACAAAACTGTTCTCTGAAACCCAAACAGAAATCCAGGGGTGTAAGGACTAATGAAGCTGGGGAGGGAAGGGGGTTGCAGAGGTGTGTTCTTCCAACCCAGCTAGTTTTGAAACGCAAGATCACTTCTCCAGTTTCTTGAGCACAAATATCGCAGTTGCAATGAGTACCACAGGAAATTATCATGACTCATTTTTGTTAATGAGAAGGGCATGCATGTAGAACATGAAAATATGTACTGAAAATTGCTATATTCAACACAAAAACATATACTGGAAATTGTTATACTGCTAACAAAGTTTATAGATAATAGTGCAAAAGTGTGAGCTTGTTTGCTTCTTAATTGTTCAGATAAGAAAGACTTCATTGCATAACTGCAAAAATGTAGAAACTTAAATTACTGACATTTATAGACTATAATCCGGTTTTATTGCTACTCAGCTTTTGAGTTTTAGAATGTCAAGATTTATTTTTATCCTCTAGCCTTTCTTATGACAACTGGTACAAAACTCCATCTATTCTTTTAAAATTCACATGCACAAATTCGTCAAGTCAAGGGACTAACGATGTACTTAGAAGTAGGAACACCAGATTACACCCAGTAATTCCAGTGTAATCTTTACCTTAGTTGGTAGCTCTGTCCTAGTAGCACCTGCTTTATAAGAGTGACTTCAGTAAGGTTTAGAGGAGGTAAGTAAGGGGATTAAGCTCCTGATGGTCACGCCCATAGGGTTATGAACCCTTTCCACCTTAGTATTTGCTTTTGTTTCTACCTCCAGGTACTAAAAACAGTTAAAAGAAAAGCACTTTAAGAAGATCACTGTTTGTGTCAGTGGAAGAAACTCAAGTTTTCTTATTTGTACTCCCTGCAACTTTCTTAACTATATATTATTGGATGATTGTACTGCACAGTGGTCTCACCACTGGTCTGCAATGGTTTTGTGGGGGCTCCCTTTCAAAACCATTATCATTAAAAAATATATTAAGCCTGAGACATGAATGTGTCATTTTTTTGCTATTAAATACTACAGTAGAACATAGTTTTAGGAGTTTTAACTCCATGTTTCAATAATTCAGCCTCCACCCTCAACAGATCTTACTGATCAACAGCCAAATTTATTGAGTATCCCATACTTCCCACCTTAAAGTTAAGAGTCACTTCAAGAGTCATTTCAGTCACTTTTCGTTTGTAGCAACTAAGGAGACATTTGGTTATCCATGATATTACATATTCTATTTTAGCTGTGGCTGCAATCAATAGCAAAATTTAGCTCCCAGGGACAACATGTGGTTTTGCAGTATGCCCTGGTGGAATATTTAATCTGTAACTGTTATAGTGTGGTTAATATTAATCTTTTTAATTCTACAAATAAAACTCATGAAAAGTTTTTAAAAGAAGTTAAAAAGTTTTCATTTTATGTAATGGTTTCAAGATGGCAATATACACAGAACAGAAAGTGCTTAGTGTGGGAGGATATTGCATTATTTTCTGACATGTTGTTGTGAGGAAAGAAAAAACATGTCACGGGTTGGCTTTTGGGCTTTGGTATGTCACAGCACATGAAATCAGTGGCCAATATACACTAACGTGATGGAAGTCCCACATTCTTCTAATGTTACTTGACCACTCATTTCTGCTCTTGCACCATGTCACCACCTCCACAGCTGCATCAAGCTAACTCTGTATGAAGATAACTAAAGTGATACTGGTTAAAAAATTATCCTTGTAGCACAGAAGCAGAAATAAGTGGCCAAAGATGGGGACTTTTTAAACTGGGTTTACTGGCAAAGAGAACATGATCATGCATCTACACTTACATATAATTTACCTACACTTCAAGCACGTAGACCTCCTCAGTTGCAGATTTCCAAACTTGTGGACAAAAGGCATCCTCTGCCTTACAGAGGTAAGGCACCCATACCTCATCTGAGCTAAGATTGCTTGCTTCACTCGTTGGATAACGGCATTACATTTTCAAGTGGTCCTATAAGATATGCTACCATGCATGTGCAAGAACTCCTTAGATGCGCATTTTTTTAGTTTGGAGATTTATCTAGTATTGTCTGTATATAGACTCAGTGAAACCAGTTGTCACTGAATTGCTCAAAAGCCCTCAGAAAACATGCATGCTTTTTACACTTGGTCCCATTAACTGCAACCTGTAATACATTTTCAATAAGACATTTTTTAGAAATAACTAAATACTATTTTAGTTGAAGATCTACAAAATCAAGTTTTGATCACAGAGTAATACTGGATATATTTAACACAGTAAACAAGAAGTTCAAAAAGATGTGAAGTACTACATGAGAGGGTTTTTTATGAGTCATCACACTGCTTATACTGATACAGAGTCCAAAATTCACTTATTTCTCTCAGTTGATTAGATTCAGTCCAGCTCTCTAGGCATTTATACTGCAAACAGATCTGTAAACTGATTTACATTTGCCAAACCAGAAGTTCTTCAGAGAAACTCACAGGTGGCATCTGTCTCCAGGAAGGGGGGGGGCTCGATTCTGATCTTAGCTGAGTGCTGCTGGTTAAAACTGCTTGTGCATTTGCTTACTCAGAAAACATTAGCATTTGAGAAGATAAACATATGTGACTAAGGGTGTATCTTTACTTAAAATCCAACTTTAAATCTGAGAAATAGGCAATCAGAAATCTTCCTGACTCTGCTGCATTACCAGAGAAACCTTCCTTGTTGTATAGGACCACATGCCACAACCTATATTACAGTGATGCTAAGAGGCTGTAATCAGAATGATGCTTTAATCTTGCTAAACGTATACAGACAGTACAGAGAGATTCAAAGCTAAAATATTTACAGTGTAAAGCTAACAGGGTAGATGCTGTATTTACCACACTTGGATGAGTGTTTCTCACATCTTGCACTTCTATGTTTTTAGGTAGCATAGGCTTCACAAAAAAGTGCACATTATATCAATTTCATTAGCTAAACCTTTTCTTTACACATCTGTCAGTTCAATCCAGTGTGCAAGCTGAAAAACTGTAACTGCCGTATCTTTTTTTAAATGTGTGAGATTTTAATACTCATGAAAAGTGCTAACGCAAGAGCCTAGGGACTGAAATGCCTCTTGTTTTCTGAGCAAGTAAAGCAGGGGCAAGCATTAAAGCAAGCTTCACTGCGAAGCCCAGTCAGCGTGGCTGTTTTCAGTCCCTCCATCCCTTTGCCTAAAAGCTTGTCCATTATTTCCAATGCTGTGCTTTGGTCTAATAAAAGATATAGCTTCTCCCCATAAATCTTGCTCCCTAACTAGCAAGTCTTTCTGAAAGCCTTTTCAAAACTGGAGATGCCAATTTTGCTAAGTGTGAGAACTTTCATGAGTCATGTAACACTCTTACTTCTTGTACTCTTTTAAGATGAGTAAATATTATGATTGACAACAAGATGCTTGATACTGAAGTGATTTATACAGCTTCTTATGATAAATGTAACAAGTGTTTTGAAGCAGGTCTTCCACAGATACTTTATTTAGACTCATTTTCCCATACTTGTCAAAAGCTCCTCATTAGAAGGGGCAACCCTCAAAACAGACATTTTTTTTGTCTCCCAAAGACCCAATTATAAGTGCGGAGGTTGAAATAAGCCCTATGACTATTTCCTGGCTATATGTCTTAGTGACATTTCTCAGAACATCAAATACATGCACTGCTGCTTTTCAGACATGCACTGCTGGACAAAGAGATTTCATACTACTTCTAAATGTTTGTATCAGGGTAGCCGTATTCTGTTTTCACAACTGGGCATCTCTTTGTTTTCTGAACAATATATGCCAAGACCATGCAAAAAATAGAGCAAGCCTAGCCCCTAAGTCAGCACAAAAAGCATCCAAAAACATTTTATTAGAAGAAACACCTTTTTTATACACTTGTCTTCCAGTACAGACTGATTTTTCTTTCCAGCCTACTTCTTTCCATTTCTATAATTGTGTCAGGGCCCTGGCTGCACTAGTAGGCCTTAATGGCCCTGACAAATTGATTATGAAGATAATTAATTGTTTCTCTTTAAAAGCCCTGTAATCTGGAGGCAGCAATGGGGGTTGATAGAGATTTACACAGAAGAGGGGAGAAGGGGAGGTGGGGGCCTTTTTCCCTCATGAACACCAGAGTAGTTGCCGTAACTCTTCTGTTCCCCAGCCAGGGCTGCATGATGAGCTGTTAACTCACACATTATTCTTGGCACAGAAATAAATTAGAGGGGTAATCATTTGGGAAAATCAGTGAAATGATCTCTACCTACATAAGCATATTCAACAGGGATTACAAATCACGTACGATGTTTATTATACCTGCAAAGGCATGGGATAATATAGCAGTTGTTGCCCTCGTTATATTAAAAACAACAAATAAATTCTGAGCTTTACAAAATCTTTGCTCATGTATATGCAGGGTCAGCTTTACCCATGCATGGTCATGAAAGGCCCAGAGACAAGGGTGTGAACAGTGCTGCCTCCCTCCAGCACTGCAAGCCCCATCTTGTACAACCTGCAGTGAGAGGCAGAAGAGCAGTAAGGTGAATGTGTCTTCTGAACATGTCATGGTGTTAGTACTTGATAATGCTACAACACAACTAATGAGATCTTATCAAAATGTGATCTAATGTCATGACTCGAGCTGGATGGTGAGCATGTGAACATTGTTATTTGAATTACAACTTTTTAAATTAAAATTTCATTATGTATCATATTTCATTTAAAAATTAGTATTTTGCTTCTAAGTTAACAGATCAGCTTGTGTAACTGAAGGATATATACATCATAGCCTTCTCCATGCCACTGCAAAAATAATCCCAGTGGTCTCAAGGATAAGTTGACTGAGGTCTCCCAAATGTATGTGTTATATAAGCAGATAAACAACTTCTTGATTTTTAATTAAAACAATTATTTTCTGTCTTCCTGCCTGCACTGAAAAGGCAAATACAGAGCTTACATGACCCTCCTCCAACTCCCATTCCAAAATCTGTGTCATGTGTCAGCAGTGAAGATGGCCAGTGCTCCACCAATACACTACTGTGTGGTGGTCGGGGACAGAGAAAGGAACCGTCTCCATGAGGAGTACACCTCGGTACAATCTGCTTTACCACTATTCATATTATTCTTGTAGACAGTATGAAAAATAGTATTCTATAGCACCAGTATGTTCTCTGTTTTTAGAGAGATGGTTCTTGTATTTGAAACTGAAATTAATTCAGCCAACATACGCACTCCTTTATTAAAAGGCTCTTTGAATATAAGGAAACAGATGCTTTCAAAAGTCACGCATCTGAAGTTGTTTGGGAGTAATTTCTTTGCTTATCCAGTGTGTGCAGCCAGCCGTGGGCTGTACCCCCTTAAACAGTCCTGCTGCACTGTCGGGGGCAGTCATCGGGAAGACAGAGGGTGACAGTTCTGGTGTTCACCCACAGTCTGCGTTGACTGGGGAAAAGGCAGCTTCCACCTCTGCCAAAGGACTCCACCAAAACCCTCCCGAAAGAGCTGGTCAGAGGACGCAGTGAGTCAGTGCACTTCCTCCGGAGGCACCTTCCCCGCGCACCCGCTCTGACCTGCTCCGCTCACTTAGCCATGCTCCATCTGCACGCCACAGCCCTCTTCCCCCAGGCAGAGCTTCTGCCATGGAAACCTTCTTCAGACTCCAGAGGAGCCTGGCTCCCTGCATTGCTAATATTTTTAGAAATAACCCTGCAACGTATTACAAATGAAACAATGCACCATTATATAACATTATTACTATTATGTTGCAGTCTTTGCCTCTGAGAGACAGAAGCACAGCAGCTACTAAGATTCTGCCACGTTAAGGGGCAGAAGACAGCACACAGCTGGACACTGAGTGCACTATATCTTGCATAAAAATACAGGTATAACAGAGTACTTGGATTGAGAATATCCCCTTACTCCACCAAACAGTTACGCATATATAAATCTTGAATGACTTGCAGCACGAAAACAAATTGCTAGGCCACCAGCTGAGATTTCAACTCATTTTGAGCCTCTAATTATGCTTGAACAGCTCTTGAAAACACTGAAATCTGTTTCTGACTGCATAGCAAAGCATGGAATGGGCAAGACAAATATTGTAGTAACCTTCATAAGCAATCTGATAGTCATAGTGGAAACCGTCCTCTGTCCTTTCTCCCCTCTGGGAAAGTCGGTACTGATTATGAAAACATATTTAATAAGATGATGCTCCAGAAATAGACCTTTTTTTTCCTATTTTTAACATTTATTTCAATATTTTAAACAAATATTTAATTTGTGATGTTATCTTTCCATTTCTATTCTCTGCTATATGGAAGACGTATTTAATAGACATACTTTGATGTAAGCACAGATTCACAGATAGATAATTTTCTTCTGAACAAACTTGTTTCTGTAAATATAAATGCAATGCAAACATAACTGGCACAGTCCTGTCTGTGGTAACAGCTGTGATTAAATCATACCTGCTTCTATTGTCAGGGATGTTTATTAACCTCCACTTTGCAATGAAAGGGCAAACAACTGTGACTACACCCATATTTTAGCAGCAGCAGGATACAGATGTTAAATTCTGGACTGCACTAGCCTCACATCCCTCCAGCTCTGTAAATGGCCTCAAAGGCCAGTCTTTTTCATTTTTCTTTTCTAGCTTTTGGGTTTCTATATGGAGATCATTCACTAGGCTCTTCATTTTTGCTATGTTATATATGTGAAGAAAAAAAGTGTGAAATACATAGCATGAAGCATACTGCTTTTCAACAGTACTTTTTCAAGCATTTTCTGGGACCTTTTTAGAAGGAAGTATTCCTTGTTCACAGAGAATTCTCTTGTATGACCTTAGTATTGTCACCTCTTCCCCACGGAGGAGGACCGCTGAGGCACAAACAGCACAAACACCTGGGGTTTACCACCCAGCTGCCACAGGCACGCTCAGTGACCCTGGGTTAATCACTCAACTTCTCTGTACATCAGTAAAACATCACGGGGGGCTATATGGCCAAATTAATAACTTGAAGAAGCTTTTTACGTGCTTTAGAAATTAACTGGTGTTACATAAATACACAGTACTGCTGTAAAACTGTAATTGAAAAAGACAAAATTAAGCCAAATATTTGTAGCCATTCATAAAAACTCATGCAACTTGCACATTCAATTGTTAATATTTTTCATTTCATTTTTTCTCTCCTGATTGAGTGTCTTAAAGTGCTTGTTACTTTGGCAAGGTAGCTTATTATAGCTTATTAATTACCGGCAAAGTCCGGGAATTTGACAGGTTGTTCTTACCAGAAAAGGCCACCTGCTGCCACTTTCTTCCACAGTATAAAGTTTTTGCAGATACAGTGCAGACAGTCTGGGCTTTTTTGAAAACTACATTACACTGCAAAGTACAAACTGATTTTTAATTTCTTCATACTATCACCTCAATTTCTCTTTAGCATTACAGTTGTGCAATCTCTACCCTTGGAGGTTTTCAAGCTTACACTGGCTACAACCCCAAGCAACCTGGTCTGGCCTCATAGCTGACCCTGCTCTGAGAGGAGCTTGGAGCCCTCGTTAGGTCCCTTCTAACCTGAATTATTCCACAGTCCTATGCTTACTGCTTCTTCCTAGCAAAATTAGAATTTCTCAGAGTTTTTACCTCTGTATTAGCTTGTTTTTACAACAGAATATTGATTTTATGTTCCACACATTTCCAACCTCCCTAACTAGCTTCCTAAAGTACTTCCCACCTCCAGTGGCGGTCACTTTTTCAAGCTTCTTAAGTAATAGCAGTGAGCTTTATTATACCTTTTTCCCCCCTTTCTACTGTCTGATAGGAGACATTACTGCCATTTGGCAAACAGTGTGCTTTTACTTTTTTTTTTTCCTTATTCCTTTCTCAAAGAGATACTGTAAGAGTTATAAAAAAGCAGGTCAGCTCTGCACGCACCTATATGAGAATTTCTCCTGTCTTTAAAAGCTAATGTGAAAACAAAACCATTTACATACAAAACTCAGTAAAATTACTGCTGGAGCCAGGAACCGAAAGAGAGAAGCTAGAAAATTATCAACCAAGACGCAATTGCTTTTACCTCCACCTTACCTATACTTAGATTTTTCAGTAAATTGTTGCTGATCTTTTATCTCCTTCAAGCACCATTCAATATGCAAACATAAACACTTTCAGTATTTTTGCTTTTATGGATTTAAGATCTGTAATGCTAGATCAAAATATCTTTTTTTTTCCCCTTGCAAATACAAGCTGGTATAAATGGCTCCAGTGAGTAATTTTCCTTAAGGGCCACCACATAAGTCTGGCATATTTTCTGACTGTCCACATTACTGAAGGTTGCTTACAGCTTTGAGCAAAACAGTGAGAGTACTGCCATCCTCATGCTCAGGCATCCAAGGAGACAACTCTTTTGATAGTTACAGAAAAAAGGACTCTCTGTTTGCACAGACACTTGTACGCTTTTCAGTTTCTTGCCAAAGCCTGTCCACACTTACAGCTCCTGGTGGATTCTGGATATGCAAGCGCAGCAATCCACCCATGATCAGTGAGTCACCATGGCATGATTATCCTGTGATTAAACCACTTTTTCTTCCTTTTGCTGTGGCCACTCCATGTTGGAGCCTTTCCAAATAAGTCCACATCCTCCTGCTCAGAGATCTGTTGATCTCTTCAGTACACCATGTTTGAGACTGTAGCACTCTACTGGGAGGCAATAAAACATGATGCCAAACTTAATAATTTCTATAATCACCCCTTCATCCTCTCATCCAGTTCATCCAGGACTATCAGCAGCATTTTCCAGTTGTGACAAGCCACATGGAGAAAGCATTGTTAAGCCATTTCGGTGTCATGATGATGATTACAAAGAAGCCACTGCACATCTCAGAGATATAATGACTAGGGAACACAGGAGAATCAGCAAAAAGATGATGCTAAAATGAGGGCCTGGAAGGTGGGAAACAGTTGTTTTGGGGACTGGAATGTACCTAGGTCTACTTTCATTTATGTAAACTTAATCCACAGATCAAACTGAATCCAGTACAGCAATAAAAGTGGGAGATAACTTACAACAAAATATGGGCACAAGACAAGTTTTCTGGAAAAAGCCTCAAACAACTGAAATAATCATGTAAACAGTCTCTAAAACTCAGCCCCCTGTAGTGCTATGAAATAGTGGGCAGCAGAGAGGACTGACACGCACAGCAGCATTCCAGCTCTGCCTCGGAACCCCAGGCCACAACTGTCTTTTGTTCCTCATAAGTTATCTGTGGCTCTTTGTCACGTCCCCCAAGACTTTTGTGCCTTAAAGATAAAAACTTACCAGCCAGAGACAGTTTTCCTCAAGTCTTTCAGGGAATGTTTCTGCTCTCTTCCGTACGGTACCGAGAGGTATTTTCTCTGTGTATTGTGAACTGGTATCTACTATAACCTCGGCAGTGCAACAAGATGCTTGTTTCCTAAGAGCGCATTTCATTTTTTTAGAGGTTTGCAAAATGGTGGTGTCCTTAAAAGAACAACTCCATCATGTAGAGGACTGAAGGAAAACTCTAATTTAACTAAAGAGCCCTAAAGCTGCCTCAGTTCAGACTTGTTCCCAAGAGAACATTGCTGGGAGCCAACTACTGCCGCTTCCTTCTTTGCTTTCTGTTGCTGGCTGGCAAGACTGAATCTATTTTTTACTGACATGCCACTTATAATATGCTGTGAAATGCAGACAAAATGCAAAGAGAAATTGCAAGCTGTCTTGATAAACATTTGACATCAGTTTCCAATGCTTAGAAATAGTTTTGTGACGCTTTTAACTCAGGTAACACAGGGGTGATAATACAGCAGTCTAGCATTTTTGTGGTTTAGTTACCCAGAAACGTCAGCTGTGAAATGAACAGCTACCTTACATGAAAGAGCATATTCTAGCACCTTTACATTTAGACTGCTGTATGTAGTGGCTCTTGATCAGTAGTTTGGCTGTGCTATTGACTTTCTGTGTAACTGCTCAAGTCACTTAATTTGCTCAGTTTGATCACCTATAAAGTAAAAGTAAAATATATAAGTGCCTTTGTAAACCACTTCAAGATCTTGTGATGGATATGTTATATGAATGTGATTTATTACACTAAACATTTCTTTGCTACATTCATAGTTTTCTTATCTATTTCCAAACAGAATTTGAAATGTCTTGATAATACTTCATTGACATTCTTTCCTTTGCAACTTTGATTTTAGACACGGATGTCCTCCTCTGCTCAATCTATTTTCAGCCTTGTTCTCTCTGATGTTTCCCTGATCCCCAGACAGGAGTTTCTCTCTCATTTGTGCTGCTTCAGCAATCTTGAACTCTTGACTGCCTTTAACCTACTGAATCGCTTCCTAACTTTATGTGATACCTTTAAAATTCTCTTCACCTGAACCTGAAGATGAGCATTTCAATCACATTTCCCCACTGTAGCAAACTCACATGCTGGAATGGAATTTTGCACGATAGTAATTTTTGCTGCATTTCAAATCCAGCTTTTCTTTCACCATCTCCGTCATTTTCTTTTTGTCTTGCTAGGAAACTGCCTGTACATACTTTGATAGAGTTTATACCTCTTTCTTTCTGTTTCTTTTTGTAAATAGTTTTGAGCAACAACAAAAATAATGTTATCTAAGGATGCAGGTACTTTTATGAAATGTCACAAAAACATATTTTTGGCAATAATCCCAGAGCAAAACAAAGATATTTTAGGAAGGCCTCCATTTAAAAATAAATTCTATTCTAAACCAGGGGTCCCTGTGCTTTTTCAAAGGAATGGGTTCTGTCATTCCTTACACACAGCTACTAGCACCTTACATACAGTAAGGTCCTCATAGAAACAAGTTAAGAGTCATGGAGTTACAACACTGCCCCGTATCTACGTATCTTTCCTCATATCGCTCTGAGTGAGGCCTCCTGTCTGTTGCCAACATCCCTCTTCCCAGTTTGTAGCAACCACAGCAATTATTTGAAAGAAGAAAATTATCAGGATGTTATTTACCTCATTTTTAGTTGCCTTTTAAAGGAGTTAGTAGCTGGAAATAAAGATAAGAGGCAGCAGCTGGTTATTCATGCAATGTAATAACAAGAAGAGCATTACCATAGCTCTGTGGAACAATCAGTGGAGTTTGTTCACCAAGTGCAGGAGCAGAATCAAGGAATTTCAAAGCTGTCCTTTCATTCCAGACCCCTGCTCATCAGGTGACCCCGAGTTAACTAAAATTAAGTTCTTATTTGTCCGTATTTCCTTGAGCAGCTACTGCACTTGATTTCTTCTGGAAGGTGCAGCCCAGGGGAAGGCAAACATGAGTTTAAGTCATATCTGTATTGCCTGAATTCTGTCCATGCCTACAGTTACGGCACTTCCTTGTTTAAATTAGCAGAATGCTACAAGCATACTTTGTGATGTCCTCAGTGGACCTCCTATGATGGGAGCTGCAGTGGGAAAAACGTGGGCCTCCTAACATCAAGCATATCATGGGAATTCGCTCCTGGACTCTTGCAAGTCCTCTGAAATTCTCCATGTCACTGCAGCATGCAGGAGGATGGGAGGAAACTAGATTCACAGTTGACCTAAGTGAAAAATACAATCAACCCTTACCCCTCAAATAAGACAATGTATTTCTTTGACTGACTGACTGTCAGAAGAAAAAAGGGCTATGAAAATTACACTTGTAACCTGAAAAAAAAAAAAACTTTATGTAAGCCAAACCTGCACAGAGGCAAAGGCACTGGAAAAGTGCTGGAGGACGAGGCTGGCAACAGGGCACTGCACTGTGAATGCCAGGCTTCCACAACCTTCTGCATGTCTGCTGCTTGTGATGGTGCTGTGGTCTTAGAAAAAAATCAGCTGCTACCCAGTCCACTGTAACTTCTGCTTTGTTTGTGACTACCCTGTTATTTTCCTTAGAATAATAAAATAATATTTTTAATGTTTCTACATGTGAAACAGCTCATATAAAATACTGATCTGGTACTGTACAGACACTTTTAGACATACACAGGAGACACTCTTACAATCTATTTGTACTGTCAGCCTCAATCATTTTATAGCCAAACAGTGCTGTTCTTCAGACTGATTTCACTGCCATGTGGAATGAACGGATGCTGTATATGATATTACAGTGTTTCCAGATTTCCACTCTGCAGATGGTCATGGCATTTTCCACATGACTCCTACTGTAATACCAGAACCGCATAAGTCATTTATAAGTAATTGATATGTCACAGCACCTTATAGCGCACTGTGCAGTATTCAAAGCTGAACAGACAATACAAAAGAAACATTAGCATGTCTCCTTATTTTCATTTTATATAGAGCATGTATGCATCCAGAAAAAGTAGAAAAGCAGAACAAACACTGATGTGTTAGCTAGCACATGAAAAAGTCAGAACTTCCATTAAACATGGTAATCTGAAATGCAACAGAATTACGAAGGACATGCCCACAGAAAATAAAAGGTTATTTTGTGGTGTGGTCAAGGCTCTGAAAATACTGTTACTGTTGATCTGAATTCACTTGTATAATTGGCAATTACTTTGTTACTGGAGAAAGAGGTGTCTAATTGCTGAGAATGACCCTTCTGTCTTAGTTTTCCATTCTCTTTCCATTGGGCTAAATAGACATACACTTTATTTTTGTCTTTTCTTATGACAAGATGTAATAAAATAACTTTTTAAAAAATTAGTAACAGGAAACATGGGTTGAAAAATACCAAAGAATACAAAAATTGTATGCCTTTTGATGCTAAGAGAATATGGGGTGAATAATGAGATTCCACCAGCTTTTAACCTTGAAGTATTCAATGTGTTCTGCAGAATTCTCTGCACCAAAAAGTAACAAAAAAGAAAAAAAGGTTCCCACTGGCACCACAACTAAGCATTCAAGACACATGAATACCTATTTCCTTTAAACGTTTTCTGTTTGCTTCTAAACATATTTCATTTCAATGGAAAGCTTCATAATGTAATTTTTTCTTTAGACTCCTAACAAGGAAATTCAGGTGCTAATGTTTCAGGTGTCGGTATCCTAGGCAGACAGAGACAAATGCAGTGCCCCCCACTCCTTCCAGCTATAGCCCAGATCAATCTCAGTAACAGGAATATTGTACTTCCATCTCAGAGGAAACTTATTAAAACATTTTTCTGAGCAACCATAACAGAACTGCTTCAGAGTGCAGGTGGAACAGACAGAAGAACTACAACACAGAAGCTGAATGTGAGTGTCTGACACCACTAAGACAGTAAACAATAATCAAATTATAATTCAAATCCAAATTGGCAATATGTTCCCTTTAACAAGTCTGACACATCTCCGCTGTGCATTGGTGCAAAAGCAACAGTCAGATATCAGAATGTTTGATGTTGTTCTGGAAATGTGCTCTCATGCGAGTGCCAAAAAATTCCAGCTTGGCCAGAGCCTGGGCTCTGTGAACAAGACGGGCAGTTTCAGAGTGGAATGCAATCCCTGATGAGGCTGCAGCACTGCAAGGGAACCACTTAATAGATGGAATGTCTTCGGTTCAACACAGCTCTCCTTTTGTGAAGCTAGTATCAAAGTATCAACAATTTTTTACAAATATAGAAGAAGTGCTCATTAACCAAACACAGATCACTAAAAAGGGATAGATTTCTTGTGCTGACATGAGTGATAAACTAAGAAGAGTTGCTCTTACGTTAGTTCAGTGAGGCAGATTTTGCTTATAGAGCCCTGGGCATATAAAAATAAATTCATAGCTACAGTATAGGTTTAGTCTCAACACATCAGTGACGGTGGGGAAGGTGGATTTAAATTACCCATTTTGCCCCTGAAGTTTAGTCTCCAGCATCATTCAGAAACAGATCAGCACAACTTAAATTAACTACATTGGTAAGGACCTTAGTGGAGTTTCACAGGATCTGACAAGAGTACAGACTCAAGAGAACAGACCTGAGCTGAAGTCTTGCTTTCTTCTTTCCACCTGTGATCTGAACCTCAGCCAGAGCCTGGTGATGAAGGTAGCTGTGCTGCTTTTACGTCAACATGTCAGTTGGGGAATCCCTATGTAACTAGTTAAGCCAGTTCTGAGGTTGCAGTTGCCACCAAAGCACCCTGAGTTAGCCAGTCCAATCGACTACAGCAACTGGATTACGCTGTTGAATACTACAAAAGGTGTTTTTTTTTTTAATCTGCTTATCAATGAGGTCAATTAAGAATACAGCACTTCTGAACATTAATATAGGTAACCAAGTGCAGATCTAGTAGCTTAGGCAGGTAGACAGCTGTCTTTAAAGAAAATTTGACATTGGTTTAAATGATGGAGACAGGTTTGTAAAGAAACATGAAGAAGAGGGGAACATTCCGTTTTGAATATGTGAACTCCCACACGTGATGTCATGAAGAATTTGTGTGGGAACTTATTTACAAAACTGGCACTTACTGTCATTGCACTGTGCTGAAGTAGAAAAAAAAATTACCATGCTATAAGTCAAATGTCACAGCAGAATTTAATATGCTGGAATTCTTGGAAAGTGTTCTAATGCTTTCAGCTCAGAGTGTATGCTGCTTTTTATAGCAAGCAATTTTAATTATTATTTGTTTCTGGCAATCCCCATAGTCTGCTGGCATTTTCTAACCCACAGAGATTAAAACCTGAAGGGAAACAGAAGGTGGTAGGAAAGGGAAGAATACTTAATTGAAGTACTCAACTTCTATTTATCCATGACTTACTAATATAGATATGCAAGCAGGAGTTCAAGATCAAGACATTATTCCCGTTTTCTCCCCAAATGTGCAATTATTAATCAACTGAATTCTTCTAACGGCAAAAAAAGGTCAGAGAGAAGTGGGGAAGTAACTGGATTACGTGAAGGATGGCAGTGTAGTAGGTGGACTGAGGAAAGACTAGCAAAACAATTTGCCTAGAGAAAAGAAAGAAATCCTGGAAAGGTTGCTTCTTCTACCAAATTTCAATACCAGGGATCCGTGGCACTTACATGTAAGTTAGTCTCAGTGGATTTATGGGTAAACAAGTTCCCACCCTGCAGTGCTTTCAGTATGAAGACATGTTGATACTGCCAGGTTTCCACAGTCTCCACTTCACTTCTTCCCCTTTTTACTTTTCTATCCATACATTATCTCACAAGGCAAACACAGCTTCAGTTCACCAGGTCTTGGTCTATATTCACTGCAGCCGCCCCTCAACTCTCCACACTGACATGTCATTGTGGCTGCCACACAGCTGTGAATAAAGAACATCAAGTTCAGACAATCCAGGGGCAATCCCACAGCTTCCTATTCCTCTGTCCTATAAGCCATGTCCTACCCCTTTCCGCCAAGATGCTGAATGACACTTCATATCCTCCTGTCTAGTGTTCAGTCTTTTCCTCACACTACTCCAGACTTCAGCATGTACTTTCTGGCTTCAGACTGTTGACTAACTCTTTCTTGGCCACACTGAGGGTGTGACCTGGATTTGCTGCTAGTGGCAAGAACACGCTCACATTTTGATGAATATCTGGAAGGAATTCTTCAGACACTATAATTTGGACCGTGGCAGCAAGGGAATTATTATAGCACCAACTCAGGCCAGCTTGTTCATGGTATGTATACGGCACTGAGTTGTAGCAGAGGTCTGCATCAAAGAGATGAAGCAACGCTACCACAAGGCTCCATGCCTTCTCCTGATGACTTGTTCGCTCTGAGCACTGAAGCCGGTTTCCCCAGTGATGCTCTTCACCAGAAGCCTTGTTTTATTGGGGGAACAGGAGAAAGAGAATCTTGGGAAGGTTCCTGTGATGCAAGAGTGGCAGTGGTGTTTCTGTCCCAAGCAAACCCCGAGCAACAAATTTTCCCTGAACATTCAGGGACAACATTCTGAAGACGTGTTCATCACCAGATTGATGGGATGCCCTATGCTCCCTCTCCTCATTCCCAACCACACTTCAAAAATGAAAGAAAAAAAGGACACAATGCTAGAAACTAATTAGCACTTCCTATTATATTTGTTATTGCTGATGCCAGTTTTAGCACAAAGAGACAGCAATTTCCTGCTAGGTGGCTAAATTCATAGCTAGGAAGAATCCTGGCTCCCCTGCACTTTGGCATTTAATGAATTGTGGCAATGCAGTATTGTCTCTAAGAAAAGGATTTGCTCAGTAGCCTTCTCCCTTTTACAGAGCACTCTCTGCACCTCCTCTGTTTCCACTTTTATGCTTTTCACAGTTTCCCTAAGAGGGAAAACATTTGCATGAGACAAACACCAAAAATTTCGCAGTATAACAAATCCTTTAGGATTCGTTTTATGTTACACGCTATATGAGTTATATGCTATTATGTTACATGCTATATGAAAAATAAAGCATTACAAAACTTATAAAACCACTATAGTCATGGATTTGCATCTTATGAGTTGTATATAAAAGTAAAACTTTGAAGAAGCTTCCATGAAAAAATCAATGATTAATGTTTATCAACATCCAACAGTCAAAAGCTATCAGACATCAGTGTTGTCCTTGTCAATCCTTTTCCCCTGGGAAATGTCTTAAGGATCTGCAGGCTGCTGTGCTAAGCTCCCCTTCAGCACACAAAATTCATCCAGATATCTGCAATGACAAAATTCCTACCAGATCATTTTTGTTCTTCTGGGAGGGACTGAACTCCTTGCCACTGAAGAGATCACTTTATAGTTATTAGTCAAACAAGCACTGATAACAACCTCTGATCAGTATTTCTCTGGGCCTTCCCCTACTTTCCCAAGTCTCCCTATAAACTTAATGCTTGAGATTTAGTTATACAACTGGAATTTTAGCTGACTGATTAGGTTAGATGATAAGGGAAACATTGTTCTTGCACATCGTTGTTTCTGTCGCTTACTTTACTGTTCCACTATCACAGTACTTAAAATCTCCTTTGGAAAGGCTAAAGAAACTGCCTTCTGGACACAGAACAGCATCTCATTTATTCAGGGACAGTAAAATGGTCTCTTATGTGCTCTTTACCCTAGACACAATCATGAAACCCAAGATGGTAACATATGGTCTGTTAGGAATCACCTTGCCCTTCTCCAGCCTCACTAGGCCAGGGCCATGTAAAACTCCACATCCATTTAAAGTTATTAAACTTTAATAAAGAAAATTTGCCTGGGTGTTCTCAGCTGTAAACTTTCTATTTGTCACCTGCTACTCCCAGACAGATAAACTCACAGATGGGAGAGACCGCAGATCAGAAATTATAAACCTTGCAAGCACTAAGGTACAGAAATAGCATAGCAGAAATTCATTGTGTCCATTTCCCCCAGCCTCATTAATGGATAATTATTTTTTTTTCTTTGCAGGCACTTCAACATCTGAAGGGTCACCCATTCTGCCCAGGAGTGTGAGCATACCCACTTTGCTGCAGAACAGAAGTGAGCAATCAGTAACATTAATTGAAGAAATGCAAAAGTGGGGCACCAAATTCAAAGAGCTACTACAGGTGTGGGAAGACAGGAGCTGCGAGACTTGATGTTCTTGAAATGGTGGAAAACTGAATACAGAATTTCTACATATCACAGACAATGGTGAGCATCAACAAGTCCCTGCAGGCGCTCGTGACAGGTCAGCATCTGCACAAACACTGGTCATTTCACAGGGGCAACTCGCTGTGCAATGTCCCCTCAGTGAGCATCTGCCAAGCCAGGCCCTGGTGTGGTACCTTTTACCAGCAGAAGGGCATGTGCAGAGACAACAGCCTCCTCCTCCCCGAGGAATGCCGCCAGCCCCTGCCTGCTCCTCCCAGCTCCTCACCACCACCTCCAGATATTCAGGACCGACATTGTTCCGTGTTCCCTGGGAGATGAAGAATCTGAGCAAGTGCAGAATGCACATAAGCGCCTGGCATGTGATCCGCACAAAATACTGCACCAAAATACTGCAAGAAGAGGCAGGAGGGAAAGAAAAAGAAGAGGCAGCTACTACTCCATTTAGGATGCCTGATTAAAAAAAAAAAAGTCTGTCAGGTTGTGGGTTTTATTATATTTCAATTTTAATTCCTTGTTGGCAGTAGCTAGTCTCATTTCATTGCCTTTAATTTCTCCTCAGGTCTATCTGCAAGTTTAATACAGGTCTTTGTGCATGCTCAGGACTTGTTCACTTAATTGAGTGAAACTAGAAGCCACAGTTATGCCAAAAAGGTTTTATTAGGATATTAAAGAATAATCAGCAATCTTTCCCCAACCTCTCTCCAATTAGACTGCACAAAGATTTAGCTGATGTTTTATTTAAGAGCAGGCATAATACACTATCTACTGCAGATCTTAAAATCAGTCAGACATGAGAAACTCTACAAGTATAGGGTCTTCTCACTCAAGAAAATAAAGGAAATCTGTTTAAAGATCTGTAACATCAGTACCACTGCTACAATGTACCCCCAGAAATTCCAGTCCACAAAGCTGTGCTTGTATTTACAACCTCTCCCAAGGGGTCTATATCATAGATACAGTGAGTAGGAGAATATAATACTCCTTGCAAACTGTGATCCTATGCCAGTACTATGCATTGGGGTATTTTTCACTTGAGTAAACTAAGAAATCCACCTGTGTTCCCAGTCCATCCTAACTGAAATCCCTGTTTTCTAGGTATGTTGATATTATGCTCTATGATACATTTTTTAGTCACAGGTACATTACTTACAACATTGCTTCCAAATTATTTTGAAGGTAGAGCTCTCTCCTTCAGCCTTCTAAACATGGACTTTACCCCCCATTTAGCAGCTGAGTAATTACTGGCTCCATGTTGTCTGGGGGCTGCCTTCTTCAGCAGGAAAAAATTTGGCAGGATGCTCCACTGTCAGTTTTGGCTTTCCTCTTCGCACTTTCTCCCTTAAATCAACATATTCCTAATTGTTTTCCCCTTTCTTTTCCATCCCTTATTATACTTGATAGTCACCCTCTTCTTGTGTTATGCTCCCCTATTCTGAACTTCTCCACCCAGTTACTTTCAACTAATTTTAGAACTCAGCTTGCCTTGTTGTGTTGCAGTCGTCTCTAAGATCACCTAAGCAGAACAAAGGGCAAATTTAAGCAATGAACTGAACTCTGAGGATGAGAAGCAGGGTGGAGAAGGCCTGTGCTGTTTTAGGAAAGGCAGTTTGGAAATCAGGAATGGAAAGTTCAGTTCATAGGTATCTAAATGACTTCAGCCTGGACTAGGGCATTTGATAATGGTAGCATCTTGCTCATGCTGCTCTGAACAGATGGACTGTGCAGTCCCTGTAGACCAAATCCCTGCTTTCAACAGAGGAAAGCAGCAAAGAGCTTCTACCTTTGACAGCTGGCAATACAATACACAAACCTCTCCACTACACTTTCCCTGATAGGCTCCCAACTTCACTGGAGGGTACAGTTTTTAATTCCTTATACTAGAGCTAATTCCATGATTAAAAAAGGAAAACCAGGTGTCCTTGGCTACAGTCCAGCATCCCACCCATACAAAAGTTCAAAAACAGATGCAGAACAATGTTCAGATGCAGACCAACAGAAGAATTTCTAATATAGATTTGCCAGACTGGAAATGTAGTTAAACCATGTGTGAACATTATTCCATTCTATCAGACATCAAGAACAGTTCACAGAGCCTAGAAATCATTTGTGTAGGGTCTTGAAATTAAACACTGCCATCAGTCACCTTCGCCATGCAGAATTTTCCTCCATTCACACAGAGACACACACACACACACATTCCTCAAAGAATGCTTCTGGAGAAGTTTTTGCTCTAATATCTGATCTTATTTCAAATACAGCTTGCCTTTACGATGACCATTTTTTTACACTATACTTCAAAGACACCCACCTAGCCGGGATATATCGATGGTTTGTGTACATGCCTGGCACGACCCTGTATCTGAAAGCAGTAAAACTTTATCATTCTGCTGAAGTGTTTCCAACCTGTCCTCTGCCTGCCAAAATATAACCCTTGAACGCAGACCCCATATGACCTGCCCCTCAACTATAGATTCTGTCAACTTGCATTATCCATGGTAACAGTAATATTTAAGAAATACCCTCTAGCAAAAAGCTTACAGGATTTTTTTTTTAGCTTGAGCAAAATAAATACCAGATATCAACAGTACCACAAACATAACTTAATTCTGATAAACAGCTCAAAGCGGAATTTTGTTTTTATAATTCCTTAAACCTATTAATTGTTTACATCACATCCTTTCCATTCATGTAAAAATTGTATTTTTAATATTAAAAAGGTCTTGTGCTTAGTAGCAGCAAGTTATAGGAAGAAAATTAATGGAAATTAAAAAAGGTAAACAGTACTAAAGGGCTATTTCTTCTCTTATTTAAGTACAGTCAACCTTTTTTCTTTCATCTTAAAATACACTTTTGACTGCCACTGCCAACTCTCAGTTTACTAAGGAACATCTTCACACAATTCTTTATAACTTAAATTAAAAAGTCATTCACCTATTTTAATGACAAAGAGAACAGAATTGCAGCCTGGAAGGCCACTGGAAATACACAATGTTAATTGATTATCATGCCAAACTGATCTTTCCAGATGAAGTAAAAGCAAGGTCTGACAATGTATCTCCTGACTACTAACAGCCTCCAGTGAAATGATGACAACATGACTACACTGCTTCCTCTCACACGCTCGTTGACAATATGCTTTGTTGATGACATTTAAACAACAACTAGTGCCAAATGGGATTGGCAATGTCGATGATATTAATCAGTCTTCTTGTTCAAAACAAGAAAGTGTCTGTTCATCATTTTTCTAGGTTTCCTAGGAAAACAAACTTATTTTATCATCTTGTCTACCCGCTATCTCTACCCAACAGACAATAGATAGAAACGCTGAAGAGTACTGAGAACAAGGTGGCTGTGAACAGCGAACAATTTAGAGGCTATCTTTATGAGGAAAGATATGGCAGTAAGAGGTGTAGGGCATTCAGGTACTAACTCAAAGAAAATCACAGATCAGAATTTCTGCTGCTCAAGGAGAAGCTTTTTTTTTTAGCTGCCAAATTTTGGAGAATATTTTGGTTTTATACACTCTCCTAGGGTCAATAACAACAACAACAAAAAACCCCCACAAACACCTTTTTCAGCTCTTTTCAAAAACTGAGACAAATTGAAGTAAAAACCTACACATACATATATGAATGCAAACAAAACTGAAGGACAGAAGAATTCTCCTATTCAGGAACCCTACCACAGGTTTCACTTGTTTCTGCTGCAAAGGATGTAATACAGTGCTAAGAAATAATGAAAGATACATAGAATGAGAACCTGTATTTTAACTGGTATCAGAGAATTACTTTATCTGTATACAGATAATGTGGAATCAGTTTTGTACTGTATAGCATCAAATGACAGACAAAAAGTTCCTCATCAAAAGTCTGACATTACTACCTTTAAATGTAAAAGTAAAATCCAGCTTCAACTGGGAGGCACACATACTTTGGAAAGTCAACATTAAGTTTATCTGTATGCTAGCCAAAATAGGTCCCCGTATGCAATCTGTTCTAACTAAAGCCAAAAATAATTTCTGCCTATCTGTGTGCGCAGGTCCTTTGCTGGGCCAGGGAGCAAGAGCCATAAACTTGTGACCCACACCCTTAAATACCTCTCCACAGCACCAGCCAGGAAGGTGCAGCACGCAGCCACTATAAACACAGTATTTCCTATCATCTGGAAGCAGCATAGCTCACTTGCCTCCCATACTCTTGCACAGGGACATGAATTCCTGGCATGTGCTAATGTACAGCATTCTCCACAGAGTGGTCCATGACATCCAAACAAGCAAATTTTACTACAAGTAAGAAACAGTGGTATGAAATGTAAGCAATATATACACTAGAAATCTAGGACGTATCATTTACAGGCATTTTTATGTTGTTACAGGCTCCAAAGATACATAAAACATCTTGCATTCATAGTCTTGACATGAAAAGGGCAAAAACATGGTATTTTTGCCTGAAACTCTGCTAATGGCAACACATAGTTTCTGTAGTTTAAAAATATCCCTTCTAAGTACTCTTTTGAAAAACTATAAATAGTCTGTAAAAAAAAAAGTTAACTTAATGTCTCTATTATTTGAATAAATAAAAGAGTAATGCAACATTAGGTGTGGTCTTAAGGTTATAAATTTCAAAGACTATTAGGAAAAGAGAAAATTGAGGACAAAACCTTGCATGAAACATGCATAATTTTTTGTGATAGAGCTGAAGGAGTGAATATCCTCTTGCTAACAAATCCTTATCGCCAGGAGACAGTGCGTAAATCAGCATTGTTCAGCTGTGAAGACTTCTGGATTATGTATCAGAGTTTTTAACAATTTGCCTACATAGCTCAGCCAGTACAGAGTTAAGGAAAAATCTTCTTGTCAGATAATTCAGTTGGACCTGTTCCTGCTGCTACTGAAGCCAACAGGAGTGTTGCCCTAGAATTCAGTAAGACCAGGACAGGATCCAAAGTTGTGGTGTGATCAGTTTTACTGTTTATATTAGTGCTATAACTATCACTTCCCAACTGGAGATGATGCTATTGATGGTAAGAAGACTTATCAACACCAATTCCATTTGCAGCTTGGCCTTAATCCAAGGTGTCTAAAGCAGTGAAGTAAATTACATTCAGGCAACTTAAGGAATCAATTCACTAATCAGATTTTAAATTTTATTCCCATCAAAAAGTTTCCATCAATGCAACTTTTGTTCTAATATGGTTCTAGATATTTAGTCACTAAAGTGATCTTTTTAAAATCATATATATAGATACACACATTCATTGTAATTCCTCTTGAAAATGTTCACTTCCTTCTGGTTCCAGCCTGCCACATAGATTTAGAAGAAAGCTGTTTCTAAACTGGCTCAAAATCATTACCGTGACTTGACAGTGACACAGCATATTAAATGGGTTTTGACAGGAGGTAATAGTCTTATCACCACTTTCCAGTTCCCCCTGGTAAACTTCACCAGTTTTCTCTGGTTTCCCATGCCAGTTCCTGGCAGCCTGTCCTCTCTAGCTAAAAGGCCATACAGTTTCCAAAACAAAGCTATGTTTTTATGCTGCATAATAAACTAACTTTTGAATTGTATGCAAATGACATTTAGATAAATGGTCATTAAATTGTGGACTCAAACTCCCAGGGATCATGTAAGTCACTGTTAAAAAGGATTTGCATTCTATTTAGCAACTGGCCTTGTGCATATTGTTTCAAACAGAGAACACGGCTTCTTGGAGCACAGTGTAGTGCTTCATGGATCTGGGCGGACCGTTCCCTTGACTAGACCAAGGCGTTTCTGCATATGACCATGGGATGGATTTGACTCTGGAACTTCTGCCGAAATGCCACACCCGGACTCCCATACAAAACACTTTTTTGTCTGGCTTTGAAGAACGCCAGGACAGACATCTTTGTATGTTTTGATGTGTATAAATTTTAGCTTGCCACAGAATCTGGATTTGCAATAATGAAATGCATAATCTGTTGTTGCCTTACACAGAAAGTAAAGACTTATTTTTGATTGTGTTAAAAATCTTAAGCACAACAAAGTTACACATTTTATAGCACTCCTACTCACCTCCTCAGCACCACGTGTATCTTTCTTTTCATTTCATTTCTTGGCAGACTATAGTCTCCAAAGAGGACATACTGTGTCTAAAACAAAACTGTCTTTGTACGCCACATAACAAACTAACTTCTGAATTTGTATGAAAATCATGCAGTTGACAGCTTAGGGTTTAAATGATGGATTTTTATAACATTATGTAATTATTGCCACAAAATGAAACATTCATTCTGGGTAAAATTCACAGAAGCATTAAATGAGCTAGCATGTATGTATACACTGAAAGCCTTGAGGACCTACAACGTTAAAGAACATCATATTCTGTTCAGCTCCAACTCCACATCTTTGGCATTAATTGAAAAGGAAGGTGAGATCTTTCTTAGTATGTAAACTGGGGATTCCCTACTGATTGAGAAACACTGAGGTGGTGAAAAACTGACATACTTGGCTCCATGCCACCACACTGTGGCTTAGCAAATACGGAAAGCAGCAGCCACAGGATGCAATACATGTTCTAGCACCACGTATGACCCTCCTTCAGTACTGATGCACAAATAAGCATCTAGTTTGCAATTTTTACTCTCTTTTTCTCTTGATTTCCATGCTTTTCACACTTGCTGTTTAATTTGTGAACAAAAATTGTTCTGTGGTCATAATATAACTTTGTCTTACTGATTATGCAGTCTCAAGACAGAACACATAAAAAGGCTTACAAATATATAAACAAAGCTCACTCCTTTCTAGGACTGTGTTTTAGCTGCTTTTCCTGCTAAAAAAAGAGGAAATGTCACCAAAACAAATGACTATCTAAGAAACAATTAACTCTTCTGCACAGTCACTTTCTGCAACAAATTAGAAAGCTTTCTGATGAAGAGGATTTGTTTTCAAACCGTTCTCTAAGACACGTCTTAACCTGTCCAAGAGCCCATTTTAGTTTATCTGTGTTTATTTACTCCACTCCAGGAACAGAAAAGAGATAAGCATTTTTCATGAGAATACCTGCCAAGGGGAACTGTGGTCTGCTGATATCAAACATACATTAAACACTTCCTCAGCAGTTCTTAACAGCTGATGTCATCTCCCTTTTCCCAAAAGCCTGCTCTTTCCAAGGTTTTCTATGCATAGTAAACGTCTCATTCTAAGGACAGTCAATTTTTGCATGTAATTATGCTAAAACCAAATCTGTGACTTTTGTTATTGAGTACTAAATATGATAAATGTTTGGAGGATCTCAATCCAAGACTCTAGGAGCAAGTTCAAAATAGCCTGTTACAATATCTTCCTATACAGATGTCAAGTTACAGTTTTCCCTTAAACTAAGTCTGTCTGATGTCAAGCTGGACCTGTTTTTTAGCATCTTCAATTTCCACTTGATATCTCTAGGCTAAATAAATTTTTAATATCTGTATTGAAGGAAGTCAGCATTACTTTTTACTATGAACCTCAGAAACTTCCGTGAGAGGCACAGGCTGTTAATACAGTTACAAAGGTTGGCCTCGGAGGAGTTCTCCAGGGACTGCAGGCAAGTGACAGTTTTGTGTATGATTATAAAAGCTCTGGAAACTAACTAGAGCACTGCCTGCAAAACCTACCTTCTGATAAGGACCAGAGCTCTACAGCTCTCTTGAGTTCCAGATTAGGTTCTTAGGTTCAATTGCTGGCAAGAGAGCATTTCTACAATAAATATTAATCATAATATAATGTTTATTTCATTGTCCTCAGTAAGACATCTACACTGATACAACAGTTTATATTTTCCAAGCACTTGAAAAACATTAAATATGATGTTAAATTACAGTGTTTGTGAAAATATATCAATTAAAGTCAATGACAAAATCCTCTAAAGAAATTGAAGAGCACATTAAATGGAAGAGTCTGAAACACACTAAGACAACAGTTTCTTATATGCTGAAAATGTTCTCTCCCTCTCAGATCATTTAATTCCAAATGTCATGATTTAACAAAAAAGAAATGTGTGAGACTTGCAGTCACACTGCATAAAATAAGTTTACGTAAGTTGGAACTTTCTCTTTAGTAATCGAGCACTTTCTTAATTCCATGGTGTGGAACTGAATTCTCACTGATTATTAGCATTTCCAATTAATACACTAAAATAGCTACATACGTATCTATATACTTGCACAGATGCCCGAAGAGTCACTACAGATGTTACTTGAGCAGGCTTCAGAAGAATGTTACACAGGCACATATATAGTGTTCAATATTATTCTTGACTTCCAGCAGCCGTACAGTCCAATATGGAAGAATACAAGAATTTACACAGAAGTTGCATAAAGTTAACAATTCCTTAAATTCTCTTATGATGCTAAAAAGAAAGCTTCTTAGTGTATGTGACTGATTAACTCATCAGTAATGTAAGATAACTGATAGGTGAGATGTGACTGTATATTAACGTCAGAATATGGAAATATAATGTAACTGAGGTCTGCTTAATTTAACCGGGATAGCTAGGCACTAATTCTATACCAAAATCATGTAATGTGAATTGCTGGAAGAACAAGCAGGAAGCCACATCAGGACCCCCGGATAGGAATATTTTCTACGTATCCAAAAGAGTATTAACTTGCATTTTCCCTTCTACAGCTCGATCTCCAGATTCTCCTCCCTTGTGCTTTTCCTCACACAAATGAAAAAGCAAGTCCATTTTGTCCCCATGCACACGTGTGTAAATTACTGCATATAACATGTAAAACACAACACCTTTTACAATTACCATCTTATTCTGCCATTAAGGGGGAGGGCCATCACTGCAGATACTAAAACACACCTATCCCTCATGTGACACTTGGACCAATAAAGCTATCACTATTGAAACGTCTAATAACATAGTAAGAATCAAGCTTGCCCCAAACAGCCTACCATCTAAAAAGGAAGGACAACAAGAAAATTAGAGAGAGATCAAACCATTTGGACAAGTTGCACAGAAGGTGACAAATCAGAAAAAAAATTTCAGTTTTTTACTCTGAACACCTTCACCTAGGTTATACTTCCTCACATTTAGATGATCTTCCTTTAAAGCCTGATACCATACAGTAAAGACGGAGTTAGCTTTCAACAAAGCTATTTCGTCTCAAACAGGGCCACTGCTTGGCTTGAAGCTATGCTACTGAATGGTCTTTAAATATGGAATGAGTTGCATGCCCTAACTAGAAATAGAAGCAGAAGAAATCTAATGAAAGTATGAAATATTCATCAGGGAAATGTGGAAAAGCTATCAGAGCAGTTTCTTTAAATGGCTTTGTGAATTTTATTCTTAAAGATCAATGAAATTAGTTACTTAGTAAACTTAACAACGGGTATAAAAATAGCCAGTAGAGAAATCAGAAACCCTCTTTTAAAAAAAATCATTTTACAAGGTTTTTTCAGTATTAATGACTTTCAAGGCCTTAGAATTTCTTTCGCTTTCCTTCTCATTGGTGCTCATTAGCACTAACTGCAGCAGAGTTGCCCCTGAATCATATTGCTAGGAGCTGCTATAGATCCTAAAGCTTGCCCAAAGGTGCTAGCAAGGCCTACACACAATGCATGCAAAATTCTTCGATTCAATGCATCACCTGTGGCAAGGTACAAGGTAGCAATGTGCTAAAAAGACAACTATAATGACACTCTACTAGTTGGGAATTAATACATTACATTCCTGAAATCCTCATTTTTGCTGTTTCATGGATTTGGCTGTCAGAGCAAAGTGCTACTTTTACCTGGAGTAAGCAGGAAAAGAATAAGGATGTAGCTGAAACTGAAGAGTCAGAGGAATATCACCCTACTAACAAAAAAAAGTTGCTGCCTTTATTCTATGTAACACTTACAATTCAAAATCTTTGCTACAATATTGTATCCACCTTTATAGAAGAAAAAGAGGATGTATGATTTCTGAAACATGGGATCATTGACTTTGCTAACGGAAAAATACACAAATTTAGTTCACGGTTTGGCATTTAAACAACAAGAGGGAACATGCTTGAAAATAATGGGAGCTAAAATGCTGAAAAAGGTGAAGTCTCTGGTAAACTCAACTTAGTCACAGGGTTAGTTTAGGGGCATTCCCTGTAATTTGATCTTTCATTTCTCTCAGATAAATAGGCCTAATTACTTCTCTCCTTCAGGATAAATTGAGGGAATGATGGTACTTAATTGAAAGCTACTGTTTCATCTTAATAGTCCCTTGGTATGAAAAGACTTCAAAATTGTTAATATCTAGACTGTTAGTAAGCCGAAGGCTTCCTCAGACTTTTAACAGCAGCAATCATTGATTCTCTTGTCATATTTCAAAAGCCAAACCAGTGGTGACTAGTTTAAATTTGATACTCCCAGTGGAATAACCTCTTTCATCTATGCTATGATCTGAGTAGCTCTGCTATCACAAGCTACTCAAAGCAGTCTTTGTAAGTGAGAGTGCTTTATAAATGACAGGTTTAACTGAATCCTGAACTGACACCATTTGTTTTTCTAGTTATTGAGGTTTTTTCCTGTTCAATTAAAAGTACTATAAAGCATTTTCAAAAAAATACAAAATAGCATTTTTATTTTTCCTATGTATTTAAACATGTATGTCTAGCAAGAAAAACTTTATAGAAGAATGACAACTAGAGACTGTCACAGTATTGTATGAAAAATATGCAATATGCCCTAAGTAAAGGACTAGTAAAAAGTTTGCCTTTATTCCCCCAGTCTTCACATCCTTCCCTTACATGAACACCTCCTCAATCTATCTATCAATCAGATCTCTTTAAACACTGAAATAGCAGCTCTCATCTCTGACTTGGCAAAAATGTCAGCCTCTATTAAGGCTCATTAAGTTTTCACATCAGCATTTTTGTACCTTCTTCATTCTTGAAAATAGCTCCCTGCAATAAAACTCTTAACTTCTTTGCCTACAAAAACTTGGCAGGCATTAGACACAAGGTGTGTTGAGAGCATTCCTCTCATACTGAGCAATGCTGTCTCCTTGTTTCCCCATGCTGCCCCTTCTGTATCATCGCTTGCCTCTCATCTTTTACTTAAGTTGCAGGATCTCTGAGCAGAAATCGCCTTACTGTTCTGTATCTGGGGAGACTTGTGCAGTAATAACACCTGTCTAAATACCAGCATGATCAAATCCTATTGCCTTTTGCAGATATTTAGAATTAAAGTACAGTCTCTCTTTCAATTCTGCTATATTGTTAGGGATTTTGTTGCAGTATCTTATTGTATAAATACCATTATTCTTTACGGAAAATTAATTTAACTGCATGTGTTACGAATACAGTCAGGCTGCAGGAAAGGATTCTCTCTTATATTTGCTCAGAATTCTGGATGAATGATCTTACACAGTTGTAAGAGCTCCCCACATTAACCTTGACCTTGGCTGGCCAGCCAGCTCACTGCAAAGTTAATTAGGATACGTGCGTATAAAGGACATCCTTTCCTAGGTGCACAATAATGAGCTCAGCAAAATAAAGCAAACAACTCTGCTGCAAACACTCAGAAGTCAGATTCCACGTGCTCACAGATCAGGCAGTTCAAAGCCAATTTCTTAGGCACTCTCATTTGGAAAGGATTATTTACAGGTGATATTTCAGCTTGTGATTTAGTTTAAGTATTCTTCAAATAAAAGAATGCATAATCCCCTCAAATCAAATAAGTAAACAAATCCCCAAAGTCTTGCTTAGCCTTTCCAAAACATATGATTTTAGGCAAAAAAAAAGGAATATTTCAGTACAAATGGATAGGTTTTGAAACTAATATAAACTTGAGTTCTAACTGATGCAGCTTTAACCAGGTCCACAGTAACCTTCATACATTAACACTTTTAGATGCACCTAAGTAATGCTAAATGAAGTATACATTATCAATTTTTAAGTCATAAATTAAAGAATATTGTCTGAATCTTTTAGAAACTATGTCCCCGCAATATTTTTCATAGACTTGTCAGAACTTGTATGATTTATAAGTAATTGAGTAAATACCTTAAAACCTGATTTTGAACTACATTGTATAATTTGTGTGACTTACAAAACTAATCATTCATTTTCTTTGCACATATAATGAGGAATTTGAAGTCCCTAAGCAAATAGCAGATAACTTAAACATGTATTGAAAACATACTAAGGTTACCCCAGTGCTTGCATGTCTTTTCTATTTATAGTTAAGTATAAAAGAGTCATATGCACAATCTGAAAAACCACCGTGTTGATAAATCCCTGGTTGTGTGTACCAGAAGAATAGCTCTTGGTCTGGTTTGGCATTTAAAGTCTAACTCCTTTTCACACGCCCCAAACCCCACACACATTCTACTGCTAATACTCAACACAATAGGACTAATACCGGCTGATTAGAACACGCTTCAATAGCATAATTCTCTAAAGAGAATGAATATCCTATAAGTTAAATGATGACACTAGGTTAGATGAAATCCTAATTAGCTCAGCAGAAAAGAAGAAAGACTTTAGAGATACGAAATTGTCAAAGCAGACCATTCATAAAAGGGTATGATTTCCTCTTCACCTTTTAATCACATTTTCAAAATAGCTTCCTAAACTAGCGTTTGCAAATACATCTGTTTCTGTACACAAAAAGGCTAATTTCATACTGAACTGCTTGCTCACCTGATGATGTAACAAATGCATATCAGTCTCACAACCACCATGAATTAGGTTCTAGTTTTTAGCCTTCCTGCCATTTAGTCCTTGGAGGATAAATCAGTGACAACGCTATGACACTAAATTTAAATGGCTTTTCAACAAAGACCAAAGCTATTTTTCCCCCAGTGAAGTTAAGTGAACCTTCAGAAGGCATTAACTTGTTATTGTTAATGAAAACTTTGTCTAGGGACTACTGTTATATAATAGCGTCTGCTGTTTGCACCCTCTACCATTTTACAAAGTGCACTTCTTTCTTTTGAGCACACAGCTCTCCTGATGTGTGCAATTTCCTGTCCTTTGTAAGAAATTGCTTCTGAGTCTGAAAAACACTTTGGATTGGATTGTGCCTGTAGATCCAGAGGCAGGACAACACTGGCTCAATGGAACAGTCCTCTGTTGTCTCCTCCGTCTCTCTCCAGTTCTGCAGTCTGGGGAGTGAACCGAGACTGGAGTAGATGGATGGAAGGACTATCTAACATGTACTTCGTAGCCCTGCAGAAGTTACCTGAAAATTACAAATGTCATTTATGACTGTATTACTGATTCAAACTAATTTTACAACAGGTACTAGGAAAAGAATAAAACTCTTCTTCCACAAAGACCTGTTGGAGAAGTGAATTTATAGCTTTATTATAAAAGATGATGTGCATGTTGTAGATGACTGTATAATGAACATGAAAAGAAATGTGCAGAAATGGAGTCTAAACATTCACTTGGACCCATTGGTCACCCATCTTCAGGAGATAAAGCTTGTGAACTGAATCTTGTAAATTGAACTGTCAATTCCCTGGCTGCACCTCTTCCTCCCTCTCAGCACAGTCAAGCTGTTCAAAATCACAGCACTTGCAGAATAGAAGCTAGACTGACTTCACATATTTTGCTCTTGCAACAGATGTTTAGAAGCAGCAGAAATTTTTCCAAGAAATGGTAACCTGAAGCCACTGCTATTACAATTGTTCTCACAGAGACTGCCAGGAACAAATGAGAGGAAGTCAAGGCAAAATAAGGGGCACACAAGAATCTCTGGCCACAACTGATTCTGCTGCTTCTTTGTTTAATCATAATTCCAAGTGGCGGAAGTGGGTGTAGCAGGAAAAGCAAATAACGAGAAGCTGAATGATAGATTAAAGTCCTTTTTAATTTGGACTTGAAGTTTGACCATACTACCATGGAAAATGCTGTTGCACTTCCCATTAATTTTGATGCGAATTTTCCCAGCACACAGTTAGGAAAACTATTATTTTTAGAATACAAATCAGGGATAGCTACGGCAGCCTTGCAATTTTTTGTTGTCACAGAATTCTGTTCTCCATCTGTCAGAGGGGATAATTTTCTGTACAGTCACACCCTAAATTGAGGAGAAAGGAATGAAAAGGAAAAGAAAGCAAAAGGAAGAAAAGGGAAAAAAAATCACCTACAATTGCTATTATATTTCTTTTGATCCAGTGCTACAGCACAACTGCAAAATGACTAACAGGAAATATGCAATGACAGAGTACCTGTATGTTCAAAGAATCTTTCAGATGTTTTTAAAATCAAAGTATCAAAGAAAAAATCCTGCTCCTCTCTACATTCTTATTTACACAGTCACTTGAGATACCATGTATCAAAAAGTGTTTCTACTCTGAGTTTAGGTAAGAATGATTTGAGTAATTCTGCAAAATGGATGAAGAACCAGAATCTTTCCAATTATGTCATTGGCAGTGTAAAATTCATAACTCGGTCCACCTTCCCACTGGGCCTCAGTCAAAGCATGGTCAATGTTGATGTACATCAAAAATGACTGCACTGATGCCAGTAGAATTAACCCAGTGTAAAATCATCATGAGATCTTCCATTGCTATATTCCTGTGTCATGAGTCAACATACTCCAAGACTGCACAATAATTTAACTCTCAGAGAGAAAACACTTCCATCTACTCTGGGTTGGAAACCATGATGTGAATTCTACCACTGGCTAGAGAGCGCAGAGCAGACCCAAGCTGAGGAGATGCTGTGCTCTTGTCCTCTGAGATGTGGGAGCTTCATGGAGCACTGCTATGGAACAGGACTTCTGAGGTGGGCTCAGCAGAAGGGAAGCATGGTGTAAAAATTATTCTTCTCTTATTTGCATGTGACTCCCATGAATACCACAAGCACAATAAATGCAATGTCACTTTTAAATAGAGGTGCTATATTGCGTCTCTGCAGAATCCTAGACCAAAATCTCTGGAAAATAAAATGCATTCTTTCAACATGAAATAGCATGTACAGATTCATCAGCCTGGTTGAATTTTGAGGAACTATATGACTGAAATGGATCACTTTCCCTACACAAGGATGATGATGACAGTGTGCTGAAATTTAGCCCTAACAGAAGTTACCAATGGAATTGTATCTGTATCAGCACTAACATGGGTATAACCTGCTTTCAGTCAGATCACAAATTCATTAAATGGAACGTTACCTAATAATTGTGGAAATGAATCTCAGTGGAAGCTACAATCACTACATGCTTTTCCCCCAATATTCACGTTCTTCACTTGCTCTCGTTTATAAATCAATGTACAAGGCAAATTAAGTTTCATTTGATCAATGATACTCTCTCTATAAGCTTTGCATTGGAAAGTACTGCACAGCAGTGAGAATCAGGGTGAGAACACTCTGAAAGAGAACAGTTTGAAAGAGAGATTGTTGCTACCATAGAGAAAACTGTAGAAAAAGCCACACAGAATAACAGTGAGTTCACACACTCCCAAAGCTGCTGATCAGTGAAACTGTCAAACCCAGCTTTTGTTCATATAAACAGAGGAAGGCTGTTCCTATAACAAACTTGCCCCAATGTGCCCTGCAGGGATTCATGTTGCAATTCTTTTATCAATTCCTGTCAGGCATTATTCTGCCAACTTGTAATCCTACAGTAGGAGAAGTCTGCATAAAGAAACGTTCAAGAAAGAAAAAGTGCAACAGCTCGTCTTTCTTCATGCCATACATGCCAAAGCATTGAGAAAGCATTTTGCAGATATGTAAATGATAATATAGCAGAACCTGTTTTTTTTTTTTTTTTTTTGTTTTTTTTTGTTTTTTTTTTTAATTTGCTGACTGTAATATATACAAAACGCTGGATTTAGGGCCTTTCTGAAGGTGGTTTGAACAGCTTCTGGGTGACTTCTTAGTTACTGTGTGGCACTGCAACAATAACCAAAGAAGTTGAGAGCACTCTGGAGGAACCTTTGAGGGACAGTCAGTATGGTTTTGAACAAAGACAGGGGCTGGAGATGTGTAGGACAATTATACTTCCTATTTTCCCAAGAAGCATATTTGTTACTTAAGTCCTAAGGATCAACTTGCTATAGCAGATGCAACTAGATACTAAAAAATGCACATTTATTCTCTCATGCATTTCAATTACTTGGAAAGTAAACATTCCTGCTTTCACATGCACATATGCATCCACACAGCTTTGCATTTCTAAACACAGTCTGAGCCCACTCTGCTATGAGAAACACCACGTGGCCTGGGAGAAAGAGGATGAAAGAGAATTGTCAAAGTCAGCCCAGCTCCAGCAAAAATTCCCTGCACCATTAACCTTACAGCAGTGGCAGGTTATTTTTATATTAAGTTCATTGAAGGAATTAGAGTGAAAAGTATGCATTTCCTGTTCATACATTGAGAACATTTCAAGACAGGATTTTTTTTTTCTCCTCTAAGGTCATTCAAGTACAGCATCTACTCAGAAAGGAATCTCAACTCTGGCTGTCCTAATCAAATCTTTACCAGAAATTCCAAAAGACAGTTTGCAATGACAGCACTTACAGTTATATATTCCATTGCATTATATGGACACATTTACTTTGACAGAAGCAATGACCAAGATATCTAATGTTATCCATCTTCAAATGCGTATCAAAACTTAAACCTCTAAAAACAAGTATCTTGCTGGTCTCTTAGTCTCTTACAGTATGTACAATGCAGGAAGACAATTAGCGAGAATATCCAAACACTGGAAACAAACTTTGTCCTAGACAAGTTGCAAGCTCTAAGTCTCCATATCCACCTTACATGCATAGCAAGAGGTTGACATGTGAATCAATTAGTGTTTGACAACTCCGTTTAGTCCTAAGCATGTACCATCGCCTCATCCTGTAAATGTCATCTGCAAACTGTTCCTTCTTCCACCAGGACCTGTGCAAAGAAATTACTACTAGGATTGCAGGAAACCTTGTACAGCATTTTATCTCAAGAGAATTTGGAGGAAGGAGCAAAACAGTAATTTTACAGTACTTACATAGAAAATGGAAACCGAGTGTAACAACTGAGCATTTCCAAAAATGTTGGCCTATTGCAAAGCCACCAAAGCCTTCAGATTTTTACAATCCAGAAAGCCACATATGTCTGTGCAACTGTGTGGGATGTGGAGATGTGAATGTGGAATTATGCCATGAAGAAAGAGAAGGAGGAGGAAAGGAGAAGGGGAAGAGCTCATCTAAATTTTCAGCTACTTCTATACTGGGATATTTAAACTAATAATAAAAATGTTTGTGTATGACAGAAAAAAAATGATGGATTAATTATTCCCAAACATGTGAATTGATATTTGTTATCCAGAATGAAAAGAAGTAAAGGAGGTCTAATGCTTTTCACTTTGTTCAGTGAAGTGGGAGGGTTAGATCCATCTCTACCTTTCATAACATTGAGTATTTGCTACTTTTTATGTAAGTGGAAAAGGCAATTATATTAAAATACCATTCCCACCAAAGTTCAAGCCACAATACCCAAATATTTGCCAATTTTTTTGGCATATGGCTAGAAAACAGTACTGCATTATTTTCCAGGATTGGTCTGCCACTCCTATGTACTTTTCTCTGTTCAAATATTTTCTCAGAACTTTTGTTACAGTATTCTTACCTCCTTCAGAGCGGGGAAAGTTTATTCTGCAGACAACTAACTCAGGCAATGTTTAACTGCACAATTTATTTCCCGAGTATAAATGCTGCTGCTATTGTCTGCAGTTGAAGACATAAATAATGCAAAAAAAATGCTACTAAGTATGCACAAAGTTTGATCCCCTATGCCCAAAAGATTTTAAATTTTCATAAATCAAAGCAAATACATTTTTGCAACCAGAGCTGTTGGAAAAATAGTTCAATGTTTCCTTTAAACTGCCCAGGATGAGCTTGGCTATCTATTTGTATAAAAGGTCAGCAGGGAGAAGGTGCAGGTGTTACTAGAAATGCTCACAGCAATGATCTAGTCAGTCAGTTTTTTCCCCAGGTCAACACAGGATAGAGCATTAAGGTACTGTTTTCAATCAGATAAAGGATAAAATGCCTTGAAAATGTGTGGCCATGAAAAAGCAATGCATACGTGTCTGTGTTTCCATGCATGCAATGTTAGAGAGTTAGCAGCCTGGTCATTTTAAAAAAATGAATAGCTACCTTATGCTTAACATTTTCCTGAAGTCCTAAGTGCTCTATACAGTTGTCCCGCACCATTAAACAGTGACTATGTTGCAGCCTAGAGGTAGTTTGTTTTCAGTGATGGGTGAAGTGATTTTTGTGTTTTTTCCTTGTATAATTCATAAGTTAGCATGACCAGATTTTTGAATTGCAAAAGTAGGACATCTGTCACCAAGGGGAAGCAATAGGGGAGTATGCAGTGTGCTTCTGACAGCTGTGGGCTTGTGGTCACTAGAAAGGTGCCTACTTGATTTTCTCTCCACTTTAGCATTCCAGACATGTGGCTCTGTCATCTTCCAAATTTCTTCTACAGAATATAACCTTCCTCCTTATTTCTACCCAGTCATATTCTTTCCCAGCTTGGCCACTAGCTCCTTTCTTTGTTACTCGGACCCACCTAAGCAAACCAAGCCCCCTCCCAGCTATTCTTGTCTAGCAGATAACACAGTATCTCAAGTTACACAACCACTGCAGAGAACAGGAGCTGGCTCAACTGATTTTTGTAAAAGGACGGATTCCGAATTTGCTGCTAACATCGGCAAAGAAGGGCCAATCTGCAGTCTCACAACAGAAAACAAGTACAAAGACATGAAGGAAAGCATAGCATGGGACAGAGTAATCAGAGATATCTGCCCAGGTGAAATGAATATAAAATAGAATTAGGCTGCTTTATTTAAGTGAGTCCTTACCACAGGGATATCCTGCTACTTAGATTAGTTCTCTCTGAGATTTTTCAGTGCAATCAACAGAAGTAGCTATGCAGGTTTTATTAACACCACAGACGTATCTTTTTAGTGTCTTAGAAGCTTGTGTCTTATTACTGCAAACCACTTTCTAGCTCTGCAAATGCAGTAGGAAATCATGAATATATCTTCTTTTCTTCCTCTAGGACATTCATGTTCGTGGTTGTTTACAGTTCAGAAGTACTGCTACATTCATTGGCGGTGGCACAATATTACACGAATATGAGGATCAACAGACTCCAGCCCAGGAAACAGTTGCTTCCTCAGCTGATGTGGCAGCTCCGCTTGTAACCACAGACAATAACAAAGACTACTAATCTGGTTTTTAGAGTGATCCAGAATGCGGTTATGGTTTACTAGTCAGCTGCATAGGATTTGCTCAAGAATTTGCACAAAATTGCTCTGTTCTCTGGCACAGAAACACATCCCTGAGCCTGTACTTCAAAGTGCCACTAGAAGTCACAGCAGGGCTCATTCGTCGCGCTGCTGGAACCACAGCAGGACAAAAGGACAGGAAACGGAGCCACCCGTGACAGACCACTGACCTGCGGCACTGCAGATCCACCCTGGCTCTTACTAACCCACAGTAGAGCAGGCGGTGGAACATCGTGCAGAGACGGCCAGGCCATGAAGCAGGGGTCAGATATGAGGAGGGACTTCTAGGTACTGCCCTCGCTGATGGGCTGGACATCTGTCATGAGGGCATACGTCAAACCTCACGCTGGCCTGAGTACGAGGATTAATTTCAGCTCTGGGATCTTTGTGTGTTGCTGTTTCCAAGACTCTGTATCCTTCGGCACCGTTTCACCCTTACTATTTAAATTGAGAAATATGTAATACTCCAGAAACAACATGTATCAGGCAACTATCTTCTACACCAGCACTTCAAGTACATCATTTGAGAGAGGAAGTCCACCGAACTTCCTTTTTTTTTTTTCTATTCCACCTTTTTCCAGGAAATGTTTTTGCTTATCATGATCTTTTTTTCATTAATAACTAAACAAACACCTTAACAATTCACTAACAACAAATTTCTCCCACTGCTGGAACTCAACTTTGAACCAAACCTTAAGATGTCAGTGAAAGGGAAAGGGATTCCCCACACCCCCACATGCATAAATTAAGATATTTCTATTATTATATTCTCTAGCTACATAGCTTCTTAGCTACTATTATCAAATGCTTTTAGTATTATCTTGTAAGACGTTGTCTCCATGTCTGTAGGATTTTTGGCCCCTTAGAAGAACAACTGAGACAGGAACCAGAAATACATCGTATTAAAGAATACACAACAAAAACTGGAAAATTCTCTCAGCACTGAGAAAACTAGCTGAGCATGTTAAGAAACTTCTTGATGATGCTTCTTACTTTCAAAATAATTATATACCTCCCACTAGGGGAATCCTAATTGCTCTGCCTACACTAAACTAAAAGCCATTTTACTTTAAATAGTACATGACTGAGGAAAGCACACTGTCCCAGAGAGACGCAGTATTTCCATGTACTCTAATGCAGTCATTCACTAAGAGCATCACCCAGCTTCTCAACCTGTGACCTCTAATGATGTTCTCCCTCTCCTCAAAATACTCGAGGCTGGAAGTTTGAATACAAACATCCTATCATCTTGTTTACTGTAAAACAGTAGGTGATGAAAAATGCTTTAATGTCACTTTTAGGAAAAGATTTCTACTCCTTACTTGAAATGCCTGCTGACTGCTATGGTAACAAGAAATACTTCCATAATATAACTAGACAAGGAATTCATGGTACTCGCATCATTCACATGAGGGAGTTCAACTCACATATTTCAGTCCAGTATACTCAAAAAACCAGCAACCAAAAGACAAGCTTGCCCTGTACATCTCATCTATACATCTGCTTGGATTCTGAGCATACAGGAATGCAGCTAACCCATGTAGATTGGTCCTGAGGAATTAAAATGTGTTTAGCTGTTAGCAAAAGCTTACGGCAGGAACTCAAGGTACCTATTGCAGGTCGCGCTAAAGATTCTCAAGCAGTCTAAATCTGTGCATCTGCTTTGATGTAGGGAGACCTTCACCAAGATACACCAGCTGAGTAACTAGTCCTTCTAGTACTGCACTAGCATGAGAGAAACTGAACATTCAGGATGATTACAGAATACAGCTCGTAAGTGACACCTTTCTGTATGTAACAGCCTGTTAAGTGTTTTTAGCAAAAACACTGATTTTTAGACATTATTTTAAGTCAATCATTAAAAATCGGATACAGTCACAATTTGCCTTAAGACGCAATGTTTGGGTTTTTTTAATAATATGGGAAACATGTAGGACACTTAACTAGCTTACCATAGAGATTCATATTTCACATACTTTTATCTCATCAACTGTATCAATATTTAAACGTAATTTTATTTATTTTCTAAACTCCAAGTTTAAAAATATATTTTGTTTTAGAGAAACATATGAACACACAAATGAAAAATTATTTTAAGCTGAGTGCTGAAGAAATATTCTTTTTCCCTACCAAGTGCTGACTAGCTACATGTTTATCACCCACAGTAAACCAACAGACCAGAATGGTTCTTTTAGTCAATGAACCATAAAGTGAAAAGTCGAAAAAGAACTTGCTGTTTTAGCCTGTAAGTCTGCCCACAGAAAATGACATTTAAATAATCAGAGAATCACAGAATTAGAGGATGTAAGAGACGTCAAGAGATCATCTAGCCCAGTAGGGCTTGATTGACAGCCTGAAGGACAATTCACACAGGCCAAGGTCCATTCCTTTTTCCCCAAGGAGTCGTTATGAGCAAGCTGTGAGTCAAAGGAACTGTTCTGGAGGTGCTGCCCTCCCCATCATCATCATCTTTGCTGGGGCCACACAACCCTTACTAGATCACAGCAAATGATCTGGCAAGACTGTACTGTAAAAATCAGGTAAGGCTGTAGAGCAAAATCCAGCCCTTATCTCATTAAAATGTTCTGAATGATTTAGCCCATTCTCTCCCAGTGAGTCAAGATAAAATACAACTAAATCTCCTACAGGTGTTTTTCAGACTTGTTTCCAAAAATCTCCAAAACACAGTCTCTGCACGTGTACCTCAGCACAAACCACAGTTCATGACTTCGTTTAAATGTGATAGGAAGGGGATTTAAGACAAAATGATGAATTGATAGATTTTACGCTGACCTGTGTCTGTCACTTCTGCTGCAAAGCACTTTATATCTCTGATCCTACAGTCAGTGGTCCTGGGGAACAGTGACTGCTGTTCAAGTTTCAACAACTTTTTACCTATTTGAAAACTGATGTTTATTCTGTTCTTCCCTTTTCTAGGATTAGCAAACTCCATTTGGCAAATTTTTCTAAACATACCATATTTGTTGCTGTCTTCTGTATGCTAAGTTATCTGTTTTCTTCCTAAGGGCACAGCCAAAAAGTGAATAAATGACTCCTGGCCTCAGAGGAGTCTCACTAACACATCTGATATTTACAATCCTATGAATATATTTCAGAACAATGTTTGCTTTTTTTTTTAAACAGCATCACAGTGTTGACATAGTCAGTTTGCGGCCCTCCACAATTCCCCATTCATCCTTTGCATTATTGCTGCCAACCAGTTATTCCTCATTTTATGTTTTGCATCTGATTTCTTCTTCATCTGCTTTTGAATTTACTGAACTGTGTCTTATTGATCTCAGACCATTTCTTCAATTAATCAAGATCATTCCAAATTCCAACCTGCCCCTCAAAGGATTTAGAAGCAGTTTCAGGTTATCATCCAGATGTTTTATAAGCATACTCTCTGCTCCCTCATACGAACCATGCATGAAAACTGTCCTTATAGGGATGGAAGGATGAACACTTGCTGAATCCCATCTGAACTGGCTACCCTTTCTGACAGCAAACCACTGCCAGTAGTATACCAAGCACGTTGTTTTGAACAGTTTTACAGTGAATTTCTATTTTTACCTCATTAGATTGCTAATCAGAACCTTATATGGAGTTGTGTTCAAAGCCTTGCTAAAGTCAGTTACATAACACCACTTAGACTTTCTCTCATCTACCAGGCTACTTAACTACTGAAAAAAGTAAAGAACTTGGCTTGATATAATTTGTACATCACAAAGGTACATTCAATGTTTTTACTACCTCAAGGTGCTATAAACTGGTTGTTAAAAAATTTGGTCTAGTATCTCCCTGATACTAGTGAAGCTCCTTTGTCTACGATTCCTTAGCTCTTCTTTTTCTCCTGTTTAGAGACATACTGTTATTACGTACATCTCCAGACCACTGGGACCTCTCCCCCTCATCCCCCATAGGTTTTCAAAGATAACTGCTAATGCTTCAGAGATTGCTTCAGCTTCTTCCACAAGTAGTCTAGGATTAATTCCACCGGGAACTGCCAACTTGAATATATCCAACTTATCTAAACACAGTTTAACTCATTCCCCTCCTGTTCTGAATTGCCTTTTATCCTTTGCTAAAATCCTGCAGCCCTCTCTGCGCCTGTCATCTGTGCTTGTGGTGATGACTAAAGCCAAGTTAAAATCCATGTAACAACAGAAATGTCTGCCTTTTACATTTTAAATTTAAGCCTTAAAATAAATATTCAAGAATTCCAAGCAGAATAATTAACTCTCCTGTTCTGCATCTACAAGAATATTTTCTAAGCAAATATATTTCAAAATAGTTTAAAAGGTTTTTCCTCTTTTCCTCCCAAGTACCTCTGTTTATAACTTCCAAATACTGACAGATATGGAGATTTCTATGGCTGAATAATCTCATTTACATAGCACTATATCATATACTTAATAATAATATAGGATGTAGACCATTCAGCGCCATTTCTACAAACAAATCACAAAAGAAACAGTATACTGTCACTGGTTTTTAGGTTTTTTTAACTATGTACTATTTAATGAGGTCTAATTTTGATTTTGAGATATTATATACTGTAGATTTATCCTGCTAAAGCACAGTGTAATAAAAGACAATACCTTTTTAACTTCTTTGCCAAATCAATGGATATAGTGATTTTTTTTTCCCCTCTATTGTAGCACCTCTCTGTGGCAAGCAGCACACACTAACAGCCGTCCTTTGGCAAACTCTTAGGTTTTCAAAAGAGAACTGCACTTTAGAGCTTTTCATTTTGATTTGTCAAAGCAGTACTTCGGCAAATAAGGCATCTAATTTAGATTAAACATTAAAAAATGCTAAAGGCAAACTTAAATTTGTACACACTTTACCTATTTTGGTCCGGATATATAACAGAGAAAAGTGTTTGGCTCAGAGTATGATATCTCATTTTAACAACATTTTTGTTGATATTCTGGGCAATCATATATGCCCTTTTGAAATTAATGCAGGAATTAATGCTTTTCAATCATATTTACTGTTGGTTTGCAAACTATTTACAAGCATGAGGTCCCAGGGCGTAACTCTATGCTTAGAATTCCAAACAAATAAAAACCCTCTGGAATTGAGTGCTCTAACTAAATGTAATATGCCATTAACCTAAAAAAAATATTTATGAACATATCTTCCTTTCTGCACTTATTTCAACTTTTACTTGCCAAACTATAAAACCCATGGTAAAGCAAAAAAAATTTATGTAAGACTTGACTTGCTCAAGTGTTCCAAATTTTTCTTTCTACCCATGAAAAAAACCACTGAAGGTGTTTGCATACTGAGATGATAAATATTAGCTATTATTTTATTCCTTCCCCTCCTTTTGCTGATCTGTCTGTAATCAGCAAAAAGATAAAAATGGACAGAGGGAATGAGTGCTAATATGAAGAATGTCCTTCACATTTATACAGGTTATGTGAATTTAAATAAAATTTATTGCGTATTTTTTCATATTTCTTGCCGTCGGGGCATAGTGATTGACAGAATGTATACACCTGAATCTGAACTTACCTCTAACTTCATTTGAGGAATGGAATGAACTGGCCAAAACTTCTGTAATGGAGAAACTTACCAATTTGCCTCTTCTCCCGAGAGTCAGCTGTGCTTCAGTCTTTTGCTTTCTCTCTCTCTCTAAGTTTGCACAAATGATTTCTCAGCCAACTTTCTGCTGATTTCTTATGTCACAGGCAATGGAGTGATCACCTGGGAACTGCAGTCACGATGCAGTGTCAGCATTTTAGTGCAAGCCTCCAGTGTGCTGAGCCAGCAGGACCCAGCTGTCCCTTATCACTGCAATGTCTGTTTGCCTTCAGCTAACATGCTGTGCATCCAGATGTGTCAAAATGTCTCTCAAAGCAAATCCTGTACTTAAACAACGAAGAACTCTGGACAAGCATCTTTCAAGACCGTTTCATGTTTTATTTATCAAAATGCTGTTTTAGAAACCATTTACCATCATGCAGGACTCGGAAGTATTAGGGGAGGGATACATCCATCTACCTGCTGCCTCTCCAAAAATGAAGGCGGCAAAATGAAGATGCCAAAAAGGGATCGATACCCTCATTCTGTGGCAGATGGACTACGGCTTACCTGCAGCATATATGCTGATGATCTGTAAGGACTTGGAGAGTTACAAAATTCTCTTTTTTTTCTGCTGCTTCCAGCAGCAAAATTACAGTAGAAGAAATTTGAAATATATTTAATAGTTTCATTATATGACCTTCTCTATTGAAATTTAAGCCTATATTACTGGATAATGAATGAGAAATCCTGAAAATATAAAGAGATTATACATTCTCCAGAGATATGTCTTGAAGAAACTGAGATGCTAGGCATGAGAAGAGTCAAAACATATGAAGATGGCATACATGACAAATTTTGTATCAAATTTATGATTCCACACAAATTTACTGAAAATACATTAAGGAAGAGAGATTTCTGAAGGAAGGAGAGAGTTAATTTTCTCTGGCAATTACAGTGCATTAAGTAAAAGATAAGTGTCAAAACAGAATTTGCTTCACATTCTGAAGTTTTCACATTTTGAAGTTTTCCTACCACTATTGCTGCACTGGGCAGTAATAAATGGAATGTGACATAGTATATCCACCTTCTTTGTACTGTTAATGAAATCTTTTAAGCCACTCCACATATAAATAAGTTTAAATCTGACTTCTAGTTATTTAAGAATAGAACAAAAGCAAGGTACTCAGTCAGCATCCTGAATATAACAAGCAAATATTACTTAAACTGTGTAATTTCCCACAGGCTCTGATCAAAATTGCTTTCAAAAATATTAGTGACTCTACCAGATACCAATTTGAAAACAGGAATGTTTTGTAGTGAGGGATAAAACTATATCCCTATCTACTGTATATAACACTGAAGCAGTTATTCTGCTATCTGGAGGGTTCTTCTAGTGTGCCAGAAAAGCTCAAATCCAAACACTGTCCACTCTGGACAGTGCTTTTTTATTATAGAAATATGTATTCCATAGGATACACATGAATCATCAGGAATTAAATCTAGCGGGTACATTTGGAAGGCCAGAGACATTCTACTTCAAGCTGTCTAAAAGAAATAGCTAGGAAAATCTATTTTTGTGCATTGACCCTGTCAAAATAGAAAAAGCAGGTTTACTCCTTCAACTTTTTTTTTTTTTTCCCCTTTTTTTTTTCCCTAAGGCACTCTCATTTAGTGTACAGACCACTGGCCTGGAAGTCCCATGGCATCCTGGATGGATGCCATTCCTAGTTCTCTCCTTGCCCTGGTGCACAACTATTTGCATGTTTCCTTCCTTGGATTTGTCCATCTTTTATATTTTACTGTGTAAATTCTTCAGGGCAGGAATTGCCTCTTACTATATATACATACAATTAGAGCTCTTAGCACAATTAGATGCTATCAACAGCTGAGGCCTCTCAATGCTACCACTGCAAATAACAGTAAACACCGCTGAGCTGGAAATTGCTAGATGGCACTGTACCACTCAGTTTCAGCAGTGTTTTTCCTTAACATATAGCTAATTTTCAGTCTCCAAAGAAAGACTTTACTATCGACCCAACAAATTGGTTTCATACAAACAGCAAGAGAGCTTCCGTTCTCAATTTCTGTATCTGACGTAGATCTTGATGTAGTTTTTCCTGAACTAGTGATACTTAGGCTGAAGGAGAAGATTGTATACTCACCTTCTGCAGATATCTTTATTCAAGATAAAGATGACTGACTTGTAGGCAGTAAGTCACTTTCAGAAAGTATGCTACAGTCTAGATCATAACTTTTTCCTCCAGTGGCAAACCAACTGGCAAGGCTCCAAATGTTGTAACTGTTCAGCAAATGAACCACTACATGAACAGAGTGGTATTATTTCTTATTCTTCCTCAATTAAAGCTACAGAATAATTCCACAAGAGGAGCAATCAATTGGAAGAGAAATCATAGGAAAAATACTTTGAAACAATGCTGCAGATATTAGCTAATTTTTCTTTCAGCTAACTGCAGCGCGTGGTAGGACTCTTCGCACATGGTACTTTGAAATCTCCTCTGAAATAACTGTATAATGTAAAAAGTGGCTCCCAAAAAAATCAAGTAAGGAGCACAGAAGCCCTGTCTCCTACATTTACGTTTAGAAGTAAGCATGCTGAGAGAAAGGCATATAATTTCAGAAAATGTTTAAAATGTTTACCTAACATATATAACCTGCCATGTTTTATATGACAGGAATGTACATTATGCTTTCTATATAAGATTGGAAAGCATAATACTTCATACTAGAACATCATTGTGGGAGTAGCAAAAAACTCTATTCTTTTGTGTGAATTCAGAACAGTGGGGAGGTATCTGCAAACTGAAATAGGGCTTCAAATCAAGAGATTCAAGTAATGAGGAAAAAAGCAGAGACACCAGTAAAATATTTTGCTTGACCTCTTCTAACTTACAGACATATTTTGAGCAGACTGAAAGAAAATTACCATTATTAGCACAACATGTTTTTCCCACTTGCCTGTGGAATTGTGACTATATCGCTAGGTCATACTGAACAAACTCTCCTCTAAGACTCCTCAAGTCCTACCAAAATTTATGAGAGTTTAATTTGGTGCTTTGCATTTTCATATCTTTGAAACTGATTTTTACACTAAAGATTCAAATATCTGGATCCACGATACCCACAGAATCTCACTGATAGCCAGAGGGAATTTGGCATAGGCCAGTAGACATGATGGTATTACACTATCTACAGGCAATTACAATGAAAACCAAAATACAAAATTGGCAGTGTTATGTGAAACTGCTAATCCTGGAAGCTGGTCTTTGGTGTCAGCTGTATAAATAAGTGGACAGGTCCTTTACATTTCAAAGAAATCAAGTAAGCCTTATTTATTTCTACAAAGGTGTCTAGGGATCATAACTGTGATTCAATTAAGCCACAACATCACTTTTATAATTTGCTTTAAAACTTCCAACAAAATTTAAAATCTCAATCACGAGCTAAAGATTATAAAATAATTTTTGTAACTGAGTTCCTACTTCTGAAATCACTCTGAAATACAAACTGCAAGACATTAATGGAACACAGAGATATTCACTCTGCTAGTGGAATCAGCTTGTCTCTAAATGTTAAAGGAAACATGTACTATTATTCCCTGTGACTCCACCCTTCCCTGTGGGAATAATAAAAGGAAAGCAAAAAAGTCACCTTTCTACTTTCGCTGGATTTGTTTACTTTCCCTTACCAGGACTCGTTTTGGCAGGCTGGTAACAACTGTTTCACTGTCCTAAGAGCCATTCCTGGTGGAAAAATTTTTTGACACGCAGCTTTCTTGAGAAGAAAAGTCTTGCAAGTACATCACAGATTGAAATACAGCCTTGCCCAGGTCCTCTTGCTCCTTAACAAAGCTTGGAATGACCGACTGCAGTACTAACAGAATGAGAATGCCAGGAATCTGTGGTATTTCTTGGTTTGCATAATGGTTCTACTTAAGGACAGCCTTCTATATAATTGTTTTAAAATGGGATTTGTATTGGTTTTGTATATTTAAGATGGATAAAAGCTTGCTGCAAGGAAGTACTTTCTAGCATATTTTCAAGAGATACTTTGCACTGCTCAACTAAAGTCAAATGTGCAATAGAGAAAGATCACTTTTTTCTCCGTGCTTTCTCTTAAGTTAGTCCTTGTCTTTTCTCCATGCAGTTATGATCAGGGCTGCTTTTCAAAAAGTTGGTCTTTCAGTTTTTCTGTTTAATCACTTCTCAATGTTTCATTGTTATTGCTGTGAACATTATTTTATTACCTATCTAATTTAAGAGTGTATTTCTCCCTACTGTCTCATTTCAAAAAAGTATTTTCTTAGCCCTTGATTATCTTCTTGCTTTTTTAAAAATCTTTTTCCTCAATATGCCATACACACATATCATGCCTTGTACTTCCTGAATATTTCACTCAACCTGAGTCAAATTAAGAAGGAAATCTTTTAGTTGATAAAAATGTCATAGGACAAAAGATACCAGCCGCACCATCAGCAAGATCTTTGCCTCATATGCTCAAATGACCTAGAAAAAAATCATGCATTACTTAGTTATCAACTGACAGATCCAACAGAAGCTACTTTTAAGGGTGGCATCTTGCCTTTTGGCAAGAATTTTAATTTTTCAATCCATGTACGTTAGTGATAAAATGTAAGTGGGATGATTAAAAGTAGATCAAAAGTAGAAACAGAGGTAGAAAAGCTCACTAAGCACCAAGTCTAACTTCTCCCACGAATGTAAAATAATCATTTCCACGGGGTATATTTCACTGCTCAAAATAAACGACAGAGTATGTTTACTTCCTTGACTAGCTTAACACACTTTATACCTCACCCCAAACTCATCTAAATGGGGTGCATTTCAAAACTATCTGCACCTTGTTCCCTAGTGATTTTACTTGGGAAAAAATATTGTAGTGGAAAACCACACTTGGACTCAATAGATACAAAACAAAATAAACACACAAAATTTTTGAAACTTTTAAAATTTCCATTTGGTGGTTCTATAGTTGTACTAATATGTAACACATGCATAAGCTAAATTTTAGTTTCATTGTTTACAGCCATGACCCTTTTCTCAGAGGACAAATTTCGCTTATCTTTTAAATGTGACTGTAGTCAGAACTATTTGTTTAAAGTGGGCAGTATATGCCCTTAAACATATCCAAATCCCTTATTTTACATAAAGTGTAAATCAAATATTACATCAGTCTGCTACATCCACTTGTCCCCTCTTTTTTTTAAAAATAAAATCTAAATGGATTTGGCATATATCATAAAATGCTTACAGCCTTTGTGGGTCCCAATGGCATGTTTTTCCATCAGGTCTCATTCTGTCATATCTATAAACTTTGTTTTTAGCCAATGGCAAATTATCTTGGTTTAAAAGACCAGTCTTACCACCAGTACCTCACTTGTATGTTGGCAAGTTTAGATACTGTTACTTAACAGAAATTTCCTTGGTATCCTAAGGACACCACCAGTTCATCAACAGTACTGTAAGCAAGCTCTTCTCTTTGCTGTAGCGAAGAAATACACTACTCACATACATATTAAGGGGGCTTGTTTCTCCATTTCCTGTGACAGAGACAAACCTCCTCCCTACCTTCTTGTGCTCAAGTTCAGTGGCTTTTATTTCTACTCCATTTTATAGTAAGAACTACTCACTTACTGTGGTAGTCTAGCAGAACAAAGGAATCAAGTGTTAAATTAGGGGTACAAATCTCCTAATTTCTCTCAGGATTTACATTTCCATTCCCAAGAACCAGGTGGAATTTCCAATTCAGCAGCTAATGCAGCAATAATTGAAGAACGTTCTGTGTTGATTACTTCATAGATAGCAAAAAGCCTATGCAGGTGGCTAAACTTACTGGATCAATAGCGAATACAGTTATGTCAGATGAATGGATTGACTCCTTAGTGAATGATTGTTGTCATCAGCGCAGCACTCACAAATTGGCCAGAATTTCTATACCAGAACACAGCAAATCAGAGTAGAAATGTCTCTGATTATTTTTGAAACCTATTTGATAACGTTTTGGGTAGGATGTCTGTGGAACGAAAGAAGCTGTCCACTCCTTTGTTCATGCACTAAGTTTGAAGAAGTATTATAACTGGAATTGACATTACACCACTTCAAAAGACAGTGTACACAGAAGTATCAGCTACAGCTGTACGTGTAAATTATTTTTCTGTAGTGTTCTAAATGAAACTACTTTCATATCCAGTTTAGTGTAGACATATTTAAATCAATTTCAGTAACACTGAGGAATTAGATTCATCCATTAATTCATTAAATTAAAACTATATAAGTGCAGCTGAAATGATTTCAAGTGCATCTACAATAACTAAATCAATCGCATTACATGAGTGTAAATTATTAATCTAATGAAACCTTTAGTGATCGCTATTGATTTGTTTACTAGTAAAATAAGTATTTTCCAATGGCATTTTAAGCCAATCCATGTGACTTAGTTTCCACGCACGCACCCATACACAATCTTTAGCCAAGTGCCTTATTTTTTTCAGACCTCAAGGATGTGCAGCTTCTTTTTACCAGTGTTACGATTGGATCGCAACAGTAACAGGAGTCACAGCACAGGTTTGGAGTTGCTGCTTAAACTGGACACACTTCCTTTAAAATCTGGCATTTAAGAATTACAATTATCAATAATGGGACATTAATTGAACTTCTGAACCGTATTTGGCTAAATCTGTCCCTATAGAAGAAAAAACAAACAGTAAGCAAAGTATAGAGCGCTATCTGCATATCCCAGTAGCAACTGAATACAAATTGTGTCTTCCAGAATTTTTCCAACACATGTTGTCAGACCTCTCAGTCCAACAACAGCCCAGTGCAACCTTCTACATGTGATCTGCGGACAGTGAATCTGTGTAGCTTCTTCTCACCCTGGACACTGAGCTCAGATCGCTCGCATAGCAAAGAGACACACAGAGTCAGTTTGTGCAGCCTTCCTCCCCTACAAAGAGAAACCACAGAACTTTGGTCACTCTCTGGGAATTCTTTGTACGTGAAAGACATATTTTGAACTGAAATTTATAGGTCCAGATTTTTTGTGTGTCTTAAATATAGATTTTTCCCCAAGAAATGTCATGTCCTAAATTTAACTGTGTGCAGGACAAAAAACCCTGTAGAAACAGAAGCTAAGTAATAAAATATGAACAGTATCTTTCTTTGGGTAAAAAAGAAACCTGTAACTCTAGAACAGAATAAAATTGTCATGATACCAGGTATCTGCTTCTGATCCTGTTTATACTGGCAGAAGTTAGAAAAGAGAACAGAATGAAGTTACCAATTGAAAACTACAAAATATAATTAAACCAAAATTAAAATTTTTGATTCTAAAGACAGAGGAAAATAGTATCAGATTGTTATTTTAGGAATGAAAACAGCTTCTAAATATTTTGCAAAAAATTTTTGTAGAATTCAGCTCCTACAAAAATAACTCTATTTTAATATTAATAGCAACAGGACTACAGTAAAAAGCTTGGCTTCTAACAAGTGGTTATTTAAGAACTAGATTTTAAACCTGAGGCTCCTTCTCCATCTTGTAAATTCTCAAACTTGTTTCTGTAGAAACACTATTCCTTTATTCAGCAGAGCAAAGATGGAGATCTGCCAAACTGTTATGCAAGATAATGAAGCAGTTTCTCAGAGGGTGAGAGATCACATGAAATCACATGCACTACAGAGGGATTAAAATTTAAGGAATGTCAAAAGTTTTACCTTCCATTAACTTCATAAATTACATGACATTTTTGTTTCAAATAACTACGTTGCTCTCTTTTAAGAGTACATAATAAGATAAGGACTTGAGGTTTCAAAACCCTACACATTTTTACCATTTTTCACATGGACAGTAAATTCAAATCCTAGCTGGGAGAAAAAAGGAAAATTTTCTGTAACAATGATGACTGCTCAAACTGAAGCACATTTTTTCATCCAATTTTTCTTTGTCTTCTGCTGATGAGAATGATACAGATAAACTTAATATTTTAAGAAAACCCAGATTTCTGCATCTACTTAGATTTCCATACTACTTATGATATAGCACTTTACATTTGCAAGACCATCTCTTAGCCTCAATTCTGCTCTTAGCTCTGCATGTCATGAGACATTTCCCCGTATGGAATTTTATATGTCAAATATCAATTTTGTTAAGGATTTTGTGAGTAGAACCTGTCATATTGATATAATCATAAAACTGATACTTCACATAGAGCAATGCACCCAAAAATTCACAAAAGGACTGCATACATAGATTTCACCATGTATCTACGAAAAGAGGTATTTTCAATAGTTGTCTCTACTCCAGCATTTCCTTACAAAGAGTTAAAAGTTTATCTTCAGTATGAATCACCTTTTTACAATCTGTTTATGAGCTATGCTGATCAGTGTTCAGCAACTCAAAGAATTCAGTCCTGAAGGACCTAATAAGAGGTAGTTCTCATCAAAAGATTAGTTTGATGATACAAAGTGAGGCAGACACAGTCTTCTCAGAAGACGGTTGGAGGAAAAAAAAAAAATGTTTCAAAGCTGTCTATTTTTCCCTTTGTCACATTTAAACTAACTTTTAAGTTAATGAACTTTTCATTTTCACTTTTAGAGTATCTAGTACAAAAATATTAAAATTTTGCATTTTTTGTAACATGAAAATGCACACCTTGAGGCTAAACACAATAAAAAACCGAACGTTATATGTTCTATCATAAATTCTAAGCTTTTAAAGCAGTAGCTTTCCTATATTGTACTAAGCAGTTAAATCAAACCACTACAGAAAAAACTTATACTGTAGATATCCCTCTAAAGCTTTTCCCTACGTTAGAAAAGACAGCTACTGTAAGGATTAATTACATGCATAGTAATTCAAAGCAGCCACTGTCCTTACAGCTTGCAACATGTCTGGCTAGTATACAGTTACAACATACAGTTTACAAAATAAACATATAATGACTGGCTGTACAGTTTAGAAATCTGCCAGAGAGGTCTGATAGATTGCTCCGTACAGCCCTAAAGAATATACTGAACTCCAAACCCTGTATCTGACTTACAGGCCATTCCTTGAGAAACACTTTATTAGTTCAGGTAAGACCATTGCAAATATACATATAAAAGCCTTCAAAATTAAAAGCTCCAAAACCCACCCTCTGCTCAACAAGGTCTGTAGCAAATGAGAAGCCTTACGCCCCAGGACCATGTAAAATGAACCAGGATTCCTCCTGAGAATCTCTCAACTTTTAATAGATATATATTACATTTATTTTAAATAAACAGACTCTGAGATGTATATACAGAGTTCACTTGAGCCTACTGTCAGCAAGATAACTTTTCAGTAATATCAATCCATAATCATTTACTTAAGATCCTCCAGTATCACAAATTACTTTCTATTGTAAGATGTACAGCTTTACATACTACTTCATAGGTCAGGTAACCTGAAAGAAATATACAGCTTTGCTAAGCTCAAAATTTTACCCAATGTAATATTGAGATACTTGAGAAGACAGCTGCCATACTATTAAACTTACAAACATAGTCACCGATACTCAGCTTCTTGGCAAGAATTGCTAGTCAGTGCAGAAACAGGATGCTAGTCTGCTCAGTCATGTGTCCCTTTAGACACTGGTAATACTTTGTTATTTTGCCAGTATTCATTCATGCCTTTTGGATATGATACACCACAGCCACATGCTCATGTAGATGCCCTGGATCGACAATCGGTTATTACCTGAATGGTCTCCAGGTCAAAGTTTAAGCAAATACAGAGGAGAAATGTTGCAACGGGACATCTATACGCACAATGGATCAATCTCTGGGTTTCCAGATGAAGAACTACAGACCATTCTCAAGTAGGCAGAGCATTAGAGAGTATCCCTGTGGAGAATCTTGTGCTGGAAAGAGATGGACTGGATGACCTAACAGGACTTTTCCATCACTAGGCTATGATTCTCTGAACTTCATGCTTTTTGACAGTATTACAAGGTTCGACAGGCATTTCTCTTCAGAAGAGGGATTAAGGTCAGTAAGAATCAGCGTCAACTAAAAAAGTGCACGTGAGGCAATTGTGATGGCAGTAGGCAAAAAGACATTCACAGTCAGAAAAGCATTCAGTGCTTGTGTCTTCTGTACATGCTAAAATCTATGATGTAATCAAAGCACTAAATGGAGGAACAAGGAATAAGAGATTCACGCTTTCACACTGATTTATCTGTTAAAGTGAAAGAAGAAAGGTGTAATATGATATAAAATAAAAAACAGTAAAGGCCTAATACCTTACACGTAGCAGAGGCACAAAAAATAAATTCCAATTTAAAAAAATTTTTTGGCAACAAATTGCACAGGTAGTTAGTCATGTTAACCAGCACTCATCACTAAAAGCTCTATGCCTATTAAGAATTGAAGTCGAACTTCAGAAGACAGATTTTGTTGTAGAATCGAAGTGACACATGAAGAGATTTTTCAGAAAAGTGTGATGTATCTATATTTCATATTCACATGAATTCTTTCACAAGGACTATCACAGGGATACCCCTTCTTGCCTTGTAATACCTACATAACATAGTGGGATACCAAACCATACAGCATATCCAACAACCATAAGACATAACAAACTTGAACAATCTATGCCAGAGGGACTAACGTGTGGCTCTTGAGCTACATATAGTTCTGAAGCAGCTCAAGTCAGCTCTGATACATCACAGCGTCAGCAGTGTGGCTGTCCTGGAGAGCGGCTGCTTGGAAATCAGAGTGCCGAGACAGCTGTGACAGTGAGTCACTAAAGGGCTTCTGAGATTCTTGGTCACCATCCAACCCAGCTGTGCTCCCATCCTACTATTTTTAAAGCCACCCTTCCTTTCAGTTCTCTAAATGTACTAAGAAGGTACCCCTGTAGTGTCTGTGGAGTGTTGTATAAATATGAATAACAAATCCATAATATTAAACTTTAATGTTAACAATATTGGTAATATGTATCAGTGTAGAAAGATTCATTATGTAACTATTATATTCCCATCACCATGTGATGTTACACATTCTGTCTTCTCTACAAAACATCACAGAGATCTTTACTCCTAAACATTAAACAGAATTCAATGTGAGGAAAGAAAACACTCCATGTTCTGAAACAGATGATTCCAAAGAAGATGGTATTTATATGTGAAGGTACCTCATACTTCAGTGAGCTACCTACATGCTTAGCGCTGAGCATGCTTTGATTCCAGACTGAATTATTATCGCACCTTCCATTCTTTGTAAGAAAGAATTAGTAAAATTAATTTCACTAGTCAGTTGCATAACTCTCCATCTAGAGGCAGCAGGTTTGGCTCAAAAGCCAAGATAAGTACATCTATTTGGTGAAATCACTACTGTTTTCAGAAATCTTAGAGTCTATGGAGATAAAAGACAGAGGTTAAAAATTCTCCAGAGAATATTCAGAAGTTCCTCTGAATTATTTGTCACAGAAATTACTCCTATCTTCTAGTTCTAGGTCCCTGGTTTTCTTTCGTTAACAGTTTTAGACAATTCAGCCTTCTTTAAAACATATTCTGAACTGTAGATCTGAGAAAGAGACACGGTATAAATAATTTTTTCCAAGATAGTCTGCACGTTTCTTCATGACTCATGCTAAACAACTTTCTGATGCATTCCAGCATATAATGTGAACTTAAGCCTTGAAGTGATACTAAGAATGATGTACCTGGAACATAATTTGACATTTAAAGAAGACTTAACTTATACAACTGACAAAATTCTTTGTGTCAGCAGATTTTGTAGTTTTCTTTAAAGAAGCGCTAATGAAAGAATTACACGTTCAACACGGGAACCCAACAGAGGCCAAGGTGCAGAAATGAAGCCAGCTGGGGTGGGAGAAAACTTGATTCAAAAGGGTTTGAAAATAGTTTCTATACATATTTAAATATTCTGGTATGTGTGTGGGCTGGGCTTATACCTCAAGGGAAAATTAATGAGATAAACCTCTTCCTGCTGGTAAACAGTAACTGCAAGTCAGCAGCTTTGTGTTTCTAAATTCGCTGGTCGTTCTGAGTCCTACTATCTGCTGCTTGTCACATTGCAAAAAGTTCATGAAAGCAAAGCCAACTGGCCCAATTAAATCATGAATCTTTAAAAATGTAGGGTGTTTCAAGGATTTCCTGTAACCAACCATTTAAAACAATAACCGACCATCTTATTACTTTTAAGATTGTATCAAAGATATATTCAGAATAAACAGATGTTTCAAGTTAGATCTACTTGAAAGCCCCAGCAAACCTGGGAATGTACTCAGGGTAAGAGAGCCTTTACTGTGGCTATACTACATTCCTCCCACCAAAACAAATGGTAGTCCTCCGCACCTTAAGTCCTGAGCTGTGCCTGCAGATGTGGCATACCCTAAGAAATCTGTGAAAATCTAGTTAACCATACAGTTACCCTACTGCATTCTCTTTTGCAAATGCCTGAGAACACACCTCCACAAAAGCATGTTCCAAAGGACAAGGACGAAAAAGGGAGGGTACGTAAGAGCTTAATTCTCTGCTCTCTAACTTCCGTGCCAGACCTTTTCTACAGAGACACCTCTGTTCACATCTGTGAGGGAGGTATGATTACCAAGAATTCTAATTTTGCATTAGTGGGAGAAATACGCTGATTTTTAAATTGTAACAATCCACTTCTGAGAATTCCCTTCTGATTCTTGGACATCAGAAAGAGTAATCCCATTTAGAGTGTTAATGGATTTAAAGAAAAGCTATTAAAAGTGAAGCAAGATAGCACTAATGAGGTCTGAACACTATATGGCAATAAAAAGACAAAAATAGCAAAGTAAGATTAGAAGCAGGCATTGACAAAATTGAACTAAAGGATTTCCATTCAATTAATGTTTTTTTTTTTCATTTCACTCTACATTTATATTATTATTTGCAGTTTCCTTTCTGTTGAAGCAAGGAGGTAAGTGGTAAAGCAGCTGAAATAAAACCAGTGAGATGGTGAAAGGTCCTTATTGAGCAAGATGCCTCACTTTGGTTCTGGATGCATCTGCATTTGTAAAGTGCATTCACCAGGTTACAGGTTTGCTGGGTGCTAACAAAATAAAAAATATTGTAATATATTGTTCCTTGGTATACTGAATGAATATACAATGGAACCCTTTAAAACATGAAAAATACTCGAAGCTAGCCAAGATAATTAAAACTTGTAAAACCTGGGCTTTTCACAGAAGTATCTTCTTGTGCTGAGGTAGCATAGAAATGTTTTAGATCTCTTGCTGAGTACTCACCCTTAATGTGTGATGCACATTTTGGCCCAGTATAAAATTATCATATTGGGTCAAAACCTGCCTATAAAGTGAAGAATAAAAGTAAATGGTTGATTTACACTATGGCAGTGAATTGCTTCATACTTCTGACTAAGTTTCCTAGAAACAGTAATGAGTAGTAACTAAAAAACATATATAGATGACATAAACCAACTGACAAGTCAGAACCAAAAATGCCATAAGAAGTTTCAGAAATCCTAAACAATCAAGCTGAACGGGCAACGTAAAGACAAATAAAACTTAATGCTCAAAAATACCAAGTAATGCAAACCTAAATTAATTGTATCAAACCAAATACATTTTGTGACCATTGATTTAACAGTAGAAAGCTCAGCAAAAACATCTGATCATAATGCCAAAAAAGGTAACACAATGTTAAGATACACAGGGAACTGGATGGAGAATAGCACTGAAAACACTGTAATTTCCTCAAGGAATCAATAGATTCAATTCACCTGAATTTTATGTTTATGGGTCATTCCTTCTAAAAAGGGAACAGGAGAACCAGAGGAAAGATACAAGATTGCACAGAAAAATCTCTTCTATGAAGAAAGAGAAAGGACTGCAACTGGACACACTGGTATGTTCTCACAATGGTTACAAAGATTAGATTTTTGTCTCAGATTACCAGAAAGAAGATTAAATAAATTAATATCTGAACTTCCTAAAACCAGTTTAAAAAAAGAAATCATAAGAACAACATTTTTAAAGTTTGGTTAAACTACGGAACTCATTGCCAGAGGAAGTTTTCAGGGCAGAAACTTCGTCTCTTCTCTGTTTATACAACAGAGATGAGATATTTGCATCTCAAGAATACACAAACATTGTAAACAGTTTTGAAAAGGATATTAAAACTTTGGCTTAAGGCCTAAGCTAATTTCTTCTGAAATAAAAGCAACATGGAGTTATTTAGGGGAAAGATTTTTATACCTTCGCTTACTTGAAAATTCTCCAGTATCTGGTTCTAGCCCTTCTCACAGACAGGAAGTTGTACTAGTGTAAACAGTATGTTTGTTATCATTTGCTACCCTCACTGATATTAAGACCATGTAAATAGAGTATTAAATAGTTAGCAGAGATTGTACCTTTCCTTAGGGACAAAGTGGTCATTTGCTAATGATCCCTTACATAGAAATTTTAACCCCAAATGCAATGTAGTATTCTGTACAAATTCTTTCTACTGTTCTGTACTGCAATGTACTCTAACTTACAGTATTATTACATTACTCACTATTACAGCTTTCCCTTCCCTGCACACTCCTCCATTTTCAGAGAAAATCGTGACTACATTGAAAATGGACAAGGAAAACAGAGATGCAAACAGAGATGGACTGCTTCATGATGCATTTCTGGTTGACTGATACTTTCAGTTTCTACAGATGATGGAGAAGTATATATTTGGAGATATGGCCTCTTAAGTTAATTTTCCTGTGTTACTACAGAACATATATGAGAGTACGTATATTCTGTAAGAAACTACATGACCAATGTGTGTGATAAGATAAAACAAGTTTATGTATCAGTCCAGTGTATGAGAATAATTAATTAACACATTTAGCATGCAGAGAGATGGATTTCAGCCAGCACAAGACAGAAGGAAGGGGATTTAAGAACTGAACATGGTGTGAGACAGTGAGAATTGGCATTGGGGAAAAAGCAGGTAGGAGGCTAATTAGCACAAGATTTGGAAAATGGGAGAAAACGCAGCAGTATAAGAGAAGAAAAGCAAGTGGCCCTTACTGAGAAAATTTCAGTAGGCTTCCCCATGGAAATATTCCTACGTTTTTTATAAAAAGTGCTTGACCATATATTAACAAATTCTATTCATTTCTCAGATGAGACTTCTTTTCTGTGAGTAGATTATTTGTGAGACAATAAATTTCCTATCATGCACATAGGCATTCATTTGTGGTAAAAGCATTTTCTTCAAAAACTTTTTTACAGGGTTCAACATTAAGCTGTATTTGTGAGGTCTGTATACCTTATTTAATGTCAACCTGTCTTACACAGGCAGATAAGTCTGCAAAGTTATAGGTAGTATCAGGTAAGATACAGTTCGTCTCATCAATTCTAGCTGCTTTCCCTGCTTAAAACGTCATCTCTTCCTTGCATTCAAACTGACACAGCAATACTATTTACATCACATTTAAATTTATTCTACACACAATTGTGAAAAGATGGCTAGCCTAATTTAGACACTTAATTCCAGTCGTCAAAGCTGCACAGTGAAGGAATTGTCAAAAGTTCTGAAGTGCCTCTTGTCACTAAAAGTGTAACAAGAATAGTCTGGAAATGTGGAATGGTTAAAAAAAGGAAGGAAAAAAGAAACAAGAAAGTGTAGTCTAGTGTATAAACCACTATGCACCCCTATTGTATCATAGGGGATGGGTATCATAGGGGATGGCTTGACTGCCTTCAATAGGAGCTTGTGAAAGCAACAACAGATGTGATAAGTGCTGTAACCTACTTGACATGATCCCTCATGGACTGTGATATTGGTGGTTCTTAGCAGGACAGTAAGCTTGGGATGGCTCTCCAAAAGTAGCTCTAGGATTTTCTTACATGCCTCTTGAAGAAAAAATACTCAAACATCCAAAAAGGTCAAAAAGCAAAGTCAAGAGGGCTTAATTACAACATAATTTTATTTACTTGCTTTGTAAGTTCATTAGTTTGATTAATTGTATAAACTGAAAATCATAGCTAAGCAAATTGTGAGTGAACAAGTCGCAGAAACTGTCCCTCTGGGTCATGCAGGAATTGTTTACTGAAAATTAATCTAGCATATTTACAGCATAAATAAAAAAAAATGTTTCAAAAGGAAGAAAATTGTGCATTGTGTTTAAAGTCTTTACCTTCACATCAAGAGATGGGCCCAGGAGAGATCACCTGCACTTGAAATAACTGCAGCTATATTACTTCTGGTACTACTGTGCCAATATTCAAACAGCTTTACCTCTAACTAGATTTCAGTGGCTAGTTTTTAGAGAAAAGCTACACAACTCTGAGAAGCAGTCTATAAGAGTTTAATACCACCTTATTCTTGATACCCTGTTAACACTACTCTTTAGATCTTGAACTATCTGAAGCATCTGAGCTCTGATATTCTTAAAAAAAAATGACCGTTTGGAGTTTTTTGACAAAACGTGATTTTATAAAGCATCTTTGACACAAGACAATATTACTGTATAATACTTCAATATCTTCTTTAAAGATTAATTTACCTTATATCCAAGTGCATTTTAATTAGTTTAATCAAAGAGTAGAAAGCAGGTTTAGAAGGTTGTCCATCCTTTGAGTTTCAGAATAGTTTCTCTAAAATATTTGTTAAACCTTTAATTTCTTTAAGTTACTCTAATTTACTAAAAACACAGTTTACTGGGGTTCAGGTGCTTTGACCCTGCCACACTTTGCAGTTGATTCACCCTCATACCAAACACCTAAAATCTTGATGTATTTAGTTATTTCTGCTGACTTGTCCTAGCAGCTAGATTAGATGATTCTTCTTCACTCAAAACAAGGCTGAAATCCTTCATTTCTTCCAGCCCCCTTACGTTATGGAAAGGGCCCAGAGTAGTGCAGAGGGTCTGTCAGAGGCTTGCGACAGGCTCTTCCCAGCACCAACTCTGAGGGTTACAGTTGTAGGGCTGTGCACCTGCCACCCTGTCCCAAGGGACCTGCTATTGAGGGGGCAGAAGCAAGATGATGATGTGGGGACACAGCTCTGCAGAGTGCTGTCCCTAAGGACAGGACAAGGGCAGGTGACTGCAACTTTGAGACCACATGCAGATTGACTCCAGCTGTGAAAGAGATGGTACAGTCTGGTTTGGTCAAACGGCTGCTGTCAGTATGCCTTACTTCCCACTGCTTCTGCCCCTTCTCCTCAAAACTGCACACCCTGTTTTTGGCTTAGTCTCCTCCATCCCCTTGTCTGCTTAGGTTTAGACTCCTAATTCCCTTCCCTCTTCTATAGGAGGCACAGTCCCTGCCAACTCCTTACTTCTGGCCCTGCTCCCAGGCTTTCTGCCCCTGATTAAAGGACAGAAAACCTCCAAAGCAGATCACACTTTCTTTATATAATCTATTTAATAATACTTTTCAAGTAATTCAAAGCTAACTCTCACTCCTGAAAATATCTCAAAAGGACTCTAACAATTTAAAAAGACTAAAATCTGCGTTGAATTATTGAATACAAAGAATGACAAAACCCACTGTTGTGGGCTTCCACAAATGCTGCCAAATTCAGTCAGTCAAAACTGTGAGTCATAAGTGACTTAAAAGGCATAGGGTTTGGGTTTCTTTCACATTTTTTCAGGTCTGACAATTTTTTGGTCCTTTCTTATTTGAGCTTTTGGTATATACTATAACCAAGTTCTAAAGCTGTTCCCACAGTTACAAGGGAGGGGATCAATGAAAATCTTCCCCAGGAAGAACTTAAAACACCCACACCACATACAGCAAACAGGTTGGGCTAAAACTACAGTAAATGGCAACACCATACCACCGTGCAGCCCAACTATGCACCCTACTGGTGTTTTTCCAAAATGACTATGAAAAAATGCATTGTGTTAACAAAGAGGAAGATTTTGTTAGTTTTTAGATACCATTCCATTTGGTTAAAAGCCCCTTCAATTAGGTGTACATCCCTGCATTAATTTTATCATCTATATATGCTGTAAGGCATAGATTGTTTTTCCTTCTCAGTACGATTAGAAATAATCTAATTCATCTGCAGGAAAGTTGGCGCACACAGAGAAATCTTGACTAGACTGGAGGCACTGGAATTTTTGTCCTCCTTCAGGCTTCTACTTGAAAGCAGCAAGGTAATTACTGCCCTCTTATGACTTCAGCCTACAAAACAGTTTATATAGCACATTTCTTTCAATGCCGGGTAAACTTTGGTAGAATTCCAACATACATGTTGGTATTTTTCTCTATGTTCCTTAGCATCACTTCAATCAGAAAGGCCCCAGAAACTCTTCTGGTACAAGAATGATTCCCCCCCACCTCCCCAAGTATATCTAATAACAATAGTTGCTAAGATGACAACAACTACTAATGTTGAACATCTCCACAGCTAATGTTTAGATGCAATTATTATCTTTAGGTAGGTGGCATCCTAAAGCACTACCCAAGATCAGGCTCATTCATTAGTCAGGGAGCATAAAAACTGTCAATTAATGGGCCTCATTCTTCTCTTGGTCATCTTGTTCCTCATCAGCAAGCAACTGTCTGAGAACACTTCTTTGCACTCCAGAAAATAGAAACAGTTGCATTAAAGAGGTGGCCACTTCTGCTCTCAGATGTTCTGCTGAAATTCGTTTGCTTTCTCTGCACCATTACAAGTGAACTAGTTTGTCTGAGACTTAGGATTCTGCAATAATCTTAAAATAGAATGCTCTCTCCTCTAGTATCACATTATGAACCATAAACAAAATAATGACAACTAATATTGTCAGAATTTTTCTTTTTTCAAAAAGCAAGTATTTTTGAAAAGCGCTATTACTCTCGGTCCTCTTCCTCTCAAATGTACTTTATTTCACTCAAGGTGTTTCCTCAATGATATGTCTACTAAGAACATACGGCCTTTAAACAAACATTCCAGACTGTCCTTTGGGTGCAAATGCACTGGTTGAGTTTCCTCCCATGTGTTCCCCTACAGCACGTTTGTTTTGTTCAATCCCACATTTATCCTGCTCATTCTGGTCTGCAAACAACCCCTCATTTCAATGAGCTCCATTCTAATATCCAGGGTTTTCCCCATTGATGGGATACTGAGCATACACTTTAACTTTTAATTAGAGCAGCCACCAAAGAGGCAGTACAGGTGTCCATGTTTTAACACCAGAGCAACTACAGGCCCTGATAAAAAGTGATTTCATGACAAATCCAGCTTAATTTGCTGAATATTTAATATTTTAGGATGTTTGCATGAAAGTGAAGAGGTAGAAGAGCAAACACTTAAAGAGTTACATGGTGTGCCTTGCTTCAGATAGAATTAGGGGAACCCAAACTATCACTATGGTGATAAGCCATCTGTACCTTATTCATTTTAATTGATATATCTGCACTAGTGTTTTTTAAACACTTTTTAATATATTTGATGCTTAGAGAATGGAATCTTCTTCTATGTTTGTAGAAGATCTGGTACAGTGGGACTCTGATGCTAACAGGGTGCTCTAAGTACTACAGTAATATAAATAATAAGAACCACAAAAGCTGAAAATGAAAACAAGAAACAGAAGACAAGCTGTGTAAAAGTTAATGTAAAAGACACTGCAGCCCCTGAGTAAGGAAAATCATTAAGGGTCAAAATATAACTGCAGATCTTCAGCTGGTCTTTTTGGAAGTCACGAAGTAAGATCTAGTCAAGGATACCAAATGCCTCATCCCAAACATGCACAGTGTGTTTGTTAGTCCCATCAATTTATTGAAGATCCTTTTTAAAGGTACGGTCTGAAAAGAACACAATATCCATATTGAAAATCCCAGATTATCAGCAAAATCAGAAAGTATGAGAAAGATTTCTGCTGGCAGGGAATTACTTTTAATGCTTTGCTGATAACTTACACTTGCAATTGCTGCCCATACCCGTATATCTTCACAAGACAGTATGTATCAGCAGAAGATGTATAACACTGCAAATTGTGCATTACCACTTTTGTGAGCACTCCACAGAGTGCAGGCACCATTCTAAGTACTATCTTAAATGGAAAAGTTTGCAGTGGCTCACCCATTATCTTCCTGGTTTTGCAGTTATTCTAAGAAATTGTCTGTTTTCCATCCCAAACTGTATTTCTTTGTGCACCCATGTTAAAGCCACACGATTCCCTCATAGAATGCACAGCAGCAGATCTGAATCCATGAAACAGATACTTCAGAGGAGATTAATAATGCAAATACGAGATTACAAAGTACTGGCTGCAAAACTTTTGGATTAATGCATCACATGTCTGAACTCATTCTAGTTTGCCTATGAACATACAGAAGAATTGCTATGAAGTGGAGAAATGAAGGCAGGTCAGCTCTGGGTGCTTGCATCCCTGGATTGCTATTGCTTTGTGAGTACTTGATTCAGTAGTAATAATCCAGGTATCCAAAGCTATTTTGTTATACTGCCCAAAACTGTTGCCAGTGAACACAGAGGAAATACTGCATGCAGTTACTGGAAAGATCTTTTAGTAAGGTGGTACAATATGAAAAAGCCTGATTTAGGCCACCCCTACGTTACGTTCTAGATAGAGAAAGGAAAAGCCATGTGTTTCTCTGGTTATGCAAACACTGGTAGACAACCAAGTAAGACAAACTTGGTTAATTTGGCCAACCAAGTTTAACAGGGATCACATGTTTAAGAATAAAAGAACATAGACTGCATATCCAGTTGCAAATTGTGAAAAGCTCTCACGCAGCTGTTGAGGGATTGTTCATTTGGAAGCTCACATCCCTATCTCGTCAGAGCAAACAAATCTTGATTTTGCAAAGCAGTGTTTTACTGTCCACATATAAAAAATATGCCTAAAAATTTGCAGCTGACGTGCTGCCTGAGCACTTCAGGCAGCATCCAACTTAGATGTACGTGAATCCACAATCATCTTACTCTACATTCATCAGTCAGGTCAAAGAATAAGACATGCTGGCTTCCTGAGAGAGGGAAAAAATGTGTTTGTAGTTAGGTTATGTTGTATGATCTCCATGTTACACTGGAGTATGTAACTTCATTATTTTCCCTTTGTCTGAAGAACTACAGGAAACCTCACTGAAAAGCATATCGCTCAGACTTGAGTATTGTCTATTCCTAACTTACCTTCAGAGCAGGTTCAGAAAGCACTCTCTGGTTTCTGAACATTTGGGCAGCTCCAAGAACTTATCTTCTCCTTGCTCATTTTTCCCCTTCTTTGTCTTTAACCACCTTTCAGCCCCCTTCCCCTGGGCTGTCCTCAAGGGCAATAAAAGGCAACACAGTATACAGCTGGAGGAAGTCAGCAGATATCAAAAGTTAAATGTGAAATCTTCATAAAAATACAAGCACTTATTATTTGCTTCCTATTCATGCAGTGGCACTCACCACAGTAAGAATAGGATATGTACTTTTCAAATTCTCCAGCTCTGAGGGGTGCTAGATAAGTATAAAGATAGTGCAGCCAAGATTGCTAAATTTATTACAGGAGCCTGTGATCCCAATAGTATATTGCTAATAACAGTGCCAAATATCCAAAGGCAGCTGCTCTTTAGAGGTTATCCAGTCCTGTATGCTCCCTCACGGAATACTGCAGAGCAATAAGCAAAGGCATATTATAGCAGTGGGAGAAGCAAGCTGCTCTTCTTAGATATAGACGGGCAACAAACAGCCAATATTTCTTTGAAAAATCAAGGAAAACTGTGCCAGAGGACAAAAAGGACATCTGTGCCAAAAGAAACCAGAATCTCTGCAAACTAAAAGTGTCTTTGTTGCTGCAAGAACGATGAGCCAGCCCACGATAACTGCCCTATTCCATTAATGCATTCTAACTCTTTTTTTCAGTCTAAGCACAGATTATAAAGAATTTGTTTTCCATTCACAGTCACAGACCTCAAAAATAAAAAACTTCTTTGGACTAAAAAAACCCAACATTCTCCTAGAAGTTTGCTATGACATTTTTGCAAATTCATCAGTCTGAATTCCAAGGTGCTTACAATCAATATTTTTTATTTTATTCTGCATTTAGGTTGAAGACTTAGGTGTTGGGTATAATGTACTTCATTTTCAACTTTCAATGCACAGAATTACATTTCCATTACTTTAACAACATTTTTTTTAATATTTTTCCAGTGACTGCAGCAAAACCTTATGCTACAGCCCATATTTCAAAATCATTTTTGACTGCTGAAAGTATCCTGTCAACTCTTCCATATTAGTACTGGCGCATCCTCTTAAAATAAACCATCTGCTAAAGGCAGATACCTTTGTTCCCTGCCTGGGCACACTCCTCAGCCATTCAGATGACAAAGATTGGGAAAGAGCTAGGTGGAGAATTATGTGGAATGGTGAAGAACGTTTAAAAGGAGGCCTGTTTTACTTGAGTGATAAATGACACGTTCCTGAGCACCCACTGGGACTTCTAGAGAGCAAAGAAAAAGACTTGGTAAAAGCAGACCTTGACAGGGTGATGATGACATTTTACGACTGTTGTTGAAGGACTGCCTGTTTAGGGTCAGGCCCTGCTCTTGGAGATGCTTGCTACTGGCAGAGATGGTATAATATGACAGGCAGGGTTTAGTCAACAAAACTCTAAAATTTATGTAGAGAACATGCTAACAAAAAATGACCTTAACCAGTAAAATTTTGTATATTAAATGCAATGTGCGTGATGCACAACAGCATCTGGATAGTGGCAGATAACCTTGAGCATGGCCAAGTTTAAAAAGAGCTATTCTGCAGCTCTTTAGGAACTCAAATTATCTTCTCATCTCTGTGTAACTAAAGACACCTTCTTCAAAGTGTAAAGAAAGAAATACAACCCAGTGCTGTGAAACACCCACTTTGAGAGTGCTCTGGTAGCAATTCTGACTGGATTATCTAAGTCACAGTTAAGGAATACTTTGATTAATATTTCTTCTATCGTAACTTCAGAAAAAAATTTCAAAGACCTTCAAATGAGGCCAAATGTATTTCAAGATCTTGCTCAGCTTGCCTCTCAGCTTCTCCTTTAGTATTTGACTAAGTGCATCTTCGGGCTTATCAAAACAAAAATGAGTATGACTGCAACATTTGCAGACATTCTGTCTGCATCATTTACAAATAAATCTGTACCTGTTCCTCTGGAAAACTCCAAAAGTACCTCCGTATCAAGCTGGCCTATCTGACTGAAATGCTGCTTGGTGAGAATACCAACAGATGGGCACTTGAAAAGAATCCCACTTAACGAAAGGCTCGTTGCTTGAAAACTCTTGAAAACCTGAAGGAAGACCTTAATTATAACTGTGGCTATTGTCTTCATGCATAAATTATGAAGATACTCTGATTTTTCACATAGCTCAACTCCCATATTTCAGGAAGAAAATATTTTTCCGTTCATTTCAGTGCACAAACAAGTTTTAAGTGGGTGGGAAATACTAATGTTCCCATCCTTAACCAGAAGGGTTCCTGCAGTATTGCCAGGCACGGACCAAGGGATCCCGTTTCTGAGACAGTAACAGAAAGTAAGTGCCTGAAGGTCATGGGAAGCATTTCAATTTTTTCGATGGAAAAAGTACCAAAAAAAATTTCTGCCCCCAAACACTGCATTCTGAGGGTGACTGTACTTGCATTATCATCATCATTTCCATGAAATTATTATATCTTTGCAGACTAGCCAATGGTGCCCACATTTAGACATGTATTTCATGACAGAAAATCCCAAGCAGCTTTTGCTAACAAAGCCAACACATACTTTTTTTTTTTAATAATAAAAACCAAATTTTCAAGACAGTTAGAATTAATCACCCACAAATTCTAGTTTCCAAGGGGAAGCAGTTCTGGTAAGGCCAAATTGGTAAAAGCCAAAAAAAAAAAAAAACCCAAACCACACCACCCAAAACCCCAACCTAATAAAAAATATTAAAACAGACATGCTACTAGAATTCTCAGCATATACATTCTAGTGATATATTTGAAAAGCCATTCATACTGACACTCCTGTTTTTTGCTATTTTTAAGCACAAGGCTGAGAGCCTGCAACAGAAATTGTTGCAGTCTTTGTTTCCTCATATATAACCAGTCTGCCTCTCTGAGCACAATAGTGGAGAAAGGTCAAACAAATAAAATCTATCAGTAACAGGGAAATAGATTGAGCAATATAATCTGAACTTCTACTCTAGAAATAAACCAGTGAAGAATTTCTGGCATGAAAGATAAATGCACTTAGACTCAGAAGCATTTTAGATTCACTCACAAAGAATTCTTTTGTACAGAAACAATTATTTACTACATAAATATGTAATGCCTAACAAAATGTTAAGGTACCTAGAATCAAGAAACATTGATTATCAGAAAAAAAAAATTAGATTAGCATTTACCTAAAGAAACCTATACTTATATGAATGTTATTCTTTTCCCTGAGTCATCCCATCAAATTACTTTAATACAACATGGATCATCATGTGGATGCATACAGAATCCAGTTTCAGAAACTAAGACATTCAAGGGAGTTCGCAGAGGTACCTCAAAAAGAGAGACAGTGGTCATTCTCAATCACCTTTCTGCTTCCCTGGATCCCTGGGCTAGTTGAAGGACAAACAATTGGACCTTCATCCTGCTTGGGGCTTCAGTTCACTGGAAGGTAACTGCATGTGCACTGTAATATTGAGACTGAATACATTACGCTAGCATCGTAAAAAAATCACACAAAAGGGATCTGATGTTATGTAATTTAAAGACAAACTACTCTATGGCCTACGTATCTTTTGACATTTTCTTAAGAAATGAGAGACCTGACAAGTCACAATCATACTCCAAGTATGATGGTGTTGAAGTAATCAACCAGGTATTACTCCAATAAACGCCAAAGAGTATTTCAGTACAGCTCCATCTGCCCCAATTCATAATGCCATTCCGAGAAGAAATAAAAATAACCTAAAAAATGTACTCACTCACAAGTATATTTCTAATAAAAATTAAATGTAAATCCAATCGCTGGTATGACGACTATTATGGAGTTAATATCCTTGGTAGATTTAAACTGGAGTGCTGAATTTATTCAGAAACATAAATCAATCAGTCTAAATCAATTCAGAAACACAAATCAAGGTAAATCTAAATTTTAAATTTAGCAAATTAAATTATTTGTTCATTTATGGTTAACATCCTTAGGTTAATTTTAGGGCTGCATAAGCTTCACCTAGTATTATCCTTGAGACTTAATAATTTGCCTCGACATTTAGGATAGTTCTTATATAAAACTTTGGATTTGTTTTTAAATAAAAAGCAAGATGAAAGAATAAACAGTGCTGAAAATATACTCTTCTTTCCCAGAGGAGTTGTCATCTTGTATCAAAAGCCTGCAGTTTTTTCTCTTTCCATCAGTATTATATTTCAAAAGTTGTTCCAATTAAAATATTTTTTTCTTTTTACAAAAAAATATTTTTTTCCTCTGCATTTGAAATGACTAATTATATATGTTAAAACTAGTAATATGTATTTTTCTGCATTGTCTTCTATGTACTCGACTAATGAAATACAAAAGAAAGATGTAAAGCACTTTCATTTCATTACCTGTAAAATGTGTTAATTGGTTAAGTAAAACAAATATGTTTTTATCATTTAAACTATCTCAGGCAAAACAAACTGAGTCTACTGTATAAGGTCAGTGCTGTGTTCATCTATCCATCAATAGATGAAATTATTACTATTATTATAAACGCGTCACAGTACAGCAACAATATTGTGAAGCAAGTCTAAGCTACTACAGAGGATTTATTTCTCGGAAACAGCTGCATAACAACCACACTTCTCTGAACAGTAACAAATTAAGGGCATCCACAAGACTCCAGCTGTGCTAATGAATTCTTCCTTCCACATCTACAGAGACAATCAAAATACCTGCAGGACTTCTTAAGGAATGTCAGTGTTCTTATGCCTCCATCCTAAGAAATAACTCTGATACGTATCAGTTGTGTTATTACTCATTTATCATTTTACTAGTTTTGCAGACACATATTCAAATTAAAATACTCAGCAGGAAAATCAAGACAAATGAAAGTATAAAACCAGAACAATTTTATTTAAAAAAAAAAATAAATTCAAACTACAGAATAATATCTACCACCTCAGAAGCCATTTATAAGATTCAAAGGGAAGATGAGTTTGGCTTACATTAAATAAAATAGAAACTGCAATAAATCCATGCTCTTCAGTACAGACTAGATTGCCTTGCTCAGCAATATACTCTACAAACTAGTTAAGCAGTATAGTACAGTATCCTGTTTAATCACTACATTTTTTCACTGGGGGGAGTGGGGATAATTACAGCACGATAATAATAATTACCCAATGTACTGATAAGGACATTTCAAACAACAAATTGATTCCTCAGCCTGGTGTATGTTTTAAAAATCTACAAAAGACATTGGGGAAGTGAAATAAGGATGTCTTCACAAACATCCATGGAAGTTAATCACTAAAGCCTCTAAACAGCCTTGAAACTTCATTATAAATTATAAAGCAGGTGAAACTCTTAGTAACAACAGCCACAGCAAAATAACATAGAGACACTCACTCACAGCTGCTCTCAGAGCACTCCGGTGCACATGCACCTCCTTGCACATACAGCATGCTGGGCACACACATATGCCCACAGAGAGCATGCGAGGTCAATCACTCCATCCTGCTAATGAGAGCAGGCAAGCACAGAGAGAAATACAGGGTTTCTAAATTTCCTCTGCAAGAAAGCATACGAGATATCATACCCATTCAATGGCATAATACTTACTACAGTGAACTAAAAATTAATGTTATAGGTGAACATGTGCATCCCCTATCTAAAAAAAGCAATCATGCGTTAGCTAATTCTCACTTTCTGATTATCTCTTCTTTTGTTGCCTCTTCCATCTTGTCGTGCATTCCACAGTGCTTTATTCAGACTGCCCTTTGTACTTAGTTGTCTCTCTTTTCTCCTCTTTTGGATAATCTCCTACCCTACTGTGTTACTTTTGTATTTTGCATGCTGACATCCACTGACCTCTAAAGCAGTAGTACACAGCAATTCTAGCCAAATTCGTACCCACAGTGGGTACATGGTGAGAAGAGACAATACAATGCATCTGAAAAGGTAAGACTAGAAAAAAATGGACAAGTGGGGGGAAAAAAAAAAAAAAGGACTCGGCATTTCTATAACATTTTGCAAAATTATTCCTTGGAATTCTACCCCAATGCAAGTGGAAGTACACTGGAAATTATCTGCTTCACTATGACCGTAGGTTAACCAAAAACTTGCTGTGTGCCTGTTTATTGAGAGCAGGCTAGCACCAGCTGCCTCCAGAAAATATGCAGCACTGGACCTGTTCATACTGTAAATAAATGTAGTACTCTGATTTCCAAGGAGAGCTCCTTCGTCCACAAGGGCTAATTTTACTGGAAAGTGTTATGTCCATATTCCTTTAAATATATAGTTTGAGAAGCTGATTTTAGTAATTTCAAAAGTCCAATCAAAGAGTTACAATACTAAAAATGAAAAAGAAGATATCTTTGACATTCCAGCTCTGTTAAAGTTCATGAGATGAGCTCCTTATAAATACTTTCAACTAAGTCTGCCTTTCTGTCACTCCCACAAAACATCATCACTGTCTTGCAGGGAAAGAAGGGAACAATTTCTCTGCATCTATGCATTGTAGGGGTGGTCAATGAATGCTGAGCCACATACAAGATCTGTCACATGGTCAGCAACCACATACACCTCAGAGCTGACATATAGACTCCCAAGGCAGTTTACACACAATGAGGACAACCACTCCCCAGCAGCCCCGGTGCTCTATCACGTAGGGCAGTCCCAAAATGCATCTGCATCGCAAAGTGACCTTCAGAAGCCCTAGCAGTGGTGCAGCACTTGAACAGCTTGAGAGCCATATGCAGCTAAAGAATCAAAGGTTAGTCACATCTTACCTATTGTTATAAATAGATTGTAAGGTCCTTGAGAGTAAACACTTTGTGTTTGCACAACGCCTAGTACAACAAAATCCCTGCTGATGAATTGTCTCAGAAGTGCTTCTGCTATATAGGGTAGCTTATGCAAAGCCAGAGTTTGCAGTGTAACGAACGTTAAAATATGGATGTAATCAACATCAGTACAACAAGCTCATTCTACAAGGTAGTATGTATTCCACATCTTTCTCTGAGAGCTGATAATCCTATTCTTTCTCTTTCCTCCCATGTTTTCTGCAATGTAGAGTAGGAGTTCTGCAACATTTCTGGGTTGCAGATAACCATTTACCAATATTCAGCAACAAATACAAATTATTTATTTTTTTTATACATACCACTAAAGCTGAGTATTTCAAGGGCTGATATCTGGGTCAGTATAGCATGATGATGCTCCTTAAAGAAGAACTGAAGGGCAATAAAACAGGTTTTATTTAGTTTGTGGGAACAGGTTCTAATCTGACTAAGCGGTAGCACTAATACATGCAGAGGATAAAGAAAAGAAAAAGGATGAAAGAAGTTGAAGACGGATACATGTTTTAAGGGAGCTGATGTACTATCGCCATGTGGCTTCATGTTATTTCACCACTTTATCTTCTCACTTGCTGTCTTAGCAAAATGGTAATGAGAGGCATCACTATTACAAACCCCAGTATCATCCACTTAAGACAGCAGAGGTATCACTAAGAAATAAAACTCTGATTTTGTCAGCAACCCTGCAGACTCCCACCACTTGTAATCCAGGAGAATTTATACCTCCTAAAAGGATGTTAAGGATACTATGGTGTGAGCCAGCTATGGGATGGTAACACAGGTATGCAATGCACCAACCAGGAGTTGTGCAATTTGACAGTCTCTCACAAATCCCCGAGGCTCGCAGTAAGTCATTGCAGCAGCAAGCCATCCAATAATGAGGTTTTACACGCAAAGACCTCTCTAGCATTCTTAGGTATATCATCCATATTAAGAGCCACAGATATAACTAAAAGCCATTAATAACACAAACTTCAGATTTTATTAACTGTGGTAAACAAAAAACTTGGCAGCATCACCTCGTCTCAGCCAGCCCTCTGATGGCGCCTGTGGTATTCCCTCCAAGTCACTCTTTGGCATCTGCTGAAATTTTACACATGTGACAGGCTCTTCGCTGGTTATCCCCTCCCTTGCAAGGAATAAAAAAACCCTGTTTTTTTAATGAGCTTCCCAGCTTAATGTGGTTCCTGCAACTTATCCCCTGCCATAGCTGAAATCACAGTGAAGTAGTAAAGCTAGTATTTTCATGTACTGAATTTTTGTATGTGCATACTGCATGGAAATCCAGAACTTTCCCACTGGGGACACATTTCTTTACACTTGGAGAAATGAAAGCATAAGTTATTTTTTATGTCTTTCTGCTGTTAGGATTTGTCCTCAGTAAGAATTTGCTTAGCGATAGGGAACAAAAGGTTTACAAAAACAATCAGTTTGGGATGCACATAGGCATTACCTACTTTAAAGTGAAATCCAGTAACATTCAGCATTATTAATGGATCTCAATCTCATTACATGATGAAGAAAACTAACAGTTCACTGGATGCTCAAATTACTTTGAGTTTGTCAGCATCTAAGTTATCCACATATTTTAATATGAAACTTTTCACCTTTGTTGTACATAAAATGGATATACTGCAGCATAAAACAGTTGTAAAGAGAAAGTTTTAAAAAGCTCTTTCCCCTCATTGCATAGAAGAACTTCTCTCTACTAAATCTTTTATTTTCAATTTTATTCTATCTGCCAGTGCCTGAGCTTTCTTACTAGAAAAAGATGCTTAACGTGAAAAACATTCAGTTCTGAGAGCACTCTGGAAAGATTTAGGCATACCAATTTCCTCAACTATTTCTTTATATCTATTTTTAATCACAGTTTTAAAACAGTAAAAGTACCATTATACAATATCAAGAAATATTTCAGTGTGATTCTAAATTATGTAGCAGCAAGAAAATCCACATTTATAACTCTGATTTGTGTGCTTAGCTATTTAAACTTGTATCATCCTTCAACATGAGACCTCAGAATAAAAAGTGAACTTCCTTTCCTGATCCTAATTATCAATACTTAGCTATTAATGTATTAATTTACACATATACATGTACATACTCTACACATTTGTATGCTACAGATATGCCCCATTATTATCTGAATCAAATCTCTTTGCAAAGGTTCTATGGCATGCAAGATATTCTTTTTACCGTTGGCTATAATCTCTTTTTCTTTGAAGGCCCCAAGAGTAGAGATAGATTTAGATAGAACTACTTAATAGGACCACACAGATGAAGACCCATATAGCACAAGCTAAAATTATTGTTTCAGTAATTTCATTCCCTAAGGGAATTTTTAACCTTCAGTAAGGTAATGATTACACCAATATCACTGCTGTGACAACAGTTTGCACAGACACACCAAAGCTAGCTTTGAATTAGGCAGTGCCAGTTACTGACAGCATGGACCTGAGCACAGGCTCACTGCACACGCTCCCCCAGCTATGGGACCCGGCTTTGCAGTACCTACACTACTAGAAGTATCTGGACACCATACAATACACTAAATCACAAATCCTTGCTACTAATTTCATTACTTCCTTAAACAGCAAACAAGCTCTTTGTCCCAAAGATAGCACTACAAGACTTTGTAGTTAGAAACAAAACTGTCCTGAGAAAAAAAATACCAATTATGCTATTGGCGTCATCTGTAAAAAAACACATCGAATGACGCAACATACTCAAACCATTGTTTTGCTTTAGATAAAGATGTTTCCCTAAATTGCATCTGAACATTTTAGTTATATTGTTCATATTACCATGTAATGCCAGACAATATCTCCACATCATTATTGATTTATACATTTTAAAGACAGGACGCTATTTCTTATCTACCTCTTTCATCTTCGTATTTAATAACAGGTTTATAATTTAACATATTCTGTGACATTATTTCAGTGTTTCAAAACTACATCATATTAATTTATCAGAATATAATTTGTTTTGGCCAAATTCCCCCCAGTTAATTGAGAGGTGTAGCTTTTAACATTTTTTCAGTAAAGAATTTTTGAAAACATACTGTGTTTAGGACTAATTCTAATATTTCATAAACAGTATAAATAGCAGGAAATCTACCCCCATCTCCCATACTCCTTCATATTAACAATTTCTTTTCTTCCATTATTTGAACATAAACAACTCCTCCTGAATGAAAATTTGTGTAAAAAGCTATTCCAGTTTTGTCTTTCAATACAGCAAAATCTCGAAAGCATCACCCATACAAATTCTTTGAGACCATGATCACATTGAATTTTCTGAAGCTATAAAACAAACATATCTACACCCTAACCAAAGAGAAGAAAATAAGTATATACCAGTACTGCTTAAGTAAGATATTATCTGTGATACTAGCTTTTAAGTGCTATAAGCACACACATCTTTTAGGAACACTTATTTCTTTTTCTAGGACTCTATTATAGCCATATACAACTAAAATAATTTTGTGGGGGGTTGTAAAAAAATCATCCATCTTACTTCAAATGCAACTTCCAAAACCTAAATATAAAAACAGAATTTGAAAACATATTTCATTTTTCATATTTACTCCACTTCCAGTTAATTTCTTCATCTTATGCAGGCGGCAGTATTAAAACCTGACATCAAAATTTATATCTAATGGTTGCTGAAAAACAGAAACACAGTTACGCATTACTAATTATACAAGCAACATCACTGTTCTTAACATTTGGCAGCACAGAACTGCAATTACAACGTCATTAAGTACAGTTCCTTTTCTAATTCTGAACAAAGAAATAAACCCAATGCAACAGGGACAACTGCTTTATTAGCAGGATTCTCATAACTTCGTATAGAATAAATGTAAAAGATATGGTACTTACAGTGAATTCACAGAAATCAATGCTATCAAGACTTTTGCTTCTGTGTATTCTCCCTTTTATTCTTCTTAAAGACGGCTTTCCCTGACTTACACTACAGGTAGCACCATTGGGATTTTCTGAAGATGGAGTTACCCTGCAAAACAAGAGCCACATATGAGACAAAAAAATATGTTTTTATTGAATACATTTGCTTCAAGTAAAAAATTTACAAAGGAAAAAACACTGCCATGCTACACAAAGAAGGAATGGCATTCCACGCTTTAGTTTTCAATCAGTAAGTGCCAAAATAAGACCACAAAAGTATGTAGAAATCTATCCCACATCAAGTCCACCACTGCTCGCAGATTTAGTCAAAAACATATTGTAGTCAGCATTTTTGTACAAAAGTGAGAAGTATCGGGAAAAAAAATTCTATTGTATGAATGTATCTTCTGTTACGGAGCTCTCCAAACATCTCCGATAAAGTTAATCCAAATGTATGTAACCATACATATCCTGAGCCCATGTCAAACGCAACCGTTGGAGCCCACAGACAGATCCATTGTTTCAATGCAGTCAAAAGTCTGTATTTATTCTCTCTCCAGAAAATCTTTGAGGGATGCCTACATCATTACTTATCACTTTGGTCAATAAATCTTCACGGGCACCTCTGGCGAGTTAAATGCTTGGTACATTAGACTTCCTCCTTATACTTAATAGAAAATTTTTTAAACAACTGTAAGCTGCATTGGGCTTCTTTTAATTTTGAACTATATTTCAAACCACTTATTCTAGGGTCTTACCTATAAATGTGCATTTCTTTAAGTTTCAAGTCTTTTAATGTTTTCTGATACCAAGAAGCCTTAATAAAAAAATAAAATAAAGTAAGAAAAACCTTATGTGAAATAAGAAGGAGTAAAAATAATGGGCTAATCAAAGTTATGTAGTTTTAACAAAGAACTAAACTAATGGTAAGTTTGGAAGGCCCTTCCGTGTGGGAGCTCTACTCTTCATAAAGCCACTTGAAAAAAAATGAACTTGCTGCCTCCAACCTTCATTTCATTCTGCTGAAGAATAAATTATGGTTATTACTTGTTAGCTTCTGGGATTCAGAAAAATGCTTTTAAAAATCACATTTAACTTTCAAAATATAATTTTATGGGAAGAAGTACCATAACTGAAAGCTTCTCTTCAATCCTTTATAAAATCATTAATTTCTAGGTGTCTTTACAAGAAAATAAAGTATTATTTAACCAACCAAAGAAAAATCCAATCAATTATCATTACTGGGAATCTGGAAGCTTTGCACTGTATTGCACACCAAAGGAAGGATACAAGGCAAGATATCCATATTTACAGTATCATGGGTTTTGACTCTATGGCTGATGAGGAAACTTTGGGACAAGTGCAAAGAAATTAAATATCAGCTTCTCCAGTGCCTCTGCTACTCCTACAGTTTTAGCAAAGAGAAGCAATAACAGACCTGAGACAGACTTGGATCTATTTCACCCCGTCTTCTCAGAATGCTGGATGCAGCAATGAAACTCTGAAGAATCCATTTCCAGTAACACTCGTGCAGTACTGCAACAGGAACTCTTTCAAGTACTAGAAATTTCCACAAGGAATACAACTCAAAAGTTAAGACTATAAAGTTGCAAGATAAACACGAGTGTCAGCTTCAGTGAGTCCAAACTCATGAGACAAGGTCCAAAGCATTTGAGTTGACTTGAAACTAAATTATTCAAAAATCTGAAAAACAGCTTTTTAAAATCCTTCTCACTTTTGAATCTTGCTTTGTGCTCTCAAAATGTTCATTGTAATCAGAGAAACAGTTTATTCCTTTTAAATAAATACTTAAACTATAATGCAATATTCCATGGTTCTGGGATCTGAACCTTAAGTTTAAAAAAATGCATTATTCATGAAATTTACTACATCTGATTATCTCCTTTCATCTTTTATTTGTATTGCTTATTTAATATAAAATTAATAAATGACTTGCTAAGTCACTGGCTGTAGTACACGCATCAGGGGTATAGAGGAATTATCACAAGTTAAAGCAGAAAGATTTGTAAGAGCCCTTTTAAAATGCCTGCAGCTCATCAACTACTTCAAGGCAAAGTACTCTTCAATCAAAGCCTAAGAATTACATGTTCAAGGCAGTCTAGAGCTTTAAAAAGTAGAGTATAGCATCAAGATCTTTGAAGGGGGTAAACAATTCCAGATGCCTTGTTTGAAATGTGCGGCTTCTGTTAAAAGAATGCATTTAATATTCTGGAAACATAACACCTTTCTAATGGAGCTCATCACAGACACCCTAAACTAAGGCATCCCAATTCATTAACTTTCGGAAATTTTAGTCAAGTAAAATTGAACCATTTTGTAAATCCCACCTGGAGCCCAAGGCCCTTATTTATTATCCACAAGTCTTACAACAGTTTCATTGACCTTGACTGGTTCCTGATCATGTATCACATTACATAAGCGTGACTAAATTATTTCTCTAGTTTGTAAAATAAGCAAAAACCTTAAACTTTCAGTATCTGTATCCCACTGACAAACATGCTAGCCTAATAAAGTACCGTACAACAGTGACTTCAAGGTGCAGCATCATATCAAGGGCTAACGACTTAATACGCATCATAACATAATTAGATGGAATGTATATAACATAACAGTTTTTTACTAATAAAAAAGGTATTTATATTCTACTTGCACATAATTACTATTTAGAACAACCTTCAATACTACCTACCATGTTTTTTGTAGTTAAATTTTGTCTGAAATTACTAATATCATGTTATTTTCTAGACAGACCAGTTAGATTGAACATCTTTTAAGAACCTAAAAAATTCTCTTCTTGTTTAGCGATTAGAGTTCTGAACAATTTGATAAAAGACAACATCAGAATATTTAAAAAATAAGTCTTGAAATGACACATTTTCTGTATTTGTTTTCCGAGTGTAGTATTAATGCTAGAGTTAATGCAGAGAGGACAAGTTTTTGACAACTATATAGCCTCAACACCACTTATAATGGTGACATAATTATTACACTTTTCACATACCGCAAGTTGTCTGCCTATGTTATTAAAAAAGCATTTAGGTACTTGTAGCAAATTATTATTATAAATGGTTTCACAACATGTAAGTCAAACTTCTCAGAAGCTCCCACCTCTAGTAGTCACACAGATCTCAGTTGAGAGATGTATAAACTTTCCATAATTATATGTCCTCCCATTAGAAGACAAGCTTCCTCAATACTACAGAAAGTGAGGACATCAGCTGGACTCAGCTGAATGTGCTCAGTATGCCTTCTGGCTCAAACATAAGCGTGGAAAAGCTGAAACTTATTCCCAATCATCAGACTGGAAGACCTAACAGTTATAGTTGATCAATATTAATATTTGTTTGGAAAAAAAATAAAAGGTAAATTTGAAACAATTTGACTAGTAACACTGAGCAGTCAGCTGCTATGCTGAATTCTTGTGCACCTCTGCAAGTATCTTCAGTTCTAACCACAGTATCGTGCCTTCATCAGAAAAAAAAGGTATTAATTAATTTCAACATGAATAAATCCTTAACAATGGGCTAAACTGAAGTTGTTATCCCCATTTCAAACAAATATTAACGGTAAACAGTAATCAGAAATGGAAAACATCCATTCTGGCAATCTGTAGAGACACCCAAGAGGTTCAATCATTGATGCTTTCTTTCTCCTATACTAAAGTGACATTTTCCATTATTTGATTATTCTAAATATGACTCTACTTAGAACATAAACAAACAATGGCACTTTTCTCCCTAGGGATGGTTCTAATGATAAAACAGGCATCCTTCATTATAAGCCTGGACTTCTACATCCAAGCCCCAGCCTGAACACAAAGACTCTGAGTCAACAAAGCTTCTAGATTGGTACTTAATTCCAGACGTGCTGGTTACTCCTCACTGATTTCAAATAAGTTTTCTCCTATGCTTGAAAATGAATGTGCCTGTGCCATATCTTACAAGAAAAAGCTATCATTTAACATCCAGACTTCTATAGCACACATGCTTTTAACAATAGCACCAAACAGCGGAATTGGATCCTGTCAAAATTCAAATTCTGTAGTGATTGCATCTGCATTCTTTTCAGTAACCTAAATTGCCTCAGACAACTACCGATTGTTCTTAAAAAGATGCAGAGGAAAGTCTTTCACAGCAGAGACAAATGCTGTAAGAAACAGAAGGGAATATTAGTGAGAAGAATTATTAGAATTGCTAGAATATCCTGTTCCTTTTTTTTTTTTTTTTGCCTGCTCCTTCTCCTTGCAGCAGAGAAACATGATATTCAGTGTGACAAGAAATTATGGTCTACTTGTGTAGTTCACTTTAATTATGTGATTTAGCATTTCCCTATTGTAAAAGCATTCAGGTTGCACATATTGGGATTTCAGTAAATATTTATGTCAATTTACTGTTTTAAGGTACTCCCAGGTCAGGAGTTAGTTTTTCCTGAGTACCTTGGCAAATGTCAGTCCCTGCTGCACCCTACCTGTACTAGCAGCATTATGATGGGGGGTTTTGTATCCAAATACTGTCCCCCCAGCAAAATGATTAAAAACATCCTACTCATCTCATTTAGGTTCCTACATATTAGAGTACAACACTGCACAAATACAGGAAAGGGTCTGAATCAGCAGTTCAGGACTCCAGCAACTTCCTCCATCACTGAGCCCGGAACTCTACTGCCCGAAGTAAACCTCATCATAAAATGATCAACCTCCACATTAAACACAAGCAAGTTTCTGGCTCTACCACTTCCCACTGGAAGCCTGTGGCATAGCTTCCTTCTGTTTGTTCAGTTGTCTGTTTTATTCCCAGCTAGTTTATACCAATTTATTTTTAACCCGTCATGAGACATTGGTGTCCATCTTTTTTGTTTTCATTTGTATCTCTGCTTTCATGCCTCACAGAATAGGACTTAGATTTTGGGGGAAGTGGGAGAAAATTGGAGTGCCAGATGCTCTATAAAATAAAACATTGCTGTTACCTTTTTCATTTTCTTTCAGCAGGATTCAGGTGGATTATCTCCACCAACAAAAAAGATGAGTATTTTAACCCTTTTTTATTAAATTATGTCTTTGCTTCCACTTACAATATGTATTAATACATTAAAGAATTTATAAATCTGATTGGCTAAACACAATGTTACAAGCTTTTAAAAATAAGTAAATAAAGAGAGATGAAAAAGCATCCTCTGATTATAGACTGACTTGATTTATACATTTTCTTTACGTATTTTTGAGATTTCCAGCGATACAATACTGGAAAAACACTTTTGTTTTATGTATTGGAAATATATACTAATATTTCATTGATTTCACTAACAGCAACATACTCTTCTCTCTAATATTCAGATTTTCTTAATGCATTATTTGATATAGACTACGCACAAATAAGAAAAAATCAACATGACAAAGTATCCTTAAGCATTTCTCTAACTGCATCAGAAAATGGTATTTCATCCATAAGCATAAATTCCATCCATACAGATAATGCCTAATGCTATTAAAGTTTTCAAAGGAAACGGGAGTACATAGTATCATGTAGCCTATTAATAATATCCCAGAGACGTGCTTTCAAATGCTAAAGTAATTCATGCATCTTTCTAAAATAAAAAAAAAAGTTACCTTATTTTTCCTTAACACTCTTAGTCAACTCAATCTTCACACAGCATTGCAGCAACATCATGTCAAGTTACAAATGTTATGAAATGCAATGCTAATAGTACGTATTAGTGGGGATCCACTATGTTGTTTTGCTATATCTCAAAAAGCACTGAATCTCACCAGGAAACCAGGCAATACAGAGCTGATCTAACGCCAACTGAAGACATAAAGTAGGAGTTGAATTGGGTCCTTTCAGACTTCCTTTTAAAGTATGCAAATATAAATAGCTTCACTTTAACATGCCAGCAAAGAAAACATTTCCAAGACACAGGAAATATGAAATAGAACAACTGTTATCAATATATTACCTATAATTAAACTTCTTAAAAGAAGTAACACACCAATACATACAATGCTACACACAGACAAGAGTGGCATTTGGGAAGAATAAAATAGGTATGTTACACTTCATGTAACTTACATAATCAAAATCAAACCACTGAATACACTATAAAAACCTTTGATTAAATGTAATAAAAACTTATCTGTATGACAACATATTTTTATCTAAGACTACATTTGATTTTGTACATTACAGTTAGGATGAATAGATTTGCCAAATTGTGTTCTTATCTGCAAGGAAGAGCAAGATATGGAATTAACGACAGAAAGCTTACTAGTTCCACGTTATATTTCTTCAAATTATGTATTTCATTGACACTGCCTACACTAGCTGACATGTGGAAAAAAAAGAAAAAAGAAAAAACCCACATTCTACAATTCATGTAAGGACCATTTTTGTTACAGCTGCTGACATGAAAATATTTCTATTTGTGAACTACCTATTTTTAAATAAAATTACCTGTCATGCCTTCTGTGACACTTTACTTTCCTTCACTAGGAACATGTAAGTACAGTGAAAGAAAACTGTATGACCATTACCACCTAAATATCACTCTCGGTCTTTTCTAGATAAGAAATTCTCAGTGTACAAACTCGGTTTTGATATTTTCCTCCCAGAAAATCTGACTTCACAAGTTCACAGATTTTACCATTATAATTTCTCCCGATGGTGATGACACATATCCATCCCACTGCTTCAATCAAGCTAACAGTGGGCTCTTACAAGTCCATGAGCGACTGGGTATTGCAGTGCCATATGCTTGTTCGTGCCCTACTCACCCACATTACACCATTATACTTTAATACATTTTTCATAACATATTGTTGATTCATCCAGAAAAATCAGTTCAGCACACAATCAGCAAGTGCAAAAACAGTGGAAGCAAGTCAGAGGAAAAGCAGGATTTAAATAAAACTGACCATTTACGAACAGTAGTACCTCTGTCGCTGGCTAACCTATTAGACTTGTATCGCCCTTCTCCCGGTTTTTAAACACACCTGTCAGCAGCAGCAGGGGCTGGGAAGTTCAGACCCCGGCTTTCTGCACAGCCCGGGGCGGGGAGGAGAATGCGCTACGGTCGGAGGCAACACTTCGGCCGTCACGCAGGCGGCAGACCCCGCTTCAGCTACTCCCCCGCCCCACAGCTGAAGCTGCCGTCGCCGTGCTCTGGCAAGCGCCCGACAGCGGGTCTCCCTGAAAGCCTCCGATAGCACCCGTGAGTCATTACGAGCGGGAACCATGCTTCCAGCCGCGGAAAGCGCCGAGCCGGCTGTCCTCCGGCGGGGCCGAGGGCGGGCGAGCGAGGCGCGGCGCGGCGCGGACAGCTCCTCCGGCACCACCGCCGCCTCCGGGCGGCTTCCACTCGACTGGCGGTGAATTCGCCGGGAACTTTGCGCCCCGGAGATGCCCGCCGGGAGCCGCGAGCCCGCTGTCGTCCGGCGCCCCGGCCCCGACCGGGTCTCGGCACGGCGCCCCTCACGCGGCCGTCATGTCTGAGGGGAAGCCCCGCCGCGCGCCCGCCCGCCCGTCCCGCCGCGGCCCGCGCTCGGCCAGGCGCAGCGCCCCCCGCCCGGCCCGGCCCGGCCCGGCCCGGCCCGCAGTGCCGCCGGCCCCGTTTGTGCCTACTCACCACAGCTTCCTCTTTAAGGGCATCAGACTGCCCCTGTTGGAGGCGGTCACCCCTATGGCCATCTGCAAGACAGTCAGGTATTTCTGATACTTCATTTTGCCGTCGCCCCCCCTGTCCCTGCCTCGTCCCCGCCGCCGCCACCGACAGAGTCTCTCCAGCCGCTGCATGCAATCATCAAATTTTTATTTCCAGGCATCTGCCGTCCCTGCGTCGCGCTTCTTCCCCTCCTCCTCCTGCCGCGCTCCCTCTCTCTCTGCCCCCCCGGCTCACGCTCTCCTCCTCCTCCTGCCGCACTCCCTCTATCTCTGCCCCCAGCTGACGCTCTCCTCCTCCGCCTCCCGCCGTGCTCCCGCTATCCCTGCTCCAGCTGACGCTCTCCTCCGCCTCCCGCCGCGTTCTGCCCTCCCCCGGGCCCACGCTCCTCTCCTCCTCCTCCCGCTGTCGCACTCCCTTTCTCTCAGCCCCCCGCACCTCACGCTCTTCCCCCCGAGCTGCTGCCGCGCCTTCCCTCGCCCCCACCGTGCTGCGGGGCTCCCCCTCCTCCGCACCCTGCCGCGCTCCCCGCACCTGCCCCTGCCCAGGCCGCTCGCCCCGCGTTCTGCCTCCTCCTCACCTGAGCTATCTCCTGGCGCCCGCCTCCTCCCCTCGCTAGGCCCTCGGTGGGGCCTCGGCCTCCCCCTCTGCCCCCTCGCCCCACAGGCCGGGCCGGCACACCCCTCCCCTTCCCCCCGGGGCAAGCGGCCGTTCCCCGTCATCTCTGCCCGCTCCCGGGGCGCTCCCGTCCCGCTCCCCTCCCCAATTACCTGGGGTATCCCGCCCCCGCCCATGTGGCGCAGCTGCTGCTCGGCCCTCCCGCCATCAGAGGGGCGCCATGCCGCAGCCCGGCTGTCGCGCAGCCGTGCCCTCTCCCCGCCACCTCGCTGGCCTCGCCTCTAATTCCATTAGCGCCTACAATATCCCCGCGTTATTTTAATCATCTCCCCCCCCCCCCCAGCTAACAACGTTGGTTGTGGTCCGCGGTAACCAAGCTGCGGAGGCAAACGCCTCACCACCTGCCGGGGCGGCCCTGTGGAGGCGGTGAGGGCGACGGTGAGCAGGAGGGTCAGGAGGAGGGTGAGGTGAGGTGAGGTGAGGGTGAGCTGAGGGTGAAGGTGAAAGCAACGGCGAGGCGAGGGTGCGGAGGCGGGCGAGCCGGCGGGACAGCGCTGCAGCAGGCGCAGCGCCTCCCGCCAAGCCTCCCTCAGGACGGGCGGCGCGCGGGGCGGCTGGAGAGCAGCTCCCGCCGCGGCACTGCCCGCTCCCCTGCACCACCCCGAGCGCGGGCGCGGGGAGTCGCCTCTAAAAAGCCGCGTGAGGCCACAGGGAAGAGAAGACAACTCCCCCCCCCCCCCCCCCCGCCTTTTATTTTTTTCCCCCATTTGAGGAAGGCAACTAAAGCGTGCTTGAAAATCAGATGGTGATTAAGTCAGGCTAAAAGTATTAAATGTTTTTAGAGGGGTGCCCGCATTCTGGATACTTTAGCAAAAGTAGCTGAACACGTAACTGTGGAGCAGCCTTAGGTGTGACACGATTGTAATTACAACGTCAACCTGTTCTGTGTCTTCCTCCTCAAGCTCCGCACTGAGAGCGGCAGAAGGCTGTGGCGTTTGACAGGTGCTTTTGGAACTGATTCTAAAACGTGGTACAATATGATCAAAAACCCTCCTCAGCACAAACATCCCTGGGTGAAGGGCAGCGCTTAGCTGACATGTTGATCGATAGTGGTAGGAAATACTTTGGCTAGAGATAATCCTGTTTAGGTATGTAGATATTTTTCAGAACGCAGATAGGAACAAATCCATGCTGCAGTGACAACCTTTCATTAAGATGCTGTAATGTCAATAGTATGAATTGTAATACTTACCCAGAGTTGAGGTCCTCAGGTGGTACTATCAGCTAGGGAAAATATTGTGAACAGCACTGTCGCTTTATGGCTCAGAGATGAGCATTTCAGTGATTGGTTTTTTTCTTCTTTTTGTATGTAATATATACCTCAAGACTGTGGTAGGCTACATTCTACTTAGGCCTGTTCATTACACAGGAAGCAGAGAAGATAAATATATTACTTATAAGCACAACAGATTTTAATTAGAAACATAATAGTCATATTACTGTAGTTAATGAGATGGATGGTTTTGCATTTTCAGCCAAGAAATCTGAGATGTATACGAATGTCCTGGAAGTCTGTCACAAATGATTTAAAAATTCAAATGCCAACTCAATGCCCAATATGAGCCTGCACATCTACAGCTCTCAAGATGCTGTTAATGGGTTCTTTGGCCTTGGAGAGATCAAGCATTAAAAGCAATGAGGGATGGTTAACTTGAAATTATTAGGAAGGTTAAGGAGGAGGAATTAATTTTTGTACTTAAACAACGCTAGCAGTATACTAAATGGAAGGTCTATATCTTCTGTAGACAGAACATCAAATCAGTTTGAAAAACTGTGGAGGTCTTACTTTACCTTAAGAACAAAAACCATAACACCAACACATTGCTTTCTCCTTCTGTGTATCTAGTCATCATTAGCCGACTGAAGAAACAGTTGTTGCCCACACAAGTTAGAGAGTAAGCGTGGGCTGGATTTTATTCTCACCGTCATTAGTAGAATGCTAGCTACATTGTAATTGAAATATTCATTTACACTTGTGCAGTCCTCTTAGGAAAATCATTTACACCTTGAAATGGTAGGAAATGCTGACTAAAAGCGTGATGAGACTGTATTAGTTTGAATGTTTCAATTTGAATGCTACACCTGTCAGTTAGAAAAATACATGTTATTCTTATCTTATATAAAAATTCCTGAAAGAAAAATCTAGTCTTAATCTGGTTGTAGTGGTAGAAATTTCGTAGATAAGACAATCTTAGGATACAAGGGAAGCAAAGTTTATTTGAAAGCTGATAAACCTGGAAAAAGCAGGTAAGCTTTCAGAGTTCTTTACCTTGTGAAAGGACCCTGTATTAGAGAGTCCCAAAACATTGCTTTTCATTTTTACAGTAGCACGTTTGGGTCATAAATTTATTTTAAGTATCTATACACTAAAGAGTTAAGAAATGCGCCATCAATACCTTGCATGAAGACTTATGATGGAGCCTGGCTGTATATTCAAATCTTTATTCAACTTCTTCAATAGTCTGTAATGTGATTCCTATTCTTAATTCAATAGGAATTCCTAAATCTATTTAAATTTACAAAATAATTACAGTTATTCCAGATTTAGCTCTATAGTTTTCAATTATTATACTCTATCGATCTGGTACTAACAAATTAACTTGGTTTGTACATTTTATGTATCATCTTCCATACTTCTTGATGTGCATTAGAGGCAAAAAATGGATATTAATGAAGAAATTTTATGCTCTAATTTTAATTGGTATTATTTCTGTTTCTCTCATACCTGTTCCTTATTAGTGCTGCTCCATTATATATTGCCTTTCAGAACATCTTACTTTAAGCACCTATGTTTTATGTAGCTGAAAGACTAAAAAAGATCCTCTCTTTCTTGCCTTTTAGATGAACAGCCTATTTCTAACAGGAGTCAATCAGCAGCTTAGAGATTAGGGTAAGCATCTGGACATCCCACTGTTAGCTCTGAGGCCTGTGTCGACCCATTAACTGAGCTAAGTCCAAAATTTATACAGTAGATAGCCCTGCGAGAGAGGCAGTCTGATCATATTTGCTGTTCTCCATGCAAACTCATTCTGTCTGACAAGATACACTCTCCTTCACTACAGAAAGCTGAAAGCTGCTTATATTTTTTTGAACCTAGCATGCATTTTAAAAACAATTTAATACCTGTTAGATTACTTCAGGTTAATACAGTTGTTTCATAGTTTTTTTCAGTACGAAACCAAGCAGAACCATACTAATTTCTTAATTTTATTTGCTTAGGTAACTTAACTGCAGACTTTACCTCAGAACAAACTTTATAATCTATCTATTGCTTACAGTCCCCGATGTCCCTGCCTCTTCTGAAGCCTGTCCCCACAATGACCTTCCAATACACTTCCTGGCTCAGAAGAACAGACTGCTCTTTCAGTTACAAATTACAATACTATGTATGACTGCTGCACTTGAATGGACATGTGGTTGGCACAAACTCCACTCATGATAGTATGTTTGTACTAGGACAGTGATGTATCTAGAAGATAGATGGATGGACCCTGAGAAGGTGGAGTTTAATGCCAGTGTGTGTGATCTGATCTTGGCCCATGCCTTGGTGTTTTTAGGTGGAGAGTAAGCTGTTGTCAGCAATGGGAGCCTGACTGGCTGCAATTTAGAGGGTGCCACTGAGGCATTTGTACATTGGAAGCTCCCATCAACAGCTAAGAATAAGGGAGTGTAATTGTGCTGTAAAGCTATTTTCATCCTAAGTTGTGCCTCTATTTTTTTCAGCCTTAATATCGTTAGCATATATATGAGATTCCAGGTCGTGCAAAGCAAGATTTTACAGCATTATCTACTTCTGCTGATTTTCAGTTTGATTTCAGTAAGACGGTTGCTAGAACAGGGATTGCAGAACCTTATCTTGCTTTCCTTTATCATTAGTCCATCACACATCCCTGTAGTGCCAGTTGTCACTAGGTGCTATCCTTTTCAAACTCTCACCTGCGTCAATCAGTCTTGACTGAGCTCACAGGAGGAGGAGAAATTTAGGTCTGACCCAAAAGATTCTTTGGGGGCGTTACAGAAATAGATTTTTAAAAGTCTTGGCTAGTCTTAAGTTAATTCAGGTAATGTAGTTTTTCTGCAATAATGTGAGGAAAAGGAAACCATACCTCTAACTGGCATAGCTGTGCTGGTGAACAAGCAAAGATACTCTTTTTTGCTGACGTAGATTATTTTGTTCAGCAAACCTGTATAAACTAAACTGTCTGGCAAAAAGAAAAAAAGGATCTTACCAGAATAAATGGCATCTTTATTAGTACTGTAATGGCCACATCAGCAACTTTTGAGGGCAGATTAGGCCTAAATGACACATTTTAAGCCTTCGATTGCATTCAGTTTTAGGTTGTCAAAATTGTATTAGAACTAAAGTAAACATTAAATAAACTTGTTGCTTTTTTATGTCATATTAAATAGCATCTTTTATTTGCATTATAGAATAGTCTTAACTTTAGCTTTAGTCTGTGTATAACAGGGACTTTTCATAACATTACATTTGTCCACTCCGTAGAGTTCTCAATACTGTGCTACTGTGTATGCTGAAGAATGAACATTTTGTTTATTCCTAGGATATACCTGTTCCCCTTGCTAACTTTTACTCTGCTGATTGGTAAAAAAAAATAATCTTGATACACATTCTATGCTTCTGTGGTATTTAATATGATTTGAGAACTTTTTATTACACAGTTCAGTTGGTAAAGTGGCAACATTCCAGAGACTGATGCAATACAACACTGACATTAAAACGTGACATTAGATGACTGATCTCCATCTCTACTCTAATTTAATCTAAATCTTCCTGTTTATTAGAGGGTTCTTTTTCTGCAGTAGTTGTTAGTAATATTTTATTCTGCTAATTTGTACAGTTAGTCAATTGTAATCATAATATTAATAAAGATTTATGTTAACTAAGAGCATAAATGCAGATCCTTCAGTCAAGAAAACTACTGAGACAGACTTTCTTGCCATTTCAATCTGTCATGTGTAAGCTTCATACAGCTCCCATTTTCTTTCCAGAAAGAAAAAGAAAGGGATCATACCTGTCAAAGGCAAAAGAGTTCCTTAGAATCTACAAGTATGTCAGATGCAGTGACTCCAGGGGTTATTTTCTCTGTCCTCAAAAGTAAGAAAAAAGTGTGTGTGTGTGTTCATGTGTTTCCTATCTATGCATTTACAATGCATAATTCTGTGTCGTCTTCTGATCTGCTAGGGCTTTTCTATACCCACATTAATGTATTTATTGTCTATAATGCAGAGCCTTTTTCTGGTCTGTTACTGTTTCTTCCATAAACTCCATGTTATGTGAAGATCTACAAAGATGCGTACTGTACCATCATAAAAACCAAACAAAAACACTTGGAGGAATTTTCCCATCATGCTTTAGTGTGCCATCTACAAAAAGGGAAGTTTTCACATTTCTTTGACGTGTCTTCGTGACAGGCTAGCTTGACTGGTGACAGAAAACTATGGGTCTAAGTGGGTACAGTAATAAACTGACACAGTCATTTAGAACTAACTTGCGTTTTCTGAAACGGTTTATCCTGGTCATTCATTTGAGGTGCTGAAATAAAAAGAGGTAAATAATTCTGCTTTGGAAGGAAAGAATTTTCACCGTGTTTTCTCAGAAGAAGATGATCTTCACAGAATAAATAACTTTTATTTGAATATGGGTTATCAAGAAGAAATGGTTTGCTAGATTAAGCAATTGAAGTATTTACAAGAAACTTGCAAGCAAGCAAATAGCCCTGACTGTAGTGAAACAGGGACATTTAGTAATGGCTTCCTGTACAAATAGTGTTAGTGCTGTTCCACCAGGTCTGGTGTGGAGCTGCTTTATACAATTACTGTCAAATTTTAGGTTACTGCAAAAATAAAAATACTATTAAAGTGAAGAATTCGGGCTAGAACAAAGTGGACCTGTACTGCCATTATCCAGTATTCTACATTTACCCATTTCTTGCAAACTTGTAATTAATTCTAAGATTTTACTCTAAAAAAAAAAAGAAGAAAAAACACCTTAAGTCAGAATTATCCAAATGTCACGTTATGCCTGACAAGAATAACCCTCTCACAGGATAAAATAAGCTTAATGTAGAAAAAAAAAAAAGCATATGCATGAATTCCATTAGTGCTCTCTGATACAGCTTATTCATGTAGAAAACTACTGGAGGGAAGAAATCACCAAGCATACAATTTCAATGTGAGATGCAAAAGAAAAAAGCGTAAGTAACATCACTTCCCAGAAAAGATTCTAAGAAATAAATTGCCATCTGCACACATCACAATCTCAGTACACAAAGATCTAATTAATTAGTCTTGCTAACTGTGTATTGTTAGAACTGTGAGAGTATGTAACTCTGAGCTGAGGTGTGATCAGACCTTGCTATCATTCTGGGATGTGGAGTCGCTAATAGCTTTCATTTTTAGATGTTATGCCTGGTGGGGAAGCCTCCAAGCACGCAATATTTAAAAGAGAAGGGAAGATTGTGAAAAGCGGGGGATAATGAAGGTTCCCTGAAGCAAGGGTGTGGAATTCTGGAAAAAAAAAAAAAATCGAATATTGGAGGCTGAGAAAAAAAATGTATATCTGAACTGTTATGGTAGACGTGTTATAGAACCACTGTGAAAAATTGGGAATGAGGACCAATTCATAAGACTGTACTCAACTGTCTAGAAAGAATACTTCCTTACATTTCCTTTACATTTTTTTTTAAGTTGAATAGTGAGTTCTGTGCATGGTAGCTGTACACATCAGGATAAATAGATCAAAATGAGAGAATTACTAAAATTTAAGGAGTTTCTCCTGCATGCCTCATTTTATAAATTAGTAGTAATTCAGATGCTTATTTACCTTCATTAATATCTTTGATTAAATCCTGATAGGGACGTTTCCACATCCATGAGATACAAAGCCTGAAGGCTAGCAGGATGTTTCATGAATGTACTGAAATAGTTCAGAATCCTAGCTGAAGACTGTTTTATATGTCTAGTTGTATATTTGCACACTTACTACAAATACGAAAACCATTTTTCACCTTCAGGAAGAAAGCTGTTGTCATTACAATGTATATGACTGTTAAACGCTATACTATTTTAATCAGATTACCAGTACAATGAATATTAATGTAATAGGATTTACTATAATTAGAGGCAAGTATACAGTAATCTGCTATGAAAAGAACACAAAAATGTTAGTGGAGCTCATTACAGGGATATTGTTTATGCTAATTATTCAAAGTTTTAAAAATCACACTAAGCCTGATTTTAATCAGGGTTTTTTTTTGCAGAACTTTAATCAAACAATTCAACAAAGAAGGGCTAGTAATAGTGAAGTATTACTCTTGTCTGGGACAGAGAGAAATGGAACTAAATACAAACAGAAAAAAAATAAAGGACTACAAGCTATTCATTTCATTGTCCTGTCTGAATAAAGGATAAAATGAAAACAAAGAGTATAAATGATAAAGTAGTGATAAACAAGACTTTTACAACGTGGATGAAGGAATCAAATTTGAATTTATGGTTTTAAGCCTATAAATACTCAATATTTATCAATACTAATATATATCAAATGTTCCTGTAATTCCAGTGTAGGGAAACTTACATCTGCAGATTGCAGATCTGTTTCCCAAGTGATTATACAGTTATTATCTAATTGTCTCTTGTAACATTCTGATAGATCATAAAACTTAAGATACACACAGTAAGCCTAGCAGGTAGGAATTGAAAAATGAAAAGCTAACCAAAGATGATAGCTAAACCTAGTAACAAAAGCTTTGATGCTGCAGGGAACTATTTTTGTGAGTATCTGGGACTACACATGGTGAAAGAATCATCTTGAACACAACATGTTGAAGGACTGGTTCCTATGATCGCTTTTGCTTTCATCACTCATTTGCTCATGCCATACCCTAGTGACATGGTATCCTATCCTATTGGAGACATTTGGTTAGATTCAAAATATGGTACTGGGTTATAGTTTGCATGTACAAAATTTTCAAAAATGCAGTATGACTCTTTCCAAGAGCAGAATCTATTCATGCTGTTAAGAGTCTGCAAGATCCAGTCTTTTAGTCACTGAATTTTTAATTTTAAGAAAACAGCAGAGGTAGTAGTATTTGTTATATTCCAGGGAGATAAAGCCCTCCCATTAAGTGTGTGTGAGGGTATATTAAAAAAAAAAAACAAAAAAACAACAAACCAAAAAGAGAGAGAGAGAGAGAGAGAAAAATCAGCTTAAACGAACTCTTGAGTCAAAGTTTAAAAAATGTTTCAATTTCTGAGTGCCGAACTTCCGACAATACATTATATGTCTGACTGGGTATCCCATATTCTTGTTCAACTTTGAAAATATTGGTCCAAATGAATATAAAATATTTTTAATAAAACAACTTTAAATATGTTATTAAAATAACCAGCAACTGGATCACATTCTTTCAGGAATATGGAAATTAAGTATATAAAACATTTTTTCTCTTTAGTTTCCTTCAAGACCGTCTAATACAAAATAAAGAACAGATCTGTTCATTCCAGATACAGGTATTTTTGAATAGCAAACGTATTTTTTTACTTCATTGACTACATAAGGAATTTACAGTCCTCTGTCTTCTTTTACTAACGGGTGTCAAGACTTTTCCAGACTCCAGTAAGTTATTTATAAACAATAAAAATTCATGTGCAAATCAACGATCTTGCTACAAACCAGATTTTTTGTAACAAATAAGCAATTTTCTGTCCTCTGCTTCAGAGAAGACACAATCAGTTCTAGCTTTTCTTATACACTGCAGTTATTGCTACTTTTGGCATAGATGATCTGGCTCCAAATTTGCTGTGAGTAGACCAATTTTTTTTTAATTGCCCCAGTATAAAAATAAAACTGCCATTCTGGCATTCCTGATGTTACACTATCAAATTGCGTAAGGCCTTACATCCCAGAGAAAACACATGAATAGCAAAAGGGAAAAAGGGGAGGATTAAACAACCTAGCAATTCTTCCCTTAACACAAAGTTTTGAGTTTGGGTTGTGGAATGTGGTGTGTTTTGGTTGGCTGGTTGGTTTTAAGCAAAAGAATAAGGTAAAGTAAATAATGCACTACTAAGATTTTGCCTGGTAAGGTAAATAGACTTCAATCACCTTTTGCTGTTATGGCCATTTATATAGCATTTTTCTGCTCAGTTCAGCTTCTCTTGCTTGTTTTTAGGCATTAAAGTGACAGAAGTATGTACAATACTGTTGTACAATATTTTATTTCTCTAACATAAAATTGGTCATCGCATTAGTACTCTCTAATACTGACATATTTCTACTTCCTAACATGTTCCAAAAATGAATCAGCAGAAGACAGGAAATGAAGTTATATTTTAATACGCTCTCTGTCCTTGCCCTTTTTTTGCCTCGTATTATTTAACATTTTTGCTTGGAGCATCCAAAGAAAAAGCAAGACCCTGTTAGGGTCAGGTGTACTCAGCTAGCATAAAAAACCAAGGTCACACTGAAGTCATCATTTTATACCATGTGAGGGTCTGGTAGTGCAGTTTAGTCCATGCATTTTGGTGAGTCTTGGAAGCAATATTTCTAACGACCGTTTTCCTGGAGCTGGCCTGGATAGTATCTGTCCTGAGATCTGTCATGCTGTGATCTGCACTGCTGTGATGCCAGCATACACCACGTTAACAGTTACAGTGTAATTACTCTTCTCAGTATAACCTACAACCTTTTTTTCTCATTACACACTAGCAGGTTTGAGAGCTCACTTGCTCTCTTGCCAACCAAGCAATTTACCTACCATATGCGTGCAAAGAGCACCCAAGAAGTTATAAAACTGTCTGGTTCTTACTCAGCACTGTGGTTTTTTGGGAGCTATTCATTCGCTGTCCAATCTTTGGAGCAGCAAGAGAGGATGCAACAAAAATTAAAATAAAGCTGTTTTTTTATTGTTTTAGTTAAAGAACCCTACTTCTTGGTTCTGTGAAAATTTCTCAATAAAGTACAAAGGACAAATTTTGAAGATTAACCAAAACAGCCATAAACAGAGATCTCTCCTGGCACCCTAAACATCTCTGCAAATCTGTTCATTTTATTGCAGTAGTGCAAACTCTTCCTCAGAACCATCTGCACCTCTACTGAGATTTGAAAACCAGAACACACAAAAAAGAGCATTGCTTAATGGATAATGAGCAAGGGCACTAACAAACCCACTGCACTTATCTTCAAGCCAACTGTCCAAGCAGCTAGAGCACATACTCATCGGTCTTACTCCCAAGTGAAAGATACAACTCCTACAGAAGCTCACTGCATTTCTCTGAAGAACATCAGCTGATTTCTCACACAAATCTAGTGTGATACTCCTCCTCCAAAACTTCGCCTGGACCTTAGCGACAAACAAAATTAATAAAGCGGTGACCAAACACCAGAACAAATAAATAGCAGTGAATACTCAAATGGAAATAATGAACTCAAGATTCATATCTGCTCAAGTAGCCAAAAGTGACGATGTTCCACTTATTGTGAGTGACCTCGCAGTGGCTGGAGATACCCTTTTGCAGTGCTGTCAGTTTGAATGTGTACCGGAGTACGCTGACAGTAAAAGAAAATGCACGGATCTCTGTAGAAGACAGAAGACATAGTGTTTGTAGGAACAAAGCAAAAATACCAACACTTGCAAGTAGTCACTGCAAAACACTTTCAGTCTGATGATCTGTGCACATCCTTGTGACAGCAGCAATAAATCACAAGCTCTGCAGCTGTTTAGAGGGAAGGTTTCCTGTGAACCTGAAGCCTAAGACTAAGGTGGGTCACATTGTATTGGATTCATTCCTTTCAATAGATAAGTTTCTGGTTATCTTATTGTGCAAAGAACATACATACCATCTGTCTTGGGCATTTATGAAATGTTACTGCTGTGGTATCTACACTGTGAATGGAACAGAAATAGTCTCTGCTCTTGCCTTCCTGTATTTTCATGTGAACACATTTCTAAGTAATCTGTGTCATTTTTAAATGGTATCTTCTACTGCAACTTCTGAAAGCATATCTGTCTTAGCATTGTGCTGCACTTTTATCTGATCATGTGATGTACTAAATACCTTCAGTTCCCACTGACTTCTGTAATTTTTGACAATGTAGTCTATTCTACTAGAATAAAACTTTCAACTGGTTTACGCAGCTTTGATCCCAACAATTCCCAATGGGTGGAAAGCACACTAAGAAAAATCACCCAGCATAGAAGCAGGATAGAGTTGTCCAGTAGCAAGGAAGAAAAGTTCTATATAAGCATCCCGATACTATTCTGGCTGCAAGGAATTTTATTCTTTTGATGGATTTAAAATCAGGATAGTTCCAATGTCATTTCTCAGTTACTCTTCATCCTACTTGATGCAGACATGTGACAAATCTGATGCTCCAGAAGCTCAGCTTCTCACTGGTGAATTTTATTACAAATACAATCAAATTCAAGGTCATAGCTAAGAATCCAAGTGAATATGATTAAATTAAATATAATGTATAGAATCTCATTCCCGTTTCTGTCATCTTCAAATTTATACGAGCCTCTCTGAAGGAATGTAATGGTGAATAACACCAACCTTGAGACTGATGAATTTCTGGGGGAGTTGGCTACAAGAATTATCTGAACCTTCATAAAATCTTAAGATTTAATTTGCATTTTCTTTGCCATAGGTCTTTTACAGTACAAAGAACATCGGTTTGAGAGACACTGCTTTTCTCTTTACAAATGCATTGTCATGCTACTCTACAAATAACGTTTATCTGTTAACACACCTAACATGCACCAATGACAAACATTTCTGCTCTGGTATATAAAATTATTTAAAAATTATTCTACTTCTTCTAACCTACAGTACATACTCTTATCACCTTTTGTCTCAGTCTGTGTTTCTCTGAATCTCATTAGCATGCATTATACTAGCAACCATCTATTTGCCCTTTGAACTCAATTGGCCATCACTAGATGGAACAAGAAGAGAGTATTTTATGCCATTTTTTTTCAAGACACCTTGAACACACGTTCTTGTTCTTCACATATTTTCTGACTAACATTAAATAGAAAAAGGCTAGTGAGGAAATGACCCATATAAAAGCCCTGTAGATTTCATCTTAGCTTCTTCTGCAGGCTCAACATTGAAACATCTTGAGACGTTTTCATAGAGTTTGTTGCTAGCTTTTTATGTGCTTCCTTTTCTGATACTTCCCCCTCCAATATCATAAGCTAATTTTTTCTTTGCAGTCTGTTGGAACTGTTCTAGAAACAACTAAATTAATCTTCTATCACCTACACAGTGACAATGCTGTCTTCCATTTGTTTAGCAGCAGCGCTGAAGTTACTCATAAATTGTGCTGTGCATTTGACATACAGCCAAGCACCAGAAGAAACAAACTCACCCCTCCCCAGATATTATTCCTTCATTTTATAATTTCATTGTATTTACCAGACACTGCTAGTTACTGTGGTACATATAATTATTTTTATGTACCCTTGTCAACCCAGAGAAATGAGGAGTTCCATCATCTGGCTTACACATGCCAATTTTCCTTAGTCTTATGAATAATTAATGGCAACACACATAATTGAGCTCTGTTTATACAAACAAGGTTTACAGGTGGTTTATAAAGCTAATTGTTCCTTTTTTCACATTTGTTTGTAGAAGGAATACACATCCTTTCACCTATGTTTCAGTAATAACTGTTGGTAAAGGTATAAGGACATTCACATAAAGAATAGGAGAACAATATTAAAGGGATGAACAAATCCAGGCAATCGGACAACTTTGAAATTGAATTTAAATTATCCTCTTTCACCTGCCTGCTGCATGTTGCTTTTATTTTTCTATGTCTTTACTAATAATGATGGCATATTTGCATGTGTAAAGTAGAGCAAGCCAATGGGCAAAAGTTGTATGTAGAGTATGTTTCAAAATGCCACAGGGTGGGATAGGTGTGTATGTAATCTTATTTTCCTTTATCAGGTAATCATCATGTTTCTGTATGCTGTGTGTAGCAACCGATAGCATAATATATAACATATACATTCTGTAACTGAGGAACACGTCAAACAAAAACCAGCTGCGCCTGTTCTAAAAGAGCTGCCTGTATTTCTACGTAGATGAATCGACAGGAGTTATTTGCAGGCAGTATTTACCATTACTTTGGGGGAGGGTTGGAGGAAGGCAAGGGAAAGATCTACCCATGTTTAAATATCCTATAGGATTTCTTATGTCTTCTATAGGTTGATTAAAATCATGTGTTCCTGCTTGTTCCTTATCCTTTATCCCACACGGAAGGAGCACGCGGAAATAATTTGCAGCAAGATTTTTATGTAAGCATCCCCCTTATATGGGTTTTATGCAGAAAGGAAACATAAGGTTCTGAAAGAGCATTAATACCCAGGTACAGCTGGTCTTTGAAGATTTTAAGTGATCCAGATAAAAAGAATGAGCAAATGCCTCCCAAGGGAGACTGTGGCTGTTCTGACACTGTTCTTTATAACAAGTGTAACACTTATAGGGAGATGTCTATGGAGACCTAAGAATAGAATGAGGATTGTATTGGCAAAATAAGCATATAAGCAAATAAGACACAAATAAACCCCTCAACCTGGCCAGCGATAGAGAACTTAATCACAGTCTACCAGGCTGGCAGCAAAGAAAAACAAGCAAACTGATTAATTCATCTATTGTTATTAGTTAATGCAACAACCTAACGTTTCTCCATGACAGCAATGTCTCTGTGCCAGGTTTTTATTATCCTGCGGCACTGGCACTCTTAAAATTCCTATTACTCAGAGAGTTTACATTGATCTAAAATGGAGTTTTGTTTGCTGGATATAAAGAGAGCTATCACAAAAAATTTAGTGTCAGGCCTTAGGTGAGAATCAACCCCATTTTCTTTTTAAAAGACTCACTGGATTTAAAGACAAGTCACTTTTAAAGAAGGAATGATCTAAGGCACCAGATTTGTTTGAGGAGCTGATCCCAAATAACGATGCTCAATCTTTATTTTTATCATACAGAAATATCACATAGCTCTAACCATACTTAGTCAGGCTTCATTACTGCGTACTCCAGAGTCCCAAAGAGAAGTGCCAGAAGCTGAGACTAGACACTGTCATTAACTGCTTTTGTGCAGGGTAAAATTCCCCAAGGTCTATGTTCCCAGGAGAGACTAGATTACCAAAGGGATAGGGAATAAACTTGATACAGAGAATGTGAAATTCAGGACAGATTGTTCACAACAGAAAGTTTAGGACATCTGGAAAATTTATGGAACTCCTATAGTTTCATGACTGCAAGAGATGAAGACTAAAGGAGCAGGAGAAAGTCAGGAGGAAAAATAGAAGAGAATTTCATAATCCAGTCAGAGTTCTGAGAAGAAGAGCCTTTCAAAGTCCCGCCGAGATCAGTAGCAAATCCAAAGCTTACTGTTAATACAAACAAGAAAGCTAAACCACAGAATCAGAAGCCATGGGCCAAGTCTGGATAAATGAAGTTTTATTTGGCAGGACTACTCAAGGTAAAAATCCCATTTCAGAAATAATCCACTATCCTATCTATAGTTACAACATCAATGAAAATGAAGTTGCTAATACAAAATAAACATAAACCCATCATTTTCTCTGAATTCTGCAGAAAGAATGTATGCAGCTAAGGTGAAAATCTTGTCCTGGGGCTGCCACTGGATAACGTGTCCCTAACTAGAAGGATTAGAACTACCACGACGTAAGAAATCCTAAGCTAATTTGGAAGCAGAACAGCTGAAGAAAGGCTATTCACAGAAGTTGGAATTAGAGCAAGAGGTTAAATTGCTTCAGATTCTTTCTATCTGTGCTGATCTTGGTGCCAGATGTGAAAGTCTGGGTGAGATAACCATCTTTCCAAACCACCAAATCTTTCATAAGCCAGGAGGTTTAGGAGGCAAGATCACACGTATTGTATCTAGGAGTATAATAAGAAAAAATTCCTTTTATTCTTCTTGTGTAAGATTATTGCAAGAAAAAAAAATGTGGAGGGAGATACAGCTTTCTTTTTTTTTTTAAATGAAGAGACAAAAGATGTTGAGCAAAAGTCAAAAGTTTAAATTATGGTAGTTATTTTAAAGTAACTACAAGTTGCTTCACAGATTTTTAACAAAATATGTCCAAGGACTAAATACAGAAATATGCTCTACTAAGTAATTTCTCAAACCAAAAGCAATAAGCTATGGTAAGCCTTAAGTAGATCCAAGTTGCAGTTTTGTTCTATAATATCTGCATGAGTATTTTATAATATTATAGATTATTAAGCATGTTGATGTATAAAAATACACGGAAAGGTTGGCTGCTCATAGATCATACAGCACAAAATGATACTAGCTACATAACAAATTAGTAACAGCTGGATGATTTGGAACCAGAAGGCCTAACATGCCAGTACAGGGCAAATTTCATTCAGTTTACAAAATGAGACTACTTTACCTAGGGCAATAAAACAATGCCTCTAGATTGTATTTTGCAGAACCTGGGGCTCCTTTGTGAAACTGCGTGATAATTTAGTCATGACAAAGATGCCACAGGATCAGGGAGCCCAGCAGAGAAATTCTGCTGCCTGGAAAGATTCTGGCTTGAGAACTCCTGATTGCTTGAAGAGTTGAAAAGAATAAAGGAATTAAGCTCGAGGTTACAAAATTAAAAATGGAAGTGTATGCTTCTATGCTTTAGTGTGTCTTTATGAATATTTTGACTTCTTGAAGAATTGTTTCTCTTTAGAAAGATTTCCTTCTATGAAGTGCTTAAGATTTTCTGCTTTTAGATTCTCTTTTGGCAGAGGGGTGGGGTTTTTTTCATTGGAAAGAATATTTAGATTTAATGTCATATTTCAAAAGAAATTTTCTTGCTGTCTTTTGCTCTTTCCCTTTGACAGCCATCATTGCTGAGTAATGCTCAGGGTCACACTTTTGAAAAGCAATATTGCTGCAGGACCTATGGCAGGGCATATATCCAGAGGACTAGGTACTTGTCCTTTTGTAAGATATAGGTTGAATTCTGCAGGGGATGTGTCTGGCACAAGAGTTAGATGCAGATCAGTAAAGAAATATGAAAGGGAAAATCAGCAACTGTAGAAATGGTTTTAGGAATATATACACATACATTCACATGTATATACAATTTTGGAATATTAAGCAAGAAATGCATTAAATGTAAGGTAATTTGTTCCACCAGAAAACATACAGTGAGCTATTAGTCCAGGTCATTACTTGCTTGGACAAAACTCCAGACTGAACCAAAATCTTTTTCACAGAGTGCCGAGAGCTTCAACTGAAGTCAAAATAGTTGACCCAAGGTATCAAAGACAAATTTAGTCTGGATAAAAAGTCCTGAAATAATGCCTAGATAGCAGTTATTTTCCTAAGAGAATTTATTACCAGAATAAAACTTACTTGAAAAAAAAAATCTTTTCACATCTCTTGGCAGAACATCAGGTATTTTAGAAAAATACAATAATTTTCCCTGCAACAAACTTCTACCCTCAAGAAATCTTAGTACAAAAAGTCACTAGCATTCAACTCCGTGGCAAAATTGGACCAATGTCGCTAATAGGACACTTAGCATAAATATGGCCTTGCAGGATGATTGTCCGGTTCATTCATTGCTAAATCCTGCTTCCACAAAATTAATAAATTCTGTTAATTGCAAGGAAAGCAGAAGCGGGCTTTTAATCGCATGATGATTCAAGAGATAATCCTTGTTAAAGAGTAGGTTTGTTACCACTGAAGGTGACAGATTAACAAATCCCGACTTTGATGATTACTATTTTTCAGTCATATGGCAGGTCTTTACAAGGACCTTGACATTTTCCCTATTTAGAATTTGATTTCTATTCCCTAGTATTGTTCCAGCATTTTAGTTCAACTGGTTTTATGGTTGTCCAACATAAAATATGACTAGTTGGTGCATGACATGTTACCTCTGCAGTGTATGAACATATTTTGATTTCTACAGCACTGAGTCAGCATTCTGATGAGTTAGCATTTATATTCCCGACAGCTGTTTATTCCTCTCAATGTAATTTCAGAGATAAATGTCCAGAAGGGATTTGCTGCCCCAGATCTATCAGAAAACATATTTAAGATACTCTGTGGTATTTAAATCATAAAAAAATATTATTCAGTAATGCTAGGACAAAAAGTGATTAATTTTTAACATTAAATAACTAATTTAAACCTTATTATATTATTTAAAAATATAATGTGGTAAAAAGTCAAAGTATTTTTATTTTCTATGCAAAATCACATCAGTCGTTTCTAGGGACATTATAAGTTTAAGAAACTTACTGAAACTTCCAATCAGTATTTTTATTTTACTCCTTTTATTTAGAGTTGAGAAAGTAGCCTTGAGAAGAAAATAAGAGATAGGAACCAGTGCACGTAAAGGACCAAACTGTTCCTGGAACAGCTGATTGATTGTATCTTATGAAAGCCATGGGACTAGTTGGCACAGTGGAACATAAATCTTGATAGAAGGCAGAACCAGTAGATGAGGATTCACTGCATTCTGAAATTCTTCAGGTGATGCTGCAGGGTTATTTTGGCAAATCTGGTGTAGGCTATGGTCATTCATATGCCGTCATTTTTTATCTACTTTTTTGTTTGGTTTTAGTCTTCTTATAAAGCAATGCAGATGGCACAGAGTAGATTTTATTTTCCTACACCAGCCCTATAGACCCTGTAGGGTGTACTCCCTGTGTTACCACAGCTGCCTTATCTTTGGATTTTAGAGTAAATTCTTTCTAGGAAACGTTTCTTCTAAACACTCTTCTGTTAGATGTGGGTTTACGATATGGCAGGGAAATTCCTGTTAGTGAGATTATAGAAGTCTATGTTATCCATGCAAAAATAAAATCCAGTTCTGAATCCCATTAAATTAATGATTTTGATCATGTCTGGTGGCAATGAATTCTACAGATTACTTATGATTTTGATAAAAGAATTAAAAACAATATTTAATTGCGCTGTTCTCTGTTCTTTCAAACTCCATTTTTTCTTGTCTCAGGACGAAAAGAAAAAAGGGATTCTTGATATAACTTCTCTAGAAGTTCAATTCATATCCTCTACTACTTACATTTTGCCTTTTCCTACTCTCTAGTCTAAATCAAACAGTCCCTTTTTTCAAACTCAGAAAGATATCTTTGCTTATTAGACTAATAATATATATTGCCTAATAATTTTAGTTTTATTCTTATTGATATTTTATTTCTTCTTTTCTGGGATAGAGTAAAAGAACAGGGAACAGTATTACAGAGGAGAGTTTTCCAATAGATTCTTTCTGCATCCTAATATTTTGTTTGCTCCTTTGGCTGCTATAGACCACCAATCATCAGTTCTTACGGAACTTTCTGTATTACTGGCAAGTGCTTTTTTTTTTCCTCCCATGGTAACTATATCCAAATTAACTTGCAGGCAATTCCATTCATCTCAGTTATAACGGTGTCCATAAATGAACAAATAAGCCAATGAATAAAACCATCATGGTTGCTACTCCAGTAAAGTAAGACTTTTAAAATACAAGCAGTACTTTTGATGCTAAATTCTTTAATAAAACACCAAAACTTGAATGTTATTACCCTAGGACTTTTTTCCCAAATCCTTACTTATATCAATAAATGAGATTAGACAGGAGGTGAAAATCTTCATCCATATTTGCCATTAAAACTTAAGCTATGGGGCAGACTTTATTCAGAAACTGTCTTGAATCTAAGCATTTAAGATAATTTATATGGGTGTGACATATGCACCATAAAGAAGAATGTGTAAGTAGAAGACAATAATCTCTTTGATCTATTAATGAAAATTTATCTGGGCCGTTTCTGTACAAGTGTTGCATCGCCAATGTAGACTAATGTATAGCTTTCTGAAAAAATAATTAAATTAATCTTGGGATTGGACAGTGGTTACAAATTATTTGATCCCTTCTAATATCAATTCATAATCTTGTGTCTGCATTTGTCAGTTTTCTTTTGGCTTTGTAAAACATCCTGAAGATTGCAGTGCCTGTACTGTAATTTTGTATATGTGTGTTCAACATTCCACTTAGATTTAAAAGTCTAGTGAAGAATGGGCATCAGAGTCAATATATTTGTATATATTCTAAGTTTAATGCTTTGCTTTATTCCCAGATTTGCAGATATTCACGTTGACTATTCATGCAATATCCAACACAAAAGTTTCCAAAACACTGTACAATATACACTGTGAATGATACCAAAAGCAACAACAATGATTTTTTTTTTTTTCATAAACTGAGTATCTGTTTCTTGGTAATATTGTTACTAGCGTTATTTGTATGACTTCAGTGCACAGAGTTCCCAGGTGAGATTAACAAATGTGTATTCCAACCCAGAAGTGTTTACAATCTAAGTGTGTCTTTATGGACGTATTGCTATGACAGAAAGGTCTAAATGGTGTTATTACATACAGTTTAATAAATTTTTTTCCTCAGTGTGCAAACAGAGTATATGTCAACAGCACTCTTAGAAGAAATATTTTTCTGGCAATTTTATGATTCAGTGCTGTTGGGGTGGAGCTGTAGCAAAGAAAATGTAAATTTACAGAGAGGTAATCTTTCTAAGTACAGCCAAGTCTTCAGACAGAATGCTTCTGTGAAAAGTTTTCACTAAGATGCAGTCATTTTGTTACGATCTTTTACTCAAGGACTGGTTTAAATGTAAATTAAGGTAGGGCAAGAATATATGCATATTTCAAGTGACTGACCAGCACAGTAACAGTAGGTATGTATACTACTAAGTCCACCTCCTCTCACACATATGCTTTCTCAAAACTGACACTTCTATTTTATTAATCTTTACCAAAACCCCCTCACTTTTATAAGAATAAACTATTATAGAAGGGAAGAATCATCTTAAGAGGAGAATATTAGCTGGATGGCTGGATGGTTGGACAGGCAGTTGTAAGGCCCGATCGCCTTGTCTGTATTTGGGCTACTATAACAATGCAAAGTGTACCTGGGAAGCCTATGTAATGCAATAAGGCTCTCGGGATAGTGAAGAGGTAGCTTAATACACATATAGTAGCCCCACCACAGCTCCCAGAGTATGGTATTTAGCTGGATTACTGCTGTACTCCAACTCTTTCTCATGCAAAGAACAACCTTTTAGGCATTCCTAGCCAAAAAAATAAGAGTAGTCTAAGACTTCACTAATTAACTGTAGAAGCCAGAAATTAGGGAAATTCAAAGATCAGAAAAAATGTTTTCAAGGCCAAAAGCTACCTTCATCCTTTTTCTGGTTTTGTTGCAAGCAGAATCCAGGGAGGATAACTGGGTTCTGGATATTTTGAGACATAAGTTAGTGTGTCCAGAAGCATGCATAATGCATTGCTATGGTAATGGTTACCGCAGTTGGTATGTTTTGTGGAAAAAAAATTAAAATTCTGTATAAGTGTAGTTAGCTTACATAAGCAACTGCTATTTTAGTCAGAAGTGCCTTTTAGTTATTTATAATATCTTAGAACTTGTCATATTTTACATTTTTTTACAGAAGTGACAATTTATATAGATGAAAATGCAGGTTATTACCCTGAGCTGAGCAGGCTACTAAAGAAACAGTTTTGTCTTTATTACGATGTACTGTTCTTACAGTACAATTAACCACAGTATCTGATAACTTTTAATGTGCTGACAGTTGCAAGAAATTCCAATAACAGCCTAAGAAGTACTTTTTACGGCATTTCTAAAATGGAAATCTCCGAAATGACTTGTGAAATCTTGTGAAATTTTTACTTGCTTTTCTCTTCTCATCCTTCATTTCTCTTTTACATTTCTTTCTACTGCTGACTATAGCCATGGTTTATCTGTTCCAGGTTCCAAACTGAGATGAGCAGCTTCCTGTCAAATAAGCCAATGCTACTGGATGAATTGACCTTGACATGACTGCTGTGATACCAAAAGCCACAAGCTAACTGGTAACAATTCTTAGGTATGTCAATGCTAATTTTTATTGTTGATGCATGTCATAAAACTATCAGGTGATAAAGAAGCACAACAGTGCAGTCCATTGGTTCATCAAAATCTAATCTTCTTGAACCTCAATAAACATTTGGGATAAGACATCATGTGAATAAAACCTTTTCCAAATGCATATTACCTGCTGTATTAGCTCCCAATTTACAAAACATGTTTGCACTAAAAATACATGCAAAATGAGGGATGGCACCCTCACAGCAGTAATACTGGCAATGACTGGGGCATGCCAAGTAGCAGATGTTTGGAGGAAACCAGTCAAGGTTTTGTCTCAGTAATTGCTGGCAAAAAATGGCTGTTCCTGCTTTTCTTGATCCTTGATTGCATTGGCTCAATACATCCTCTCTTGGATAGAATACTCTTTATGAGGAGGTCATAATCCATGACAATTTTCTCTTATAGATTCTTCCCACGTAAATTTCATCAGGAGAGTAGGATTTGTTTTCTACTTCCAATGCCACTCTGAAACATTCAGTTGTGGAGAAAAACATGACCATTCATGAAGGAGCTCTGTGTTTCCATATGCAGCACGTCCTTAGAAGCTCTTTTGAGGACTAACTACTTCTCTAAATAATCCTTGGAAGAAGGAAAATGTGAGGCAGAATAAACGAGAGCACTAGGCTCCTCTTTTTCCTTTCTAGTTGCTATTTTACAGAAACACCTATCCACCCACAGACAAAACATAGGAGTTTGGGAGGGGGAAGGAGGGAGAGTAGTATCATTTAAGCCTGTGAGCCTACTTTCAGAATAAAGGGAATGAATTTGCACATACAGAATTGTTGTGTACAGAATACGGGGTAAAATCAATCCTGCTTTTTAAAAACACTGCATGGCATTGGCAACACTGAGGGTTGACTGGAACTTACATTTCTACATGAGAGTTACTACATCAGTAGAATAAAGATGCTTACAGGCAAAAAATTACAATTATGTCTGAAGACAGATTTCAGTGGTGATGCTTCCTGTTCAGAGCATCTCATTAGAAATTGGTATATTTCAGACTCCCTACACATTTGTTTAAAGATTAAAAAGTTAATGAATCACAGCAACGTGATAATCCTCACTGATACAGCATGGACTTACTGTATTTATTAGGATTTAGAAGTGCGGTTTCTGTAAAGTGCTAGCTGCTGCATGATACATGTTGTAAAAGTACAGTGGCCCTGATTTCTTGTCTTTGGATGGAGCATCTAGTTACTCTGAACTGCCTGCTCAGTCGTTGGTTGATTTCATTCACCTTGCAAATTACTCACTAACAAAAAATGAATGAACAGTGGCGCATCTCAGGACCCTCTAATTTGGAAGACCTCCTTGTCAATGTCCTACTGCCACTGCCAGCCTGGCCTGGCTTTTCACCACACCAGGAAGAGGGGAAAGCTTGACAAGGGGGATCCAATTCACTGTGAAGCCATTTTCTGTTTCCTTATCCTGTTAAGTCGCTGAACAAAGCACAACTAGGCAGGACCTAACAGCTCCTTGGACACCTTATAGAAGCAATGTGTGCTGTCATGTTCAGTGTACCCTACTTCAGCCCAGTTTCCCATACTGCATATCTGATCCTTTAATTCTCTTTTTTCGTTTATCTCCTTCCATAAGCTGTTTCTTTTCTGTAACAAAGAGTTCCAGCCTGCTCAATTATTTTTCCTATAGAAACCATTCCGTCTCATGCATTTGATCATCGTTGCCTTTCTCTGAACTTTTTCCATATCTAATGTAACATTTTCAAGGTGCAAGAACCAGAACAGCACACAGTATTCCAGGTGTGAGCAAACTGTGGCATTATAGACTGGCATAATTATATTTTCTGTTTTGTTCTTTTTTCCTTTCCTTACACTTCCATTTGCATTTTTGGACTGCTGCCATGCACTGAGTTGATGTTTTTATGAAACTATCTATCTGTCACAATCCCAAACTTTCACTTCTGAGTGGTAACAGGCAGCTCAGAGCTCATCACTTTATTCATAAAGCCAAGAATACTTTTGCCCACATACATAATTTCACATTTATCTACGCTAAATTTCCTCTGCCATTTTGTTACCCTGTCACTTAGACTTGAGGCCCATCTACAGTTCTATGCATTCAGCCAGCCCTCACTTCCTACATTGAGTAAATATGTATCCTCAGCAAACTTTTCCACCTCACTCCTAAGACCTTTTTCCAAACAATTTTTGAGTTTGTTAAGAATCAGTCCCCTGTGGAATTCCACTGGTGACTTCCCTCTGTACTACCACTATGCTCACATGGTCGAAGGTTTGGGAGGGGGCACGATTTTGGTGCTGGGGAATGTGGTATTCGGGACCGGTCTACAGGGTGTTACAGACCTGTGTGGTCCCTTAGCTCAGACTTCATGCATAAGAATAATTTGCAATACTGTACTGTGCTCTGCCTCTTGCAATGGGATCCTGCATACCAGCTAGAGCTAAGCAACCTGACCTGTGACTTCTGGTTCATCCGTGCCTGACACACTGGTGAGGAAGTGAGGGGATTATTTAGCATTTCCCAGCAGTGGAGGACTGTGCGTTTTGTGCCAAGATTCTGCGTGCACTGAAGTCCTCTTGAAAGGGATTTTTTCTATATGCAGTCCAGCCCTACGGCCTTTGCCTGTCATGTGATTTGACCCCCATGTTACATATCCCACTTCATGTGATCAGATACATAAAGTCTCACATGTAAGAAAGAATAAACTTCAGAAGTCTAACTTCTAGTAGTAGGTAGGACGCTAATAGTCTTTGCCAAATGAATGCATCAGGGCATAAAAAAAGTGGTTCAGAGCAAAGGAAGTTTAACAGTACACAGCCTCCTGGCCCAATAAGATAGGACCCAATACAGCAGTTTAGTGAGGAAACTATGTAAAAGAGGAGTAGAAAGTGTATGGAAATATGTTTTGGTTTGATACACGCATGCAAAAAAAGGAACCATATATAAACTGTTGGAAGTGAGGGAGTAGACCAGCAGCAGTTAGTAAAACAGATAAAAACTGAACATTTAAATGGCTATTGTTTTTTATTTGGTTTGGACTTCATGAGCTTGATTTAACACTACAGTGCACTTAATTTTGTTGGTCGCATATGGGAAAGTGGGTATGAATGTTTCCAAGTCAGCAAGGAATCATTTCCAAATTCCTGAAGTGTGAAAATTGTCGTATTTCTGAATTTGTGCTTGTACTCTTCACTGGGTTGTGTTTGGATGTTGTTTGTTCGTATCTGGGGAGCACAGACTCCAAGAAAGTATTTTGTTTACCACATGCAATGAAGGAAAGGCAGTATTTGTCACTATGCCTTTGAAACATCATAGTTACAATTGTACTTTTTGGTAAGGAACATAGACTCATTAAATGATATTAGTGCATCAAACCAAGAAATACTTCTAAACCTCTTATATGTATCCTCTATATTTGTGTGTGCATGTGTGTGTATCATGTCCAGGAAAACTGGGCAAATGAATCATCCCTACTAAATGTTATGATACTGTTACAATTCTAAATAATCATTCACAGCAATAATTTCAAATAGGTAGGCAAAGAATTTTTTAACAACTGTGATAGAGTACCATCTAGTGGCCAAATTGAACAGGTCAGAGACAGGTACCTTAATTTTTCAGTATTAACTGCCAAATGCTGCATAGTTTCTGCTTGAGTTTATTATTATTATGGTGTAGAAAGCATCCTTCTACTTTTAATAAATATGTAACTTGATAGATAACCTTGCAAATCTAAATACAACAATGCCCTGGCTTGTGCACCCAGCTGCTTCTCAGACATGGCTTTTTGAATACTGTGATTTTGATCGGGGAGGACAGAAGATGCTTGAAAAAATGTGTCACTTGTGTTAAAGATCACATTTTTATTGTATTCATCAGAAATGCTGGAGCTGTCTCAAGAGGGGAAACTGTGAAAGTAGAGCAGGCTATCCTTATTAGGGATCTCACCTTTAAATGAAAAATTGAGTGCGAATCCACACACCTATTGCATCTTTAATTTTGTTTTCTTTTTGCCCAAGGTGCTTTACTGACTGAACTGTGTAATGACTATAGCTGGTTGACTCTTAACTAACAGGATCATCTCAGTGTTTAGAACTGAGGTGATTTTGCTCTTCCCAGACATGTGAAGTAACCATATGTACCATCTATTCTGCAGTGATAAGACTCTGATAACTTGTATAAACATTAATACAAAAACATAGTTTTACAATTGCTATGTAATTGTGTAACATCTATTATTATCTGTATTATCAAAGTACTCTAGCTCACCATGATGCTCCCACTAACATCGTCTGGAATTTTGTCATTTACTTCAGAGACAGGAAGTCCTTGTCCTTAGAGTGTCTATGTGTCTGACATTTTTCCATCATTGGAAAAAATACTCTATGGTTGAGTATATTTACAAATATTGGGAAAAGGACAGTGAAGCTATTTTTCATTTTCTCTTTATGCTCATCTCTTCTTTTCTAACTACTGCTACATATTTGTAGTTGTCTTTATGCATCCTGTAGTTGTGCACTGCTGTATTTATGGATGGTACTTTCTGTCTCTGATTGGTTGCCTTGTTGATAGGGTCCCTGTAACTGTGGTTTGTCATGTGTGAATTTATGCAAGATACGTGTGGGTAGCACATTTGCTTTGCTTCCAGCTATATTGTTTTTTTCAAAAGTGGGGTTGTCATTTTCACAAATTGTTACAAGCACTTGAGACTCTCTTCTCCACAAATACCGTGTTGATTGTGTAAAATTTTCTTTCTGGTGTTTGACACAAGTGTGGCACTTAAGAAGACACTAGCTTAAGCCAGTTACCTATTATATTTTTCTCTTGGATGGAGGACAGGAGTGTTGGCATACAATAGGTGGTATGGAAAGATTGGTGCTTTTTTAACCTAGTGTTAAGGTATATTTTTTTTTCCCAGGACACTGATGTTGAAGTAAATTGTGTGCTGTTGCACACCAGTTTGTCTTCTCATTGAGTTCTCTGTTTCCAAGAGAGGCAATTATTCCCTTCTTGCTGTGTGACTTCTGGGGCTACATCAACTTCCACACTTAACACTGATACACTGTGGGGAGAGTATAGCCCCAGCATCTTTTTTTCTTCTTCCAGGGTATATGCAGGGCTGATACACCATATGCTTGCTTATCAGGTGGAATCATGTAACGTTCTTATAGTGAGAATACCTGACTCCCCAAATACTGATACTGTCATGTTTTATGATATCTGTTTGATTCTTTTAGAGCTATCAAGTATTTCCAGCATAGACTAGCTTCAGGAAAGCTTTCATATTTGTCTACTATTTCCCTGATGTGATTCTTTAGCTGCAGGCACTTCTTAATTGGTTTGGTTTTGTAAGTGAATTGTCTTGTGATGTTACAGGACCAGTGCTACAGAATTAATCTATTTAAAGCCAAATGGCACATATTCAGATTATGAATGACTGCAACTCTCCTGGAACTCTTGTGAATGTATATGGAGAAAGGAGTTCTGACTGGGATTTCATTAGCTGTGGGTATAGATCAGCCCATACTGTACAATTTGGGCCCATACTCTATTGCATCACGTGTCTTTATATTCTACTACGATTTCATGTTTCACTGCAACTCAAGATGAATTTAACCTCGTATGACCACAATTTTTTCAATAACTTTACAGTCATTAAGTTTTACTACACTTCTACAAGCTAGTGTAGTTCAGTCCCTAGCTGAAGCTTAACAAAACTGACCTAGACATGCAAAGATATTAAGGCTTCATAATTTACTGTTTATATGCTACTCACACATCAAAACAGCAGTACAGCTTTTAACTACTTTTCAAGCATTTTTCTCAGAACATAAGTTTCTGTCTTAGCTGGACATATGTAAATGAGCTATTGAGAGCTCTAGTCGAGTCTCAGCTGGATTCCTTATTGAATTAAGCAAAACATGATTCCAAACACACAACTGCAAATGCCTGAACTGAATACTATCTACATAAAATGCAGCATTTTAGGACTTTCCAAAGTTTTCTTTGTGTCCTCTTTTATGTTCAGGTCTCTGAAGAAGGGATTTAAATTCCAGTATCCGAGCATGTATCAAGTTACATGCTGTTCTTACATAGGTCTTCCTCAGTTTCTATTCCTCTTAAAATAAATAAAAGTAACAGGAACCGTGATATTAACTTAGGATGTCTCTCACATTCCAAGGAAGTTTATGAGTAAAATGTACTTCTACATATGTGCTTAGTCCTTGAACACAGAAAACTAGCAGTGTCATCGATGCATTACATCACTACTGAATACCTGTAGTAAAGACCAGAGGTGACCCCCAGCATTCATCAGCATCAAAAGATGTTCATTATACAAAATAGAATCATAGTTTACAAATGCCAAGTAAAATCAGATGCAAATGAAAAACTTCTTGAAAGCATCAGTGGTGTACTTCACTTACATGGAAACTAAGTGACAGGAAATATTGTGACCATTAAAGACATCATGACACTGATAATTTAACCTGTATTTGTTGAATGATTGATTCAGTTGTTCCTCAGCAGAAGGGCTTCCTTCTTGGTCACTCATCTGATAGGTTTCATGCAGCTCCATCTCTGATACAGCCCTCAGTTTTGTCTGCTCTGATAACGCTGGGAAACGTCTATGCATACGGTCTGGATAACAATAAAGAAATTTCTCTAATAGCTGATACATAGTTCAAAATAATACCTACAGTTTGATGTAATTCTGTTTGTGATGTTGCATTTGGGTAAGTGGCTGGTTTAGGTAAACATAATTTCTTTTGACCTTTTATAAAGTTGTTTCCATGTTTGTATTTCCAATAGACTTGAAAGGTACAGGTCAGGCAATTTATAGGGATTTTGGAAATAAACCTGAAATTCTTACTCCATATAAACTCCTGCTTGGCCAATGAAGAATTGATTTCCTACTGTATCATATGGACAAGTAACAACCAAATGTTTCTCCCCATGGAGTCACTAGGAGCTTTGCTTTATACTATAATGAGTATTTTATAAGAGAAGAGTAGAAGAATCAAGTCACTTGTGTCTTGAAGAATAAATACTGCTATAACACCCCTTAAATTACTGTGGGTACAATTATTTGAAATAATGAGACGAAAGAACTCAAAGTGGTGTTGAATCAACTGTGTGCAAGCAACAGTACATCATTCACTGGCCACATTTCACTAGCAGAGTTTACAGTTTTTGTAGTGAACTACATCAGTCCAGAGACTGAGTGACCTCTTGGAACCATGCCACATTTCCAGCACCTGTCAAATGGTTCTTTCTGTAGGGCATGAAGACAATGGAAACACAATACCCATATCTGCCAACATAGGCAAGTCCAGAAAACAGAAATTGGCCCCTGCTCTACATGCAGTTGATCAATAACGGGCATTGATTCTATTCTGTGTGCTCAGTCAGCCTGCCATAAAGAGTGTCTTTAACAAGTACAGTGGACAGGATGGCACACAACTGCTATGTTAGCTGGGGTGTTGAAGCCACATAGCACCGGCATAGCAACTTCTCATCATGCATGTAGACAGTATTTCTTCCATTTTGATTCCTTTGTCCTATCAATCAGCTTTTGATCAGGGTGGAGAAGAAAATTATTTTAATGGAAATAATAAACAATGCTCTTTTTCATCATACCTTTCTGTGTGCTTTGTAACAGGGTTTATTGAAATCTATCTATAAAAATTCATAATGCATGAAAATCCATAATGCATAATCCATTTAACTGAATCTGCAACAAATGCATGCATGAATTTAAACAGATTATGTGTATGAATTAATGTGAATATGTAGCATGTGCTTTTCTTTTCCTGCTATCCAGTAGATTATTGTTAGCAATAACAGATTCTAAAACTAGCTTTGCATATTTGATGTATGCTACTGGGGGAGGGGAAGGAGGAAAGAGTGTAATAGTGGATGAGCTAAGGCAGCCCGAGGCATTTTTCTGCCTACACAAGGCACAGACAGACAGAATGGATTGGGGACGCTGTTCCAACAGTATCTTTTACTCTTTTGGAAATGTGCAGCATTGGCTTTCTGGTTTTTTCTCAGTATCTACTATGATGTTGTCAGGGAGACAGAGTCCTTGACTTGCACCCAACTGCTGAGGCCATCACCCTTTATAACAGTACTACCCCCCAAACCTTGTACCCACTGGAAGATTTAAGTCTCTTCTGTGACAGGCCCCTGCATGAAATGTTTAGGTGGTATAGAATAAAAATCTCCTTGCACTGCCTCTGCAGTTAATTCAGAGGAAGCCCAAACTTCATTCCAAAATGCATATTCCAAAAGACCTGGCTTTATAATGTATTTATAAGCCATTGTATTTCTATTTGTATGCTTTTTTAAAAAAATTATAAAGAGGCCCCAAGTAGCCTTTTCATAATGTGGTTGTCCATGAAGTACATTCTACATATATTAAAATCCACAACAACATTTGTGAACTTCCTCCCTTTTTCTTTTAACTGCCATAAAACTGTACTGTAAATTGATCTTGAAAAGATATACTAAATGGGCATCCGTTCATAAATAGGTTATTCTAAAATATCTGTTGCCTTCTCAAGTAATTGGAACTGTCAATTTTAAAAGTAATCAGGTTTTCAAGAGAGGACACAGACTACAGCTATTTTAAAGGTCAAAATGGTTTTAGATTTTAATTTTTCTTATTTAATTTATTAAAATTCTTCCAGTACTCAGACGTACTGGGTTTTATTTATAAACAGTTGTAATACTAAGGTGTTTAAACCTGTTACTGACCGGATTGGTGAAAGACATGACTATTTTAATTAAATTCTAAAAGGACATTCTGTGTATAACCTTTGAGCACAACCCTGCAGTCATTGCTAAAAAAACTCTAGCTGACTTGAAAGACTCAAATTTGGAATATAACAGACACAAAAAATAAAAATAGGTCACTAGGATATAATTGTAAACACTCTGCACATATTTTTTCACATTATCTTTGCTAACATCTATTAAAACATTGTTTCTCAAATAGGTATGAATAGTGCCTGATGTCCAAATAACATTTTGATTAACTTCAATTGTATTGTTGATACTTAGTCATGCAATCTTTTTCATGCAGTTGTTTACAGATAGGTATAGTAAATGATGTGACTTACAAGAAAAATGTGAAAGGGATCAATTACTCAGGAACTATGCCTACAGAACTTCTCAATCTATTTTTAAATATTTCAGAAATGGGAAGGAAAGTAAAAGATCAGTGTTACATTTCTGAGCTAAACATTATCAGTAGTACTTAGGAATCCTTTTCCCTATCCTGACTCTTATTCATTAGTAACGACAATATTAATATACAGTATTTTGCTACCAATTAAAATGTTCAAAGTATAACAACAACATATATTTGTTTAATAAATTTTCCTTCCTGTTATTTTCTCTTTTATAACAAAGAACCATAAAGACAGCAAATACTCTCTCTTGTTTAGTGCAAGAGAGAAAGTACACACACTAATTATAGCAAATAACTATTAGTGTCAAAGGATTCCAAGACCTTACCAATATACACTTAAGCATTTCAGAGCAGACAGTGACCTTACCTTCATAGCCAAGGAGAAAGCATGTCAGCAAGTTAGGACAGACCTCCTCCAAAATGGAACAAAAAGCAGAGAAAGCACTTGGGCCTTTTAAAGAGAGTTTAGCTAAAAAATATTCAGTTCTCTTCTTGTAGCTCTCCTGGGACCAAATGTCTTTGTATTCCTCCAAGGAAAAGACTCTCTTGTAAACCAAATATGACAGCACTTTGTTCACGTCCAGCTCTTCCAGTATTTTCTCTCTCTGATTGCTTGGGATTTCAGAAAGCCACTTATTCCTGTTTTCATTTTCTCTTTTGGTAGGTTTTGTACAGTTATAAAACCAAGATTTGGTTGTTCTTCCAAGCATTTTGATATTTAAATGGAAAACAGAAAATTCTACTTCTGCATTATTGTGCAGTATTCAGTATGCAAAGTAAACATAATGTGGATGGATAGAATGCAAATACATACTGCTGTCTGTAATTATTGTAAGTCTAATGCAATAAAGAAGGCCTACATACAAATTATAAAGAAATCTAGCTCAGTGCCTGCAGCTTCCTAAGAGGATTACATTACACTAATTAGCCCTTTACAACTGTTAACAGCTTCTGAACCGTAATGATGAGACTGAGAATTGCTTAGTTACTGTTACTTTTTAATTCAGTAACTGATCTTCAAAGGTAACACTTTGCAAAAAATAATTTATTCAAGAAGGCAGCTGATAAAACTGAAATAATCTGTACAAGCTGGTACAGGACAGAAAGTGTCTTCTGTACACTTTAATTTTGTATTCCTCAGAGGCCGTACCCAAATAACAGTATAAATGCCCGCTACTTCTAATTCTTTCATAAAATATTAGCTTTACAATGCAATGGAATTATACATTTAGAAAGCATGTTTCTGTAAATATATTGTAATCCTATATGCAAAAGGTAAAAAAAAAGGTTTCAGAATACAAACTTTTTTGTGAAGGTAAATATGTCACTGTCAAGAATAACAACATTTCTACGTGTTTAGATCTTTAAGTTGTGCCCAAGCAAAATAAAACGCCATATACCATCCATTTCATGAACCAGGTTTAGCAGTGGAGATTACTGCAATCCTGGCGGAGGTGTTCTGCCACTGATTATCATTCATTGAGGATCACACATTACATAACCTTCCTTATGCAAATGCTGCTTAATACATGGACTTTATGGTCTTGTTTTCATACTCTCTGTCAACATAAATTCCCTGTATAGAAAAGCTATGAGTACTCCCTGCCTCCTCCTCCTCCTGTTTCTTAGTCTATTTTTTCTATTTCCATTACTTCCAACTGATAACGCATCCATGGCCTCATTCATGTGGCCTTATCTGCAGTTTTCTTAAGGGTGCTTTACCTATTGTGCAGCAAACAAAAATATTTTGCCAAGCTTTTAAGAAAACAAGTTTTATAATATTTTCAGTCCTTAATGATCTTAAGATGCAACCACTGTATTCTCCTGTCAGGCTTCTGTTTCTGAAATTTAAAGTATTAATCAGTCAGCATTAAAGTTGACCACTGACCATATAATAATCCAGGAACTTTATTGTGTATATCACAATCCAAAAAATTAACTAGCCAGGCTTCACAGAATTGTTTGGAAGCATTGCCTGTCACCTTGTGGTTGTTTGTAGATACAACAAGCCTCACATGTGACACATTATCTGGAGTAAGGACAAGTGGAATTATGTGTTATTTTAAGCCATATTAAGCCATATTAATGGTCCATGGACCATGGCAGTAAGATTCTCACGCTTCTTCTGTAATAATATTGAATCTACTCAGGTAGAGCTACCTATGCATTGCATGGCATCACACGCCACATGAAAGATGACCCACTTGGGGGAAGATACGTGGTGAAAGGCATCTGCTATCCTATTAGTCAGCTAGTACAGCTAAACAAGGGTAATACACAGTAGGCAGAGAAAGTAGCCAACCTATCTGAAAGGCCTGGCACATCTTCTAAGCAACCTCTAAAAGTAAGGGCTCTTTTATAAGCCTAATTCTTAAGATTCCCTTTGATTTTTGAACCTCCATAGGGGTAGTACAAATACTGGCCCCCCCCCCTTCTTTCCATATCCTCAATGAAACCTCATGCCTTTTTTTCTCTCCAAGTTGTTTCTCTCTCAGAAGTTCTACTTAATACCGCAATATCTCAGCAGCCAGAAGGTCCTGATAAAGCCTGGCGCTCCACATGTTAGACAGCATCTTATGAATCAGCCTTCTCAGCCACTACAACTTCTGGTAGTAAGTTTTTCCATTACTTCAATAAATGCTAGAGCAAGCCCAAAGTTACAGGTTTTGTGTTTATAAGACAGTGCCCAAAGATGAGATACAAAGGATGTAATTGAATACATTTCTCAGAGTTTAACCTCAACACTAAATCTGTGTTTATTTTCATCAGTATCCTAAATGAAGTAATAAATTCTGCACAGTAGTGAATTTAGAAGTTAAAAGAACAGGTAACCTGTCAGATTAATAATGAAGTGAATTTTTAAAGGAAGCTATAGAGTATGTCCTATTTTTATACATGTCCATGGCAGTTCTGCCCATGACAGTCCCTCCTCGAAGAAGAGTGACCTTGCTATAATAAATGATAGACATTGATGTTGGCAAGTCGCATCTCTTCAGAAAATTGAGGAAGAATTGGTGCAAATCAAAAATGTACATAAGCACCAGTTTGCTGAGGGATATTCTCAATATACCTTAAATAACAAAACTAGTTTTTAAAAAAGCATTAAAAAGTTTAGCTGGGGCAGAATGGCTAGAAGAATTAACTACAAAGCTGTTTGTTAGAAAATTCTGGGCATTCACGGGAGAGAAAAGAGTACTCTGCAAGGAAAATGCAAAGAAAGGTTGGTATGATATGAACTGGTTAATATAGACAGTGAATTGTACTACACGCAGCAGTCAGCCACAGTAATCGGAGACATAAATGACAGCTTGAAATTTGTGAGTATACAGTATAGGAGTGTCTTTGGGTTCCATGCACTGAATAATTTACAGTTTTTTTTCTAAAGGAGTACAATGTTTTGAGCCAGAAACATCCTCATTATTTTTGTTGGCAAAAGAATATATCCTTTTAATCTCAAATATGTTTTTAGAAAATCTTAAAACCACAAAGAAAAATGGGTGATATCATAGGAGTTGTATCAAATTGTGGACAAATACTAAACTTGACTCTCTACTTTCTCACATACCGTGTAGTTATTTCCAACTGTGTAAACTGGAGAATAAAATGCTAAAATTCTGATTTGGTAATTGCCAGAATTCTAATGAAAATCCACACCTTCGAAATCTGAGTATTGGGTAAAGGCAAAAATTTGAAAGTGTGTGTTGAGAAACTGAATACAGAGAAGTGGGTGTAAAGTACAATGAAGGGAGGAAACTAGAGAAATTGAAGATGACAAAGAAGTATTTGAGACAAAAGGATACATGGAAATACACAGTGGAAATAAAGGATTTGTGCTGGAGAACTATTGTTTTCCCACGGTCAAGGAACTGAGGGATTTAACTGCATTCCATTTAAGCTCAGCCCTGGACCATCACTCCCTGCTTGAGTGCCGTCAGAGATGTGCTTGTCCCTGGCTCCTGTTGCTCTGGACTGTGACCTGTGGGCTGGCTTCCTGGTTTGACTTTGCCACATCACCATGGACCTGACTGGTAATCACTGTATCTGGCCCCAGTTACCATCCTGGGACATGACCTGTGGATTGCTTTCCTGGCTTGACCTTAGACCTGCCTCATCACCATGAACTTTTCTGGCAGTCTGGACTCCTGGTTGGTCCTGACTGCTATCCCCAGCCCTGCCTGCCTTGTTTGAGTACTGTGAGACTGGGCCCTGGCTGGCCAGCCCCTGTCCTGCCAGCCTTGCTATGGCATTGGGCTCTCTGTCCTGTAGGATGCAGCTGGCCCTTGTGGCTCCCTGACAGTTCTTTGACTCAACACCAGGATGTTAAAACTCCTTATTTTAAAGTGTGTGCAATGGATCTTACAGAAGGGCAAGAAAAATGCCGCCTTTGTTCATGTAATCCTATTGCCCTAGGGGAAACTATGAAAAAAAGGTGAACCCGATTATGTGAACCTGCAGAGGTGGAGGTGTACCAGGAGGTGCATAAGTGGCAGGGAAGGATAGCTTGGGCTGGAGGGAGATCTGTTATAGGGGCGGCAAGGCACACGCTGTATGAAATATTGCTTATGTGACAGTATTTTGGTTTCAATTCCTCTGCCCAGCTTGCTTTTGCCACTCTTTATTCGTCTTTCCCATGTTCCTCTCTTGTCTGCAGACCTCAACTCCCACTGTAATGCCTGGATCCAAGCTGGTTTTTGGAGAAAGTGTGGCTGCAGGCAACTCTCACAGGTGGATGTGTTTAATGGACAGTGATCAGAGAGAAAGTACAATAAACCAGCCATAGGTGAGTGTTAGGGCTGACAAGACCTTAGAGCTGTGCCTCAGCAGTATGTAGGGTGGACCACCTGAAGTCTATGCTAATGAACAGGCTGTGGGGCTGCATTCAAGTGGGTGCCGTCCATATTTTCCATACTCTGACAATGTCTCTGTCTTTCTAAGGCACCTGGTTATTATCCTCCTTTTTTGTTTGCATAATCCTTTGAAGGACCAAGACATTGGTGATGTTACACGTAGGTCATTTGAAAGCACGTATTTATGTAAATGGTATTGTTTAAGTGTTGCTTTTCTGTGGTTTTAATAGCCAACAAGCTCCACAGATGCTAAATTGGATACTTGGGAACATAAAGCAAACTTGATGTGTTTTTTCTCCTCCCTGTTACAAACTACTTGTGCCTGCCAAGCTCTCCACAAAACAGCATGATCAGGATTTTGAGAATGAGTGATGCAATTCATCATTGTGTTACCGAAAATCATAACCAAGAAAACTCTCCAAACCAAATGATAGTTTAGAAAGCTGACACTGGTTTATTGCAGCGCCAGGTGCATGGGGCATTTCTCCTCCTAGCATGCACACCGAGGGACAAAGGCACGCTCATTATATACATTAAAAAATGAATAGTCATACAATTTCCCAGAAGCGCTCGCCTACTTCCAGGAAATCTAATACATATACTAATACATTGTGAAACTGCCTCTGCACAGGCGTGCTGAATTGGGGAAGGGTCTCTGGTGGTCGTTTGGAGGTATAGCCCTTAACGCAGTCTGCCCACCTATGGTCACAACTTATGGTTTGGCAACTTCCGCTTTATTAACTTAGTCAGCAGAGCCAGGATATACAGTACTGATACTGAGAAACATCCTGCTTTCTTGGCACGCATATTGTTCTTGGCACGCAAACTTGCTTAATTTGTCTGTACAAAGGGGTCTGTTCTTTGTATACTAACTAAATTGTTTAAGTCTTTGGTATCAATCCCCCCTTTGGAAGTAGCTGGATTTTCTTACTACTTCCGTATATTGTTCTCAATGGTTCTCTTAGTACAACCTATGCAGATTCCTATAATAACTACAATTATAACTACCTAAATTATTCCCTCCAACAACGTGGCTAACCATCCTTTTAGAGACCATCCACCTAATCCTTACAGGATTTTGTTGAGCCAATTATTTTCCACTGCCTCCCTGATTGCTCTGCTGTCTTCTGCTACTTTTCTCACTTTATCTAATTGTTCTTTCAGGTTATCAGTGATATTTGGGATGTGGATACAGCAGTGCTCTTTGTCTAACTTAAGATATCCACGCAACCCTTGTTCTTTAACTAATAATAAGTCTAAGACTAGCCAATTTTGTAAAGTCATTTTAGTATTAGCTTGGACCCATTTTTATTAATAATCTGGAATCCTTTTTGAGTGGCTCTTGACAAAGTTTCTCCTTGCCAACTCAGATTTTCTATCAATACTCGATTTTCTAAAGTCCTTAGTCCTGATAATAGGAAACTTTGGAATCCCCAATCAAGTTGTACTGCTGCGGAAGACCCTATCCAAGTATCAGGGTCTTTTTCTGTTTCAGTATCTCTTTTAATTTGTCCCCAATATCGGGCTTCAATTGGACTCTTTTTCTATGTAGGACATAGGGTCAATAATCCTAAAGTTACTTGTCTAGTTACTGTACTAAGCTGTAATCGGGTAGTCCAATATCCATCTGACGTGACCCATGTCGTGTAACCTGGGGACGGGATTTCTTGTCTACAATCTTCATTTGAAAAATTTTGTTTTTTACAATATTCCATTATCATAAAAGTAGAATTTAGGATCGATATTTCACTATGACTTAAGACATTGGGGCACCTCCAACTGGCTCTGCTAATGTTATAAATAGGCTTTGTGCCCCAATTAAAGCACCAATCTATATTTCCTATATAATTCCAATACCCTTCCAAAGGTCTGGTCCAAGTTTTAAATTTTTTCTTAAGATCTAAACATGCAGGGGCAGTAGTCACATTTTTAGTAGTATTTGTGGTAATAATCTGTGCTGTTGGGTTATAATCCCAACATAACTTCTCACCAGTCGGGAGTCTTATCTCATTATTATTACATTCCGTAAAATTGAAATGCCAACTAATGACCCCTCCAGTGGGGAGTTCTGAAGCTTCCCTCTTCCTACAATTGCCCTCAGAATCTAGGTAATATGTAAGACCTGCCGTTTTAAGTGCCTCAGTGATATTTTCCCATTCCCTAAGTAAGGATATATTGACCGGTATGATGCCCCAGGGAATAGGCTGGCCAGCCGAATGAGGAATGGGGATACATGCTGTAACACTGGTAAGATTCCACATTTTACCAAACCCTTGTATTAAAGTTAGAATTAAGTTTTCATCTAAGTCTGCGTTGGCCTTTCCGTCTGTATTGACTTCTACACTTCCTGATATCACTGCAAGAGACAGAATGCAGAATTTCATGATTCCTGAGCTAATTTTAAGCGTAAAGGTCTTTCTTGTTTGACAGTCCATTCTGGTGATGTGGCTGGCTTGATCCTGCTGTGATGTATGCACAGAGTGACTCCTTCGACCTTGACAGCTGTGTAGGTGGCGTGTAAAATCTGGAAAGGTCCTTTCCACTTCCCCTTCAACAGTTTGTCTGACCGCGTCCTCAGATACACCCAGTCTCCGGTTTGGTGTTGATGCACAGGCACGTCCTGGGATAGCGGTGCACTCACAGAGACACACCTGTGGAGAGAGGACAGAACCTTTCCTAGAGAGATAACATACTCTTTCAGGTAATGTTTTCCTACTATTTCAGAATTGACTCCTGTTTCTATCACCTGATAAGGTTTACCGTATATGATTTCAAAAGGACTAACCTTTTATTTGGTTCTAGGCTGGATGTGTATTCGTAGCAAAGCTAAGGGTAAAGCATCCGGCCACTTTATCTGAGCCTCTTGGCAAATTTTACTTATCTGTCTTTTTAGGCTTTGATTCATTCTTTCCACTTTCCCACTTGATTGATGTCTCCATAGGGTATAGAGATCCCACTTTACCCCTAACGCTTCAGCTAAACTTTGAACGGATTCTGCTATGAAGTGTGGACCCCTATCCGAAGATAGTCCTATGGGTACCCCAAATCTCGGTATTATTTCCTTAAGTAACACTTTTGTTACTTCTTTTGCCTTGTTGGTGCAACAAGGGAAAGCTTCCGGCCAGCCTGAAAAAGTACCTATCGTTACAAAAAGATACTGGTATCCATTTTGCCACGGTATTTCAGAAAAGTCTATTTGCCAATAGTCTCCTGGACTGTTTCCTCTCTTTGTCACCCCTGGTAAAGGTCCTCAGGGTAAGTGAGGATTGTTCTTCAGGGATAATTCACATTTCTTCACTATGCTTTTGGCTATTCCAGTCATTCATACACTTAGCACTTGTGTTTTCAATGCTTCCACCACTGTCTCAATTCCCCAGTGAGTTTCTTGGTATTGTCTATTAGCCAATTCACACATGATTTCCTGTGTAACTATTACTTGATGTGACGGAGTCACCCACCACCCTTCTTGGCTTTTCTTTGCCTTTAGTAGATTAGCCAAATTGGTTGTCTTCTGGTGTATACTGTGGACTCTTAGGTCCCAACCTCTGGACCTTTTCCAGCCAAACTAGCAATATTTGACGTTCAGCTGCTTCTTTTGCAGCTTTATCTGCCATATGGTTTCGTATATGCACCAGGCTATTTCCAAATTGTTGCGCCTTGCAATGCATAATTGCCACTAGTTGAGGTAGATTAATTGCTTGTAATAATTGTTGGATCGTTGGCCCATATTTGACTGGGGGTCCTTGAGATGTTAGGAGTCCCCTTTCTTTCCAAATGGCTCCATAAGCATGGACCACTCCAAAGGCAAATTTTGTATTTGTCCATATATTAATAGTATTGCCTTTTGAAAGTTCTAGTGCTCTTAGCAAGGCTATGAGCTCTGCTTTCTGGCCCGAAGTGTTGGATGACAGAGCTTTGGCCTCAATTACTTCCTTAATGGTTACCACTGCATAACGTGCTTTCCGTGTTCTGTTCTGAATAAAGCTGCTACCATCTACGAACAGGTCCCAGTCCGCATTTTCCATTGGCACGTCTTTCAGGTCTGCTCTGCTGGAGTACACCTGTTTTATCATTTGCAAACAGCCATGAGTTAATTCTTCTCCACCAGGATCAATAGTTAGAAAGGTCGCCGGATTCAGGATTGTAGTTACTTTCAGCTCCACATTGTCTTGTTCCAAAAGAACGGCTTGATATTTCGGCATCCGGCTTGGTGACAACCAGTGTCCTCCTTTTTGTTCTAGAACTGCTGTAAATGCACGGGGCACAAATACAGTTAGCTTTTGGCCAAGCATCAATATTCAGGCCTCTTGGATCAGTAGTACTGTAGCTGCCACTGCTCAGAGGCATGCTGGCCATCCTTTGCTAACAACGTCTAATTGTTTTGAAAAGTACCCCATGGGTCTTTTCCATGATCCCAGTCTCTGGACCAATACCCCTAAGGCAATATGTAATCTTTCATATACAAATAGTTCAAATGGCTTTTCCAAATTTGAGAGGCCTAGAGCTGGAGCGCTCATTAAGGCCTGTTTCAATTTTGTAAACACATCACTGCACTCCTGCGTCTGAACAAGGAGGTTTCCTTCCCCTTGTACAGCTTCATACAGGGGTTTGGCAGCGAGTCCAAAATTCATTATCCATAGACAACACCATGCGGCCATTCCGAGACATGCTCTGAGCTCGTTTCGATTTGGGTTCTGGGATTTGACAAATAGCCTCTTTCCTTTCAGTTCCAAGATTATGCTGGCCCTGGGAAATTGTGAACCCCAAATATGTTACTTCCTGCTGGGTGATCTGTGCCTTTTTCTGGCACACCTTGTACTCCACCAGCCCCCAAAAGTTTAGGTCTATTGTCATTTGTATGGAATCCTCCTTGTTACTTGCTGCTAGCAGTATGTCATCTATGCACTGCAGCAAGGTGATATTTTTATGCATCTTTTGCCAGTCTTCTAATTCTTGCGCTACTTGATATCCAAAGATTGTACGGCTATTCTTAAATCCTTGTGGTAATACTGTCCAGCACAATTGAGTTTTTCTACCGGTCTTAGGCTTTCCCATTCAAAAGCGAAAAGTTCCTGACTCTCAGCTGCTAGTGGAAGACAAAAGAACGCATCTTTCAGATCCAATACAGTAAAGCATTTGTCTGTTTCCTTCAGGGTGGTCAAGAGAGTATACGAGTTCGTCACTACCAGGTGGATGTCCTGCATGATTTGATTTATATCCCTTAAGTCCTGAACCAATCTATATTCTTCTGAATGCAGCTTTTTAACTGGCAAGATCGGGTTGTTGTATTCTGATTGGCATTCTTTTCATAACCCAAAATTTGTTAATTGTTCTATTAATGGTTCTAATCTTTTTCTTGCTTCTAGTTTAATTGGGTACTGCTTCTGTCTTACCGGTCTGGTGTCTGGTTTCAACTGGATGATTACCAGTTCTGCCGCTTGGGATCATCCTGGTGTTCCTGAAGCCCATACAAGAGGTATTACAGTGTTTTCAACTTCTTCTGGTATCTCCTGTAACTCGTCTTCCTTCTGTAACATAAAAACTTGGGCATCCAAAGCTTTATTTTCAAGAATATGGATTTGGATTTTCCCTTTTTCAAAAGTAATTTATGCATTCAAATTACTTAATATATCCCATCCTAATAGCGGCATAGGGCAATTTGGTATATAGAGAAATTGATGCGTTAACAGCCTTTTCCCAATTCCAAACTTCAAAGGCTGGAAAAATGGCCGATTTTCTTTCTGCCCTGTGGCACCAATAATTGACGTGCTTTGATTACTCAAATTACCTTTGCATGTATTCAATACTGAATAAGTAGCCTCCATACCTACTAAAAATTTTACTTTCTCATTCCCCAACCTTACTATAACCAGAGGTTCTGTTGTGGAGGGTTCTGATTCTTCCCCGGTCCCCTTCAATCTGAATCTAACATCATCACGTTAACAGCCTGCCTCGGCATTTCCTCAAGGCCCTGCCGGCTGAATTGTGGACACTCCCTTTTCCAGCGTCCTTTCTGCTTGCAGAAAGCACACTGGTCTTTCTCCAATGGTATTCCGGCCCTTTGTGCTCCACCGGGAAACGTTCTTTCCTTCAGGCCCTGATAGGCCTGCCCTCTGACCCTACCAGTTTCCTGGGCGATGGCTGCTGCCAGTATCTTTCTATCTTTAAGCTTCTCTTTTCTCTGTTTTTCTTCTTCCACCTTTTCTCTATTGTTACATCCTTTCCAGGCATTTTCTAACATTTTATCCAACGAGCGGGCATCTGTCCCCTCTAACTTCTGTAGTTCCCGTTTTATGTCTGCACTACATTGTCCCATAAAAATGTGGACCAACGAGACAGCATCTGTTTCATCTTCTGGATTCAAATCAGTATATTTTCTTGCAGCCTCCCTTAGTCTTTCAAAGAAAGAACAGGGATCCTCACTTTTTCCTTGGATGACCTGATCCAATTTAGACCAATTCTCTGACTTTGGAATAGCATTCCGAATACCATACAAAATCAATCGTTGGTATTCAGTTAATAACAAACTTTGAGCACAGATGTTGGGATCCCAATTAGGGTGGTTGTCAGGAAAATGATCCTCTATCCATCCTGCTTGCGCGGCTTGAACATGCACTCATTCTGCCTCCTCTTTAGCCTTAGCCATAATAATTCTTCTTTCCTTGTAAGACACCAAGTTGTTTAAGATAACTTGCAGAACCTTCCAGTCTGGATCCTGATTTTCAACTATAGTTTCCATAACCTTCGCTACCCATTCGGGGTCCTCCCTATATATGCCCGCCATCTCTTTCCAAGCCTTTAAATCTGATACCAAAACCAGCACTTTTACCCAAACTGGTCGGTCCGGTCCTACCGCTTGCCTGAGAGGGGCTTGTATGTTCTGAGCATTTCCCCGCCTAGTTCTACCTGCCACCGGACTGAAACCTTCCTCCTCATCAGAACTATCCAAATCACTATTCCTTTGTTCCCTTTGCCTTCCATTCGCCCCCCTTTTGCCCTGCGCCACCATATCCTGCTCATTTCTCCTTGGCCCATTGCCCCTTCTTGGTCCAACCAACATCTCAACATCCTCCCCTTCTTCCCATTTCTCTTTGTATTTGTTGCATCTCCTGTTGATGCTACATGCCGAACAACAATGCTTAGACACTTTCTTATTTTCTGCCTCTAGTGCTAATACACCACTTTCACGTGCAATCAAGCCACACTCCTTACTTATATCACAATTATCCCGTAATGCAAAAAACCAAATTCACACATGGCATCTCATCCCATTTTCCTTCGCGTCTACAAAACAATGTTAATTGCAACATGGTATTGTAGTTTATACTTCTGTTCTTAGGCCATTTCTCCTGATCATCTAGAGTATAGAAGAGCCACCAATGATTGCAATATTCTACCAACTTTTTCCGAGTGAGGCGGTCACCCCCAAACTTGCTCCAATGTCTTAATGTGCAACCCAAGGGAGAGCACTTAAGAATTCCCCCTTCAGTAGACTGTCCAGCTCCCATTATAGAAAGTTTCAAAATTACCACGCATACTCAAACAAAATCTGGACTCCGGGCGTCCCGCAGTAGCGTACGGATTACACAATAGTGCACTGCAAGTTCCAATACTGATACCAATAGCTCAACAACGCTACTTAGTTCAGATACGCCTTACTTATAAGCAACCAATACTTATGACCAATGTCGTTGATCTCCCAGATAGCTGTTGCGGAAACTCACCTGACCAGGGAATCGGAGGACCTCCCTGAAAATACTCCGGTGCGTGCTGGAGTCCTCGCGATTCCTCTGGTCTGTCGGGACTCCGGAGCGCTTGTCCCACCTGGGTCGCCAAACTCTTGTCACCGAAAATCGTGACCAAGAAAACTCTCCAAACCAAATGATAGTTTAGAAAGCCGACACTGGTTTATTGCAGCGCCGGGTGCATGGGGCATTTCTCCTCCTAGCATGCACACCGAGGGACAAAGGCACGCTCATTATATACATTAAAAAATGAATAGTCATACAATTTCCCAGAAGCGCTCGCCTACTTCCAGGAAATGCAATGCATATGCTAATACCTTGCGAAACTGCCTCTGCGCAGGCGTGCTGAATTGGGCGGGTCTCTGGTGGTCGTTTGGCGCTATAGCCCTTAACGCAGTCTGCCCACCTATGGTCACAACTTATGGTTTGGCAACTTCCGCTTCCGTAACAGCAGAGCCGGGTGTGCGGCACTGGTGCTGAGGGGCGTCCTGCGGTCCTGGCAGCCATGGTGTTCTCTGGCACGCGAACCTGCTCAGTTTGTCTGCACAAAGGGGCCTGTTCTTTGTATAGTAAATTGTTTAAGTCTCTGGTACCACCTGCAGCCCCAGTTTGCTCAGCGTCCCAGCTGCTCATCGGCCTCGGGGCGAGACGGGCAGGTGCGTTTTGACAGCCCAGCAGTGAGGGCTACACCCCGGCATTTAGCCAATTAGAAGAACGAGCAGTGACACCAGTAACTCTCCGCAAGGACCCCGCAGTCCCACCGCGCCTGGGCGCGCCCACCGCCGCGGCGAGCGGCCTCGGCGACTCCGCCGGAAAAGGGAGGAGCGGTTCGACGTGGCCGTGGAGCGGGGCCCGGGCCGGCGGCTCGGGGGCGGTACAGGGGAGGCGGAGCGGGCCGGGGGCGGTGGCAGAGCGCGACCGCCGGCGGAAGATGGCGGCCCCGACCGCCGAGGTGGCGGCGCTGCGCCTGTCGCGGCAGGAACGGGAGCTGCGCTGGCTGGCGGCGGAGGTCGGCCGACTGAAGGAGCAGGAGGCGCCGTGCAGCCCCGGGAGCTGCAGCCCCGAGCTGCAGCGGCTGAGGGCCGAGAACGAGAAGCTGCGCTACCGCCTCCTGCACCTGCGCCGCAGCCTGGCGGCCGAGCTGGGCAGGGCAGCGCCGGCGGAGCAGCGGCCGCCGGGCCTCGGCGCGGCGGAGCCCCCAGCCGGCGGCGAGGTAGTGCCCGGGGCGGGGACGCCCCCGGGGCCCTCCTCGGTGCGGACGGGGGAGGGCGGCGGGCCGCGCCGGGCCTGGCGGGGGCGAGCGCCCGCCCGCATGGCTCTGGGGTGGGCCAGGGCTCTGCGGGGGGTGGAGGCCCCGGAGGGACTCAGGGCAGGCGAAACGCCTGGCCCCAGCCAGAGCGGGTCGGCGGTGGTCTCGGGGGTGGAAGCCTGTCTCGGTCTCTATCCGCACTCGCCATATGCCCGGAGCGCTGAGCAGTGCTTCTCCCAGTAGTCCCTTCCTTTTTGCAAAGGTGGAGTAAGTTTATCAGACCACCGAAAGCTGGTTTTATTGCTCACTAGGCCGTTTTAATCTCCCAGGGTCTCGCTGGGGAGATTTTGCCAGTGGTGGCTGCAGTAGTAAAATTGGGGAAATTGTGTTGAGAAGATTCTGCTTGGTGAGCAGTTTTGCTGTGTCTGCTGAACATCAAAAGGACTCGGTTTAGATGTGTCATGAGGAGCCTTCCCTCTGTACTAAGGATGTACCTTACTCAATCATAATTGCGTTTTTAGCCCCATGTTGCGCTGATCTGGTTTGTTTTGTTTCAGTGATTGCGGAAAAGTCTTTAAAGCACAGGGGTATACTTCATATTATCACTGTTTTCAGAAAGTCTCCCGTGCAAGTCCAACTGTTGTGGTGAATCAAAATAATGAGGAAAAGAAGAAAGAAAATGAAGCTGTGAACCAACATCGGAATGATGTAAGTGGTTATTTTATAGCCTGTAGTAATAGAAGAAGGAGTGTTGTTTGGCTAGGTTCAGAAAAGGTGAATATACTTCGCTGTATTTTGAAATCCCGGGTTTTGGGAAGAAGGCTTGCTATAGCATGCGTATAGAAAAAAAAAACATTATCTAAGAGCTTTGTCTTGGATGTAATTAGTAGGGTTACTTACATGTTCTTAGATCTTTACTTTTATGTTACAGAAGGATTTGGGCTATTGCTAAATAAGGGTCAGGATACTGTGGTTCCTAAAGAGAGTGATGGTTCATGAATAGTTAAATAGCATGCATGATGACTGAAAGAGGGTGTTGGCAGGACAAGCTGTAGTTCAATACATCTTAACAATTCACCTTAGGCTAAACTGCAGGAAACTTCCTGTGAACCATCTTATGTGAATCTGATGCTTTGAATGGGCTGGCAGAAGTGAGGGCTTGTTGGAGTGATCCAGACTTCTCTAGGATGTCAGCCAAATACAAATTCTGGAGCAGGAATAGAGGCTGTTTTCTGAGGTCAAACTCACAAAGCCATTTAGGCCCAGACTGATGAAGGTGCATTGGAAAATTGGAAAGCCACTATAAAATAGTCAGCAAGTTGGGTGGGACTATCCTGTGTATAATTATTTATAAATGCTTTACTGCGTATTAGTATAAATTCTGGTACAGTGAAATCTGGTCTCAGTTGGAACCTCTAGGGATGCATGGACACTGTGAATCCTTTTATTCTATTTCTCTCACAAATATTTATGTGCATGATTTCTTTGCTACAGCTACACTGTGAGCCAAGCTTCATAGAAGACAGACTGAAGCTTTATGAAGCACTGAAAAAAGAACATGATGCTTTGTTAGCTTACAGAGTGGCCAACCAGAGCAAACCTATTAAAATTATTCTGACAGATGGAAAGATGGCTGAAGGGGAATCTTGGAAAACCACGCCATATCAATTAGCTGTAGGAATTAGGTAACCTCCAGATAGAAGGAGTTGTACTTTTGGAGTGATAAATCTGTGACTATCATTTGTCTCTTACCTTGTTGCATAAAATACATATGTCATTGTCAGTGGATGGTGACTCCCTTCAGTTGGTTTATTTGGAAAGCAGCATTGAAACTTCAGCTGAATGCAGAAGAAATAGCTGGGTGAAGTTACTGTTCTGAGCGATGCTTGAGGTTCTGTGCTGCGATCATAATGTTTGCTTCCAATTAAAAAATAGAACAATTAGTGGGACTGCTAGGAATTAATAGAGACATCTGAAGTTTTGCGAGTTACCAGATAACAGTAGAAACTGTTGTTAGAAGCCGTCTTTGCTCCAGATCCCCAGCACTGGAAACAGTTGAATGAAACTTTAAGACCTTAAGGGTCTATACCTTAAAAGTAGAAAAGTGTTTACGAAGACCACAGAAACAAAAATTAAAGGTCTTTAGGTGCTATGAGATGTGGGTGGGGTCTCATGGGGTTTAGAAACCTAAACTGCAAATCTGAATGTAAATATTTTGGTCTCTTGTCATTATTTGTGGTTTTTAGTCAAGTGTTGGCTTCAAATGCAGTTATAGCCAAAGTGAATGGTGAATTGTGGGACCTGGATCGTCCACTGGAGGGAGATTGTACTCTGGAGCTGCTCATGTTTGATAATGAAGAAGCAAAAGCTGTGAGTAAACACTCACTGGTTTCTACTCGATTAAAGGAACTAATGACATGAAATTGATTGGAGCATTATGCTTTTAAAATCTTGAACTAAAAAAAAGAAAATCCCCCATACTATTCAAGTAATGTATTTGTCATGATTTGATAAAGATGATTAGATGCGAAGTACCTGTAATCTATAGGTGAATAAAATATTGGTGTTCTTTTCTTCCTTTCTCTGTTACATAAACAGGTTATTTCTCAAATGAGATTGTACAGAATGTTTTGATTTGTGTGCGAACTTGAAATAATTTGATGTGTTGTAAGACAAGTGTTCTATGGTTTGACTCAGTGCATTTGAAGATCAGACCCTGAAAGCAACAGTGAGGCTGTCTCACAGTTTTCTAAAAATTGTCCAATATCAGATTTGAGTCACAAATAAAATCTACACCTCCTTGTACTGACACTGTTTATAATAAACTTAAGTAGGCATATCTTGGTCAGTTAAACTATTAATATACTTTGCAACACACCCAAGATTATTTTTTTTAATGGGATTCAGTCTCAAGCCTATGTTTATCTTTATGCACTAGAACTAGACTACATTTTTTCAAAGAATTATTCACGTGAAGCTTGCTTGAGGCATTTCAGGAGCCTGTAAAGGCCTTATCTTGTAGCAGTAGCTATTAAGTGGTCTGAATTAATAGGGACTTAGAACATAAGACTGATATTGATCTACTGGGTTGTTGACTCCCCTCTTCTGACATTTCAGTTGATGTGGTTTACAGTCCTATTAACAAATGTACTGTATGTGAACGAAGTTAACTGAATTGGCTATGTCGCTTTAGGTGCGGTTAGTACTGCATAGACTTATAACTGACCGGAAACTAATTTATAAATGAACCAAGGTACAGTAAGTACTAAGGTGACTGAATTGTGCAGAGGTATAATCATCTTTCAGACTGAAGTAAGGTGGGGATTTATTGCTACATCTGCCATTATATTAATCATTTAGCATACTTCAAAATGAGAACAGAAAATTGTTACACTTCTCACAGAATTTAAACAACATTCATTCCAGTGTATTTACCAACTGCAGATACACCTCTGTTTTGTTTTCTCTTTTTAGTTACACAATGGCAATGACCCCATGACTTGCTCACCTGATTTTATTTGCAGGTTTATTGGCATTCAAGTGCTCATATTCTTGGAGAAGCCATGGAAGGTTATTTTGGGGGCTGCTTATGCTATGGACCACCAATTGAGAATGGATTTTATTATGACATGTACATTGAAGATAGGTAAAATTTCAGTGTCTTAGAACTTTAATACTCTGTATTGAAGCTCAGTACTAGAATTATTTTTGCTCAGTCATCTTTCTGCATGTTAAAAGTAAAATAATGTGTATCTAGTATGGTTTAAAACTGACAGGTTAGTCTTCTTCATGGTATGGGTCTGTGTATACATATATGTTGAGTGTGTGTGTATATTTAAATTCAAGAGCAGTGTTCAGACACCTGCTCCTTAAGACTTGCAGTTGTTGACTGTTCTGTGAAAAAATGTAAAGCAGTTGAGTAAAACTTTGTGAAATTCCTGGGAGATATAGGAGACAGTTTCCTTGAAGAATCAGGGGAGTTTGGTTTCAAAGTGCCATAGTCACTTGTAGAAATGGCACGTATGCATGTAACTCGTATAGGTGTTTACTACTTTTCTAATCCTTGTGCGCAGCTTTACAATTCTGTTTTTTCCTTGTTTATCTTTCTGTAGTCAGGGAGAATACCAAATCTGCATCAGCTGATAAACTAGCTCTTGCAGCTGGTTTGAGCCTTTTTTCTTTTTTTTTCTTTTTTCTTAAATCATATATATTTTGAGCTACAGATCTTCCAGACATTTAAACATGTCAAAGACTGTTCTAGAAGTGATTGCAGTGGGTTTGTTCAGGGTGATAGCATTTGTGTTTCTGAGTTTAGTGTCTGAAAGTACAGTAGATTGTAAGAAACTAAGAAAATACTGTGACAAATCACAACAACACATCCCATATTTTTCAAAATAGACCACTAGAAAGTGATCACTTAATTAATTTGCTATTCACATTTTTTTATATTTCTTTTTGCCTGTGTCTATTTGTTTAGAGGTGTATCTAGTACTGAATTCCCACTACTAGAGAACCGCTGTAAAAATATCATAAAAGAGAAGCAGGCTTTTGAAAGGCTGGAAGTCAAAAAGGAGATCCTGTTAGACATGTTTAAGGTAAATCTTTGGGGTAGCTGTGACTCTGGTAAAATGATCTTTTAAAATGTAACTTTTATAAAATACTGCATGTGACTGACTCATCAGAATAGTACCTGTCTAGTAAAACAAAGAAAAAGAATAGCATGCTTTTCCCCTTCTTCATATCCCTCTCAAGTGTTCAGGATGTTTTCAGACAATAATAAAAACAACTTTTTACTACACAAAAACACCTCAATGAGATGACAAAGAAATCAGTACACAAAAGGCATACATTCATTCTGGCTCATTTGCAGAGACAAGTCAAAAAAGACTTTGTCCTCTAGTCCTCTGTTTTTTATGCAGTGAATATTACCAGTCTCAGTGTACTGTCTTTTAATTGCCTTTCAAAAGTGCTTTGAGGTGTTCAGGTGGTAATAGCTGTGCTTAAAACATCCTCAGGGAAATTAAGATATTTTTGTCTCTTTCCCCTCTTGTTTTAGAACCCTTCTGAAAGGATATTGAACTTTTGCTTACATGTATGTGTTCATATGACTTTTTAGTTGTGAGTGTCTTTTACTGATGCATTTGTGTTATTAATACATAACTTTAAAATAGATTTTTATTAACCATTTTATTGATGTTTCTGACTTTTCATGTTTCTCCACACAGTATAACAAGTTTAAGTGTCGTATCCTTAATGAGAAGGTGAACACACCAACTACCACAATATACAGGTAAACAAAATTAAGTTAAAAGGTATTATGAAATATTTTATAGTTAGGTATATTTCATTTAAATTGAGAGGACAAGAATTTTTTTTCATTCTAACTTCTGCATACTTGTGTGATTGGGACTTAAGTTTGCAATTAATATTGCTACTTATGTAAAATCAGATCTTTTCTTTCTCTGCTGGGACAGATTAGGTCTCAATTTGTGGACAAATGGCAAATTCACTTTTCAGTCATTCCCTCTGTTTTCAATAAATAGATTAAAATAAGTTACCACCTATGACATTGAATTGCTGGATAAGGGGTAAAGCTAACTCTTAGCTCAGTGTGGGGTGAGGATCCTGTAAACAAAGTTTACGTACAGAACTGTATGAATTGCTGAGTGTGTTACGATGCTCTTGATAGTGGACCAAGTGTGCTGAGTATTTACTGAGTGAATATTCTGCTTCAGGTAGAAGGCACAATTAGATTTAAGATGCGCTGAATTTGCTGAGTATTGCAAATGCATACTTCTCAGTGTGTTTGAACTTGTCAAGCATTAACTTGTATGCCATTAGTGACTGTATTTAAAAATGTTGGAGTGTTTTGAAATAAACACTTTTTTTTCTTTTGGTGTATAGATGTGGTCCGCTGATTGATCTCTGCAGGGGTCCACATGTGAGACACACTGGAAAAATTAAGGCTCTTAAAATATTTAAGGTAAGTTTAAATTAACTGTGCATTAAAACTTAAATCAACTGACCCCTAGTTTAGTTATTTATGTATTTATTTCTCCTGAAGTGATTATGCTAGGGTCCTTTGTATTGTTTTCTTTGCTTACTTTGAAACTAGTCCTTCATTTCTTTCCCCACTCCCATTGTAGAAGTAAAACTACAGACTTCCATCATTCATCTGCTTCCGAGGTTTACTGATTCTTGACCATCACAATATAGAACATCAGTGAAAGTTCACAGCATCTTCATCAGAGTATTAGTGCAGTAACATGCAGGCTTAGACTATAATGAAAAGCACTGCAAAAATAAGCTAGTAGTGACTAGATTAGCTATGGAACCAATTATGCCATGCACAATAGAGAAGTGCGGTGCCTAAGCTAATGTGGCAGCACTGTGCTAGTATCTCCAGCCAGCACTGCTCTTTGTAGTACAGATGTCCTAGTTTGAGTCTGTACTAGCTGTCACGTCTGTGTGCAGGGGGGTGTGTGTGCGCGCGCACTATTCTGCAGTAAATGAACATCCAAGATATTTATTGGGTCAGAAAGGAGTATTTTGACCTTGTAAGATGGTATCTTGCAGGTATGGGAGGTAAAGTGGACACTGGCAGATCTGCAAGTGCTGCTGTTTAAAAATGGCATTGCTCACAGGAAAGCCAGAGACAGTGTTTGCAGATGCCTCTGGTTATGATGTAGTTTTAGTTACTTGCAGATGCTAATTTTGGTAACCTTATGAGGCTGACCTCATTGGAACATTCATCATAGTTGCTTTTGCTGGCTTCCTAACTGAAGTTTATGGAACTCTGAGTTCCGGGGATTAAATGCTAGATTGTCAAGCCAGCTAGGATTTAACTGTGAGAGTGAGTTTTATCTTTCATGTTTCCCTACTGCATTATGTTTTGAACGTAAACAAGTGCTGCTTTGTTCAAAGATATAATATGAGATAATAAAACATGCCATGATGTGAGTTAAAACAAAGTATCTAAGTAGAATAAAAGTATGGCTTGACCAGTCGCTTTTGTTCATGTCTTCTGTATTAGTATGCTGATTAAAAGGCAGTGCAAGTATCTTTGTATTATAAACAAATGCTCGATGACTGCATATAATTCTTTCCCCAAGGAAAAAAAAATCATAACACTTGAATGCATTAGTGTTTATTGCTCCTTTCCCTGAAATAATATAGTATTATCTTAAAGTACGGGTTTTGTACATCAGAATTCCTCTACATACTGGGAAGGAAAATCTGACATGGAAACTCTGCAGAGAATCTATGGAATATCCTTTCCTGATAACAAGATGATGAAGGAATGGGAAAAATTCCAGGAAGAAGCCAGAAACCGGGACCATAGAAAAATTGGGAAGGTACACTGTTTTATGGTTTCCTTCTCTTCTATGCTTCTGTAATTGAATTAATTCTCTTTTCTTGTTTTTTTTTCCTGTTTTTGGACAGTTTCAGTGGGAGCAGTTCTATGAATTTCTTGGTGTCAGTTATATTTTAAAATTTTAATTCTACAAACGCAGCTTGTCACATGCATGCAAGTGTTAAAGCTAATGTTGGGAAGAAATAATGAAGTAGTCCCTCAGTTTAGGGAAGTGTATCTTAAACCTTCTAATGTAGGGTCTTTTCAGATCCTACCTAAAACACTATATGTTTCATAGAAGAAAGAAGTTACTGGAAATTGTATAAATAATGCGGTTTGGTCATTCCTTATTATAGACATAAATAAGGTAATAGTTAAGTGTATGTACATGTAGTATTTCAGCAGTTGTTGTGAATATTGTTCATACATTGCTCTACTAGATTTAAATAAACAGATTTAATCTTGAGTGTAAGTCAGAAGACATTAGATTGACACAGACAAGGATTGTGACCTAATATTGGTCATGTTGGCATGCAGTCTTCTAATTATTGTCACCTTTGCTGTAGTTTTGTAGAGAAGGTGGAGTTATAGGGAGGGTATTTGAGAGAAGGTAAGAAGTAGCTTTGTGGATGTTTAAAGGCATAATGGGCAGTACAGGTGAAAGCAGGGAGGCATTTATTTGAAAAACTCACATGTAAGTGAAGGTCAGCATCATAGGCCAAGAGGATGCAGGTATGAACCTCTCACTCCTTACTGGCAGACGTGAAAGAAGCAACTGTGAAGGGCCTTCTTAAGCAAAGACGAACAACTCAGGTAACTCAGAGGAAGAGCCACCGAGGAATTTACAGAAAACAGTGACAAAGGGAAGTAGAAAAATGATCTTTACAGAAGTGTGCATGCTTATTTCTATTAACCCATTAGGACTTGAATATTTCTATAGTATTTGTTTGATGACATCTATGCCTTTTCAAAACCATATTATCTAGTATCAATCAAACAACTTACCTAGTGTCTATGTGTCTAATATCTATGATACTGAAGAGGCTAAGGTTCTCCATCATCCAAAAATGTATCAGAGTCACGCTGCTAAGCTTATGTTTTTGAGACAGAATTCTGATAATGACTGGCTCACAAGCTTCAGCCATCAGCCCTCAGATCTGATGGGTATATGCTTAGTTGCTTTGGTTACTGAAAGTAAGATTGGTTAAGGCTTCAGGATTTTGAGGAAATGTGTATTTACATAGTCACAGAGTCAAATGGAATTCCAGTGTCATTACGAACTTCTAAGAGTAAGAATTACAGATAAATTAACTACTGTTGCTGAGAACTTGTAGACTTCTGGAAGTTACCTTGTTGCTGTAATACTTCATTTTTGTGAACAGAGTCTGACATGTGTGAAGTAGTCATTTTCTGCGGTTCTGCAGTTACATCTGAAGCAGTGATACAGCATTCTGTTTTTAATTTACCTAGGAGCAAGAACTCTTCTTCTTTCATGATTTGAGTCCTGGAAGCTGCTTTTTCCTCCCCAGAGGTGCCTTTCTTTATAACACGCTCGTGGATTTCATACGAGTGAGTATACACTAGTGTAACTCCTAACAAGCTTAACATCAGTTGCTGATATTAAGTGATAGGCCATTCATAGCACTGAGCTATCCTCAGAAAGAGAAACATGTATGTATATAAACATATACCAGATTTTCACTATGATTATACAGATCTAACCTTTTTGAAAATAGGGCAGAGTAAAGCATTGACATGTGCTTTTTCCAGTCGTGTAAAACCTGCATGTGCAGTAGTCCTTTAGTCTCCCAGTCAATTGCCATCATAAGAACGCAGTTAAAAAGAACCAGGCTTTTGCTTGGCAAAAGCTCTATGACCTTTTAAATGTTGAATTTGTTTTATAGGAGGAATATCACAAGCGTAATTTTACTGAAGTTGTATCTCCAAACATCTTCAACAGTAAGCTCTGGGAAGCTTCAGGACACTGGCAGCACTACAGTGAAAATATGTTCTCTTTTGAGATTGAGAAGGAAATTTTTGCCCTTAAACCGATGAATTGTCCAGGACATTGGTTTGTACTCTCAACTGAAAAACTTCTTATTTTACTATATTTATCCTTTGTGGGGCTGAGAGGAAATAAATGGAGTATCAATACATGTTATGTATGTTTACAGTAGACTACTAAGCAACTAGTCTGTCCAGATGGCTCCCCTGACAGTGTCCCAAAGCAGACCAAATACAGTTTTTGTAGGAGGATCTTTCAGTAAGTCTGCACTAAGTGAGCTAGGTTTGTGCATGCTAATACTAGTCTGTACCACTAGTAAATACAAATTATGTTGCATAGAGATAGGCATCAGATGTGTACCAAAAGAAGGTACAGATGAACTAGTATTGATTGTTACTCTCACAGTGTTTTTTCTAGGTGGTCTTTAGCAATACATTTTGAGTGCTGCACTTTTTCTGTTTGCCTGGCTTTTAGGATGCAGATAACCTGAATGAATAAATACTTAAAAATGTGATTGCTATCTGTACTGATCTTGTTTTAGTTTCTGTGTTGTCTTAAATCTGCTATAAGAAGGATAAAAGGAAGGTTCCTTCATGTTCCTTCTAGCTTGATGTTTGCCCATCGTCCACGATCCTGGAGGGAAATGCCTCTTAGACTTGCAGATTTTGGAGTTCTTCACCGAAATGAACTCTCTGGGACTTTAAGTGGCTTGACTCGTGTAAGGCGCTTCCAACAAGATGATGCTCATATCTTTTGCACAATAGGACAGGTAAAAAAAACCCAAACCCAAAAAACCCAACAACAACCCTCCCCCCAGCAGTCAACCAAAACAACTCAACCCTTCCCCTCCTGTCCCAGTGCAAAATATTTCAGCTCCAGCTTATATTGCATTGCTTTGTAGCATAATGCTGCTTTTGATGAGGTTTTTTGATAGGTTTAGGTGCTACCTTTTTAGTCATCTGGTATTCCATATTTCTTAACCTTCTCCAATATTGCTTAAGTCAATAGCCTGTTGAATTTAGCTTCTCTGTTACAAGTTTCTCAAATAGCAATGCCATAATTTGTGTTACTTATTTTTCTCTTTGAAATTAAAAAATGCTTTTATCAAAAGAAGAAAATTATGTTATTTGAGGGACGTTATTGATTGTGAATTACATAATAAGATTTTCTGTATAGGACTTCTCCCTTTAGAAAGATAAACTGGGCAACTAAATCCCAAAAGGTAAAATCTTTTTGCGTCTCCCCCTGCAAAGAAAAACGCTGTTGACCGCATTTTGTTTTCCGTAGTAATGCTGACTGAATACTTTATTTTGTCAGTAATGCCATAGATTTTAGTGGAGCTATGTGAATAAATTGATGTACCCTCGTCAAGTATGACTCATGCAATTTGGTTCTGAAAGCCCAGGCTTAACAAGAACATTACTTTTCTTTCTAGGCTTTGAAGCCACAAGACCTCAGTTCTCTCTTCACTCATTACCTAGATTTGGGTTTGTAGGATGTATTTTTCATGTGATTTTTAATTTTTTATTTAATGGACTCTTATATTCTGGTTATGAGGAATTCAGTAAATCCAATTACATTTTTATGTAAGTAAATTTTAACTAATACATGTTGTTTACGTTTAAGATTGAAGAAGAAATTGAGGGCTGTCTTGATTTCTTGAAGTCAGTGTATGCTGTCTTTGGTTTTACCTTTCAACTATATCTTTCTACAAGACCAGAAAATTATCTAGGAGAGCTAGAGATCTGGGATCATGCAGAAAAGGTAATTCATTTAAAAGCAAACAAACAAGCAAAACCCTTAATATTTGTATTTGCAGAGGTGGATATTTAACTAAATTCTTTCACGTTGAATAGTGAAATTAGTGAAATTGCTTAAATCAGATGCTAAATATTGTCCCTAGTGGAAATGCTTGTTGAAGAATGTCACATTAAATGTGAAGTTTCTGTATAAAATGAGAACTTTCTGATTCTTACTTAGCCCCTTATCTTGAACTGATTTGATTTTTATTAATTTTTTTTCTGATTAATCACAACACTTGTACAAGGAATTACTCTTTATTTCAAGATTATTTATCATAAATGACTAAATGCTTGAACAGTACGAGTTGTGCTGCCTGTTGACTCCCTTTGTATTTCAAAGGCAAATGCTTTGACTTACAGTAATGAAAGGCCCTGCTATGTCTTTATTAATCATGCTCTCATTTTTATGATTAGCAACTTCAAAACAGCTTGAATAACTTTGGAGAGCAATGGAATTTGAATCCAGGAGATGGAGCATTTTATGGTCCTAAGGTTAGTGAATCGGCATTTTATACAACTTTGGGATGGACAAGAATACAGACACAATGCAGGCAAACTAATAACTGTTATTTTGCTTCACAGATCGATATTAAAATCAAAGATGCTATTGGCAGGTACCATCAATGTGCTACTATACAACTTGACTTCCAACTACCCATTCGATTTAATCTTACTTATGTTGGGTGAGTGGTTAAGCTAAATATCTTCCTCTCTTAAATGAAATAATTTTTTAAAAAATTGGTTACTTTCATTATCTGTAATTCCCATTAAACTGAGATGTATCAATGCTCTGTTGCTCACTTAACAAATGATTAGCCTGTGTATCAGTAGCCTGGTTAGAAGGGGAAACATCCCCGGTGAGTAGAGGACCGAGTCACAAACTTGAAGATACTTCCTCAATGTGATGATAGCTCACTTTAATTGTAAGTGCTACTGTTTGCAGGAAAATTTAATGATCTGTCTTGTCTGCCAGTTCTGAAGACAACTGATGGTGTATAATGCTAAAGAAAACTCAGCTGAGTCAGTTTTCACTTTCAGCCTCGTCACTGTGTCTCCTTTGAAGACATTGCATACCAATTCAGACATGTCTTAAGGAGCTAGTATGTTTGTAATAAGTACTTTGTTCTTCTTATCACACAAAGTTAGTTAACTTTGAACATAAACCAAATGCAAACAATTTTTAATGAAAATAGTACTTTGGCTTCCATCTAGGAAGAGGGATATTTATCCACTGAGTGAATTAATCTTAGTACTGTGTTGACTTGAACATATTTGTTGGGTTGTTTTTTTGTTGTGTTTGTTTTTGCATATTATAAAGAGTTTGGGGAAGACAGAATAAGAATCGTTATTTTTTTAGTCCTGCTGCATGTTCTACAGTAGATGTCATAGCTCCTTGGTAGGTGATAATACTGTTACGAACAGCAGATGGCTTTTTTTTAATCCCAGGATTGTAATTTAAGGAAAGAAATGAACAGTAAGGGCAGAAGATCCTGTGCAACACAATAAAAGCAAGACACAGCAGAAAAGAAAGAGTGAGGAAGAACATAAAATATTAAAGTGTACAGAAATGGAGCTGAGTCAGTCGAGTGTCTTTTCAAACTTAGGAGTTTGTGCCTATGCCAGTAACTACAGGCATGATTATTTTAAGTCACTATAATTATTCAGTATTCCTTTAAAAGCCCAGGTGACATGAAGAAAGTACATTTTTATTAAAACCAGTAGATTTTGCCTAAGTATAAGTAACTACATTTTGTCTTTCCATGAAAAGTAGAATAAAAAATATTAGTAGGATTATCTGTGTGTGCTAAGAGAATTTTTTTTTTTAAATTTTGCTTACTCTTTTTCAGTAAGGATGGCGATGATAAGAAAAGGCCAGTGATTATTCACAGAGCTATTTTGGGATCTGTGGAGAGAATGATAGCTATTCTAGCAGAAAATTATGGAGGAAAATGGTATGTAGCACAAATTCAGTTCTAAGAACTGCTTAACAATGTAGGAAATATAGATCCTCCCTAATGTCCCATATATTACAATGCAAAACAATATCACTAGAATTTTCTCAAAATTAGTAGGTAAGATTATAAGAAAAGAAGTCTAATTTTATGGTCTTGAGTTGTATGCTATCCTTTTATTAATAGTTCATTATTAGAAATTCAATTTCATGAGATTGCAGGAAAAATTGTACAATAAAGCAGAAATAAGAATTGTAATTGAATGTATATGTGCTGCATTATTGTTGTTCCTTTTTTCTTAAAAATCATGCTTTTGTACTGGAAAGATGTTAGACATATGTAAAGCAATTATTTATACAGACATGAATTAGTCCTAATATGTGAAATATTTTTTTAACTTGTAAGATGTATTGTTTCATCTTGAATAAGCTCTGAAGATACTTCTTCATTAATGTATTTAAAGTATTAAGGAGGAGTTAATTCTTACTTTCAGCCACCCAGCTGTCTGACTGTCCACGTTTCATTATAAAGTTATAAATAAAAGTGAAAATTATGTGGAAAAAAAAATTGTTTAAAATTGTGAAGTTAGCTAGGCAGTGAATAGAAGATCAAAGTTCTGCGTATGTCGCTTTACTGGAATCTATCTATTTGCTATTTTATGTGAACTTGAAAAGAGGAAGATAACATGTTGTCCAACATCCTTAGCTAACATAAATATTTTTATAAAGTAAAGAAATTATTATTGGGGAATATGACTATGGATATGAATGCAAATGTAAAATGTGCATTTATGTCGTATTTTTCTTGTCCTGTTTGCCAGGCCATTCTGGCTGTCTCCACGGCAGGTCATGGTTGTGCCTGTGGGACCTACTTCTGAAGAGTATGCCCGACAGGTGAGAGTAGCGCCTTCCTTTTTATAGTAGCAAGCAATTTTGATAGCTCCTTAAGTACTTGTCCTAGAACAAAGAATGAATGCTTTAATGATTTTGGAGACATATTTGGGAGGAGATGTGAATTTTTCCATGTAGTTTAAAATTTGGATAAGCCTGAGAAAGGGATATGTAACTTTAAGTGGTTTTGGTTCTGTTACTGTGTACATACTTCAGTAATTATTAAAGGGAAAAACATTCTGGATGACAAACCTTATATACAAGCTAATGTTTCATTACAGAAGTATCTGCGAAAAGTAGGGGCAGAGCTGGTCTCTTCCATTTCCCAGCATGTATACTCTTGACTACATTACATTTGATCATGGTTGGTTTTACCCCTCTCCCCTGCTTTTCTTTTGATGCAAGCAGAAGTGGTTTTGTTCCTTCTCCTCTTTCTCCTGTCTCAGACTGAGGAAACATTTTTGACATTCAGCAGTGTAGCTGTCTGAGGAGATCAGCAAATATTTGGTATGGATGTTACCTTGTATTGTCTTCCAACTGGAGTCCTGCTAAGCCCTTAAGTGTGTCTGCAGTTTTCTTCAAATAGCTTGATTGACTTCATTACAATGATTCACAAGAGTAAAATTGTGCACATACATGAATTAATTATTGGAAGACATCAGGGATTATAGCATGTACAAATTTATGTTGTAAATATACACTGTAATATAAAGTGAGACTTTTTTTTTTTAGGTTTGCAGCGAATTTTTTGGAGCAGGATTTATGTCAGATGTGGATCTAGATCAAAGTTGCACATTAAACAAGAAAATTAGAAATGCACAGCTGGCCCAGTATAACTTTATCTTAGGTAATTGCAGCATCTTACGTTTCTGAATATCATTTAAGTTTTAATGTTGGGCAGAGAGTTTCTCTAGACTCTCATTTTGTAATGTAGGTAGTAAATTTAATATTGTATGTCTTGCAGTGGTTGGAGAAAAGGAGAAAGCAAATAATGCTGTCAACGTGCGAACAAGAGACAACAAAGTCCATGGAGAGATTTCAGTATCTGCTGCTATTGAAAAACTCAAGAAATTTAAGAGTTCACATATTCCAAATGCAGAAGAAGAATTCTGATGTTGCTGTTAGGAAAAAAAATTATTAGCTGCCCTTGTGAAACGGTGTTTCTTTCCTCCTGTACAGCAGTAATGCTCATCTGAGAGAATTTTCAGTTAACGGATGCACAAAATAAGCAAATGTAGCAATGTTGGTGCTCCAGGAATAGCATGAGAGATGCAACTGCCAACTCGTTTGGCAATCCTCTGAGATTCCAATCTGTGTGAGTTGCGGAATGCTTATTTAAAAAGTTCTACACCTCTGCTAAAATACGTTGGGTTTGCTGTGGAAATAAATCGGGGCTGCACAAAAGTCAAGAAACAGGAGGCTGTGAAGTGTACTGGCGGCTGCAGTGGTTGCTGAGCTACCTCAGTCACGTAGCAGCTGAACAACTGATGTGACCTGGAATCCAAAGCTTGGCAGTTGGTCGGTGCATCAGGAGCATTTTGGTATGCTTTTTTCTAACTCCAGGTTATGTCAATTTGATTTTTTTTTTTTTCTTGGTGGGGTGGGGGGTAATAGCTTGACGCTTTCTGAATTTATGTTCACAGGCTACAAATACAGATTTGGAAAACTCAGTGAAATGAGGCGCTGATTGAGTTGGTGTGATAATTGGTTGCTGTAAAGGTGATTGCCAAGAATGAAGTTGAATTACTCACCACATCTGTGTGTGAAAGTGTTTTATTTTTTCCTGTGTTGGCTGTTGATTTGGCTTTCTTCTAAAAGAAACAAACCTTTGAAAAAACTTTGTGTAATTTATTGCTGTATTTGGGATACTGAGAATGCTGAAAAGGTGCGGATGACAATTTTCATTTTAAAACACAGCCTCTTTGGAATTTAAATTGGCCATATTTATCTGACTTGTTTATGTTTATAAATTATTTCAAAGTTACTGTTGCAGGCAATTGAGTTGGATTTTTTTGAGATGAATTTTTTACTGTGTTTTTCCCTTTTTTATAGGCTGTTTTTTATTTACAAGACTTAGATAGCATTCAGTGTTAGCTAAGCTATATGACTGTAGTTGTTGTGTTTTAATATCACTGAAAGGAAGCAGAAAATACTATTTAGTGCATAAATGTTACACAAATACAAAGCTAGTGTTTTCCTTCTGCCTGACACTTGTACAGATTTGTATTCAATAGGCCTCTTCTTGGTTTTGTCTTAGTTGGGTTTTGTGTATCAGTTTTTACTAACTGATTATCCCCTGCTTTTAAAAGAAAAGAAGAAAAAAAGAAAAAGTTGAAGGAATAAGTGCTGAGAAAGCTTTCTCTTCCACTTTATGGAATTTACATGGGCTGTGGAGGGTGACTTTAAAGCATATTCATTATTAATAATACATTTATATATAAATATATCATACTTTAATGGGCTACAGTTTACATGATAGACATGAAATGTATTCAGACTGCAGAATTAAAGCTTCTGGGCTTTTTTTACAGATAATTTCTAGGTTTTGCAACTATAAGACTAACTTGTTAAATGGAGAAACACGGAGAGGGCAGGAGCGGCCCAGGACCGAAGGTGGAAAGCCCTGGCCGTGGCGGGGCGCCTGAGGAGGTGAACCACAGCGTGGTGACATGTCACGAGGGTGACGAGGGTTAGTAAAGCCCGCAGCTGCGTTTTGTTTCCTGGGAGCCCGTGCAGAAGTGCTGGGCCGTGGGAAAGGCGAGGTGTAGCACCGGCCTGACCGACGTCCTTCTTCTCCCAGGGTCGCTGCCGGCCGGCCCGCGGACTGGAGTGCCGCCCGCCGTGAGCTCCCTCCCCGCTTCGGCCCGCGGAGGGGCGGGGCCTTGCGCGGGGCTGCGGCTGAGGCGGTGGCCCCGCCCGCCTTCCTCCGCCCCGCCCCTCGCCGGGAGCGGCGGAGTCGGCTGGCGGCGGCGGGCAAGATGGCGGCGCCGGCGGGGCTGCGCGCCCTGCGGAGGCTCTGCGGCGTCGCGCTCTTCCTGGCCCAGCTCTACGTCCTCTCCGGCCGCGGTGAGCGCGGCCCTCGCCGCCGCTTTGCACGGCCTCCCCGAGGCCGCGACAGGGCGGGTGGGGTGGAAGAAGGGGGGCAGGGGAGGGAGCTGCCGCCTGCCCGCGGCCGGCTCGGGCGGAGCGGGCGCTCCGAGGCCCTGGCCCGGCGGGGGAGGGAGGGAGGCCCGGCGGCGCCTCAGCGCCTCGCCTGCAGGCGGGGGCTGTTCTCCCGAGTGCCCTCAGCCGATCCCCGGGGCGGGGAGGCTGAACGCGCCCAGGGCGGGTCCGGCGTCTGAGGCGCCGAGCTGGGGAGGTGACCGTGGCCTCGGCTTGGTGAAGGTGCGTTGCCGCTTCCCTGACTGGGTGCGGCGGGGGAAGGGGGCCGAGTGCCTCGGGCACGGCTGGTTTCCGGCCGGCGCCTCGTACTGCGGCGCGGGGCGTTAGGGCAGAAGACGCCCTAGGCCCCGCTCAGCGGCCCCTCTGCGGCTCCAGCCTGACGTAGCGCCTGTCGTGCGCGCTTCTTGCTGTGCACTGCGCGTGAGCCCGAACGTCACTGGCGAGGGCCGGGGGCTCGCAGCACCCCCTGGGAGGCAGGTGCCGCCTGCCCGTGCTCCGCTTCCAGCCGGGCGCGCGTGTCTGCCGGTGCGCGTGACCGCGCGCTGCCTCACGGACTCCGGCGCAGCGCCGCGCGCCTCTGAGCCCTGCACCGCTCCGCGGCTCGGAACCGCGGGACTGGCGCGCGGACAAACCCGAAGCGCGTGCGCAAATAGGGCCGTGGCTGCCCACCGGCTCTTCTCTTCCACCTTTCTGGCAACGAAGCGGCTGCGTTGCCTCATAAAGGGCTTCGTTCAGTAGCAAATACAGTGCAAAATCTGCTTTCTGAGCAGTGCTTTTTAATTCTCCCGGATCAAAAAATAAGACTGAATTGAAATAAACATAATTTCTTGTGTCGAAGGAACTATTCCGTTCTAATGCTCGTTTTAATGTTTAACGTAAATGTCATATTTACAGAACAGGAAGCAGATTTTTATAATTTTTCTTATTCTCATTACACTTGCCACTTGTATTTTCATATCAGTGTGCTGAAATCAGAGTGTTTCCGATGACAAATTTTTTTCTAGAAATATCACTTCCTCCATTTTTTTTTCTTGTAGCAGGATCTTTGATGACCACAAAGCATTCACAGCCACAGTCTACATTTGCAAAAAGTCTGACTTCAGCCAGTACAAATACTCCCTATTTTAAAGCAGCAGGTACGATATTATGTTGTTTCTTTTGTTTTCCTTCTGTGGGCCTTCTTCCTCAGCATCTTGAGTTTACTCTAAAAGTTCTTGAATTATGTCTTAGAAACCCCTCCATGCTTTCACAGTGGTAAAAGAGATTATGGTATAACACGCTATGAATTACTCTTCAGTGGCAAATGAGTTTGGATTGTATCATTAGAAAATTGGTCCATACAAGATCTTACAACTAGAAAACGACCAGTTAAACTGCTGTTGTGGTTCGGATGTTTTATATCCTCTCAGGATGGTGGAAGTCCTTGAAAGACTCCAGCATTCTGCAAGAACTTGTTACTGCTCCCTATCCAACATAAACACGGTTTCCGTAGCTTACTAAGGGGTGCATCAGGATTGGCTGGAACACTGTTCTTGCTAGTAATTTCAGAGGTGATTCTGAACACGTACAAACAGCAAGTGGCTGAGCTAGCTGTGAGCTTAATTAGACCTGAACTAAAAGTAGGTTACGTGTGTCAGCCTGCTTCTGTACCTAAACTGATTACTTCTGCTGAGGAGTACTGGCTGAGGCGCACTAATCCATGCTAAGCTCTGGTCTGGTGCTGTATTGAGTTGTGTTGCTGTGCGGTGCTGTACAGAACTTCTGGGAGGTCCTTGCAGGGTGCTGTGCTGCGTTGCATAGCTCACTTGACGAACGCAGTGGTTCCCAAACCACAAACTTGTTATGCTCTTCCCTGTACGGTAAAGAAAGCCCTTTGTACAGTGTCAGTGCATGTGTGTGTGTATATGTATAAAAGAAAACATATGTGTATATGCACACTTTAGACTATAGCTTTTTTATTCGCTCTCTTACTGTTATTCACGTATTTCACCTTTCAGAAAGTACAGAAATTCCATCTTACGTGACTAAATGTCCTAGCAACGGGCTTTGCAGTAGATTGCCACCAGACTGTATGACATGTAACACCAACTATTCCTGTATATATGGGAAGCCGGCCACCTTTGATTGCAAAGTCAAGCCACATGTTCATTGTGTTGTAAGTAACCTGCTACTTTTAAACCCAGATATAACTAATTTAATTGAACTGTGTCATCTTGTCATAAGAGACAAAAAATTGATTTGCGGTTCTTACGTAGGCAGGTTTGCAGATCTGCGGTACGTTTAATCCTTCACCTATAGGCTGTTGCTGAAGAGGCAGACCTACCCTGCTCTGTTTTGCCTTTCTTGCGTTGGATCTTTTTGTTATGCAGCCATGCAATTGAGTTAAAACAATTTGTTGACCAATCAAAATTGAACCATTTTGAGAGTGGGGAGGGCAAATACCTGTCAGAGCTACACACTGATCTTACAGGTGAGACTGAATGAGTCCTCCTTTTGGCAGTAGCCCTAGATTGGAGGAAGCAGTAATGTTAAACTGCGCTTTAATAACTCTGTGTCAGTTTTCTAGTGTTGACTTTTCAATTTTATTTGACTACATAGAGGTAGCAAAGAGGGTAATTGTTATTTTGCCCAAAATGTCTATCCGTGAAATGTATGTTGTTACTGCACGCTGTGAATGTTATTACTAGTGAAGTGATAACGCTGTCCTTTTGTAGGATCAGAATAACCATGAGCAGGAGAACTTTACAATTAACATGACATGCCAGTTTTGCTGGCAGCTTGCAACAACTGATTATGTATGTACCAATTCTACAAACTGCATGACAGTTTCTTGTCCACGACAGCGATATAATGCCACTTGTACAGTACGGGATCATATTCATTGTTTAGGTAAGGTGGGCTAAACCAGATTCTGTAATGAAGCTTTTTTTCTAAAGAATTTCTTCACGTTTTTTGTAATGGGGCAATACAGTGATCGTTTATGTCCATTGTAGTAACAGCCTGCACCTTGATTAATCCACTGAATTTTTTTATAGTTACATTTTAATTTTTAAGCATAATAGTGACATCTAACTAAACATTGGCTTTTAATGCTATTGTATACCTTCACATGAGAGAAAATAGTTCTGTTTTATTTTTGTCGACTTCTACGAATTCAACTAATTTGTACACCAGTAATAGAATCAGTATCAAATGTCTCATTGGGATAATGGAAAAAATTCACTCTGGTTTCACCTAACTAGTTTAATTTTCTCCCCGTTTGTTCAGTGACCTTGCACGTTTTCTGATGTGGGGCGAAGATTGATGGAACAGAGGACTGTAGAGTGTATATGGGCTTTTGTGTTGACAGTGTTTGTTTCAATTAGTGTCAACCCTTTTAGACTCTGGTTAGAGAAATACAGTATCTTCTTGCTTGTCATTTTCTTACTCATTCTGTGATCTTTGTTTGTTACATTAAGGTTTGAATGTTTTCTAATGTTTAGGTAATCGTGTCTTCCCTAAGATGCTCTATTGCAACTGGACTGGAGGTTATAAGTGGTCTACTGCCCTGGCGCTAAGGTACACAAGAACTGTTAGATAATGTCAAGCTGAAATAGATAATGCTATTAGAAAGAGATTGATTGTCTATAGAATCTTCAGTTTGTGTGGTTTTCTGCTTGGTATTTTTTAATGGTGTACTGAGTAACTGGTATTTCATATAGTCTAGCTTAGAATTTGGAGGCATAGGATGCCCGAAGATTTCATATGCAATGATACTAGCTGTCTTCAGTAAATAGAGCTCGAGAGAAAACCTTTACCCTATTTCTGCATCAAATGTACTTTCTTCAGAGTAAATGCCAATGATCCTTAGGCTTCACAAAGTGATCCATTTTCTGAATAGAGAGGACATGCTTGCTTTTATTCTGTATGGTGAGGTACAAATGCTCAAAAAAATCTGCAGATTTATGGGTTTTTTGTATGTTTTAAATGGTTAGGGCTGAAAATTGTCCAAATTACTTCTTGGCATCTGATATGAATGCATTTCTTCCTGAATTTGATCAATGTCACTGAGCTGGCTATAGCTGGTATACGTTTGTTACGGCTTCCTTCCCAACTGTAACGGCTAGAAATGCCTTAGGACGAAGTTTCTTGCATTTCAAATTATTAGGGAAGAGACCAGTGTAGCAATATAAAAAGAAACTATTCAGGTTATTTTTGGAATATTAAGCTGTTAAAGCACCACAATAGCAATTTGAAAGTAACTGAAGCTCTTTTGGTGGTAAGACCTTTGCCATTAAAATTTAGTATTTCAAAAGCAGTTAATATGATAAGTTAGATAGTGAGACTCTCTCTTCCTGGACCCAAAGGTACAATAAGACTCTTGATTAAGAAAGCAATCTAACGTGCTTTCGTTTCAGCAGGAGCTGTTCTCTGCCACCAGCTGGAGAAACTTACTGTTGCCTGATTGCTGCACGGGGCTGAGTTTAACATTTGGGTCTGTTTCTATAGCTTGTTTGTTGGGCTTTTTTTAGCTTCTGCTAGCTTAGAAAAGTCAAAATACATTTATACATTTGAGAGGTTTTGTTTTTATTGATTGTCATGAGTAAAAAACCGTTAAGTCTCTGGATAGTATTAATTAGCTAAGAAATAGTGCTATTTCATCAAAAGCTTTCTTGTTTATTAACCCAGTCAGCTCTTTTTGTACAAAGAATGTATAGTTTCTTGAACAATGTAGAACAAAGCTATCATTGACTTGCAGGTATGTCAGAAAGAAGTGTGTATGGATGCCCAAACTGAGTTCATCTAAAAATAATAACAATGAATCATGTTTTTGTTCTCACAGCATCACCCTCGGTGGATTTGGTGCCGATCGTTTCTATTTGGGCCAGTGGCGGGAAGGTCTGGGAAAACTCTTCAGCTTTGGTGGACTTGGAATATGGACCCTAATTGATGTGCTGCTAATAGGTGTTGGCTATGTGGGACCTGCAGATGGTTCTCTTTATATTTAAATGTGGGTGCAAGGTGTTCCAGAGAGGAGTAATTGCTTGGAAAGGGCTCTAAATAAAGAATTGTAGAGATTTGAGCCGTTAAGGTAGAGCGAAGAACAACTGTTCTTTCTACGTGCATACCTTGTAATGTACAGTATCTGTACTTAGTTTGCCTTTAACTAAGGTAAAATAAAAGAGTGGATCACTGAGTAAGCTGAAATTCATTTCCTTTCTCTTCTGCGGACATGCTGGTTTTCTATGAAAATAGTTGAGCAGCTAACCAAATTCTGCGCCGTGCTTGAACTTGGATGACCTGTCAAGCACCAAAAGGGGTGCAAACCGACTTGAATATTGAGTTGTTTACTTCGTATTTGTATGCTTGAATTCAACTTTAAAGCTAACTTCCCTAAATATGTCAGGAATACTTTTTTTTTCCGTATTTGTGGGAGGATAATTTATTTGCCTGAATTACCCTAGCAGTATGTAGATCACCACGTTTTATGATGTTAATTACATTCATCTCCGTCTTAGGATATAGCAAGAACTAACATTTGCTTAGTGACTTGTTGACTTAAAATTGTGGGGGGGTTTAGAATTAGGTTGCAGTAAGACTGAAAGCTAAATACGAAATAATTGAAATAGATTTTAGGATTGTTCCAGAATGTCTTTACTTTGGGTGGGTTTGAGCTGCAGATCCGTGAAAGCTGCAAGTCGTGTTGTTGTGCCAGGAAGCTTGCCAAGTTAATTCGAGAAGAGGGTTGGCGATGCAATTGACGCGCTTATCCACGTGGGTACGGCTTCGTGAGGAGCTGAGGTAGCCAGCTGTAGTGCCATGGCGGCGGAACAGCTGGGTTTACTCGCTGAAACAGCCGCGGAGGCCGCCTGCCTCTCGGCCGGGCCCCTCCGGCCGGGCCCGCGCCCACAGGGCGGGCGGGAGCCGTCGCCTGTGTGGTACTCGGGCGCGGTGCAGCCGGAGCGCCTGTCGCTTGAATCGACGGGAGCCGGAGGCTTTACGGAACGAAGCACGGCTGGCGCGGTTGGCTGGCGCGGTTTGCGGCCGCGCCTCCGCTCCTGCTGCACCTCTTTCCCTGCAGGGCGGTTGACGGCGGGGGGGGCGGTGGGGCCGTGGCCCCGCCCCGCTGCCGAGCAGGTGCACGGGCTGCTGCCCCGGGGGCGGGGAGCCGGAGCGGGGCGGGCGGCTCCTGCTGCGGGCGGGACGCAACCGGCGGGGCGGGGCCGCCGGCACAGGCGCCGTCATGGCGGCGGAGCGGGAGCGGGAGCTGGGCTTCTACCGGCAGCTGCCCAAAGTGGTGAGCGGCGCGGGCAGCGCGGCCTCGGGGGTTCGGCGGGGGCGCTGCGGTGGAGCGGCCGGGGCCCTGCCGTGCCTCAGGCGCGGGGTCCCGGCCCCGGCTCCGGCGGGCGGCCCCGGACGCTGCTCGCGGGTGCGGGAACCCGCGGCGCAAGCGGTCTCGGGCGGGAGCGGCGGGCTGAGGGGCCGGCGGGCTGAGGGGCCGGCGGGCTGAGGGGCCGGCGGGCTGAGGGGCCGGCGCTGGAGCTGGCGGCGCACCAGCGCTGCAGCGGGCGGACAGCGGCTGTTTCCTCAGAGGCTTTACCAAACGCGCGCTTTTTCTGAGGCCCTTTATCCCCCAGGAGAAGGCGGTCGGTGCTTGCCTGTCCAGCTTGTTTGCAGTTCTGACTGTCCAGTTTTCTTCCCGTTAAATCATCTGAGCGCGATCTGTATTTTCTGGTTTTGCCCTGTTTTCCCCCGCCGCCAGCCCAAGAGGTCTGTCCCCGATAACACTCTTTTTGCCGTGTCCCGAAGGGTGTGCCTTACTTCTAGCCCGTCTGTGCTGTCGTTTCTACGTGTTGCCGTGTTTTTATCGGTGTCACCGTTCTGGACTTGCAAAACAGCAAATGGCACGTACTCCAGCGGAGAGCTTGTACTGTAAACGCACAGGTGCACAACTAAAACCACATCACGCTACACCACCCTTCCGGTCTTATGCTCTGTTTCAAGAAGATGGTTTTTCAGCATTTATGTTTCATGTCTAACTAAATTCTGCAAGGTATTTCACTTTTAAGACTGTGAAAAATTTCATGTAGTAGTAGTGTGTATCTGGCTTGATTTCCAGACGTGGTAAGCAGCCATAGCTCCTGGTGTTTGGTTGGAGTTGTGCACTTTCACAGTTTAAGATACTCTGACCCCTTTTCCTTCGCTTGTGAATTTAATACTTTAAAATAGGAATCTTAAATATAAGACTTCGCAGAATTAAAATAATTAAATCTTGAAGGAGTTACAATTTCAAGATGTTTTCCAATCAAAGGCTCGAAGAAGTATTTCTCCAATTCTTTTCCCAGTGAGAAGGGATGAATTCCAGGGGGGCGAGGGGGTAGGTAACAAAGCAGATGCTTTGCAGGTACATTTTGAATGAGTTGGGAGGGCACTAGCAACCTGTTCCATACGTCCCCAAGAAATGATAAGAAGGAGCAAAGGTGAGGTGAGGAATGGAGCTGAGGATCATAGGTTTGGAGCCCAAAGGCAGGTTGTCAAGAGAAAGTCAGGCAGAAGGTGGTCTCAGAGAACGGAGGGCAATTACTTTGGTTGCTGTTACTGGGTAGAGGTAGCCTCTTGCTGGATTTCTGGTGTAAGTTAAAACTTCAAAGTATGGAAAAAAAGAAAGGTGAGTGGATATACAGATGTTGCTATTTTCGAACAATGTACACGTATGTTTAGCTTGCAGTGGATGGGGAGAAAGTTCTTGAATCCTTATTACACTTTTCTTAACACTGAGGCAGCTGTTCACTTCCTCCTCACCGTGAATTGCACCCCTCCAACAATTCGCTGGAGAGCCCTTTTTCCTGAGCCAGCTGTGCTCCCACCGAGATCAGTGCTAACAACAGCCCAAGTGAGAAGGAGCAAATAGGACAGTCTCAGCTGAGCCGGTGCGTGCAAAAGCATGAGGAAACAATTATTAGCCAAATACAGTGATAACCTATTTTATTTTCAAACTCGGAATGAAACAGTAATGTAGGATACAAGAACAGTAATACAAACAAGCTGAGAAGGATAGCTTCTACATCAGACACAAATCCATAGGATTTTTTTTCTCTAGGAACTTCATGCTCATTTGAATGGCTGTATCAGTTCTGCCACTATGAAGAAGCTTATGGCCCAGAAGCCATACCTTCAGATCCAGAATGGAATGACTATGATTGACAAAGGAAAGAAAAGAACCTTAGATGAGTGAGTGTACACGTACGTGTGTGTGTGCGCGCACGTCTGTGAGGAACACTGCCCGAGTGTCTTTTAGTTAAGTTTGTAACAGAGAAATGTGTGGCCTTGTACACTGACTGCAGAAAATAAATTTTTCAAGTTTTAGTTACAGTACAATCTGTTAGATTTTTTGCTGCTTGTATCTGTAGAATAACTATTTCGATGTTTGCAAACTAAATGGAAATCTCATGTTGATTAATTCCTTTTTTAAAGATTGAAAATTTTCACTTGTAGCATATGCTCTTCAGAGAAAATTGACTCGTATGATTTCCCTTTTTGGAAACTTAATGCTTTCCCTTGTGCTTCAAAAAGCTTTGTGGTAATAATAATTCCTGGTGCAAATGTACTGTTAGCATCTAAAATGAGAAATTGCCATTCAGATGGTCTTTGTACTTTAAGCTACAAGCTGGTTAATTGAGCTAATTAATAGTGAGTACGTTTCAAAGTGTAGATTTTGTTTTTGAACACTCATTTTACCGTTCAATGTTTGTCCAATTTTTTAACTTTTTATTTTAGATGTTTTCAGATGTTTCAGTTCATCTATCAGATTACCACTAGGACTGAAGATATTTTACTGGTAAGTTAAACAAAAGTTTACTTAAAACAAGCAAACGATACACACAGTCAAAATTAGTTGGATTAACAGCACTGGGTTCCAAGTAACAACATCAACAATGGTCCCTTCAATTGGAGGTCAGAATTATTATTGTGCAACATGTTAATTTAGAAACACAGGATTTTACAAAACTCTTCCATTTAAGTTTTGTGAAAGCAATGAGCTTCCAATATGGTGGTCATTATGACAACTCAGATGCTTGGACTGATGATGTCTTAAAAATGTTATGTCTGTAAAGCTGTTACCAAAGCTTTGATTTACCCTAGTCTTCTGTTTCTTCTTCGGTTCATTACGTACCAAAACTACAGAACTGCCGTTTGCTCACCTCAGGTTACAGAACTGTCAAGGAGAACTGTTGTGTGATCCAAACAGGGAGCAGAAGGTGGTGTCGTGTCCTCTCCTTTCCTCCTGTAAAGGGGCTTTTAGGCAGCCTGTTAAACTTACAGAAAGGTAGAGTAGCTGTGAAGGGGGTTATGACTGCACCACTTGAGGGGTATTCTTGGTCAGACAAGGAAATTCTCATTTGTCCTAACGCTCTTTAGCATCATTGCGGGAACTGAAGGTACCCTCTGCGGGGTAGCGTTTCTAGAGAGCGCTAAAAACACATAGGGCCTGAAAATTTGGCAAGTGTTTCAAGCCAAAAAATAACCGGCTCTTTCAGTTGTAAAGGAAAATCTAACCAATTGTAAGCATTACTTTTGTGATGTTGAATGCACTGTTTCTGAATCAGATAACTAAAGATGTTATTAAAGAATTTGCTGATGATGGTGTCAAGTATCTGGAATTGAGGAGCACTCCTAGAGAAGAAAAGTCCACAGGTACAGTCTCTTCTGGTTTTTAATTTGTAAGTCTGATGTGCTATAAAACTTAGTTAAGACTGTGTTAATAACAAGTAAAGTCAAATTTAATTGGTTCAATAAAAATATACTTTTAAATATAAAAGCAAAGATTTAACCGTGTAAAAGCACGTCACTTCACTATTAGATTTTTGAGGACAAAAATGTGTTGTTTATAACTCTACTACCCAAGAATTTGGGTTATTCACTTTAGTATGACATCTGAGTCTGCTAATATTTTTAATAGCTGATACATTTTCTTTTTGTTACTTCATTTTTTATTTTCTTTTAGATGGGGTTTCATAGAAACACATAAGAGAAGTCCTGTTGCTACTCTGTGGTTCACACTAAGTTACTTTCTTTCTTCCAGATGCTTAGGAGGAGGCTTAATTCAAATGTATGCTTCAAAGTAAAGCTATTTTTATAAACAGAAATAGAACAATATAGATTAGAAGACCATGGACTGAAATCAAAGGTGCAAAATGAAACTTAGGAGGCTAGAGAGCTGGGTCTGCAACATAATAAAATTAATTAAAATATGTTTATTCCAAATGTGTACATGTGTTTGTAGGTATGACCAAAAGGATGTATGTTGAAACTGTACTTGAGGGTATAAAGCAGTGTAAAGAAGAAGGCTTGGATATAGATGTAAGGTAAATAAAGCACGTGGAGTACCTCTGTTTCAAGGTTTGGTGTAGTCTGATGCTCGGTCATGGTTTGCAGAGAGGTTTACAAACCATCAGTGTAGGAAAGAAAATTATGCTTAAACTAGACTACATGGAATGGAAACAGGTAATTCACATGGACGCCTGAATTTTTATCTTCCTTTTTACTGATAGAGAATGAAACTGGGTAAAGCTTTTCAGCTCTGAGACTGTCCATTCTCTGCAACATTTTCAGGAAAAGCAGTGTTTTTGATGGAAATTGCATCCTCCTTTTCCACAGCCTAGATTCATTGCAGAGATTTTGCTTGATTAGCTGTACAAGCAACCTGCTGTAAAGGAGAGGTGGTCCTAACCAGCAGAAAAGTTTCAGAAGGTGTTGGTGGTTGCTTGGAGGCAGTCTGCTTGCCTGTCTTTTATTCTCTTTATACAGCAACCCTTGTTAGATTTATTTGTGGAAGCTGAAGAATTCTCATTCTTCATGCGTGCACCTGGGAGAGGTTGCTCGCCTAATAGGGCAGGCAGCAAATGAGCGGTGTATTGTTCCCTGCCCTCCCTCTCACCATGGCTATTGCATTTCGCAGGCAAGCCTAGTTATCTAATTTGTGTCCCTCTGCACTTTAGTACCTTCATTCCTTGAACAGTTTCCTATACAGATACTCTTTATACTCAGTCATGAAGGATGTGAAGTACCATTTTTGTTGGTACCAGATTTGTTGGTCTTCTGATACTACAGCTTGTATTTAACTTAATATGTACATTTCTATCCTAGATTGTTAATAGCAATAAATAGAAGAGGTGGCCCTGCAGTTGCTAAGCAGACTGTTAAACTTGCTGAAGAGTTCCTTCTTTCCACTGATGGGGTTGTAGTAGGACTTGACCTCAGTGGTGATCCCACCGTAAGTTTTTGTTTTATTTTTGTCTGTTCTTGAAGATAAATATACAAGGTTGTGTAACAGCAAGCAGTTCTAATCATACTTTGTTATTACAAGTTTTTGTCCACTGTTTGTTGCTAGTTTGAATGGATTGCTCATAATTGTGATGCCAGGTTAATCCCTGTTGCTGTAAAGGACAGATACTCTAACAAATCAATAGATTAATATACGACACTGAAAAAAGAGCTGCTGAAAAGTAGTGTTTATCTGGGAAGTGTCTGTTACTAAATTGTCCCAGTCAGATTGACTGGGTTGAGGCAACTTACATAATACTGCAAGTTGATGCTAGTTTAAATACTGTTCAGAGGCACCAAATGCTTATTGCTTATTAAGAAAGCAAAAATGTTTGAGGATAGCAGTCAAGTTCAAATGAAATAGCTCTAGGTGATAGTTGTAGGAAGGATATCAAAATCAAGCCAATTGGCTCGTCAGTGTTGGGCATCGTCTGAACTACTGACGTTTGACCAGTTTGTCTAAACTGTGCCAGATAGCAGAACATTATGTGACTTGCTGCATTCAAAACTGAAGTAATGGGAAAAGAAGAATAATTCAGTGTAACTATTTGAATTAAGTATTTTGATATTGCTAGACTTCTTAATTATTGTAATAGGAGGAATTTTGTAAAACAAGCTGTAGAATGGTGATGTGTTTCTGTCTTCAAGGCAGGACATGGTCAAGATTTTTTGGAACCACTCTCAGAAGCCAAAAAAGCAGGTCTAAAGCTGGCATTGCATCTTTCAGAGGTAAAAGTTTTCTTCATTTTGGTCCTTCTCTGTAATTCCCATTTTATAAAAAACTTGATGAAACTAAAATTAACTTGTGTGTTTTGAACTTCTCGGGCCAAAGCAGTAATGGTTTGGGGTGTTTTGACAAGAGAGAAGAAAACAAGGAGAAATCTTCAACAATCTGTTCTGAATCAGAGCTGTCAAATTATTTCTTACTGTACTACATGTATTATGGTGTTAGGTGTGAAACTGAAAATCAGTAATATTCCAGGAGATTCGCTGTTTTCTTCCTGGTATTTTATCAGAAGTCATGTAGAGTAAAATTCGCACATCTTCATGCATAGTTCTGGTAGCTCTGCTTGTATCAGTAGAGGAGTTGGGCTTCTCCATACAATCTGTTGAACTGGTGGCTGAAGTTTACTCTGACGAGTCTGATAAATACTGAAAATATTTTTATTTCTTCAGGAAATTAAGCATGATACACAATGTCACAGGCCTATTTATACTTGTTTCTATTTCGTTAAGGAGGCTTTTGGAGGATATTCCTGCATACTTCTCTGAAAATTTATTTCTTAATGTCTCAGGGGTCTTTTGGTTTTGTTTCTTTTGTTTGGTTGGTTTTGGCCTCCTGCAGTTTAAGTTCTTCATGCACCATTTTCTTAATCCCTGTGTAAAACAAGTGTTAAAGGCCTTCTTGACAGGGTAGTTTGGAAACTGAAGGATACAAAGCTGATTTGAGGCCTCCAACTGAAAGTACTTCAGAACTGCAAATAGCTATCGTCTGTTTTTACATACGAGTTTAAGATTATGGCTTCTTCGGTTTGTAATTCTAAGTCGAGAGTCACTGTCAAGCACTACTTCTTTCTCTACAGGGTAGTAATGCAGATATTTAGTCTCACTAACCCTTTCTTTTGGATAAGATACGCTGTGAAAATGGAACTTGAAGTCCATTGTAATTGTTTAATGTGCCGTTTTATGCTGCCTTGACAGAATGTAAAATATATCCTCTCTAGATTCCAAATCAAGAAGAGGAGACCAAAATTCTCCTGGGCCTGCCTCCTGACAGAATTGGACATGGAACATTTCTCAACTCTGCAACAACAGGTTCAGAAGAGTTAGTGCCACTTGTTCGGCAGAATCATATACCTATTGGTAAGAAAAAAAGTTAAGAAAATTACTTGGTGGTCTCTAGATTTCAGAATATCATACATACTGCTGATCTAGTAACTCTGGTTTGCCTTTGACCAGAGGCGACTTAGAAAAACATGGCCGTGTATGTGAGAGAATAGCCTATAAAGGTACACTGGTAATGCTTTTGTGGTTTTCACATATTTGTGGCAGCAGACAACAACTGATGTCTCAAATGAAAACAGAAGTAAATCACAACTTTTAGTTACTGTGCAAGGCTGTGTGTCGTTTCTCTATCTGGTTTGCAAGCTCCCTCAATTTTGTACCCAGCCAGTAGTTAAGAAGAAATTGATGACCAAACTTTCCTCGGAAGGTATTACCAAATATTTGAAGCATAGAAAATCAAGGAAACGACAATAGCTGATTTTAATTTTCATTCAGGAACAGAAATAAGTCAATTAATGTGTCAAAACATAACGTGTCTTCTGTTTTGATATATATCCTTGCTTCTTTGTTTTTTCACTTAGAACTTTGCATGACATCAAACATCAAAACTCAGACAGTGCCTTCCTGTGACAAACACCATTTTGGATATTGGTACAACATGGGCCACCCTGCAGTGCTTTGTGTAAGTTTTTGTTATTTTTTTAATGATGTATTTAGCAAAGAGCCAAACTAGTGTGAAATTGGAGAAGTATAATCTCCTTTTATGGATCAGAGCTCACTTAATAACAATTTCTGACCTTGCAGCCAATCATCTGCTTATAGGAAATCATGATGTTCTGTTTGAGAAATGCTTGTAATACAAATGGGAATTTTTAGTATTTCTTCTGTTTTTATTGTAAAGCAAGACCTTTTTTTCTGAATAGATAAACTGATCAGCTCTGCGTGCAGTGAACTTAACTGTTTGCATACTGACAGGTTTCTCTTGAACATACTGGTCCAGTGCTTGCATTTAAGCTTGTGCTTACCTGGGTATTGAGCCTGGTGGATGAGGGTTCTTCAGTTCTCTTGACAGCTAATTAAGGTCCTTAAATGTTGAGGTGCCAAGTACTTTTGCTGGCATTGGCAGGATTTCACAATCATCCTGTTGGTTTAACCCCTGTGATTTTTAGCATTGACCAAGTGTGTGTGTATGTATTAGAGCGTTGTGCTTACTGTTCAAATAAGCCTCGATCCTTTGTTGTATAAAGTATTTATTATTGAGTTTGAACTCTGTTGTGTTAGATGAAAAATAATTCATGGTTAGAGATTATTTCTGAGACTGTAAATTGTGAAAAGTCTAGATAACCAATGAAACCGCGTAAGAAAGCAGTTTACCCATAAAGGCCTGTAAAAACAGGAGCAGTAGAAGGAGATACTACAATGTCTTAAGTTTAACAGGATATAGTTAGCATTCTTCTCTGGGGGGACACAAGGACTCTGAGTTGCATGCAGATGGGTAATCTCATTAACCCTGAAATAATCCTAACTTGCTCCTTTTAGATGAATACTCTTTGGGTGGCTTTCGATCATATGTTTTTGATGCTAACCTAACTTCAGCCAGTATTAAGAAATTGTTCTAGTTGACACTAAGAGTGGAGGGTGAGCCAGTTTCTTCCCTCAAGATGTAGGAATACAGAGTATGCTCTAGTTCCCAGGTCTGAGGAAGGGGAAAAGAGGAATAAGGAGACGTGCACATACTGATAGAGTTTGCATGTGTGCATTATTTGATGGCCATCTTTCTAGCAGTTTTAATAGGAAATTCTATTTTCTTGATAAATTGTGCCATCACTTTAAGATGTTTTCTTGCATGTTTGAATAATTAATTTTGAGTGAAAATAGGGCAAATAAAATATGAAATGATTCCCAACAGATGAAAGAACCGTGGAGTAAAATGTGAAACAGCAACTGGTTTGTAATGTGTAGAAAAACCCCTTTTTGATGTAGAGGAACTAATTTAAACTTTTTTTTTCTTTTCTTTCAATGTAACTCCAGACTGATGATAAAGGCGTCTTTGCAACAGATCTATCGCAAGAGTACGAGCTGGTTGCAAAAACATTTAATCTGACTCGATCACAGATGTGGGATCTTTCCTATGAATCAATCAACTATATCTTCGCTTCAAGTGTAGTAAAAGCAAAGCTAAGGGAACAGTGGTGTAAACTGAAGCCAACTCTGTTTGACTAACTAAACTGTTGTTCCAAACACCTTGGGTTTATTAGCTTAGTTAATAAGCATTTTTTACTGAAGTGTCTGGTTTTTTTCAGACTTCAGGCTTATAAATCCAGCCCATAACCTGTGCCTGTGCAAAATGAAGACGACAGGAATGCCTCCTTTGTTAGTGGTGACGGAAGTCAATGTTCTTTCATAATTGGGAAGGGCTCTCAAGCAGTGACTAAAATTCCAAATCTGTCATCACGCCGTTTCTCTCCAGTTGATACGACATTTTTAAAAATACTTGGTTGAGATACGTCATCATACGACAAACATTTGAGAGTCAGAACAAAATAAGGGTACAGCTGTTAGGGCTTAAAATGTCTCTGTTGGCAACGTTACTCCAAGCAGTTTGTATGTATGGTGTGTGTATTTGTTTTTTGTATTGTTTTTAAACAGAAGTTTTGAGCGATTGATTGAATGTGAAGACTAAACCAAACTCAGGGAGAATGAAATACTTGTCCCAAAGGAATTAAATATTGCCTCTGTTTTTATTGGCGTACACCTATGACTGAAGCCTGCTGTGGATTGTGTAGCGTATGTGGTGGTGGCTATTGATGCACTCAGCACTGGTAGTATTTCGACAAAGTTAAGAATCTTGAATGCCTTAGCCAACTGTGAGCTACTTGGGGGAAATGGTCTAATTCAGAAAATGCTTTTTAGAATTGCTGTTTATTTCTTGTAAAAAAGCAATAAAAAGAGCTTCAACCTTCATGTTGTCAAAACCACTACTTCAAGCGTGCATGCTTGTGTTTGTGCCTGTGTGTGTTTTAAGACCTAGGGAAGAGGAGCATGTGTAACCTGCTGCAGGATTTGGTAAGTGAGGGTCCCCGGAGCAGACCCGCTGTCTGTGAGCGGCACCACTTCTGCTCCGACAGCAGAGGATGCACCTTGGTTCAGGCAGAGACAGCAGCGTTCACCCTGCGTGCCTCTACGCCTGTGCATGTATCGTTTGATACTGAGATATCAAAATACATAGGAACATACACATGCAACAGTATCTAATACTAGATACTGCTAGCTAGTGTAGGAAGTATCCAGAGAGAAGGTATTTCATACTTGGAATATTTTTACATTGATTAACTAAACAAGCAAACATTCTGGGCTCTACAAGGAATACTGAATATAAATACAATGATACAAAAGCTGTTCATGACTTCTGTCTTGGTATTTTTAATAAAATCAGCATAAAGTAGTTGTTCTGGCTCCAAAGTGGCAATAAGAAATTAAAAGGGAAAAAAAAAGCCGGTGGGGAGGATAGCAAAGAAGTTGGTACATCTGTGTGGCTACCTGAGGTTTCCACAGAATGTTTTCCAAGCAGAAAACATTCCTTTTGGAAATGGGGGAAAATTATGTCAAGGAGAACTGTGAGTTTTCATCTTTTTATCTGAACTTGGAATAAGACCTCATGCTGACTTTTTAAATAGTGCTTTAAATTACTTTCCAAATAGTTTCACTGATCACGCTATCGATTGTTGTTCTATCAAGTTGCATTATCGCTTGCTGTTTGATCAAGTTTGCCTGTATTTTCTTCCTACAAGAATAATTACTATGGTAAATGTATTCTTTTTCCTTTCTTAATGAAAAGCTCTCTAAAGACAGGTTGAGCAGCCTTCTGGAATGTTACAGTTACATATATCTTAGGGTAAGTGGGCCTACACTCAAGTGAGATGGCATTCTCTTGTAAGATAAGTTTGATAATATTTTTATAGGTTATGCCTTTTAATAACTCTTCAGTAACACAGTATTTGGTTTATTTGCGAAAAAACTGTTGACTTCCCAAGGGGCCATCCTCGGTGTTCATTTTATCTGTCAAGTCTAAGACTTTCTGAAGCAAAGTAAGACTCATAATCAGTCTCTGATGAGATTTGTAGTTGCAAGCTGTTAGTATTATACAGAAGGAAGTTTGATTTGTAAGGTTTACTTGCTGAGTGGGACATGCAGATGTGTTCATTCAGAGAACAAAGCCCTGGTAAATGGTGCTATTTTCAACTTTTTTTTCCTGCAAGCATAGTGTCTCAGAGATTTTTAACATTATGGACTGTTACATGTAGTTCTCAGCATTTCCATTTAATTGACTTCTGTGTGTCTTCAAAATACTGCCTACAAACAGTTTGGTACATGACAATACAGGGATGCTTCATAGTTTTGTAAGTAGGAAACAACTTCCCTGATGATTAATGAAACAACAGTTTTGTGAATACATAGTGAAACAGTGCTGTTGGTTAGGTGTGATCTAGAGTTACGCAGTCGCTCTTGTGAAGACCGTGCACTTACCCTGTCACTCAGATACTTGCAGATGTGCTGCCGATTTAAAAAAAAACCCACCACTTTGCATTTAACAGTAGTTATAGTGTCTCGGCTGGTAAGGGAAGTCAGGAGGTAACTTGAAGCATTCCACTTGTGTGAAGTAGAAGAACCAGGAGTATATTTGGGTGGCTGAAGGATGATATACAGAACCAGGGTTGTTCTGTGTCTCGGTTCCTAATTCTGCGTTTCTGCGTTACTGCAGTTACTTACACTGCGGAAGTGTTATGCTTAGAGTGGAAATGAAAGTTGGAAAGGATGGGGAGAAGTTTTGGAATGAACAGTCATAATCTGATTAGAACTTTGTCGTGCACAGTTCCCAGGTTGTACATGAGAAGCGGAAACCTTACCTTCTTACTACCGCTGGCTACTTTTCAGGAGTATAACTTTTATGAGTAAAACTGCAGAGGTTCCTTCTTTGGCCGCAGGTAGGATTATAGTTCGCTTAAGTGCTTCTTGCTGAGCTTGCTGGTTACATTCAGAGTTAACAGTGAGAAAATCATTGTTTAATTTATAATATTGTAGAAAAATGACTGTGACATACAGTTGGAGTGAAGCATCAGCACTGAAGTAACCATCAGTAATGGGGCAGAGGACTCCTCCCCCTCCCCCGAATGCAGTAGAAATTTTGAGTAACTATTTCTAGAATTTAATATGGTATAAGATGAGGTTTGAGTAGCTATTCAGGTGCAGCTCAACTTACTTTAAGTAAGCAAAATAGATCTAGACAGAGTTAATATTTTCATTTATTTATATCCAATTACATGAGATAATGCTTACAGAACAGTCTTCAATGCTCAGAGTTTTTATTTACAACACATGAAAATACATACTTTGGTACTACTAAACAATATTGCCTTTGGAGATGTATGGAAGCAGAGAGCAACTGCTCACTGTAGCATAAGTTTCTCAGTTCTGTTTGAGACAAACAGAGAAAGTCTTCAAAACATCTATTCGTTATGATTAGGCTGTAACATACACAGCTTATCATAATACAGCCACTAAACCCTGAGCATTTACACAATGCTCTTCAGGATGACAGCTTTGCAAATAATGTAGTTACACAAATGATTTATGTCCTGTTTCAAACTAATAGATTCAAAACAATAGTAACGCAGATAAGGGCATTGCATTAGATAAGTGCATAAGATGGTTAAGAGACTGGAGCATCTCTTGGAGGAGAGGCCTAGAGACCTGGGGCTGTTCAGACTGGAGAAGGGAAGGCTCAGGGGGTGGAGCTCATCAGTGCTTTTAAATCTCTGATGGGAAGGAGTACAGAAGATGGAGCGAGGCTCTTCTCAGCGATAGCCAGTAACAGGACAAGGGGCACAAACCAAAACACAGGAAATCTCACCTGAACGTAAGGAAACACTTTTTTACTGTGGGGAGGGTTGAACATGGGAACACATTGCCCAGACAGGCTGGGGAGTCTCTATCCTTGCAGATACTCAAAACCCTCAGTGACTGTTGTAGTGGACCCTGCTTGAGCAAAGGAGGTGGACTGGACAATCTCCAGCGATGCCTTCCAGCCTCAACTGTTCTGTGCTTCTGTGAAGTGAATATATCAATATACAAATGATCAAGTCTCTATATGAATACAAAATCTTTTAAAATTAAATACTGACTTAACTCAGTCACTCAAGTGGCAATTTTTCACCAGGCTTGAACAAAAGCAGTTGACTGACTTGTGAAATTGTTTTTAAAGAGTTAGTTATTCATTCTTCATAGCCTTCCTTCTTTCACATCCATTGTGGAATCCTTTAGTGCCATCAGGACCTTTCGGCAGCCGCAGCACCCCGACAGGTAGACCGTCTGCATTTTGTATTTTCCGAGCTAACATGGGGCTACTGACGGGACTCTTCTCTTGTGTTACAGTTTGAGCTTTTCTCCTCTGTACCCAGGGGCTACCAGAAGGAGTGATACTGCTATCTGAGGAATAATCGGTACATTTCCTTGGAATTTCAGGACTAGTGCTTGGGTTAAGCTTGCTGTCTTCAGCCAGTGGAGACTTTTTGGTTACTTTCCTTAGTGAAGATGGACTGTTCCAAGGGCTTGATCTGGGTGACACATTAGGACTCAAATGGTTGTTTGGGTGGATGACGGGGCTCAAATTCCTCGAAGTAGTTGTTGCAGTACTTTTGCGTCCTGACAATGGTGATGTAGGATTACTCTCTGGGTCAGAAGAGCTATTTGCCGAAGATTCATCACCAAGAAACTGAAGTTCCTCAACTCTCTTATTAAGGGATCTAGCCTTCTTAAGACTCTTGCTGGTTTCTTCATCACGGTTCTTGTCTTTGGGAACTTTTTTCTTTGGAGGTTTCATGCCTATTAGGACAACTTTCATGCCGCTCTCTTTCTTTTCAGCACACATGAAGTCATGAGCACGTACAGCAGCATCTACTTCTTCAAATTCTATAATTGCACATTCCTGAGTTCCCAGTTGGGTGTACCGGTTGCTGACCCTCCTGATATCGGGTGGTAGATCCCTACCAGGCTTGAGAATACGAACGGATGAAATTACACCAAAAGTTACAAAGGCTTTGAGGAGATACTCCATTATCCTTTCTTGCATGCATCCATTTTCTTGTTGTTTGTTAAGAGCCTGCAGCTCAGAAATCATGTGGATATCATACACCAGTAACATCCTAGTAGGGAGGTTTTCACTTGGAAACACTGGAACTGGAGTATTTCTTCTAACCTTTTTGTTATCATCATTGAGCTCAAGAGTGTCCGAGTACTTCAGTGCATAGGCTGTGGTTCTCCAGTCCCGGGTAAGGTGTTTCACCTTGAAGACAGACATAGGTTAAGCAGCACAACTGATCAAACCCACTCAAACTAATTACAGAAACTGTTAGACAGATGCAGGCTCCAGTCTACAAACAGAAACCTGGATTTAAGTTTCATGTAGCAGACTTGAGTGAAAAAGTAAACAGTCTTCCTGCTATAACGGGCATCAGTGAGCTCCTGTAAAGCTCAGGTCCTGTTAAATCTACTGAAAACAGGAACTGACACTAATCTCAAACTGAAAAATCATTACTTTATCTTAAAGCCTGCTCAAGTGATGTTTGGTCATTCCACATAGAAGTCTGAACCATGACCAAAATGCATGTTCTGTGGGTTTTATTTTGTTAAGTTTGCCAAACAAGTAGTTTTGCCAAGTTTAGGACTTCATTTTATGGAACTGGTTTTTCCTCCCTCAAAAATCTCAGTTTAAAAAAAACCCCAAACTTCTCAATTTCCAAGAAGTGTTTTTAAGAGTTTATCTGTTATCGGTATAATCTGTTTGAAGAGGTCTGAAGAAACTGGGAGTGCCTTAACTTCTAGACTGAATAGCTCTGCAAAACTGTCAGATTTCAAATCTTGACAAAGTGTTTCTAATGTAATTTCAGAAATCAGTCACATACACATACTTACATAGGAGTTCCTAATGTAAGAAAAAAAGAAAAAAGAATAAAACCCACCTCACCTTTAAGTGACTTCAGTTACCAGATACTTTCTACAACTCTTAATTTTTGGATCTCCATACATTTGCAAAGGTCAGATTCACCATCCCTTCTCAGAGACAGGAAAGTAACTTTACCAGGATTACTTAGGTACTCATGAGTAGCTGATCTAGAAATGAATTTTATCCTATGTCCCATTTACTATGCCCTACTCTCTCCCAGAATGATCATGTAGAAGCATAGTTGCTTAAAAGCCTGTGATTTCCCTAGCCAATCATGAGCGAGTTCAGCAAATAAAGTTTGGGATGAGACCAAACCTAACCATCACACCAAAACTCAATCAACCCCTGAGAGAGGCAGATAAAGAGGAAGACTGTAAGACTGCCTCTGTAAAACAAGTTTTCATCTCCTCTCTCCTGATGTTTTTAGATTCATCAGGCTTACATAAGGCACTTCAAATCTTAAAAAGTTAGCTTACCTTCTTAAAAGAAGTGAGGAGTTTAACACTGACATAGCCCATCTTATTTCTTCTCACATGCTTTAGAAGGAAGGCATCTTTCTCAAGGTTCTCATCTGAGAAGTAATATTCAATCTGTGCTATTAACTTCTGGATCAGGTCATTTTCTGGTGGATTCCAATTCTGGTCAGAGTCGTCATCATTTTCCCCACCACTGGAAACCAGTTAAATCATTTTATTAACAGATCTTCATCTTATATTAGTGGATTCAAATAGTCTTTCAAAATGAAAAGGCATAATCATAATGCTGATTCCAACTTACTTTATACGTAGGCACTGAACAGGTATCGCCCTATCCATCTGAGGCAGGAGGCCAGCTCAGAGGATGAAGCTTTCCAGTCAGCATAAGGAGTCAAGCTCCTGAGCTCATTCCAAAAGCTGATCTCAGTGTAGAACAATGAGACATATACACTAGCATCTTGAAAACACTCTGCCAACTCAAATCCTACACCAAAACATGAGATGCAGGTGCGCAGGCACTTGGTGCTATACAAAGTTCCTCCAGCGACTGTTTTATTTTTCAGTATGAAGCTATTAAACGCAGGCTTGACATTTATGTCCTTCATGAGTAGTGTCACATACCAGTGAATGAATATTCCAACTTGATGCAATCATGGTTTCTCAAGCCTCTTCACTGCATGAATGCAGGAGCCGGTATCCAGGGAGTAAGAAAGACTGACAGGACTACTGCACTTTTTACAGGTCACTTCCAGAGTGACAGAGTAACTTAACCAGCAGTTTACCAAGGGGCTTAAACTGTATGTACGTTTCAGATTAAGGAATTTGGTGCAGTAGCAGCTCATGTACCTCAGGAACAGCTGTATACCCACACATACGCAGGTTGCTAAGAAGTCGTTCTCATTTCCTCTCTCCCCCTCCCATCATGTTGTCTAGGTATCTGTGCAAAATGGAGCACTACTGAGCATCCTATCCCCAAAAAAGATACTGCAACCATGGATTTGAGATAAACTTCTTGCCACACACAGTTATAGCAACATGTTTGTTGCTGAAATAGAAACAACCATTTAAATTGTTATCTAGCACTAAGGCAAATAGTTCACCCACAGACTACAGCCATAGATGTTGCTATAAGAACTATAATGCACAAGTCTATCTTAAGCCAGAATCTGTTTTTTTAAAGCTGTTAGTAGTCTAGTTTTGCTGTGGGACCATCATGGAAGTTTCTGTTTAAAAAAAAAAAAAAAAATCACTACACTCCCTAGACCCTATAAATCATGTATCACTTTGGTCTCCTATGTACCTCAGCAACAAAAAAGGAGGAGCCATGCATTTTCTCAAAATTGTCTTACATAGCTTTTGCAGAGCTTGTGAAATCCTTAAACAAGGGAGCAGGCATCACACTAGAGTCCTCCGAGGGCAAAGTGGCAGGGAGGATGCAGGCTGCTGAATCACCTTGCCTTGTGGCAGTTTTGTCCCAGAGAAGAACTGGAGACTGATCTGAATGCTGACTGGCATGCCACCCACACCTGGGCGCAGGCAGAAGCGCTGCCTAGGCAGGTGCTTCCTGTACATCTGAAGATACCATTCAGGTCAATGGGCTCTGCATAGGGAACACGCTCCCAGGTGTGGTAAATACAGCAGTGCTCTGGGACCTGGCTTTTTAAAGCTAACAGTTTATTTACTTATCGTGGTTCTTCCAATGACAGGGCCACATATCAGATACACATGGACACTCACTCACACAATCGTAGAAGTCTCCCTGTTAAGGTCTCCCTAGCCACTTAATGGGGTGCAGTTCAAAGGAATGACGAGAGTGAGAGAGCAAGAAAAAGAATTTAAGTTGACAATGCCAGGAGTGGAGGATAAATAGATGAAGTTAGGATTAAGATAGTAAAAAACATTTAATGGCCAGCTGTGGGTGCTGGTTAAGTATTTATTTTTCATTCAAGATATTCCCTTACCCCACTACTTCTCATTTTTCATTCACTACCGATCCAGAACTAGTGTGGCCACAAGAAACTTGGAACATTTCAGCATTTTTACATATCCACACTCTGCTAAGAAAAGCTTACCTTCAATTCAGGATGGAGCTTACAGTTCTTTTAGAGGATTTATTAGTACAGACATTTGCAGGTTATTTGGAAGGTTTGGATGGAAAGAAAAAGGAGCATCATGCTTGGGAAAAAAGAACTGCATGTTTGCAAAGATCAGTACCAACCCTACTTACAGTGTTAACACACTGAATCAGAGTGAAACAGGTCTCATTTCACCTCTCAACTATTGGTCACAGTCTGAACTATACACACCATTTCTATATTTGGCAGATGGTTCAGCTTTTACAAAATCTTTAGGGCTCTTACAACAGCCCTCACTAAGTACTACAGAAGTACCTACTACTAGTACTACAGAAGTACCTACCTACTACTACTACTACTACGTACCTACAGCAAATGAAGACATTTGTAACTAGCTCCATATTAATTCATAGCAATGATCAATGGTAGTATCTCTAGGGTATCAACTCTACTACAAAAGTAGTTGATAAATCTATGTCAGTCAACGTTGACCAAAAAAAAGCCTAGTAGTTATGCACAACTTTCATTTACTTATTTCTTTATTCAGAGCTTTGTGATGGATAAGCTTGTCAAAACAGTTAGGATAGACTGAAAAACAACCTTTTAACATGGTGACTCATCTGGCTATTAGTCACACAAGAAACTAAACACATCTGCATAGAGAATAGATTTTGGGTTTTAAATATCAAAACTCACAAACAATATATTAAATTGTCTGGAGAGAGTCTAACCTTTTGACAAGTTTTTGCTGAGTCTCAAGAGTAAGATATTGTATTAGTAAGCCCTATGTGGCAATATAATTTACAGCATTAAGTTGATGTTCCAACAGTACAATCACTCAAAGGCAGCTCAAGTCTGTTAACGTGGATACAATACTGGGTGCCTACTAACAGGACGTCTGGCTGCAGCAATTATTAAATTTTAATTTCTATTGTGAAACATTATTATTTTAGACTGACAACATCATAAAAACATTCACCTTTCAAGCTCAGATTCTTCCTGTGTCTGTCTGCATCCAAAATAAACTTAAGTTGAGCAAGAATAGCTTTACTTTATGCATAGGAGAACCACCTGTTTGTTATCAACAGTCTGGAGATTTTTCTGAAGCACCTGGCAGCTAAATGGCTGAGGATTGAATGTCACAAACACTCAGAGATCTCCCGAAGTACTGTGGTGTCTTGACCACAGGGAAATGGTTTTCATTTCTTAAGTTATAAAACCTAGAAACTGAAGAAAAAAAATCTAAATTGTCTGCTAGCTTAGCTGGAGAGTGAAATGGCTCATTCCCAGCAGTTTCAGACCATCACTGGACAATTTTCCAAATGTTTGGGTAAATAATTTCCTATCAGATGTTGCATTCCTGAAAGAAAATCCTTAGCTAAGGTTACACATAAATGGCAAAAGCTTGTGTGAACTCCACTCACCTACTTTTGATGCAGAGCCTTTATAGTTCTCTCCATGGCAATACCTCTGGCCTTTCCTGGATCAGGAAAAGGCTTTTTACAAAAAGGCAACCTCCACAAGAACTGAATATACATCAGCACTGTCAGCAAACATTTCTGAAGATAGCACCTACTGTAGACGATTAAATAAGCGGCATTTAAGAATTAGCTATTAAGTATTACAAAGCTTGAAAAAATAACCACCTTTTTTTCTAGTCTAGGCCAGGGCTAGAAGCTCTTACACAAGTAATATTGTCGAAGAAAACAAACAAAAAATATTGTGAATTTAAGAAATCAGTAATTGGAATGCAACACTGTAGACTGCTGTACACATTTGATTTATAAAAATACAACAGTCACATATGATTGTGGAGAGACTAAGCAGACTCAGTTTAAACATTTTCCTTGTGTCTAGCTATGCTCACCTCCTGTTTCTGTTGTGCATACCTGACAACTTTGGCAGCTGCAGAAAATTGCCCCCTCCCCAACCACCCCTCTGTAATTTAAAATAATGCACTGCAGTTCACTCTGAGTCAGTGCTGGGATACGAAGTTAGAGAACCGATTAGAAACAATTGATCTCCGTACAGAATACTGAATTTCATGCTACTGTATGTAGATCTTTATGTGACTGAATTTCTTACTGCATCCACAGCTTTAGTACAAAACACAAGATGAACTACAACTAGTGAGCTTTCTCTGCAGTTTTCTGGCACAGAAATCCTGAATGTTCCTTTTACAATTAAAATATTCTGGTAGGCATCAAAGCAACTTCGGGCATCAGTAATAATTCCTTCAGCTTATCATTTAATGCAGACAACACTTTTGGCATTATCAAACAGTAAAGTGTAGAGTAGATTATCAAGTGGTAGTTTCTTCTGCATTTAAACTGGTCTTGATTTCATGTCTGGTGAACTTCTTTCCAAAGCCATAGAACAGGTCTGCTTGTCCATGCCTTAATTCTACTGAAGAAAATCTCTACGGTTCTATGCAATAAAAACCAAACGGGGAAAAAAACTCGCAACAACCACCAACTCTAAAACCCCTTCTGTAAAGGGCAGTGAAAGGGAAATGTCAGGGGCACCACAGCCCGGCGCTTCTCGCTGTGGGGAAGCCACGTCCCGCTCCGCACCTACGGCGGGGCTGCGGCGCCCGCCGCGCTGTGCAGCCGCAAGCAGCCTGGCCCCGGCCGTTCCCTCGGAGGGGGGACACGCAGCCCGGGCGGAGCCACCGCCACCGCGGGCAGCTCCCCGCCCGGCGGCTGCACCGCGCTGGAGCGTTTCCCGCGTCTCCCACCCCTCCCCGCTGGCGTTGCATCAGCCGTGGCCGCACCGTTACGTGGGTGTCCGCGGCGGCCCCGGTCCTCGCCCCGCACAGCCAGGCCCGCAGGGAGAGGCGGCCGCGGCCAGGGCCCCTTCCCTACCGCCGCCGCAGCCCGTCCCGCGCCCCAGCAGGCTCACCTGGAGCGCCCGCACCGCCCCGAGTCCTCCTCGCTGCAGCTGCCGCCGCCCCGCGCCGCCAGGCACGGCGCGCCACCGCCCTCCTCCTCCTCCTCCTCTTCCTCCTCCGCGGCCGCCTGGACGGCCACTCGGATCTGCACGGGGCCGCTCCCCCCCGTCAGCGCCGGGTCGGTGGCCCCAGCCCCGGGCTCCGCCGCCTCGGAGTCCCCAGGGGCGGCCGGCTGCCGCTGGGCCATGGCGCTGGGCGGCAGAGCCCGCCGCCGCCGCGACAGCGGCGATGCCCCGGGCTGCGGCGATGCCCCGGGCTGCGGCAGCAGCCACCCGCCTCGCCTCGCCTCCCCTCCCGCTACGGCGGCGCGGGGCGAGCCGCGCTGGGGCGGCACTTCCAGCTCCACTCCCCCGGGCGGGCCCCGGCGCGGCAGCGGGAGGGTCTGTCCCTCCTCCAGCGATGCTGCCCCCACTGCGGGGGCCCGCCGGGACGGCTGCAGGCCTCTGGGCTAGCCAGCCAGTTCAAGCTTTTTCTCGTTGACGATTGAATTGGGACTGCTTTCATTTCAGCTGAAAACAGCGGTGTCCTCACCGAAGAGCAACGTCCCAGCTTCTCATCTCCTTGTACAGCCTTGCGGCTGCGCTGCTGCGTCCTGACTAGAGCGTTGCGTTTTAAGAAATTCAAAAAGGTTACGCTGGGGTAAGTGCAGTTTTAAGTGCCAAGGACGAGATTTGGAAATAAGAAAACTGAGTGAACAAGGACATGATGGCATATACGTTATTTTTGTAGAGCACTCCTCTATAATTCTGCATGGTACTTAAGCAGAATAAAAACATTCCCCCCTAAGAACTTACTAAAATATAGAGGCCTCTTTTCTGAAACACTTATGCATTGATTTATTTTGAACTTAAAGACTATTGCACTATATTTCAGTGGACTGTTTCAGCTATTAAAGTGAAATTTACATTTTTGTTTTCAGGGTTAGAATCTAAAGCATTTCAATTCACCGTGTAAATATTCATTCTTCAGTCAGGGAAGATCTTTTGTTCAATACTATCTGAACCCAAACTGCTAAATGCAGGCTGGGCCTTTAAGTCACCGCCTCATTTGTGGCATCCTTGGTTTTGTCTGTACAATTCATCTGAATTGTACTCCACTGTATTGCTTCAATGTTTTCTTCTTAAAAATTTGGATTGGCAAAAAGTGAGACTGCACTCAGGGCCAGTTCTTCTCATCGCTGTGACAAACAGTCCTCATGAGTCAGATTTGCTGGCATGAACACATAATGGGACTACCGCTCTGCCTCAGTGGGTTTAGCTTATTTTTTAACATGCCTTAAGCAATGAAATATTTTGTTTATGAAATAAGCTTACATGCATCACTAACCAAATGTCTACTTCTCTGCTAATGGAACAGCATTTTGTAATAACTCTTGGGTAGGGCATCACTTTGCTATTGATTTCAGTGGGAGCAGAAATACAAACCCACAATACCCATTCTAGGACAGAGTACGTAGAGGGATTGTGGGCCCGATTTTGTATTTGAGTTCATGCAAGTTGCTTGCCTCCCTGGGAAGGAACAAGGTCAGGACTAGTATCGGCAAAGAACTATTTTGTGCTACAGCTAACCTAAATGGTGTTTGAGACTCTTTAGTTTATCTGATGACTCCTCCTGTTGAGGTTAAGTGAACTTGATTTTACAGAGACACTAGATCTGGTTTTCTGCTTTACCAGTGGTCACTGCACAGAACTGGCCTTTGGCCTTGTCAATGTTTAGCTCATTTCTCTGGAGAGTCTATCATTATCATCTAGTCTGCTACAAACATGTTAATAATGTTGAGAGAATTCGTGTAGATGAAGATTGATGTAATTTCAAACACTGTGTTGATTGGATCTCCATTGAAATTACCAGGCTAATGTTTTGGGGATTTTTTTTTTTTTTAAGTATAGTAATGTTCTATAATGTTCAACTACCAGCAGATTAAGCAGTATTTGTAACCATGGGAGAACTTAAAACTAAATGAGTGATGTAGACAAGTCTCTTAGAGGGGAACCCATATCTCAGCTGAGCTTTTGATACTCAGTTAGGATTATAACCCCACGAGCCTCAACTGTACAAAACTTTCACAAATTTCTTATGGCACATTTATTGTTGGCACAGTATTGTCTATATACCGTAAGAAAACACCCCATATTTTATATTTCTCACAAAGTAAGCCATAATTACATTATTTTTCTGTCAGCCTTTCAGCAAATGGTAACTAAACCAACAATACACAAAGCTAAAGCTGGGGTGTGGATGGGGAAGATACCGTGAGGTGATTTACAGCCCTTCCACACACAGACAGCCATGCCATTGCTTTTCTAGCCACGGGGTTCTTGATCTGTGTGTTTAAAAGTATCCATTATGCAGCCGTGAGGCTTCTGGGCTCCAAGAGCTGCTTGGGGTTGGCAGGTACTGACCTGCCAGCAGCAAGAGCTGCCACAAGACTGAGGTACCTATCAGGCAACAGACGGGTCTCTCAGTGTCCCATGTCTATACTCAAGCTCTCAGGGTCAGATTTTCACATTTTGTGAGAAGTACATGCCTGTAAGACAACTTCTTGAGGCAGAACAGGAACCTGGAAGGTAACGTCCAGCTTCTTACCTTGTCACGGGTTTTCATACAGTCTTTTGCATTTAGAATTCAGAAAAATACAATCGTATTAGTGTCTTTTAACTGCTAGGGACGGGCGACAGCCAGGCACTTGCGAGGCCCCTTCCCGCGCCTCCCCGAACCCTACACCCGGCCCCCTACCTGAGGCCGCCTCGCCGGGCAGCAGGTGCCGAGTATCGTTCCCAGAGCAACCACCACTAGACAGCGGAACGACCGCGAAATCACCTCACGACTTCCCGCCACTCGGCGCCGCCCCAGCCGGCAGGCGGGGCACGAGCGAGGTTTGCCGGGAGCGGGCCGGAAGCGGCGGTTGCCCCGGTAACAGCGGAGCGATTTCCGACAGGGGCGGCGGCCGGCGCGGAGGTGTGAGGTGCTGCCAGGCTCTGAGGGCGCAGGCTTACATGGTGCCCAGCAAGTGCCGGCCCGGGAGGGGCCCTCGGGCCGCGCCCGGCCCGGTAGGTGCTGCTGGGGGGTGTGGGTGGCAGCTACCTCCTCCTCTTCTCAGCCAGGGGTGTGTAGGACGCGGGGAGAAGACAGTGGTAGTGCTCCGCTACGCGGCCGCGCGCCCTCGCGCTGTGCCGCTCCCGGGCTGGGGCGTCCCGCTGCTTCTCAGAAGGGCGGGCCCGGGGCGAGGAGGCGACGGCGGCGCTTCTGAGGGCGCGGCCTCGCCGCGGTTCTGTGAGGCTGCGTTGAGCGGCTGTGTTGGGGCTGAGGGCGCGGAGGAGGGCGGCTGCGTGCGGGCCTTGCGCGGGTAGGTGCTTTGTAGCTGGCGGAGTCCCCTGAGGGCAGCCCCCGCCGCTTCGCGCTTCGAGGGGAGCGGCAGCGCGGCAAACGCGGGCGAGGGGAGCTCGGTCTTCTCTGTGCCGTGTCTGGCGTGAGGAGGCTTCCCTTGCGTTATGTCTATGTCCCCTGTTCCTTGCTGGGAAGTAGACATGTAAGGCGTTTGGTTAAATATTTCTGTTAAACGTTTTGATTACTTATCAGCTGTCCTATAAATCCAGTTAAAAGACCAGCATGTTTTGCGTTTAAAAAAAAAAATTCTCATATTTTAATGTGAACACTTGTTTTCTTCAGAATGAGGATGACATCCCCATGAAAGTCACGCTTTCAGTGTATATTTAAAACTAAAAATTGGGGGTTTTTTAACTAAAAATGATTTAATGTTATTTAGTGCTGTGGTGTATTCTTCATAATAGTTTTGCAAAATAGTTCCTTTCTTGGTAGATTTTGCGGTTGAAAATACCTTTATTGTTAAAACAAAATGTTCAGCTTTCTGTGTTGATATGCACTTTTGAAAAAAGTAAGATTCCATTTCTTTTGCTTACAACTTGCAGGTTAATAATTGTGGTCTTCAGCTGGTGATCCAGACCTCATCAATAACGGATAAAAGCAAATCAGTAATTATTACCTTTTCTTTAATAGTTATATCTATTAATGCAGCTGTATGGTACAGCCAAATTTGTATGCTTTCAGATAGGAATTGCCTTTTCAGTGGTAATATGTTGACTTTTAATATAGTATCTGATAGTCTTTTGGTCATTTATTTCATCCTGTTAAAGATACATAAAGTAAAAACACAAAGATGTACTATAGCCTGCAATAAACTATATATATATACATATATGATTTCTTATGCTTCCATCTGTACCTCTCTCCCTCCTGTAATTGCGGTACTCCTCATAGGGTGGGGTTTTTTTTCCTTTATTTAGTCAACTGCAGATGAATGTGCTGGTAACTTACATATTTTAATTTTGGTTTCCAACACTGAAACTTCTCAGTCATAGTATCTTAATAGAATAAATACTCTTTTTATTGGAGCAATTATTTAACTTTTTTAAAGCGTTTGCAGAGTTTCCTGATAACTGTAGTTCTTACTAAGGTTGTGTTTGTCTGTGTAAATACGTTACTTGCATTTGAGAACTTTAACATTTGTCTTAAATATTGTGTTACAGTTTGAATTCAGGATAAATAAAGAACAGTCATCTTTCCAAAATAGACTTCTGCAGCATGATCTGGAAAAAAATTATTCAGGAAGGCAAGGTGATTTCAATATGATTTGGTTGGTTTGTTATTTGTATCTCTTTTATTAACTGAACAGTAAAGAAAGACTGTATTATGATTAGAATATGTAAGAGTGACAGCTTTTCCTAATTGTCTGCAGTAATTAAATATAATTACTGCTGCATCACATCCTGAACCCGCTATCCTTCTACTGCTTAGTGCAGATGGCTTTTTTCATCACTTTTTGCCCCTTGTTCTGTCCATGGAAGAGCATTCTTTTACCTACAAAGCCACAAGCTATCAAGTGCCCTACTATACGTTCCCTCAGAAGGCATGCAATTCTCTACTGTAACATTTTATTGGGTTTCTAACATTTTAATGTATGTAGACAAAATTAGTTTCTAATTCAGAACCCTGATATGAAAAGATAGTTTTCCTATTGTGCTTGTGTGCTTTTGGCTTTGAAAAGCAAGATATTTAGTGATACCAGTGTTAACTGTGGTGAAGCCTGGAAGAGCCTGGAGACACAAAACTTGTTGTTACACTGCTGCTGCTTGCCTGCCATATCAAACCAGTGATTGGTTAGGATAGCAGATCAGTTTAATTATCATGGCAATTCTTTATTCATTCTGGTAAAAAAAAATAAAGACCAGCAGCTGTTCAGAATGGGTTGCTGTTTAGGGCTATTATGCAATTAATTATGGAGTAAATTTACATCTGCCCTTTGGTTTTGTTCCCCGTACAGGAGACCCAAGAGTATTAAGTCCTTTGGTGCGTAATAAGCAGATATATCTTCCAGTACCATCCGGTCTGACAGAACTTTCTGGTTTGGAGTTGAGGCAGCATACAGGTTCTCTATCAGGATTTGGCGAGTCTTCTATTCACACACCTACAAAATCCAGATCTCGACAAAGCAGCCACAGTATTAGTTCACATGCTTCAGGTAACAGTGAAATCTTGTCTTGTTAGTCTCCTTTTTTTTTAACTGGGTTTCTTATTGTAAAGTTATGACCTGTAAGGTGTGCTGCTTTTGGCTGTCAGAACGTATGACTGAATAGCAAGTGTTGCCTACTATTCCCTTTGGGTATTAAGAGAGGTTAATAGATCATTGTCAGGAGACCACTATAAATATTTTCCAAAATATAATATAGGCATTTAAATATAGGCTTTTTATAAACCTTTCTTTAACAAAAGGGCAGTCATAGGGATCTTTCACAGTATCGTTAGGAGGATGGCATAAGAGGAAAAAAGTCAATGTACTGCCATCATGTTATGTTTCAGACTGCTTTTTAAGTCTCTGGTCTTACGTTTATTGACTTAAATTAGGTGTGTCTCAGGTTTTTAAGACTTTTGTAACAATGTTAATTGATTATTTTTGGTCTCAATGATTTTTTTTTCCTTCAGTTTTTTTCACTTTGAAGGATACGTAGAGAATGTTGGTTGTTATACTGGCTTGTTAGAGTAGCTAGTGATAAAGTGTTAGAGAGTAGCACTGAAAAGATTCTAAATTGAACAACTAATTGTTTTATTTATATAGGTGTATCTTCTAATGGCATGTTTTAGACAACAGTGCACTCATTCTTTATAGTAATAAAGCAATTGCCTTTGTTTGTTGAAGAAGTAATGTTTTTCCCTATAATATATTTGATTTATTTGAAGGAAGAGGAAAAAAAAGGGGGCAAACACATAGAAGTTGAGCCTGTATTCTTGTGGTAGTATGCATGCACAATGATCTATTTTTGACTGATATTTTTTCAGTGGGTCATTTTCCAAATAAGCCAGAACTCACAGAATATATTTGTTGATTTATTTTGCAAGTAGTTTTAGTCATTCTCCCTCTTGCCCCTTATATTAACAAAATGGGTAAAGATGGCTAGCTTTGTAAATATGTTTTAAAGGGTTGCCTGTTTTCTTGATGGAGTGAAATACAATACCAATGATTACTAGGTATTTCATGGACTTACCTTTGAAAGACTTTGCATTTGTTTGTGGCTCAGTGGGACTGTTCCAATGTTTTGGTGCTTTTGTTTCTAGTTCTATCAACACCTACTTGATCAGTGTCTTTAAATTGATCTTAAGTTAGATAATATCTTCTTTTAAGTTCAGATACTGAAATTGTGAAACTATTATACAACCTCACCTTAAAACATCATTGGGTAATTCTAATCAAAACAAAAGCATCTACAAAATATCTGCTTACAACAAATTGTTGATAAAAATCTCTCAGAAATGAAACAAATGGACATACTTTGGAAAGAGGATGTAGAAGGATGTAGCTGTAAACAAAAAATAGCAGGAAAGAAAACTGATAAAGTACTGAATGAAGGCAAAAAGCACTTCCGTGTACAGTGTAATTCTCTACTTTTAATAAGAAAGAAAATTCTGCTTTTATTATTTGTAGTTAATGAAATTCTTTTACAAAGAAGTAGTAAATATATTCTCTGTATGATTTTTTGATAGATAACACAAATTTTGGGAGCAGTTCATCAATAACATTTCCGGTATTGCAACGTACTGCTGAAGAAAAAATACTGAACTCTGACAGACTTACCCTGGAAAGGTGCGAAGGTTATGGAGTACACACACCATAGCTTGTGACTCTTGTGTCTGATGGTCTAAAGTGATGAGTAACCTGGTAATGCCTGTGGTCAATGGTATGAGTAGTGGGTTTGGTTTTGCTGGTTTTTTGTGTAGTGTGTGTGGTTTTGAGATAACAGCTGTGTCCCGTAGAGAAATTCTGTATGAGTGTCCTTGTGATGAATATATCCATAGAGCACACTCATCTAAGGCAGTTAGAGCTTTTCATTGTAAATTAAGGAACTAGCTTAAGAGTTGAAAGCAAGGTCATGCAAGTGATCTATAGAGTCAGAGGCTATGTCTCCATTAGTTTTAATCTGATGCATTAACTGTAGAGTGGTTCTTTTTTTCTTTTTCTTAACCAGGACACACAAAAAAGTTTTATCTGAAAGATATTTAATTGTAATCTTTTCCTTTTTTATTTTTTTTCTTTGCGGGGTTAAGGTTCATGTAGTCCAAAAAGCTTTGTCAGGTCAGTAGGACAACTTCTGGAATAATCCTAAAATGAGAATAACCATTTTTAGCATCATTTCCTATATCTTTGACTTTTCACATTAACAGTTATTATTTCATGTATTTATATTTCGAATGTAAAGTTCTGTAAACCAAAGAAAAACTGTGTAGACATAGAACACTTTGAATTCTGATCTAAACAGGCTGCTTACGTGGTATCTGATGGAAAAATTGGCAGGCTGTGTCTGTTGAAATCTTAATGTGGTCACAACATGAAACTTCCATGTATTTTTCATGTAACAAGCAAATCTCTGATTAAGAAGACAGACTTTCAGAGAATTTTGGAATCACTTCTGCAATCTTTTCATGCTATTTTTGTTGTAGTAAGGAGTTACTGTCTTATTTACAGAGTTTAATTAGCAAACCTAATTACCTTAATATTACTGTAGTCAAGATAATATACTTTCCTAGGTTCAGTCAGAGTGGGTGAGTAGAAGTTGGATTACCAATTTGTTACTTACATGTGTTTTTTTTGTTTTGTTTCTTTTTCCTCCTAGGCAAAAACTGACAGTGTGCCCTGTTATCGATGGGGAAGATCATCTTCGCCTTCTGAATTTCCAACATAACTTTATAACCCGGATCCAAAATATTTCTAACCTGCAGCATCTTGTTTTCTTAGATTTATATGATAATCAAATAGAGGAAATAAGTGGGCTTTCAACTCTGAGATCCCTAAGAGTCCTTTTGTTGGGAAAGAACAGGTAAAAATAATAAAACTAACCTAAAGCATCTTACTTCTTTATGGTGTAACAACTGTGATCTATGACTGTATCTGTTACTTACAGAGTTTTCAGGTTGTGATGTTGGCCGTGAGACCAGTAAGCTGGTCCCTAACACTAGCTAAGTGTTAGGAATCCCACTAAAGAAGCACACGGTTTTTGCTCATAATGTTCTTCAGAAACTTCCTTTTTTACATAAATTTTAGGAACAGTTCTGAAGTATTTAACGTGTTTCCATTTAATCTTCTGTTCTGATCAGCTATTAAATACTTGTTCTTAAATTTGTGTGACAGGTGGAGTTTCTTTTCACATCACGTAAAGTATTAATTGATTCTTTATAACCTATAAAAAGTATTTCTGCCTGATGTATTTAGCTGGGGAAAAAATTGGACAGATGAATCATGGATTTTGTTGCTTATTGATTCTATTCTGTTGGGAGATACAACTTGCTAGTTGTATTAGTTTCTAAAAATACAGTTCAAATCCTGTAGGCTTTAATTCTAATAATTTAATAGAAGTATCTGTGGAATTGCTCACACATCTAAGGGTTGTGCTCTGATTTTGTTCAGTTTTCTTATTTTCTTTACATTCAGTAAAGGAAGAACTGGTAAACAAAGTTCAATTATGTGCAGTTTACAAAGAATTTCTCTCCTAATTCAGCCTGTAGTCAAAACTGACAGTTTTCAATAGTGGAGTAATATAAAAGCAATAAGCTTTTATATTAAAAAAATCTCACTTGTAGAAATTAATTTTGTTTATAACAAAATATTGGGGCATGGGAATGATAATTTTAAGGTTCTTTAAGGAATTATTTTCCAAATTGTAACTATATTGAGTGCGGTGTAGCTTGTTTATATAGAAATATGGTTTGGAAGTAGTTAGGACAAGACATAAATGATTACAAGTCAGACACAGTTGCTAGCAACTTGTTTTCAGCTTGATCTATATGTCATCTTAGATTATTCTTGAAGCAAATGCATAATACATGTGATGTTTAATATCATCAGCCAGTAGATGATGATGCTGAGTATACAATGACCTAGGTTTGGAATCTGAGAAAACAGGACAGGACAGAAAAGTTTTAAGACAGTGAAATTGTAGGGGGGGAGAAGAAATACTGCCAAATCTAGAGATCTATATTGTCTAGAAAGGGCCAGTGGCTTTCAGGTTGTGTGGGGTTTTTTGTTTTGTTTTGGTTTTTTTATTATTTTGTTCTCTGCTCTTCTAACAAACTCTCAAAAGCCTGTGTCAGATTATAGTCTGTCTTTAAACTGGCTTGAAATTAGCTGTTTGCCAGTAATAACGTTGTTCTATTATTTAGGTGTCTGGATAGATTGGTTGTTGACTTTGTTTTCTAGTGGTGCAAGTATTCCTTCCCTTTTCATCTTCCTAGAAGAGCCACAGACATACTGCCACTATTGCATTATTCGCAGTCAGAAAGGAAGGTGATAGTCTAAGGCATACTCATTCATTTATTCTTTTTTTTTTTTTACATGGTTCAGAACTTTGTTATTCTTCTGTTACTCTTGGTAGGCGGGAACAAATGGCTAAGTTTTATATTAGCTGGAAAATCAAAGATACTTTTTAACTAATATGAAAAATACTTTATGTTATAATTGAAATCTTTCAGAATAAAGAAGATCTCAAATCTGGAGAACCTAAAAAATCTTGATGTTTTAGATCTTCATGGAAATCAGGTACAGTACAATAACTTGATTGTTTAAGTTTCTTGTGTAGACATCATGCATTTCCTCTGTCTCTTACCAATCTATTGCTTTTTGAAAGGGAACTGGTAGTAAATTTTGCAACTCTTGAGGCCACAGAAATCAGTAAATTAGTAAAAGGTGGTATGATGTTATTTTGAATCTTGGTATCAAGTCCCTTGTACTTTTGGAAAGTTACAGTGATTAAAATGTTGAGTCAACTGAGTATAATCACACTCACACCTACAGAATAGTAATCTAGCATAAGTAGTTGTGTTGTAGTTAAAGTAACACAGTCTTGGAAGTCATAGAAGAATTTAAAGTCTCATTGATTGATGTGTTGTTTCTACTATTAGTGATCTTACAAAACGAGATCCTTTAGATATCTGTGGAAGACTTAAATTTGTACAGGAAAAAGCAGAATGGGTCCAAGCTCTTGATTGATTCATGCTTCTGACTGGACTTAAGTTACTTAAAGTCTATTTAGTTTCCCCAATTTGAGACTAGCAGTCATTTCTGTTTCAAGTGGTGCATAAAATTTTAGCTGTAATACGTGTAAGAGGAAGTTTGTTGTTTAATGGGTGTGTCAGAAGCAGCATGGAGTATTAAGGGCAAGCCGGATATAGTATACTTTTTGTAAAATAAATTTAAAACACATGTGATACAAAATGTTCTGTAATTGAGCTGTTTAAAACAACACATGGTTATTGTGACTATATAAGACAAATGTGAGAATTTTCTGGATTCCTGTTCTGACGTCTTACTGATTTGTCTCCATCTGTGTGTGTGTTGTTTATTATACAATTACTTGACAGTAGGAAATGGGAATAATTTTTTTTTTTTCCCGGGAAAAAAAAAAAAAGACAAGGTAGCACTATAATGAGTTACTGTTATATGTGATGCGATATGTTTGTGGCTTCTTTGAATAACATTAGTTCAATAGTATGCATGTTGTACAGTGGCAGAGGCAATATAGGAGCAGATAATGACATTGCCCTTGGAGTTTTAGAGTGACTGTGTTTGGAGGTGGCTAAGTGTTTGTGTAGTTATAGTAATTTTCTTACTGCTGTTTTAAGTTTGGGGTTTTTTTGTGTTTGATGAAAATACTTGCAGACTAGATATGCAGCTCTGCCAGTCAGCACACTTTTATAGCACAAGTGGAGGAATCACTAATGGAAATGAAACATAGGTCATGCACAACTCTTAGAAATGATCATGAAGTAGATCTGATTTTTTTAAAATTTTTTTCTTCTTTCGAATGTCTATACAACTCCCTTTACATTAATTAGAACTTTATTAGGAATTTTGGGCATAGTGTCCAACTGCCTGCTACTAGATCAGCTTCATAATAATAAGCCTACTTTGGTCCAGAGAACATAACAAATTATCCTGTATCAGGAGTTAAATCTCTGGAGCGTAATAAGTGCTTTTGTTTTTCAGAAAGTTTTAATCATAAATGTACATGTGAAGGGCACATGTTAGGAAATGGAATGAATTGTTTTCTGCGTTTTATTTGTAGGTTTAGTATATTATTCATGGAAAGACCAAATAAAGACTATGAACTTCTCTTCCATTAATAAATTATCTTTTTTTTCCTTTCCAGTTTAAAGATATGCAAGTTTTCATATTAACATTCTTTTTTTCCTGTCTTTGAGGAGTTCCACGTTTCAAACGCCAGTCTGGCATACATATTATTAGTTATTTTTGAAGTCATAAGGGAAGAAATGAAGAAGGGAGAAATGCTGGGTTTGAGACATATCAGCTTAGTGTACTAGTGTCTTATTTTGAAGTCAGGGCTGGTTTGCTTAATTAATAATGAATAGGGGGGCTTTATCTTTTAGCTTTAGACTTGTGGGATCTTTACTTAGGGCAGCCTTCTAGTCTATCTTAAACAGTATTTCTTCCATGTCATAAATCTTTCAAGAACAGACTTTAACCACGGAATTGGTTTTGACAACTTCAAAATATGTGTTCCAATATTCCAGAACATAGCAATTTAAACAACAGATCAGTAGAATTAAAAATGAAGTGTTGGTATATAGTTCAAAATACTGGATTCTGATCATTGCTTTGTTGATATCATGTCCTGTCTCTAACATACACATTATTATTTTTTTCTTTCATTCGGTACAGATCAATTAGAATCAAGAATGCAGAAACAGAATATCCTGCTTGTCAGTCATAATGAAAAACAGTAGAAAATAGGATTTGCTTTATCTTAACAAGCTCTTGATACATCTGTTTCCTTAGATTGCTCATGGCATTGTCCTGCACTCAGTTCTCACAGGAAAGTCAAAAAATCTACAATACATCTAGTCAGTTTTACAATTTGGAACCAGTAACAGGCAGCAATTTTCCTTTATCAGGATGGTTCTTACTTTAAGTGAAAGGTGTAATGGCACTTTTCTGGTCTGCATCGCTTATGTTGGCTTTTCTATATAACTATGGAAAAGTTTAATTCACTTTTAGTGTACAAAAGTGTCATTGACTGCCGGTGTAATATGAGTATCTGTATGTGCTGTGTGAATATGACATTTCCTCTGGACATAATTTTCCATTGCTCACTTCCAGTAACTGTGAAACAGACTGTGTAGGTTACTTAATGTTACCATCTTTTCAGTCATACTTTTTTATGGATATTTTTATGGTATTTTTGTTTTCATTTTACATTCAAAGTTGTGTTTCTTACAGATGTGAGAAACTATTTAATGCTGTGAACATGGGAAACAGATACTTTTGATCCAGCACAAAACTTTTAAGGCTATTTTCTAGAAAAGACGGCTGTCTTTGTGGTGTCATCTATGTCTTGTTACCGGGAATACTTTCAGGATTTTCTTAATGTGATATTCTTGGGCCACAATGCAAAATTCATGCTGTTAAAGGCACTACTTAGACTTGCATACTTGGTTTTGCGTTTATTTTTTCTTAGTATTAATTTAAAAATATGTTTTTGTGGTTTTGAAGAAAATGTTTAACTTCATTATAAAACCTGTCATTGTAGTTACGTTAGTTGGACGGGTTTTGATACCAAATTCTCCAGGAAGAAGATTCTTTCAAGAAACCTACTGATAAGTTAAAACTTGGATGTAAGTTTTGCCTGAATGCTGTCTGCTCAATAACCAAATTGTTGCATAGACTGTAATTGTGGGATGGCATATAAATGAGTATATGTCAGATGCTATGAAACAAGACAGCTTCACCTTAGTCCCTGGGGAAGTGATGGAACAAATAGTCCTGGAAACCATTTCCAAACGTACTACAGCAAGAAGACAACCAGGAGTAGTCACTGTGAATATATGTAGGAAATGGCATTTTGCAACAAAATGACGAAGGCAGTGGATGAGTAGAGCACAATGGATGCTTTTTATCTTGAATTTAGGAAGGTGTTTAACACTGTCTCCCATTACATCTTTACAGACAAACCTAAATTAAATTAAGGTTTGGACTAGATAGATGGACAGTGAGCTGAAATGAAAACTGGCTGTACTGCCAGGCTCAAAGGGTTGTGATCTGTGACACAAAGTCTAGCTAGAGGCCAGTCACCATCGTTACACCCTAGAGATTGGTACTAGGTCAATACTTTTTAACGCCTTCATTGATGACCTACATTATTAACAATGCAGGAAACTGGAAGGAGAGCTTTATACATGAGACAGTTGTGCTGCCATTCAATGGGACCCTGACAGGCTCGAGAAATGGGCTGAGAGAGATCTCATTAAATTCAAGAAATGGAAATGCAAAGTCCTGCGCTTAGGGAAGAATAACACCCAGCACCACTATGGGCTGGGTGCTCACCAGCTGAAAAGTAGCTTTGTAGTAAAGGACGTCAGGGCTCTGGTGGACAACAGGCTGGCCATATGCCAGCAATGTGCCTGTATGGCAAAGAAGGCCAACAGCATCCTGGGCCACATTAGGAAGAGTGTTGCCAGCAGATTGTGGGAGGTGATCCTTCAGGCTCCCCAGTGCAAAACAGACATGAATTTGGGGGAGTGAGTCCAGCGAAAAGGCACAAAAGTGATGAAGGGACTGAAGCATCTCTCATGTGAGGAGACTGAGAGAGAGCTGAAGTTTGCTTTGCCTGGAGAAGAGAAGCCTCAGGGAGTTCTTATCGATGTATGTAAATAGCTGATGGGAGGGTCTAAATAAGATGGAGCCAGACTTATCTCAGTATTGTCCAGCTAAAGGACGAGAATCATTGAGCATAAACTGAAATACAGGAAACTTTGTTCGAACTTAAGAAAAATGTTACTGTCAGAGTGGCTGAACACTGGAGAACATTGCCCAGATGGGTGGTAGAATCTCCATCCCTGGAGGTGGTCTGCGCCTGACCAGATGTGGTCCTGGGAAGCGTGCTGTAGTTGACCCTGCTTTGAGCAGGTGGGGTTGGAAAGGGCGATCTCCAGAGGTCCCTTCTGACCTCAACTGATGCTCTGATTCTGTGGCTAGGGTTACTTTAGATTAAATTCATTATCTTTTCTTTTCCTATTTTCCCTTTTTAGTGGTAGGGGAAATAGAAGAAGAAAACAATAGTAAAGAAGAATTATTTTGAGGATACTAGTAAAGTGACAGTTCTTTATTGCAAAAATGTCCCCTGTAAAGCCATGAAAAACCTCTTTATTGGATGAATGTGGCAGTTCATTGAACTCTAGTGTACTGAATCAACATCCTACTACAGGTCTAATTAAATGGCACTCTGTATTTGGGGTTAGCATAGGAGTGTTCCTGTGGTTTTGATGTTCATAAATCCCACACATCTGATGAAGTTATGCATCAAATCTGTTGTTCTTTAGAGCACTTCCTGTGCAGTTTGCACTGATTGCTTCTATTCATCAATTCTGTTACTGCTTGATGATTGCAAGTCACTTTATAGAGTATTTTGCCAATTTATTTGCTGAGAAGACAGTTGAATTTTCTTCACTCTTTGATTTGTCTGTTTATAGAGTCATCCTCTGTGGTTCATATTTATACATGTTTTAGAACAGTAATCTATTTTACAGCTTTTTTATTTTTTGTATTAATGTATATAGCAGCTCTGTTTTGACTGGGACTTTTGCCTTTGCTTAGTTAACAGGAGACAAGGACACATTTTTTTTATTTGTAGTAAAGGCAGTTCTGTTAAGGGGAGAATATCTGGTGAGCAGTCTTCATCACAGTAGAGGATTGCTGAATATTTGCTGCTTGCCTACAGTTTACTTGAGATGCAAGTTAACTTGCATTTAATGATTCTGGTATCACCAGCTTTCCTCTGTAGTCAGACAGACAGTTCCACAAGGTGGTTGAACATGTGTGTTACACTCCAGTAGGTGAAAAGAGTCATATAGGTAAAATGCATTTAAATGATACTGCCTGGCAACAATAATATTATTACAACAATATGCCATGGAATATAAATGGCTACAGTAGTATTACTACTTCTGACTGAGTTACAATACAGAACAGAGTTTTTCCATAGTCTTTGTTTTCATGGTTTGGCTTCTCTGATGTCATTAAATAAAACCATAAAATTCAATGTAGCAGGTTATAGCAAAATCCAGTAAATCTTCCTGATGCCTTTGGCAAGTCATTTTACCAGATTGACGACTCAGTGAATGTGATACTCCACAGTTCTTTCTGAGAACACTGAATGGGTTCACATAGCTGGCAAGAAAAAAGTATTACTCTTTTAACTACCATTTTTTCCACTTCATGGTATGTTATATTACATATTTACAGTAATAAACTAAAATATCATATGTGTAATATCCATTACATAATATCTGGCCAGATAGTTTTCATTCTTACTTCAGTAGTTTAATTCACTACAGGAATATTCGAAGGTGCTTGCAATACTTTTAATTGTTTTGGTGTTCAAAGCTATCATTAGTAATGCATGGTATCTCTTCTATGTTACCTGTGATCCCAGAGGATCACGGAACAATTGAGTCTTGTGTACAAGTTATCTTAAAGGTATTTGAAATGCATTAAACTAACTAGAAATGTTAACTCTTTCATTGTACAGAGTAGTTCTACATAAGGTAAGAAATCTCAGCAGTCACTCTCAATAGCTGCAGAATATAAATACTCAAATATAGGGCCAGAATATCAATATTATTAATCTTATTTTTCAAAAATAGTGCTAGAGCCTAGCTAAAAATTATTTATTTTTATTAATGTTCATGGAGCAGTAGCATTTAAGAGGAAAACTAGATTCCTGTTTCAGTCTTAGTCCCTCCCTCCCTCTCTCTTGGGGTGTAAATCAGTCCCATAGATGGAATGCACGTTATGAAACTTCTAACACTGGAATGTTTCCAAGAGGTTGGAGGTGAGGAAGAACAGGAGGAGGAAAATCTAATTTTTGTTCACTTTTGGGAAAATATTTTTATTTATTTGGGTGTTTTGGATAATGTGGTTTGGTCTGAACTTTGAGACTTCCCCCAACACAAGTGAGAAATTTTCTGGGAACTGGATGTGCTTTAAAACATTGAGGTATAGTATTCCACGATGCTTAATGATAAACCTTGTATGATTTCTTTTTTTTCTCATATCAAGCTTTTAAATGCATTACTACTTAAAGAAAATTCTTTCATATAATAAATATCCAAAAGAAGGTTAAAAAAAATAATCAGTGTAATGCCTAATGAAATATTGCAGTCAGTGCCTACGCTTTACAAAAAGGACGAAATGTGAATTCCTTTTGTCATATTACTACTCTTGGCCTGTTTTCCTACATGACTTAGCAAGGTTCTTGATTTTAATACTGCCCAGTAAAAATCTGTAAGAAAATACAGCATCTTAGTAACATTTAAATTTCTATGTAGAGACTTTTTCTATGGTTATTAACACACTAATATGGACATATGATACTACATGATACACCCTGCACATGATTGTGTGCATGGTGTACTTCATGCACTACAACTTGCATTTAATTTTAAACTAAGCATTTACTTTCTAAATAGCGTGCTTCCAAGCACTCTGAATAGTCTATGGAGAGAATGCTGATTGTTGGCTTGATCTTTGCCATCAAGGTAAATGGTATATGCTCCATATAAATCCCTTTAAAACCTTTTTATTTTAGGTAGGGTTGAAATGGACTATACTCTGTCTTCCAGTGAACTAGTGCATTAAAGTTGAGTCAAGTTGAACTTGAATTTCATTCTAACTTTTAAAATGAAATTTATTCTATAATGCTTTAAATTTCAAAAAGTCATTAGAGTTATTTTTTGTGTTCTGTTTAATTCTGTGAATCATTTTCCTTGCCAAAAGTTCAAGGATATAAGTAAAAGGAACAAAAAAATGCAACTTGATTTTTTTTCAGGCATGGACTCCTTTTCAGTAATCTCGGAAATGTGTGTTAAAACCCGCAACTTTTGTGCAGTTTAATTATTGATGAGTGATTATGTGGTGCCTAACAATCTTTTCCAAAATAAATCTATTTCATAGCTAAGTATTCAAACATAAAAGCAAACAAAATAGAATAGTGGTGTTGTTCAATGTTTACAAGTGAAGTCTTTGACATACGTATTTTGAAAAAGCAACTAAAAAAGGTCAATAATAATCCTTCTTTATTTATAATTAATGTAAAATAGTTATAGGTATAGTTTCTTTTTAGTAAGAGAAGTATTATTTGAATTCTCTAGAAAGAGGCGATAATGGCTTGTTACCTAAGCTGCACCTAATAGTATGTACTAAAAGCTGGCGTATCTTCATGCGTGCATGCATAATTGAAACAGAGAAAATCCAGTAGAGTTAACCTTAAAACTTAGCAAAGTGATAAAGAGTATCTCTATACATTGCTGATGAAATCATTATCCTTGTGATAGCAGTGAAACACCAGGATTAATATTCTACATTGTGACATGATGTAATTCTAGCTAAGCAGACATCTGCAGAGGTCTGTGCTCTTCATGCTAACCATCTGCTCTTGGCTTTGATTTTACAAGTCTTTCTGTCTAAATATATTGTTCTAAATGGTGGTATTTTCTGTTTCTTTTGCCGTAATATTTTTAGATCCTGATAACTTTTATTTTCTGCATATAATACACATAAATGGATGATGCATAATAGTTTAATTACCAGTTGAATCAAAAGTTGTAAGACGTTACTTAATTTTGGTTTTACTGTCTACTTGTGTATGCTTTTTAATGGAAAAATTGCTGAAATACTTTTTATAGCAGCATATTCAAGTCGTATGTTATAGACATATACATATGTGTGTGTGTATATATATGAAAATTACCAACAACATTATGTGTTCTCAAACTGTTGAATAACAGCTACCTCACCTCTTCTCCCATTCCAGGAGTTGCTAGACACTTTCTGGAAACTGGCATGGCCAGATTTGTACTGGTCTAAAGCATCAGAAAGTTCATTATGACCGGGAAGGTGTGTGACACCAGTTGCTGTCTTGCTTGTCTGCATCTTATTGCTGTTGGTAGCTTTGAGGAGGAATAGCGTGCATGAGTATACAGTGTTGAAGGGAGCTTACAGTGGTCCAGCCCATGATCATTCTAATTGAAAGGGAATTTGTTATACTTGTTAGTAGCTTTGTGCACTGTATCCTTGGATGCACTGCCACATATTATGGAAGGCTGAACTCTTTTCAGCAGGATAACCTGCTGCCTTCTTTCTGCCATACAGCATAGTTTCAGTAAGAATATGATAGGAATAGTCTCCTGTGCAGTGGCAATACTTCATCTTCTCCATGATACGTTGCTGTATGCATGCAAGTCCTGCATAGATGTCTGGATAGATGCTGGAGGACAGATCGCAGACCATTATGAGAAATAAATATCTGGATAGAGACCTTGAGTGGATCACTCTGAGAAATACAAACAGCAGAAAATGAACTCAGATTATGTCAACGGAGCAATAATTAATGCCTTTGTAAAACATGGTTGCATTTCTAGAAGTCAAAATTAAGGAACAGTAGCTATTATTACTCTTCTGATGACTTTTTTTTTTGTCAGTATTACCTAATCTTTAAAATAGGGTATTAAGTATAAAAACAAACCTTGGGCAGCTGCCTGTTTACTGTAGTTTAGTTGCTTTGTTTGATCCATCTGTTTTCTAATCACTGGAAGCCCTGAGTTGCTGAAGAAGTGCTGGGGACTGTCAAGCAAATCTGCTGTGTACCCAAACTAAGGATGCTGCTGCTTTCTTTTCTAACTTTTGAGTATGTCTTGCTGATGCCAGCAATTACCTGCTCGTAAAACTTCCTTACAAGTTCCAATTTCAAAATAATTGCTTTCTTCTCCAGAGGACTGTGGCTGCTCCTTGCCCCTGACTCACAGCAGGTTCCTGTCCTCATGACCTGCTGGGAAGTCTGTCTGTGGAGCTCCTGTAGATAGAGCTGTGAATGCTGCTGCTGGCTTTTTAAGAGGCTTGAAGGGAAATTGGTGCAGAGTTCTGTGATGGTAGGGAGATACGATGCCTCATATTCTTGTAGCATAGGTTCCAGGAGATTCGGATGTATGTTTGAGTGCCTTTGCAGCCAAATTAAGGATCAACCGTGCACAAAATTTCCCCCTTTTGGCATACCATATCATCAGTGTCATCTTAGTTTTATGCTGTCTTTGAGGTTGCTGCTATAGAACAGCACAGCTGAAGTAACCTAATTTCTGATGGTAAGGAAGGAAGTGTTGACTGATTCTTTTTTTTTTTTAATGCAGTATGACTAGAAAGATATTAGTGAAGTGAATACTATACTTAATCTCTGGCAGACTGTAGCTTATTTTCAGCAATTTATGATTATTGTGGTTTAGAAAAATATACAAGAAGCACTCTACTGTATTAAATTGTTCATATATACTTTTTTAAAAAATGTGCTACATATATCTATTGTATATCTATATAAAGTACAGTATGCATGTTTATAATTATACCTCTTTCACAGATTACTAAAATAGAAAACATCAGTCATTTGAGTGAATTGAGAGTGTTAAACCTTGCCAGAAATCTACTAACCATTGTAGAAAACCTTAATGGATTGGATTCACTCACAGAGCTCAACCTTCGTCATAATCAAGTCTCTGCTATAGTAAGGAACAAAACTCTTGTCTTCTTCTCTTTTCTTTTTCTTTTTTAAACCAGATCAGTATTTCAGATTTGTGAAATCTTGTGTTTTCCCATATTGTGTTGCTTATGTTGTTCTGCTGCAATATTTTTACAACATAAAGGTGAAACAAACAGCAATTTATTTTTGCTGTTATTTTGTTTAAATGTGATCACTTGTAGTGATTCAAATCTTGATAGCTCATGAGGTTCTCCATGGGGGGAGGGGAGATTCTGAAGAAGCTTTGTGGTTCTAACATACAAATTTAGGTAATTTTCTTCCATACAACTTTGTTTCCTAGAAACAAACCCTCTTTTAATTTCTGTAGCTCAGCTAAGCAGTCAGACCATCTTAAATTTTATCTCCTTATGAATATCTGTGGGGAAAATGCAGAGAAAATAGGTATTGATCCTAAAAGCAGAATTTACTGATCAAAGCTTTAACCTAGCATTGTAAGTCTATATGTTCTAAAAAATAAAGCTTTTCACTTTTCAATTTGGGAGTTGTAGTTCGGGTATGGCAAGTAGATTATTTGAACAAGCACTTTTTAAAATAATACAGTATGTCTACTTAAATAGCAATATTTTTTTGGGCCCTCATAACTGCTTTAGTTCTTGGTCTCCTATTGCTGCTGAGCCTTTCCTTTTCTCGAATTTCTGCTACTTGCCATACATGAATTGTTTTCACACTTCAAAAATAAGAAACTTTTGGTCATTGCTGATTCTGTTACTGTACCTTCCCCCTACATCAGTTATGCTACCTAGAATTCCTTTCCTTGCTTGTAGCTACTGCCTTTTCACTCTCCTCAGATGTAGCTCGTACTTTCTCCTTGCTTCCTGTTGTCACAGATAGAGTGAGCATGAAATTTAAATTAGTGAGTTACAGGCTTGGACTCTGTGCTGTATCTCAATGTTTTAGCCTTTCCTGGCCAGAGGCAGTGTTTCAGAAGATGGTGTTCTGTTCAGGGAAGTACTTTATTTTGTCTAATTGTCGGGGGTTTTTTACCCAGGTTAGTGTGTGGCTTTTTGTTTTGTTTTTAATTGGATGGTGATTTTAGCAACTATGACACTAACTAACCTTCCTCTAGAGAAGGACTCTTAAATCATATGAAGTCAAGTCTTGGACATGTCATGCTGTCTGAAACTTAAAGTAAATACATGTCTCTTTCCTAAAATAAATTTCATATTTTAATGATCGGTGCTGTCTTTTTTTCTCTGTGCGCAACAATGTACATGTATTTCTTTAATTTTCTCAAAAAACTGAAAATAAATTTAAGATGGACTACCTTTGTATTGAATTTCAGAATCTGCTGTAACATGAAATTACGGAAAATCCAGAAACATAAAAACATATCACTTTATGGAAAGAATATCCAAGATACTGTTATATTATTGCTGGAGTAGTTGAGGGATGGGATTTAGATTTCTTTGCTTTAAGATGAGGTTTAGGGTTTCTTATGGTTAACTGTGCAGGGGGGGGTGGTGTCGCTTTAGTCACGATATAATTACAACTTAGCAATTAACTACAAAATTTTCACTCTAAGTTCATTAAAAGAATTTGGTTTCTCTGTTTTAGTTTTTGGACTGTGTTTTAGTTACTCAGTTACTATGACAACACTATCATTATGAATCAAGCTTTTTACGCTTGATTATTCCTTTAAATGAAAGAATCTAACCTCAATTTAAAAAAGTTTGCCCTCCCAAAATCACAAAATAAAATCAATATAATTGAAATAACTTTCTCTTTCCATATATTTTTTGTGAACCTTCCGTATTTTTTCATCTCCCTGTGCCCCCCATGCCTGTTCTAAGTGTATTATTCTTGTGTAGGAAAGATGATATTCTCATTTCTCAAACAAAATGAGGTTCCATACTGAACTCCATACCCATTGCAGTTAACTATATTGAATAATTCAAGTTATCCAAATAGATCATAGTTTGTTTGAGCAATTAAACATATAATAATCTCTTACAATGCACTGGCCTTACATTAGCAATTTTGGGATCATTTTTTGTCTTTGAGGTATTGTTTAGAGACTGGAAATCCTTGAATCACAAGTAATTATTTTTTGTAAGAATAAACTGCACTTCGTCCAAAGCTGTAGGATTTAAAGCCAGTCCTGAGGCTTGGTTTATAGCAGAATAATATCTTACAGGATTTGAAGTGCCTTCAAGAATTTTGAATGTTCTGAAGAATAGCAGACAGGCACAATAAATGATTACAAAGTGTCTCATATGGCATTAAAAGCATGAATCTATACATACCATGAATTATGGAATGTCTATTTACTTTCCATCCAGTTGTGAATTAAGAGTCCACTGTTAGGAAGATGAACTATAATTTTGTTTGAAAGACAGACCTGCTTGATTGCTTTGAGGTATTAAAAGGTTAGAATTTTGGGGTTTGTCATCTGCAGCTTGGTCTTAGATGTGAAGGAGGACTGGTCAAGGTGTTCACCATGTTTTCATAAAAGAAATCCTGCCCTGTCTGTCCACTGCCCTATATGATGTAATATCAAAACTGAAGTAGCTGTAGGCTTTTTTTAAATCCTACTTAAGGTGTTTGCTGTCATGCCTGTGAGACTTGCAACGTATTTTACAGGTTAGTGACATATCGTGCTAGTTATGGAAACTTGTCTTCAGGGCAAATTACTTTGTATTCTCCAACGCATATTTCTTTAGTTAGTTAAAATGCTTGCTGTTTAAGAATTACTGTGCACAACCCTATAATACCTGTGTTCATGTGTATATCCACCCTTATCATGCACTCCCACCCCTTTAAGCATCAACACTAAGTCACCTTAGGGACAGAGGTGATGTCCAGATGTAATTCTGTTGTGAACTCAATCTTTCCATGGTCTGATCTAGGAAGATTCAGAACAGCTCTGAACCAGGAGTTTTGCAATTGCAGACCTGAGCTAATAAGCCCTGCTTATAGTATACAGAGAGATGACTCCCAGCGATGCTTGTTAGCTCACATTCAGTGTTTCATTAATAGCAGCTACATGATTTGTTTAGAGCTGCCTTGTTTTTACCTGTTCGGATAGAATGAACTAGTTCTGGTTTTAGAACACTATGTAGATGGGTCACGAATCAGATGGCAGCAGGAAGGATTGTAGATTTGATTTTTGTGGCTAAAATCAAGGTAGTGAGCCCTGTGACACTTCCCCATGCTGTAACAGGTTTGTGTCCACTGGTTGCAAGTTGGAGGACGGTCCGTAGTAGGATAAGGAGATGCAGATTTGTAAGTGAGGGGTTAGGTGTGCAGTCTGAATGGTATGTGAATCACTGCGGACTGTGCTGTCTGGGCATTGTGGATTTATATTTCATAAATGAAGTTTGATCTTACATGATATGTTTCATCTTACTAATATTTGAGCTATTTGCCGTTCAGAGGTTTTCCGCAAAGGTCTTTTGTGACATAGATTAAATTCACAATTACTCATTCTGGAAACTCATTCCTCCTTATAAATTTTAATTGTAAAGGTGACAGAGTCCTTCAGATCATTCGCTGGCAGAAGAGTCACTGCTGTTTGGCAGTGCTAATTGCACTGCCAGTATTGCACTTCAGAAACCTTATTTCAGCATGGTCACAAAATAAACTCTTTTTTTTACAGTATGTTTATCCTGCAGCTTAAGTGCTGAGACAGCACCTTGGCTTATTTCCCAAAAGCCTGTTCAGAAACCAGCAGCAGCCTTATCCTCTTTTCTTCAACATATTTGCTTTGCAAGTGATGCAGCTTGTTCTGCAGAGTGGATATCTGCACTGAAACACTCCCTTGCAGTCTGCACTAGGAAGAAATGGAGCTGCACGTTCAACGGAAATCAATGTTGCAGCAAGGTTATAGCGTATAGGAATGAAAGTATTTCATCAGGCAGAGTTGAGAGGTTCAAAAGCTACTTTCAGCTACTGAATTTATGCCTCTATCTTTCCTTCTAGAAAGATGTGGATACTTTGCCCCGTCTCCAACGTCTCTTCCTCAGCTTCAACAATATATCTAGGTAAGGGAAATAGCAGTTTGCTTCCTATCAGTAATTTGAAGTATCCTATTGGAGCTGTATTTCATTAAAATTTAAATTCAAACACTATGAGTGCAGATACTTTTTTTTTCCTAACATATCAGATAGCATAATCAAGCCATTGTGTATTTCCTACTTTAAACATAAAAATTCTTGAAACCCTTTGCATTTAAATATAGTTGTACTATGAGTATTCTACCAAGAAACTTACATTTTTTAATATAAAAATTAGACGGTTTACAATGATAATCAAAATTAACAATAGTTTAATAAATATGTTGTTTTACTGTTAAACTAGGTATCTGTTAAAGCAACATTACACAAGGTACATACTATATTTAATATACCTTCACTGTATTAATGGAGTTATACAAACTGCTGAGTCATATTCTGCTTACAATGATTAGATTATTTCATGCTTGTATTTTACTTGTCCATATATATTAATAAAGTCTGAAAGGTATATTCATGGTTATTTCTCTTCCAAACCAGATGGCAGAAGCAGAATAGCTCAACTTTCAAAGCAGGGCTTTTATAGTTTCAAGTAACTAAGTACATTTTGTTATAAATAGATAGAAATGTTTGTCCTCTATGCTTTTTCATATTCATGCATTTTTGGAGTCTGCATTTATACTACTGCCAGTATTAAAAAAAAAAAAGTGCCTGCATTATCTTCAGTTTGGTATGTCCTTTTTTTAATCCTTATTTTAATCCTTACTTCAATCAAATAATTTAATGTGGGATAGGGGAAAGATGCTACATGTTCTAATTACTGGAAATACTGTGCTGTTCTTGTAGTATCTGCTTTCTCTGTAAAATGTTATACTTAGTATGAGCTTTTATTGTAATAGCTACTTGAACATTTTAAGTTGACCTGCATTATGTTTTTTGCAGACAGCTCAACCTACTTGTCTGTGTTCCTTAAGTTCTTAAAGTACCAATGCAGTAGATCTTAAATACTCAAGGGTATTAAGCATTTTAAAAAAATCAGAGCTGAACTGCAGAAATCTTAAATATGCCCTTCCCTCAATTAATCTGCTGGAAAGGAGCTTAGCATTTTGCCTCTCTTGAGTAATTTCCAGAACTGAAACATGCCTTTTTGTTTCTGTTTTTCTAAAAAATTTCTTAGGTTGGCAAGAGCAATGAGGGGACTGCAGTAGCTGGCTCCCTTGCCATCAGGGAGCATCACTGCAGTCAGTGGAATTTCTGTATCTTTTTATATACTTCGTCTATTTTGTGTAGCTTTCTGACTCCTTTCTCATGTTGTTTTATACAAAGTCATGTTATTTTTAGTGTTCAAAGAAGGAAAAATATTTTTGTTTTTCTGTGAGGTTTTTAAAGTAGATTACTCAAACTTTATATAATCAGTAGCTTGCTTCTTGGTACTTTATCATGACTGTTGCCATTTATTCATTGGGACTCCACTTGAACTATTGATAGATCTAGTCTTAGTTTTCATGTAAGCTAGAAATACTTATTTAGAACTTTAATGCAAATATATAATTCGGTTTTAATTCGTAGTTGGAATAGGTATGAAAGTAAAATCTTCATGTCAAACAAAAGACACTGCTCTTCTATAAATTTTGTGTATATATGTGGGTAGGTAAGTAGATGGATCAGTTTAACTCTTTATTTACCAGACATTATTTTAAAACAAAATATTTCTTCTGATGATCACATTTAGCTTAGGTTTTTGAAATAATAACCTTTTATTGCATATAGCAGTTTTGAAGGCTAAAGAACCCATTAATTCCTGATTTTGAGTTATGTAGTAGATATGTCTTCTAACAGGAAAATTATTAAATATGAAAGTATACTCTTGACCATTTGTGTTCTGATACTTGGCCTGATACTGTTTGAACTGACTGAAGAAGTTATATGCAACCATAATAGTAGTGAATTGCTGTGCTACATCTGAACATTCCTACAACCCTTTAAAATTATTTTGTGTTTTTGAGTCACTTACCTGGGTTTACTGTGTGCTGTATGGTAATTTTAAAAAATATTTTTCCTAGAAACAGCTGTGTCTATACAACTGAATTTTCTATTAGACAATCAAATTGACACACAGATATTCTAATTCATTTATCTGTATGTGCAAAGAGAAAACCTGCAAATGGAAACAAATCACAAAGTATATTGCCAAAACCTGGATTTATTTATGTTACAGGTTAATTAAAATATTTTATTAGTGATCATTAAAAAAAAAAAGTAGCATTTTTGAGGCAGTGCTCCCATGGAAAGTTTTGCTGCTTCCTATTTTTGTATGTCAGCAAAAATCCTTGAGTCTTAAATTGATACGTACTGACATGTATGAAATAATATTTCAGTGAAGGATTCAGGAATGCCTTTTAAAAATTGTCACTATTTAAGGCATGAGAATCTATCATGTTCTTTTTCCCTTGTGCTTCAGAGGAGGCATCAGAATGCTGCTGCTTCTCTGCAGAGCTTTTAGTAAAAAAGGATGTATTGGCAAGATAATATAAGCTAAAACCAAACACTATGTAGAAGCTAATGCTGACCTAAAACTAAAGAATTCCTGCTTCTGGCTTCAGCCCAAAAAAATTTAGCATTAACAAACTGAAGGCATTCACACCTGATGGCTGAAGGTAATGTATATCTCTAGAACTAGTTTTAAAGAAGGGGGAGAAATCCCATTTTGAATTTGTCATGTCGTACTGGGAAGAGATTACAGAAACTTTTCTACAGGAAAGATATGCCACTTAGATTCAGAAAGAGGGTTATTGCTCCTATTTCAAAATGTGAAACCAGGAAAGACCATTTTTTAATCTTGGACACAAAATACATATTTTCACTGTTACACTGCTGTCCAGGTCAGCACTATGCTGTCTTTTTTCATTTAGTAAGGCATGTTGTCTAGCCATATGGAAGAAGTTGGATACAAGCTCAAAGGACATGTAATTGTTTTTCTTCATTTGGTTGCTGAATTGGAAACCTGAGAGAAGGAATGTTCTCAGCCTAATAAAAACAAGAAAGTATCTTCTTTTCTTAGCAGAATGAAAATTTATAAACACATTGTTCAATACTTGAGCAAAAGCAGTACAAGGGGAATGAAAGGTTGACTGTGGTAACATCTGTTTTCATCAGTAGTTTAGTGGTTAGAAACCTGGGAAAACCCAAGTTTTCTTCTTTGACTGAATGTTTTTTGAACATACAGTTCCCTTTTTTGGGTGTTCTATCAGACTACAGCGAGTATGTTGCCTTCCTTCTCTTCTCCAGAGCTTTTGTCCTTTATGGAATATGCTTTAAAAAAGTCATTGATGCAAATGTATAGAGAAGGAACAACTGTCTTCCTAAGCAAGCAGGCTGTAACAGAGGACAAGTGTTCTTGTGTTCAAATCTTGCCTACTAAATGTGTGAATGTAAATGTGTGTCACTGGTGGATGTTGAGCTTACACCACTCCAGAATACTCTGCTGCTTAGTAATTGCCACGTTCTCATATGAGGGAGAAGTGGGTTCGCATCCCTTCTGGCAGAGGGGAGAATTGGATGCAGGACTCTGAGTATGTACACAAGATGTAAAACTGATCTAGTCTGAAAAGACTTCTGGAAAACAGTTTTTGATAATTTAGCCCAAATTTGCAGTTTGTTTCTGTGTTGCTGAAACTATAATTTTAGCGAAGATAAAATTCATCTTGGAAGAAAGGACAGGGAAGGAGAGGTGGTTGCCATAGTTTGGTGAGACTCCTGCAGGAGTAGGTCTTTTGGAAAGAGAAGCAGACATTCCACTTGAGAAGATTGACTGAGGCAGTCTGAGACAGCATCATCCACAGCTGCTTTGTATTTCATGAGCAGGTTAAAGACTCCTTTGTGGTGAACAGAGGCTAGAGAGAGCATTGAGATGTGGTCTGTGATTCCCATAGGGTGGTCACCATTTGGCTCTCTAACAGCAGTCTGTGTGCTGGGAAGCACACAGAAGCTTGGTTGTAAAGTATGCAGTCAGTTTGATAAGTGTATTACATTAAAGCTTTGCTTGGATAAAGATTGGTATGCCAGTGTGATGAGTACAGTATATTAGGTTTTCTACATTGAATTTCTAAAGCTCTATTTTTCATATGTGTATACAAAGATGTGAAAACATAGCTATTTTGTGCTACTGTTTTGCTCTAAAATTGAGCTGCTAATGGGGTGGCTAAAAGCAGTATAACGCAAGCATGTCTGTTTTTGCTCCAGAATGAATGTTCTGGTATGCTGAAGCACTGAGAATTTCAAAGCACAGCAGTATGTATGAGTGGGAGGTCTTGAAAACACTAGCAAACTTTCAACTTTTCTGTCATGTCCTGAAGAGATAATTTTTATTAAAAATCTGCAAATTGTATGTGTAATGGCAGAAGTACTATTTGGTTAAATGTTTGGTGGGAAGTGCTTGGAGTAAATATATTTAATGCTTTCAATAAATATATTTGCGTTATTTTAAACTAATTTTGAAGACCAGAAAATTTTCATGTTTGTCATATTTGTCAAGCAAAATCTATTCTAGCCCAATGGAAATTCAGTTATCTTTTCTTACTCTAACATGTTTACGAGTTTGCTTTACTAACTTTGAGTCATTTGGAAAGATGGTCTTTTATCTTCAGGACATACTGAGTATATATTTTAAGTAATATGTTAGCCTGATCTTCCAAAAATGTGGTTACATGAACTGTTTTATGGAAAGGAAACCAGATTGCAAAAAGAAGCAGAAAATGATAATCAAACTTAACCATATGTATGAAACGCCCGGTTTTTCAGATGTGCTAAGCACCTTCACTGCCTTGATTGGAATTTGTACGTAGTTCATTTTCCATCGGTTCTTACGTTGTTTTAATACACTAAGCAGAAAGGTAGTAGTATCTTCCACTTTGTCATTTTTCTGCTGCATCCATTTAGTATATTGTGTAGAAGTTACTTGCATGCGGTGCTAATTGTGGTGGTTTTTTTCAGATTTGTATTGGGTGATTTTCTTTTCTTTACTCCTTCTAGCTTATGTTGGTACCAGGCCTTTCTTCTACTGGTTGAGAGTGATGGCTGTTTGTTGATGATATTTTAATATTTCATCCATATTTCTTTTTGTTGTTATTGCAGAAGTCTTTTTGTCTAATACCTAGAATCTTTCAGGGATATCTCATTTTAAAATCTGACATTCTGGTAGATCTGAAGCCCTTTGCAGGTGAAAGTTAGTCCTCAGCAGATTATTGTATGCTTTTTTGAAAGTTGAGTGATACCAATGATAAAGGCAGTTGCCACTTTATTCAATGACAGTCTTTTAATATGAACATCTCTACTGCATACAATTTCTGATTCCTAAGTTCGGTGCATACTTAAGGTTTGGTATCCTTCCAAGTATTAGTGGATGAAGATTTTTCCTGCCACCAAGAGTGACAAGAAATATAACCAGTTGATGCAATCAAGAAGATTGTCAGAGTATAAAAAAATGGCAATAATTTAATATTTTCCACTTCAGAAACAGCCTCTTCTTTCAGAATGTCATTAAGTTTTTGTTTATCTAGTAAAGTGATCCTCTGTTTATATTTTTATATGATCATCATTGATTCTTTTGTAATTTTCAGATTTTTTGAACTTCATTCTCAAAAGTACTGAGTCAAATTATTTCATACATTCCACTTGAACTTACTTAACTTCATAACACAGGCTCGACTTTTGAAGGCTAAAGTGCATAAGGATGGGTGCACAGTTGTACATTTTATACACTGTAATCAATTTCTTGAAAGGTGTTGGGGAGTCATATTTATTTCTATAACTGTTCAGCTTTTTTTGAAGTCAAGTTAAATAGTTCTCTGTTGTCTGAGTCAGCTGCTTGCTTTTCACATTCCATCTTCAATGACAGGAACACGATGCAGGCTGTACATCTCTAAATACATTTTACACAGGCCAGTTATTTTTATCAGGAAACCAAATCAAAACCAATCAAAAGCCAACTTGTTAGTGTTTGTAGACTGAACTTGAAACCATAGACAGATGTGTTTTGATGATAATATGATGCTTTTGTCAGTGTTTTTCTTCCGATATTTAACAATGTTGCGAACACCCAGGATCATTCTGTGGTATTTGTGGTTGGCTTTTTTTTGGTATTTTCCATGGTTTTCATGCTGGCTTTGGCAAATACACCTTGTATTATTTTTTTGGAATATGAATTGACATGTATCCTATTTTAGGGGCTTTTTAGGTGAAACTATACTCCCATAATTAACAAGTTCTCCTTATTCCGCATCTCTTTTTACCTGTATGCAAAGAGATTAAAACATTTAACAGCAGTGGCTGTTGGTATTTCAAAATACTTAAAATTTGGTTTATCTTACATAATATCGATGGGTGGGGTTTTTTCAGGACAGGTAGATATTAATGTTGTATCCTTAAGAAGTAAAATCTTCCATCTCAAAATTATTCCTACTCTATGACATTAAAACTTTAAACTTTTTTGGTTACAGTTTTGAGGATATTCTGTGCCTTGCTGAATCCTCATCTTTGTCAGATATCACCCTTGATGGCAATCCAATAGCTCAGGAGACATGGTACAAACACACTGTTCTCCATCATATGATGCAGCTCCGACAGCTAGATATGAAGAGAATCACAGTAAGAAATTTCTGTTTTTGTCAAACTTACTAGATCCTTAAATTCAGAAGTAAATGTAGGGTTTTCTGTGTATACTAAATGTATGTTAAAAATACCACGATTTTTTCTTAATTTAGTATGGAATTGAATGGTCTGTAGACATTACAATATTTAAAACTTTAACTTTTTTTGTTCAGTATTATGTAAGGGTATGCTTTCTTACTTCATTTTAACATGTTTATTTTTAAACGCTTAAACTCTTCATTAGTAAATACTGTGTGATCAATTGCCATCTGCAAAGCTGTTGGTTAGAACTTTCTCAACACAGTCTTTACCGGTTTGCTGTATAGCTGAAAAGGAACAGCATATTTCTTCCAAATGAATAGTCTGTTTACCCTAAAATTGGTGTTACTGGTATCTTCTTTCATTTAAAAATCTTATTGGTTTCTTTAGTCTGCCCCCCTAAGGAAACCTGGTGATCATGCAGTTTCTGTGTGTCTGTTTCTCCCTTCCTTACCTAACCTACTCTACCCATTCATTTCTGTTTCTGCTGCTCAAGTTGAAGTAACCTTCATAAAGAAGGGAGGACTTACGGACAACTAAGTCTCCTACAGACTTCTTGAAAATACTCTGTAAGGTAGAGAATGGAAGGGCAATCACTGGGGGCCTTACGATTAAGTCAACTATTTTATCTCGTAATATAGGAATAGCCATGCTAATGATTCTGTGTCTACTCAAAAGTGATGTGTAAGCATGATCTTCTTACAAGAGAAATCCATCCAACAGCAAGGTAACAAGTATAATACGCTTTACAGGCAACAGTATTGCAGTGTTATCTCTTTTGACCAGGTGCTGATACATATACCTTATTTTAAATGCTCATTTGCTTTGTACAAAGGCTGTACTGCATTTAAAATTGCACCTGTTGTTTTACCATCTAACCTGTTGTCCCATAGCCAATCCACCATGATTCTAAAATAGAGCCAATTATTATGTAAAATATAACATGTATGTGGAAAACATTATTTTTAAAAATAAAGAGCTTTGGGACATGAGAGTTTTACTCCCAGCATTGAAAATACTAAATACTTGTTTGTTCACAGGTATTCTATGGGTTGGGTTTTTTCTTTCGTGAATTTATACTGACTTAATTGAATAATTGCTTTGCTTTTAAAAAGATCATTTTCTCAGTATTATTTCAGAAACTTGAGTCACATAAAGAAAATATTGCTGTTGTTCTACTCCCCCCCAGCCCCCTCCCCGACCTTCTTGAGAGGAGATGGATCCTGGTAGAACTCTCAGTGATGGGAAGAAGTGTAGAAAGAGCTTAAACTACTTTTTAGACCCTGTGGGATCTGTATGGGGAAAAAGCTATTAGAAATGCACAGCCATGGGAAAAAAATTAATCTGGGTTTGCACCTTGTTAAACATCAGAGGATCAAACACAAGACAAAAAAACGTAGAAAACCAGGCTTCACCAGTTGGGCTACTTAGAAATCTACTTGTAAAAAGAATGTGCTTTACATTCTTTTTATTTGCCTTATGGTTTTTGAGCCTTGAACTTTTTTTTAACGTTTTCTCCATGTAGAGGGTGCTATGTTTTCTTCAGTAATAACTGTGTTACCCAGATAATCATATGACTGAAGAAACTGTGATTTTAAGAAGAATAACAAATATGAGGTTTGTGATAAAATTAGAGAGTTGGCAATGCCAAATCCAGCTATGCTGCCTAGTAATGCAACATGCTGTTGTCATCGGCTGTGAGGGTAAATGTAACTTGGTAGGAGAATGTAAGTACAATATTGGGTATGTGCTTTCTCTCGCTCAGTTAGTATACCTAAACTCTAATTACATTTGTAGGATCTCTTCTTCATTAGGCTGAAGAGTGTCCAGACCATTTTGAACTTAGGTGTTGCTTTGTCTTGTAAAGAACTGAGAGTTGGACCGGGGTGTTGGTTCTTTCTGACTAGGAATTCACTAAACTGTTCAGAAGCTTTTCTGTTCGAGAACTGAGTTTTACTCAGTTGTTACTTCTGCTTTTAACTTTTCTTTTACTTACTGGCTTCACTGGGAAAAGAAAATTATTTCAAGAAAGAATAAAATCTGAAGGATATTTTCAAAAGTTTGTGAGAGACTTTGAAGCTTTATTCATACTGGTTTTCAAGAAGACACATGGTCTTTGGTGCCAGGCCTTTTCTATAGGATTCTGTGGAGAAAGAGAACCTTGGAGCAGAGGTCTGGTGGTAACTGCCTCTGCCTTAGGTAACTATTCAGAAACATATAGCTGCCATGAAAATCAAATACTCTGCACTTAAAATAAAACTTTTTTGCATTGTAATTGTTCTAATATTTCTTAAGTCAGGGCAGACTTGCCTTTATTCAAGGGATTGTACCATATTATGACAACTTTTAAACCCTGAAGTGTCAGGAAGTTGGTGTTTTCTTAGGCCATCTCATTCCTAAGCCATTTCTGAATGTAAGTTTTAAGCTCTTAAACCATCAAAGCATGGACCCAGTGGTGGTGAAATCAGTGGAAGTTAGTAATCTGTAACGAGTGTCACTGCGAGACTCTAAATGCTTATTCATTGTCCATGCTAGAAGATGATTTTCAGCTGAAAAACCCAGCCATTTTGTATTGTGTATCTAAAACATCAACTCAATGGAAATCTTTTACTTTCTCAAACTTTGATAGATCAGTCTAGAGCCTTAAGGAGTGGGGAGGAGGCTGAATTAGTGGCTGGACAGATTACTGCATGTCACCTGTGTTAACTGTCTGTAACAGTTACACCGTTACCTCACAACTAAGGTGGACTAATGTGACTTGATTTATGGCTCAGTGAAATAGGCTTATGTGAAGTTGAAGTGTGTTACAGTCAAAGCAAGCCCAGGTTGCATATGTAGTCATTTACATTGTTTGGTTAACATACTATAATGGCGGGTTTTCTGGGCATTGAAGCTTTTTGAATACACTTTGTAGTTTGAACTTTTGAAAAAGTGGACCTATCCAGTGGCGCTTACAATTTAGCTGCGACTTATCTTTTTTCCTCCAGTCTTCCGTAACAGTGAGCAGATATTGTCTGCAGACATGTAATAAAATATTAAAATATGAATGAAATGTGTACCTATTCCTTACTGAGAAATCATTTAACCAGGAACACTTGCTATCCATCACTTTCAATACACTTTCTCAACAGAATTTGCTAAGTGTCTATATATTTGTGTACATATATAATACATAGTATGTACATATATTTTTTAAGTGTGCTGTGGTTCCCAAATTGAAAGACAAGCTGCATCTTTTTAACAGTAAACTTTTGCTTCTTTTCATTGAGGTTTTATAGGTTTCGGATGCTTAAAGTAAGAGAGCTGTGTTTTGGTTTGGTTATTTGCTTAGACATTTCTCTGCTGATCAGGGAGTAGGTTCTACTGCTTTATCCAGAAGAGAATTTGTTGTCCATCACCACCATGGAGTGGTTTTGTGTTTTGGTTTTTTTTGGGGGAAGGATCCCTAATATTTTTTCCTCTTTCCACTTGAAAATAAGATACTTCAGGAACTTCTAGAGTCATTCATGTGGATCGTAATCTTCTCTCTTAAATCACGTCTTGCAAAAATATGCTAAATTAATACTAAAAGTAAAAAATGGAGCTAGATCTCATTTGTCAAGTATCACTTAAAGAATGATTCATCAAAAATTTTGTAGTTGTTATTTTCCATGGCTATATTTCTACTAGAACTATCCTTACATTCTTACTTTGTTCTTGTGTAAAATCAGCCTATGTGGTATACATAAAAAAAGTAGTCTGCCTTTTGCAAGTGTAAGTGGGCTGAATTTTATGTATTTTAAGTGTACTCTGTTTCATTTGTTTATGCTTAAATGTATATTCCTGGCCATTCTTCATACTCTCCTTTTTTTATTCTCATTACCTGAAGTAGTTTGTATCAAGTATACTTGATAGATGTTTCTAATCTATAGTAAAATTATTTGAATAATTTTAAGGTAGATGTACTGTGGAAACGAAATGCTGCATTCCTTGTATGCTAACTTAGCGTCTTATTCTCTTGTGACATAAATGGTATCATTTGTTGAAAAAGAACTTGCTTGAATGACAGCAGCAAATGAATAACATTTACAATAGTAAAGCAGTAGTGAGGAAGAACATGTGAATTCCACTGTGGTCTCTTTAGGATCCTTCTCAGGTCTGGCTGGATGCTACCTCTTTGAAAGACTGATGACGTAATGATGCGTTTGGCCAAAATCTGTGGTGTTACAGTTACAGCAGTGCTCGTGTAGCAGCAGGGGGAGCTATCAGCATGCCAAAGCTTACAGATACTCTGCTGTTACAGCTCTAATGGGAAGTTTTTATAAGGGTGGTAATAGCTTAATGTGCCTTATTCTTGTGTTCTGTTGCTTCACACTGAGAATGTAAACTGCAGCCTCAAAATCTCATTGCAGAAAGTGGGGCTTCTGCTTCTTTAGGAAGTATATTCCCCCTTCTTTATTTTTCTCTCTTTTTTTGCGGTGAAGATGGCTTCTTAGCCATTTAGTAAGTTTTTAGATGGGAAGTGGCGAACTAATAAAGGGAGGAGACTTCAATATACAAGAGGACATCCAAGTCCTTTTGTAATGATCTGGCACTTTGACCTTCTGGAAAAGTATCCCCCTTTGTCTAGCAAGGTTTTGTTTAAAGACAAAACAGTGTTACGGACAATAGCAGTAAAATGAGGGGGAACAAAGAAAAAGGGAGATAGAAAGAACTTCAAAAGAGCGGGAGCTAAAAGAGGAGTGGTAGTAAAAATGAGTTGTGGCAAGGTTATTAAGGGCTTTGTTTTAAAACTTTGTGGGTTTTCTGTTGGTTTTTTTTTTTTTTGGTGGGTTTTGGGGGTGATGTTGTGTTTTTCAAGATGGATTACATGTGTTGTGTAAGATTAATGAAGAAATGTATATGGATTTGATTTCCATAAAAAGTAATTTGGCCCTTGATCTTTATTCAGATGTTTTCTCTATCATTCTGCCTTTATGAATACTGAGTAAAACTAGGATATATTTTCTTTTTAGGCTGAGCTAATCTCTTTTGTAAAAGGAATAGTATTTTTAAAATGTCTGTAATCAGGATAAACTCTTGATCAAGAAAAAAGCCTTATTCAGTTAGTAAGAGAGTCCTGTTGTAGCATAATTTGCATGTTAATTTCATTGTTTGTTTTGAGACATTGTTGGCAGGGAAAGTACTGGACTGACTTGAATGAGGGCAGTAGACCCTCATGTACGGAAGACAGTGTCATAAAGTACGAATTTGGACTGGATTAAGGGAAGGCTTTGAGAAGGAAGATGGAGTAAGAAGAGAGATTTGTGGAAGATGAAAGAAAACTGACTTAGGGAACTTTGTGGATGTTTGCCTTAAAGTCTGGAAAAAACACCACCTTAATTTGTTTTGAAAGGAATTAAAATTACTGAAGACTAATTTCCTATAGATTAGTGTCATTTTGTTCTCTAATTCTCGCCTTCCCCAGTGTGAAACACAACAATACCTCAGTTAGTTTGGAGCTAGTCTGTAATGACTGGCCAGCTGTTTTCTGCCAAATAGAATGGATAATTTCTGCTTCCTCTCCCTTGGTGGGAAAACTAGTTTACATTTCTTTCTACATACCAATTTTATATAATCAAACATCTAGGAAAGAAAAAAAACAACTTAATTTGAGACTTCTATACATGCTTTAAGTTATTTAATATGTTCAATGTGTTTGAAAAGTCATTAGGGAAGATGAAGGCACTGGAATGGTAAAAAGCTTGTTTCTTTAGGAGCCAAGTTAAAAAGCATAAATGCAAGGTCAAATGAAGAGATTTAATTAGAAAATAAAAAAACTTCCCACTCTAAACCACTTCCTATAGAAAGGTATCACTAATGTAGTTTGCTAGTGTTTATATTTTATTTTAAGACTTCAGGTTTTTTTTAAGTAAACACAAAGTTAGTACACTGTAACACATAACTGGGATAAAAGGCTGTCATGAGAATAATGTTTGTAGTTCTTAACATTTGGAATCATAGCTTGAGGAACAGTGCATTTTTATTTTGCATTATTAATTATACATTCATATTTGTGGCATATTACCTGCATGGGGTTTATTTTATGATTTTCACAGCCTTACCCTGAAGCCTCCCATTTAGGTATTGGGTTTCATTGTGTGGTATTGTGTTGTATTGGGATCGAGAAGGCCTTCTGTATCTGTGTGTGGGTTTATTTAATTATTTATTTACTGTTAATCCTCCTTTAACATGGACGAGTGACCTCCTGAGGTTCCTTCTAACCTGGATTATTCTGTAATTCTATGACACCAGCCCCTTGGTAATACCCTATTTAGGAAGAACTGAAACGCCCGGTAGCAGAGGAGGCTGCCAACAAAACTTCACCCTCAAATGGCCAGAAGTTGCTTTCAGAACAAAAAAAAAAAAGTTAGGCTTTCCAATTAGTGTTGCAGGGAAATTCTTGCATACGGTCGGGTTAGAGAAGCTTACTCTATCCAAAGCCTCATGCCATAATCTGCATTAAGGTATTCCTCTTGTTTAATATATGCATATTAGGTTAAAGTCATGGAGGAACAATTTGGAAGTTTGTTGTTTAATCACCTCTCATACTGATGTCAAAATCCATGGTATGCCAGTGGGTTTCAGGGGGGTTGTACACAGATAAGAGTGAGTTTGTTATGTGAAACTAACTTCGTAGGCTTTGGAAATTATTTTCTTAAAAATGTGATAGCGATGCTAAGTGTGAAGTTTTGTTTTATCTTACAGTAAGCATTCACCCATGTGCTTAGGGGTTCTTACAGTGCTCTAAACATAGCATATTTTATTTATATAGAAATTTTGACATATGAATATGTCTTCATGGTTGATGATGTTTTCTGTTCATTTTTGTTTGTTAATTTTCTTAACACACAACTTTTTCCAGAAAGTGAAAAGGTTAAGACAGGAGCCTTCTATTTTGAGGGAAATCAAAACACTTTCCGTATGTTCTGGGAAGATAATTTAATAGAAACACTCAAATGGCATGTGAAGTAAATCAAAATAAGTTTAAGTATGCTTCCCAAATATTTGTGTTGGAAGGACTCTACACTTTTTACTTCATAGTGAACATTTCTTTTGTTACTTGGAAAATATATGTTCTAAAAATACTGTGCTGTGAGAATGTTTAGACTTCTGTAAACAGGGAGCATTCAACCTAATATGGGTGTATTGCAGTATTAAATTGCTGTACCAGGAAAATTAAGCATCTTCACTTACGTGACCTTCATTATTTAGGAATCAATGGCTTTCTTCTTGAAACGTCTTCTTGAATAGTAATAATATTGATGAGAAATAATGTTAATGTACTATAGTTAACTTGGAAAATACTCTTTTCTTCTCAAGTTATCTTGCTGATTGAGAAAAGTAAGCCCCTGGAAACAGTTTATAATGATAAAAATCGATCTTAGGTAATGATTTGAGCATAAATAGAACTCAGCTTACTTGCTCTGTGTCTTTTCTTACAAAAAATCCTACTAATTGCAAAGACCACTACAGAGATACAAAGACATAATGCACTGTTATATTAAAATGTTGTTCTTCACTGTCATACTCACCATATGCTTTATACTTTTTCAAAGGCCTTTATATAGTTTTAAATAGCTTTATCTTCAGTATTTGTATCTGAGTAGATAGGTATTTCTTCTGTATTTCTTATTTATAATTACCTATTTTGTTGGTTTTAATAATATTTAGAAACATTAAAATGTTAAAAATCCTAAAATTGTATTGAAATTAAAACTTGCATTTCAAATAGCAACACAAAAATACATTTATAATTTATCAGTAATACTTTTCAGACCCTGATTAATTCCTCCTTTTATGAAGTAGTTGTTCTTTTTTTTTTATCCAGGAAGAAGAAAGACGTATGGCATCTGTTGCAGCAAGGAAAGAGGAAGAAAGGAAGCGTGAAAGCCATAAACAGACCTTGCTTAAGGTATTTTCTATGGCTGTTCTAAGGCAACTGTAAACCAGTTTACAGCAATAATCTATATCCTAATATTTTTTGCTGTACTTCCTACCTATCCCAATATGCCTCTATCTCTTTAAACTTTTTTTTACAGCTTAGACAATGCACTCTACAACTGAAACTCTCTTCAGTCAAATATGCAAGTTATACTTTAGCAAAAAAGCCCAGTTGAATACATGAGTGTGATACATGTAAAAGGATGGCAAACTTCTTTTTCACAAATCCAGAGATAAATTAAATCCAGAGTAAAGTAAAGGACTTTTCAGTGATTTCAAATTCCTTGTACTTGGTATCCCCCATTTCAGGTGAGTGCTCTAACTGCTGCCCTGGAGGGTGTTCTGAAGTAGTTTTTTCCTTCATTCTTTCCTGTTGAAGTTCTTCCTTTTTGTAGAAGGAGTTCAGCAGTCATCAGAGCAGCAGCTAGACTCCAGCTGTCGTCTTTTTCAGAAGAATGCTTATCTGCCAGACCACCTGGCCTGGTTAATGCTTATATACAGGAAATGGATTAGCTCTAACAGGGGAGACTGAGGTGCACTCCGGAATACTCTTATGGGGCTGGTGACTAAATGTCCTATGTTGCTAATAGGAGACCAAAGTTAAAGGATGTAAGAATGTCTGCATTCCATTTGTTGTGTGAATATCGCCATTTGTCTCCAAATCATTTTTCTTTGGAGAAAAAACGTGCCTAAAACTTTTCGTCATCCAGTAATGGTTACACAAAAAGCTCTTTAAATTTGGCAGTCAAACAAACAAACAAACAATTTTCATGTATCCATATTGTTAAGTTGCTTAGGTAAAATCATATTTCATGAAGGGCATTAGACTGCAAGTAGCTGCAGGAGGCTGGAAGAAGTATAGCAAATGTATACAACTCTGAAAAATAAAAAGACACAAACACAATGTTAATGGTGTATTAAAAGATGTTTTAAGTATATAAAAAAAACCCCAAGAACCTAAATATGTGAATGGGGAAACAAAAAGAATTCCATGTCTAGTGTCTAAGAATATATTTTGATTTCCTGTATATTTGTATCGATGTACATTTTAATCTTCTGTTTAAAAAAAAAACTCAATATAACAAAGAAGTCTTAGATACAGTCTTTTTTTTTTAGTAGTGTCCTGGTTTGGGGTTTTTTTGTTTGTTTGGAGTTTTTTTCCCTGTAAGATACTGATGTATTTAAAGTCTCTTTAGGTTTCAAGTTTTGGTGCCAGTTGTTAGTAATGTAAAGAAATGGGAAATTAGTAAATAATGTTAACGAATAGTGTTATTGTATGCTGTTGAAAAGCTAGCTGTGTCTCTGGACTGGAAAAAAAGTAGGTGTTTATTAAAATTGTTTATTTTGTAATTCATGTTCTTAAGAATTGATGTAATGTTTCCTTGTAGCAGAGGGATTGTTTGTCTTGATGGCCTAGATTTCTCAGTGCATTTTGCAAGTAGAATCTTCCCTTAGAAGAAGAAAAAAATTTTTTTAATGTATAATGTCATTGTTACTCAAATTTCAACATTAAATTTTAGATTTTTTAATTTAATTGAGGTATCTTTCTTAATCTATCTTATCTTCAAATAGTTAAGTGGCATAAGAGCATGATTCAGTGATTTTGTGTATCTTTCCTTTGTAAATATGTTCTTTTGTGTTATGATTCTGTTTTCTTTTTTCCTGTTCCACACATTTGAATTGAAAGGAATAAATCTGCTCACAGATAAAATGTCCAGTGAAAAAACTATATGCAGTGTAAATGAAATTATAAGTACTTGTTCAGTAGCAAACAATTGCTGTTTTCCTGTATTCACTGCATCAAAAACTTGTCTACCCTAACAGCGGAGTTTCTTCATCTCTCTGTTTCCAGACTCTTTTTTTATTGCTTAAAACCCACTCCTCTAGGAAATTGTGAGGTGTACTTCAAAATGTACAGGAATGTAATTCCTTTCCAACAGAGGCTGAACTTAATATTTACTGGAACAAGAAACGGTTATTGCTAGCAGAATCTTCACACTTCTAAAACTTGCTTTTTGTGAAAGGAATTCTTGGAAGTTTTCAAAGCTCTATAGGAATCCAGCAGCCCACAACTGAGGGCTAGCAAAGCAGTAGAGCTGTACGGTAGTTGAGGTTAGGAGTCACTCACCCTCTAGAACAAACAGAATTTTCTAAATGTGATTGGAAGAAAATGCTGACTATTTGAACTTCCCCTACTTTCTGTGACATGGAGCCCAATCATCACTGAAGTCTGTAAATGTTGGGTGCTTAGTGTTCTCTAGCCAGGTAACATCATAGCTCTTTGGGAAAATTGAATGTGAAATAGACTTTTGAGCTCTTTAAAATGGAAAAACTTTCAGAAGAAGAAAACTTTTTAAAGTAGTTTCCATGTACTTTCAGTGTCAGTTATAGACAATTATGCATGTAATTTTTATCGATGTTTAAAATCTAGTAGATCTATCTCTGCATTATCAGTAATTGAAACAGATCATGGTGTTTAGTCTGAGTGTAATAGCTGCAGCATGAGGGATTTGCATGTAGGTATTAAATGTTTTACTGTGAAACATTTATATGCAGTTGTTCTTTCTTCTTAAGGAAATACTTAGGCTCCACAAATCAGCAGTCACAGATGAGGAAATGCTTGCTTTTTTTGTTGATCTGCTATTTTCTGTTTTTCAAAGAAATATTCATTTATAGTACTTTACACTTCACATATCCAATACTGAGCACTGTGAGGAACATTCTTAGTGAACTACATTGCAGTGATGTCCACAACTCACCCACTGTGAAAGAAAAATTATGTAAAAATGTGATGGTAACAGTCACATGTTACTTTTATAGATTAAACCTAGGAGCATAGTGAGTATAGATCAAACTTAATGTATCAAAACTGTTAATTTCAAATTATAAAATGTGGTTTACTCTGGTCCCCTGCCTTTCTCTATAGGCATATCAAATAAATTATCTTCTTTTTTTTCCTATTTGAAAAAAGCCATAGAGTCTGTCTTAAACCAGAAATCTAAGTGTTCGTTTTTAAAACAAATAAATCCTTTCTAGCCTTCAGGATTTTTGGTCCAGCCTTCTAAATCCTAATTAATATTGTGTTGTTTTCTTGTATTGTAATCAGCCTAACAAAATATTCTAAAGGAGACAGGAACTAATGTAGTGATATTAAAAATTATTATATTAGACGGGCTTTTAACACTGCTGAGAAATTTATAAAGGTGGTTAGCTTATGCTCTAGGGAAATAATTGTTAACAGGGATTTACCTTCCCCAAGATCATTTTAGACCCAATTTGAGATCATTGCAAGTTGAAGCTAACAAATACTTGCTGTTTCAATCCAAAATTTCATAGAATTGAAGTAGAATATTCATTAGTACATTGAAGAGTATGCACCTTTTATCCTTCCCCTGTTTA